>NC_088911.1:60103112-60764897 GCF_963576675.1 Euphorbia lathyris
ATTAAGGTGCGAACCATGTAATAAACATCGTTTTGGGGGAATGAGTTAATGTAGAATAGACACACAACATAACATTTAAATACGGTTGTAAATAAATCACTTCTTTCTTCCCCCTCTCTGTGTATGTATAAACATAAATGGGTGATTCTTTACTGATGTGGCTTTTCAATATCATATGCTCAAAATGGTTTCCAAAAAGAGAAAGAAAAGGGTTTCAAATGAATTTTAAACTTAAAGAAGTATACGATTAGTCCGTTATCGCCTAACATGCTGAGTAGGAGGCCGGTGGTTCATAACCGGGCGATGTCGGGGTGCCTAGTAGCCTTTCTCCGGAAAGGAGCTAGCCTTCTCGGCTCGTACCTAAGTTTCCCGAACCCACACCGGTCTCCCGCAAGGGATCGATGTTCATTTTCCCATTCGTGGGTGGCGACTCTTCCATATCTCCGAGCTCCGGCCCTGCCGAGCAGCTTGATTCCACGATTGGTTGCTTTCGGCGCCAATCACCGCTTACGTCGCCATGAGGTTGTCCACCCCCCGGTCCGCCCGGGAGATTAGGCCGCGGCACCTCGTCTAACAACCGGCCCTGCCGAGCTAGTCGTCTTCTCTAGTGGACCTCGAGTCCAAACAACACCATAGTAGTCATGGCGGACCTCCCGTGGGTGAAAGCCCGCGAGGTAGGCTTCGTCTACAGTGGCGACTCTGCTGGGGATAAAGAGAAGTTGATTCCGAAAAGCAATTTCTTCTGTACTTTTTGAACTATTCTTACTCTCTTTTAAGTTTGCATAGCATTTGCATACAAAAGAAAACCTTTTGGGCAATTCTCATGAAAGTTCTCCAAGAATCCATTCGATACTTGGGGCCTACCTAGTGTCAATGCCCCCTTGTAAAAAGTTTTGGACTATTCTAACTCCATTCGAAAGGAATAGTTTGATCTTTTTGCAATGGTCCCCATGTCTCAACCAAACCTCATGTAATGGCTTTAGTTACTTCCCTTAGGATAAAGCATGACCCTAATAATGATTTTGATTTTCCATTGTATTTTGGCCTTTTGCTTGTCTTTTGTTATAGCCTATGACATACCTGAAATTTCATACCTCTTTTATAGAGATTTTACCTCTTTGTTCAAACCCGAAAGAAGGAGTAAAATTCTAATCTAGCATGACCTATTCTGAAAGGAACTAAGTAGTCTCTTTAACCATGACGTATACTAGACCCAAAAATTTCATGTTTCCCAAAAAGAGATTTTACCTCTTTCGTCAATAAGGGGAAAATGAAATCTAAGGTCAGTACAAACCATGATTCAAAGAGACCACTTTGACATCTTTTGTCTAAGTCATGTCATATTAGAATTAAAATTTCAGTTTGCTATAATCTATGTCAAAAGAATAGGGTTTCGAGTCTTTTAGTATAGGACGTACTACACCCAAAGTCTCCATTTACTCAAAAGAGCTTTTCACCTCTTTCAAATCAAAACAGTAATGGAGATCAAGGTTGGTACAACCTATAGTAAACGAAACGAACATGTCATTTAAAGGTAGTGCGTGTCATACTTGAAATGAGAGAAACCCCAGTAGAGATTTCAACTCTATCCCTAGGGGTACTTTCGAAATAAAGGTGGCATAACATATTCTTTAAAGACATTGACTTGTCTAGGATGCCCTTTGCTATATCCAAGTTTTGGAAATCACCCTAAGGAGACTTAAAACTCCAAATGTTGAAATGGGCGGATTCTACAGACTAGATTGGTATAAGTTTGTCCTAAACAAGACCCTAACCGTTAAGATAAGCCACGTCGTATCCCATGGTCTCACATGACCTAAACAAATTGATACGGTCTATCCTAAAGGCGAACTAAGGGCCAATCTTGTATGATGATTGATTTACATCGCTTTGAGAGTTATGCATATCGTCGGTTTCGTGCATCCCTCGTTGATGCAAAATGAACCAAAACCAAAAATCCTAGGAAAGGACCTGAACCACTACGTGTGTGGGAGAAATAAGGTTGGAAGGAATAATGTTGTGATATGTGTTATGTGTGTTATGACTAACAGTTTGTTCGTTTTGTTTTATGTTTCTTTCTTTTTGTAGAAATAAAAAAAAGCACACACCACGAGTCATGCATTAAGTCATGCATCATGTGTATATCTAATACCTTGTGGTTGCAGCCATCATAGATTCTCATTGGGTTCGTGAAGGCTCTCGTTTAGTCCGCTCAACCACATCACCTTACCATTCAGACTCAGATAATTCTGTCAATCAGATGGCTGACCACACAATGGAGGAGAAAATGAAACAAATGGAAGATAGGTTCAACACTCTAGGGGCACAGATAGAAGCCCTCACTGCTCTTGTTGCAAAAAATAACATGGGTCCCCAACCTAATGGACCAGAGACTCATATCGAAGATGAGGAAGACATGGCTGATTACTTGATCAAGAGGAATGTTGCTGCAAGGGATAAAGCCCTAAAAGAAGAAATATTGAATGAGGTCCGAAACCTGAACGGAGATGGTTCAACTCACGATGAGGTCTTCAATCTGAGAGGTCATTTGGCCCGGGGCGGTCTGCCAAATAAATTCAAGCTACCTGGTATTAAGAAGTTGATGGATCAGGTGACCCCACTGCTCATGCCGCCTCTTACATGGCAATCATGCTCTTGACAACACTGACAGAGGATCAAATTGTAGACCTTTTCAATGTTTATCTAGAAGGCCCAGCCTTGACATGGTACCACACCTTGTCCCCCTCAATCAAGAAGAATTGGATAGAGCTAACAAAGGCCTTTGTGGGGCAATATGGCTTCAATGCTGGACTAGAAGTGACTTTGAAGGAGCTTGAAAGCACCAAGCAGAAGCAAGGTGAGTCTTTCGCCGATTATGTAAGGAGATGGAGAGCTAAGGCAGCCTTAATGAAAACCAAGCCCGAGGGAGCCGATCAAATTCAAATGGTGGTAAAAAATTCTATACTGTTCATCAGGAACGAGATCAGATATATGCCTTTCTCTGGATTCAATGAGATGTATGATTGTGGTCTATCAGTAGAATCAGATCTTGAGCTAGGAAAGAAGCCATTTTTGAAAAGGATCGGGGGTAGCTATGAAGGAAGTACAAGTGGAAGTAGTGGGTCTACAAAGGCAATGGATGTTCATGCAGTAAATGGGAGGAGGTTCTCCAATTTTAATCAATCGTTATCAAAGATGTTGAACCGGCTGCAACAAAAAGGGTTGCTCTCTCCCTTAACGGCTCGCCCAAGTACACCTTCTACTCAGGCTAAGGAAAATGGATATTGAAATTTCCACCAACAATATGGTCATAAGACAGACGATTGTGGTAGGCTGAAGCATGAGATTCGAGATCTCATTGACGCGGGAAAGATAAGTGATCCAGATTCTTCTCGCAGGTGAATCCTCCATCAATGCCTTGAACAAAAGAACTCCATAATGAAGTAAAAGGAGCTGAAGAAGAAGCTCTCAAGATTGAGGATGCTAATGAAGCAGAGGCACCTGAAGCTCCTTGAAGCAGCATGAGAATGGAGGATTGCATTTTTAGTCTTGATCTTTTATCTTTGTTTTTGTTCAATAAGACATCATGAATTACTCTTTTGATTTCAATAAAATTCTGTTTTTATGTGATATTGATAATTTTGTACATTCTCATCTGCCCCACATATCAGCATTTGACATTCACTCATTCGAAACACTTCCATTGTTATCATGGCACGGATGAAAGTCCCAAAAATATACTTATTGCTCAGAACTTAACCACTGAAGAGAGAAAATCAATGGAGTGGATAAACAAAATAAATCATGAGAAGGGTTTCCTTGGCTTTGATGTGATAAGCTAGACCTAAGTTAATCAAGCGAAGAGTTCTAACCTACTTGCGCATAAAGAAGGTCAACCAACAATTGACATAGCTCAAAGAGGCAAGTAGTAAGCCGAAATCATACCGGTCTCAAGCACTAAGATTTTTTGTAAGAAGGTCGCCTCCAATTCCATGAGGGACACTATCACATGGGTATCCCATTCATATTGAAACATAAAGGGACAACCGGTCTATAGATGATAATTGACCCTATTCCATGAGCAACAACAGGGTCCAAATCCATGACGTGATAATCCAAGACTACAAAGAAGGTGCCAGAAAAATTCAGGGGTAAAGTCTAGCAATAAGAAATGAAGATGAAGCCATCCAAAACCATCTTGGAAGAAGATCCTTCAAAGTTCGAATGAGATTAAACAATCAATAGTGCTTAACAAGTGGCTAATCAAGCCTTCAAGAAAAGCTCACGTTAGTCAAGGAAGAAAATTTGGAGTCTATCAACCATGTTCTCAGAAGTTCATATCCATCATGGAAATTTCAAGTCAAGATCAAGAGTGCAGTTAAGTGAAGACAAGGACGACCACATGTTCAGAAAGACGATCACCCTTAGTGAAGCCAAGAAATCCTTCTCATAAAAAATAATACAAAAAAATTGAAAAATGAATGAAAAAATCCTGATAGGTTGAAAATCCGCAAAGGACGACCTATGCAACAATAGGGGACTTCCCCAATGAGTGAAAACCCGTAAAAGGCATTCATTTGAAAATTCCGGGAGTAAAAGTAAGGAAATAAAATAGCTGAAACGTGAAAACCTGTAAAGGCGCACTTCAGTGACAGTGGTTAGGAATCTGAGCAATAAACAATTCAATGTATATTTGCCAAGTGTTTTGTTTGAGTTGAACAGTTAGAAGCTGTATATACGATGAAATGTTTGAATCAATAGATATCTCACCTCAAGAGAATTTTCAGAAGAAAAAAATCAAATAAATAAGATTTGAGTAAAAAAGACTACTCCTCCATCTCTATGCTCCCTGAAGCTTGGTCTCTCTGCTCCTTTGTTGTCCTCTCAAGAGCCGACTTTGACAGAAGCATCATGCGTTTATAATCATCCAGAGTAGTCAAATATGGTCCAAACTGAGGAATATATCGAGTTCTTCACTCCTCATCTGTATGCACAGACCAATCAGCATAGCGAGTGACAATGGTTCACTGCCAATGGTGGTGTTCCACAATATAAATGAAAATGAGGCCTCACCTTAAGTTTTTCACAGGTATCCACCCACTTGAAACTCTGGTTATCACCCAAGCTACAATCTTCATCAAGGGTACATCTACATGACCCGATCACCCTTCAGCCCATTCAGAAGGCATCTCCATTGGTCAAAAGACTGAGAACCAACTCACATTTGATGCTGAGTATAGGAATCAACAAAGAAATGACTCATGGGTCCATGCACTTCAAAATACCGAATTTCTCTTGCATCCATGAAAATAAAGAAAAAAATGTTGGATTGAAAACCTCAAAAGAGGTAGTCCAGGCAAAAGGAGAGATAGAGAAAAAACTGTGAGATGTTAAAAAGCTTAATTGAAAACCCATATGGGCAGTTTAGGCAAAAGGAGAGATAGAGAACAATAGAGAGATCCCGCTGAGTTGAAAACCCAAAAAGGGCGACTCATGCAAAAATTAGGGGAAAAAACGAACATATCAACACTTCCTGAAAAAAGATATGAGCCTCATCAAGCTGAAACCTTGCCCCTAGAGCTTCTCACATCAGACCTATCTATCCTCATCAAGCTGAAATCTTGACCCCAAAACTTCTAATGTCAGACTTATCTATCATCATCAGTTGCAGACAGTATAAGCTCTCACAAACTGGGGCATATCATCAAAACACCATTCATTGATCCTAAAGATGCCCATCTCTCGAGTCTGGAAAAGAGAATCTATGAAATCATTTCATCCATTCATGCATAATCTTCACACATGTACCAATGTATCAACACAGAGTAGAATGCACGTCTACCACACACATTCATTCACACACACATGCTTACATTCATACATGCATATATTAGGCTACATACGCATCACTACACATTCGTCATTTGATTTAATGTCAACTCTACGAGAAAATGGGCATCTTGCTTTATTACAGGGAATACCTGAAACTCCAGGGATCGTCACAAAAACAACATCTTCTGAAGCAACAGAATCCAGGGGCATTGAATTAGAAAATTTAGTCCTAAGCAAAACAACAGAATTGTCAATAGACAGAAATTTCTTCTCAACAGCAGCATGAAGAAAGAGTTAGTCCACGAGAAGAATTCCAATCAATTAAACAAAGCCAGATGGCTCCTAAAGGGAGAGTGGGGTTTTGTCTTCTGCAGATCAGATAGCTTCCGAAGGAAGAGTTGGGTCACAGAAAAAATTATCATAAATTCAACAAGTCGTTGAAGACACCTACAACCTAGGATCGTTGAAGACATCCATAACTACAGGTCGTTGAAGAGACCTAAAACCCAGGATCATTGAAGACATCCACAAACACAAGTCGTTGAAGACACCTACAATCTAAGATCGCTGAAGTGATCAACCACAACCGGTCGTTGAAGAGACCAATAATCCAGGATCGTTAAAGAGATCCACAACCACAACAGGTCGTTGAAGAGACCTATAATCCAGGATCATTGAAGAGATCCACAACCACAGATCGTTGAAGAGACCACCAATCCAGGATCGTTAAAGAGATCCACAACCATAGGTCGTTAAAGAGACCTACAATCTGAGATCGCTGAAGAGATCAACAACCACAGGTCATTAAAGAGATCAACAATCCAAGATCGTTGAAGAGATCCACAACCACAGGTCATTAAAGAGACCTACAATTTGAGATCGCTGAAGAGATCAACCACAACGATCGTTGAAGAGACCAACAATCCAGGATCGTTGAAGAGATCCACAACCACAGGTTGTTGAAGAGACCTTCAATCTGAGATCGCTGAAGAGATCAATAATCAGATGTTCGTTTGCTCTCAGTCGTTTAAGAGACCGGATCGATGAATCAATCACAACATCCTCCAACTCCAGATGAGTATTTACTTTATCATACTTTGTTCCATTACACACATTTTCTTTCTACATCTTCAAAGTAGGGGCAAAAACAGTTTTTTTCAAAACATCTACTTTGAATTCAGTTTTCTAAAAATGCACACAACTCACAATGCATGATAAAGTAGGGGCAACTGTAGACACTGGAGTCGGAACCCTATGATGATATCCAACAAAGAGGGGATCAATGGAAGTGTTGTGGAATACATTTGAATGAAAGTAAAAAAAAAGTCATAGAAAAGGTCAAACTGTCCAAGGTAAAAGTCAACATTATTATTGGAGTCAAGTTAGGTCCCAAATATCAAATAATATCATTGTAATCTTTATGAGCTTTCCAACGCCATATGGAACGTCTAAATCAGAGGTCCAACGGAAAAGTTATGACTTACGGAAGTTTCGGTCAAACTCGAGGTTTAACCTAAAAGTTGACTTTTTATACGGTTAAAATTAGCTCTGAAGGTCTTATATAGTAGTGTTCTCCTGGGCTTAAGGGTCTCAACGTAATTAACCGTGCATGATTCTGACATTAGACGAGAAAGTTATGACCTAACGAAGATCTCTGGTGGTTCGGGCTCTATCAGGACTGCACCCTGCCGCGGTAGGGTATGTCCTGGGGGGCACCCTGCCATGGCAGGGTACACACAAGGTTGATAAAAATTCGAATTCTAAATTCAAATTTCATCCCAAGCTTATCTAATTAGCTTATTGTTCAGAAAAATAAGGGAAATCAATCTATATTCGGTTATGGATTGATTTTAGGAGTTTTAATATCATTTAACCTCATTTAATGGGAGTTAAATATCTTTTATTCTCCTATAAATAGAGGAGAACGAATTAGGGTTAGGGTTAGCTACAATTAAACACCTCTTAGCCTTCTTCTTTCTAGGTCTAAACTTCTTTAAGTCAGAAACACAAAATTTGAGAGAGAATTAGGGTTCTAAGGTGAGAAATCTTAGATTGAGCGACCAAAATCTAGTTTTTAAGTTGATTTAATATTTCAATTGCGTCCGCACACTTCCATTGAGAATCCTCGGCTCCAGAAAGGTAAATTCTGAGGGTAATGCACGACTTTAGAATCGATTCTGTATGTTTTTAACATATCGGAGGCACACCTTGCCACGCCAGAGTGCACCCTGCCACGGCAGAGTGCCCTGCCTACCACGGTAGAGTGCGCTGCCTGCCACGGCAGAGTGCACCCTGCCACGGCAGAGTGCACCTTGCCATGGCAGGGTGCTGCGCAGATTGGGCCGAATCCTTTATTTTTGCCCGTTCTATAGTTTTCACCGTGCGTTTTTCATTATACTGACTTTTTAATGTTCCTGAAGTGTTCATAACATATTAAATACCATATTTGTCAATTTTAGCTAATAAAATCACTCTTAAATAATTTTTCTCGATGTTCCAATGATCTTTGAGTATTAATCTAAATATGTTTTTCTGTTTGATTCATTATCACTGGAAGTTTACTAATGTGTTTATTTTGGATGAGTTAAGGACAAATCAGAGATTGGGGTATGAAGTCTTGCTCATAGACCAGACCCTGCCATGGTAGGGTACGCCCCTAGAGGCACCTTGCCACGGCAGGGTATGACCAGAATGTAGGATTTTGGTTTATTCTTCCGAGTTTATTATCGTTAATGGTTTTCATATGCAGCCAAGTATATTTCAACAACATTAAAAGGGAAAGAAGGCTCGGGAATGCCCGAGTTTGTTTGTAAATGTCAATTTAATCTTATTTTGGTACTTGTTTGTATGAAAATCCTTTTTTGCCTACTTTAAATCTCTAATTAAAATGGATTTCCAAACTTTGTGAAAACTCACACATATCACACATACCTCACGAATTTAAAAAGCTTAAAAGAGTTATTAATAGTCTGATTGTATTTAGAAATGCTAAGTAGGAGGCCGGTGGGTTCACCGGGCGATTTTGGGGGTGCTTAATATTTCCTTTCGAGGAATTATCAAAAAAAAAAAATATTTCCTTTCGAGGAGATATTAACCTTCCCTAAGCGTACCTAACTTCCCGAACCCACTTGCTTCCCGCAAGGAATCTCAGTAACATTCTCGGACCTAAAATCCGGGTGGCGACTCTTTCTCCGACACCGGCCCTACCGAGCTAGTCGTCTTCTTTAGTGGACCTCGAGTCCAAACAGCACCGTAGTAGTCATGGCGGACCTCCCGTGGGTGAAAGCCCGCGAGGTAGGCTTCATCTACAGACGTGACAAAAGGTCCATATGTCGTGAAGCGAGTATTGTCGAAGAGAGCTGTTAGAATCATGGACATGAATGAGAATGAGTTTTATGATCCAATCAATCAAGATCGTTTGAAGTTCTACCATATTAGATCTTCTCGAATGTGGAAGTCTCACATGTTTAAGAAAACAAAATAATAATAATAATAATAATAATAAAAGAATAAGGTATGCTAGGTTGAAAATCCGAAAGGACAATCTAAGCAAGAGTAAGGCAATGAGAGAAAATGTTCAGTTAGAAAACCCAAAAGCGCTAGTTGATAACAGAGGTTAGGCTATTTTCGATGTAAAAACAAACATGTGTACCGTTTTATTGTCAAATAAAGTTGAGTTTGTTTGTTGAATCACTTTTGTTTAGGAGTTTAATTTATTCATTCTGCCTTATCATCATGATAATATAAAGATAATACTTTACATAAAAAAAAGAATATAAAAAGAAAAAGGAAAAAAATTGCATTGATGAAACATGTTTTTAACTATGTCTTTGTCTTTTAATATAATATCCAATAAAAACAAGAAAGCTAGAATCATATTCTCCCTGAAGCAGATTTCAAGTATTTCTTCATTTGGCATCAGTATCAGTCTCAGTCAACAACATTTTAGAAAGTGTAGACATCAAAGAGGTCTTTTCGGATGAAACACTGTACTCGGTAGCCCTTCTACCATGGTTTACAGATATATCAAACTAAAAAGTCAGTAACATTCTTCCACCCAATCTCAATTCAAACCAAAAATGTAAGTTTATCTTTGATGTTAAAGGTTATTTTTGGGAGGAACCCTTTTTTGTTTCGATTTTGTGTGGTATGATTAGGAGATGTGTTCCTAGGAAGGAAGTCAAGTCAATTATTAGGATGTGCCATTCAAAGGAACCTGATGGTCACTTTGGGCCAGACAGAACCTGTGGCTAAAATCCTACAATGTGGGTGTTATTGGCCATACATGCATGGTGATGTAATTAGTTTTGTAATGCATGCCAAAGACTCGGAAATATCTCCCAAAATAATGAGATTCTTCAACAATGCATTCTTGTATATGATCTATTTGATGTTTAGGGCATAGACCTCATGGGACTTTTCTCTAAGTCGCATAACAACCAATACTTAGTTGTTGTGGTTGATTATGTCTTAAATAGGTAGAGATAGTCTCTCTACCCACGAATGATGCTCGGGTGGTGATAGATTCTGCACGCTAGTACCACTGCTTGCTAGCTTGTCGAGCTGGAAATTAAGGACTATAGGCACCAGTCACTACCCTCCAACTCACTGAGCTAGAGGCCCGAAGCCCAATTCTCCTTAGCTGATTGCCAGCTCACGAAGCTGGCCTTGAAAAATGCCATATCTTGACTCATTCTTGCTAATTCAAATATGTAATCAATCAGAATATTTTATAGTTGTTAGTTTGAGATTTTATTTGCTATTTCAAAATAGGGAAAAGTACAAAAATAAACTTTGTGGATACACCTGTTTTCGATTGCAGCCTTGTGGTTTAAAAATTTATAAAATGGTACATTGAGGTTCATTCTGTTAGCAAATACACACCAAATTGACTAACAGTGTTAAAAGTCAAAAGGAAAAGAGTTAATTTGATCCTTATATTTATTTATTTTATAAATTAACCTCCCTTATTATCTAATTATCACAAACAAACCCCAAAATTAAAAATAAAAATCAAATACACATTCTTCTCTATTTCTCTCAAATTTCTTATTTTTCTTCTTCGTTCTCTCTCTTCTCTCTCTCTAAAAATACAAAATCAATGAAAAACAAATTATAATGAAATCATTATCAAAAGAGAGCATGCATCAAGAAGAAGAAAAAGAAGTAAAGAAAATGAAAGAAGAAAAAAGGATATCAAAAGCCTTATCAAAAGAAACAATATCGAAATACTTCTACATGCCAATAACACAGGCAACAAGGGAACTCGATGTGGGTTTTACCTTATTGAAGAAAAGATGCAGAGAGTTAGGCATCAAAAGATGGCCGCACCGAAAGCTGAAGAGCCTTGACACTCTAATTAAAAATGTTCAGGTTTAGTCTACAACTTCTTTCTACCGAGTTGTGGAACTTCTTAGTACTCTCCTTCTTACACATCATGCCCCCATTGCATGCTCCCCCCTCCATCTCCTGGCAATTGCATTATATTCTTTCTTATTGTTATTGTACTGCTCAGCTACTTGTTCCTCCCTTGGAAATAGACCCTCAATGTGGGGCTCTATAAGCAAGGACTATATACAATCTTGTAAAAAACGCTAGTCGCTAGTCGGGCGGACAGGACCCCCGAGGATTAATCGCGGATTAGTCAAAAATTAATCGGCGATTAATCAGATTTGTATTTTTGTATTTTTTTAGTTATTAATCAACAAATTATTGTATAATTCAATTAAAATATGCATTATACTATCTAAAAATAATAATATAAAATTATTTAATATAGAAAAACACGTATATTTATAACATATATCTTTAAAATTGTACAAACATCAACATTTGAACAACAATATCATTGAAACAACTTAAAAGTGAATTATAATAAAGCAAAAAAATAAATTCACAATTAAAAATGCTTTTATTCATTATTGTTTAGGCGGTCTAGGCGGAGCCCGGGCGGCTGAAAATCGCTTAGGAGTTAATAGAGCGCCTAGATGGACTAATTGTAGAAAATCAGGGCGGATTCTCGATTTCGAGCGCCTAGGCAGAGTCTAGGCGGTCCAGGCGGCCTTCGTTTCGAACAGTGACTATATATGCCACAACAGCTAACAAATACATAGATAAATTAGATGGAAACATGGATAATTGTATAGCAAAGAAATAGATAAAAAAAAAACTAGTGGCAAATCTAAATGTGGCAGTGGGATAGGCAGGGAAAGCAACGAGCTGGGGAAGAGAGATCATCCCCATAGCACTAACATTAGGATGATAAATCCTAGTCCTCAACAAAAAAATGAGAATAGGAATAAATTGATCAGTGTGTGCATGGTATTATATGTACTATTAATATCTTAAAAAGCTTAATCTATTTCAGTTTTTGTTATTACAATTGGAGGTATGTAGGGGAATTAAACATGAAAGCAGATATACAGTTCATAGACACCTCCTTCGTATGGGGTGTATTTGGGGCCTTTGGTCTTCACTGTCCAACAGAATATGTCCACATGGGTGACTCTTGAGCGAGTTGAACCAAGTCCAACAGTATACGGTTGTGGAGGAAAGCTAGTGACATTGGGTATGCTTTTTTTTTAACTTTTCTAAGATTAGAAAATTTAGGGTAAGACACAAAAGGTAAACACACTTTCAATTTATATTGGTTTGATGGTGGAAAGTGAAAGGTCATAGAGAATGGAAATGGTGGAGTGTACTTTCTGCATTAGGGTTGCCTTGGAATGATGGATTATTTGTTCTAATGGAATGATTGCTTTTTCTATGTAGAATTGGACTTAGGAATTTATTTTTAGGGAATGAAGATCAACTATTTATTGCTATATCAAAGATGTTGTTTTTGTTTTATTCTTGGTAATATCAGAAATTGAGTTAAACTCTTGTGTGTACAGATTGTGAGCAGTAGCTTGTCTCTAATTGAATTCAAATCTTTGATATATAAAATTTTATGTGCACAGGTGTGTCTAGTTCATTATTCAAGTAAAAACATGAATTGGCTATTGACATTTTTTTTAGTAGGCTCTCATTCAATGGTCATATAGGTGACGAGATTAATAAATATGTCGTCATCCAATAATGAGTAAAATGACAGTGTACCAATAGGCTGGTGCCACATGAGGTTATTTCAAATGACAGAAGGCAACCGTCATCGAAAGCATCATCAGACGGTAGTGAGTCCCGTGACAGTTTCATATTCTTCGGGATGATGATTTTTAACCATCGTTCGAAGGGCTTATCAGCATAGTGTTTCATGAACAGCCAAAACATATAACTATTGAATGTCATATAGTACGAGAGTGCATGTTAAATGGATTCATCTTACTCCACATGTTGGATCCAGATGGCAACTATTTTTACAAAACCCTTAAGTTCAATGTGGATGAGAGTGACCTTAAGCAAGTTGGGAATGATATTTATACCATCCTCGTCTTGAAGTGTTGGAATTGTGAAAGATGTATATTTCAATAGGCTAAGATGTAGCATATATATCAATGCTCAAAAAGTTTTTAATTTGAAAGCAAAATTAGATTAGCTTTCTACTGAATTAAAAAAAATGGATATAAATACAAATTATCTGTAATCATAAAAAATAAGAAAAGATAATGAATAATATATTTTTGTTTTCTTTTTCCAAATATCTTATATTTCACTAAGTATTTATTTGTCAAATATAAAAGGTCTATCTTTATCAGTACTTTAAATGATAACTTTTTTTTTTATTATTGTTCATAAGGGATGGATTCATTATTTGGATTTGGTCTCAACTATGCACTTTAATTTTCTCAAATTTATAGGAAATGAAATAGAGTGGAAGATGCTTTAGCTCATTTCGAGCAACACAATAGTTCTCTTTGTTAGTGGACTTTCCATCTGGATTTTTTCTCTTCTTTTATTTCATATAATTTATCCATAAAGAAATTATTTTGTTTTAGATGATTCTTTGTTTTACTTTCACTTTTCTTTATAATTTATATTATTATTATTATGATTATGTTGTTGTTGTAATGAAAGTTCATTTTCTTGTTTTGATCGTAGAATATAAAATGCTAATAATTGAGATAAATTAAGGGCGGAATGGATGAGAACTGGAGTAGAAGAACATAGAAAATGCATGCAAATGAAATAGAGATTTTAGAAGTTGGCTGGCTTCAAGTAACGCGAAATTTACACTTGAAAACATGATCGTCATTTACATTCTAATTAGACTATATATCACCTTACCAATACGTACCTTTACTTTTCATTTTTGGACCACTTATTTTATGCTTCTATAGCATCATACAAATCAGGCCCATATCACCTCAACCAAGTAAACTAATTGTCGGCCGCAGATGAGCTCATCCTTTTTTTAATAAATTTTATCAAACAACCACTAATTCAAAACTTGAATACCTTTTATTATTATATTTTTATTATTATATTTAGGGTAATTAATTTATTAATCTCTATATTTTGACAAAACATAGTGTCTGTGTTTTCAAAAATACATGATGAGGTCCCTAACCTTTTTCTCGATAAACTGTTTAGTCCTTCCGTCTGTTTGTTAGATTTTTTACCGTTTATGAATTAGGAAATGATTAAATTACCCTTTACTATTTATCACTCAAAAGCAATTCACACCTCTATGTCTTTCTCTCACAACTCACGCTCACAAAAAAAATGGAGAAATGATTGAATCTCTAACCTATAATCGAATCGCTCATGCTCACTCTTCCTGTTTGAATTCAAGGTAGAAATCGACTCAAATCTCTCTCGCTTACTCTTTCTGTTCGAATTGAAAGTGGAAATCCTCTTACTCTCAATGGTGAGTTTAATTTCCTCCATATTCTCAACTCCTGTTTACTACCAACTGCTTCAGTGATGACGAAAGATGTTTTTGCTAATTTTGTTATTGTTGTAAACTTCACTGCCAGATTGACTATAGATAATGGTCTTATATATTTGATTTTATGGTAATGGGTAGTTAAGGCATTATATTTTTATTTTAAATAGATTTTGACTCAAATCCAAATTGACTAACAGAATCTTCATGAGAGTCTAACGGCATGGACTAAACAGTTCACCGAGAAAAACGTTAGGGACTAAACATTTCATTGAGAAAAATGTTAGGGACCTTACCATGTGTTTTTGAAAATATAGGGACTAAACACTGTGTTTTGTTAAAATATAAGGACTAATAAATTAATTACCATTATATTTAATATATTTTATCAAATCTTTTGAATGTTATATAGTTTTAGTAAATATAATTTTCTATGAGGATGATTCGTATGTTTTAGTAAATATTAAGAATCGAGTCCGACCTTAATTTATTATGTGTTTTGATTTTTCTTTTGAGATAATTTTTTATAGGAATTAACTAAGCAACATAATGTGTTTTGTTTAAGTAGGAAAAGCTACATTTTACATAATGTAACGTCTACTTTGACGAATAGATAAAAAGGGTATAAATTTGGAAATACATCAATTCTTCTTCTCCTTTTCATTCTCTGTAAACATTCATCACCATTCTTGGTCTTCATCAATAATACTTCTCCAAATTTAATATGGTATCAGAGCACATATTGTGTAATTCTTAATCCAGTTTAATTTCTCATCTGAATCATTCAATTTCAGAAAGATTTCTTTGATTCTGTTTCAAGATTGATTCCATTACTTTTATTTTTTATCTTCTTGATCGACAATGAGTCAATCTCCTAGCTCTTTTGATGATGAATCAAGTCGAAATTATTTTCGACATTCGAAGAATTCAGGAACTCCTCAAAAACCTAAGCATGATGCTTCTTATGTTGATTCTTCTCATAATCCGTCCAGTCATTACTATATGCATCGAGGTGAGAATCCTGGACGCATTTTGGTAAGCTAGTTGCTTAACGTTAATAACTATCACTCCTGGAGTCGAGAGTTTCAATGTGAGCTTTGTGTGCTAAGAACAAAATTGCTTTTATTAACGGATATATACCAACTTCTTCTTCGTCTGATTTGAATCATGTTGCTTGGGAGAGATGCAACACTATGATCTTCTCCTATATAACTAGATATGTTATACCTTCTTTTTTGCAGAGTGTTCAATGGTTTGAAAATCCTTATGAGGTTTGGGAGAATCTGAAGAAAGGTTTTGCGTAGGAAGATTCTTTAAAGATTGTAGAATTGCAAGAGAAGCTCTTCGATTTTACACAAGGATCATTGCACATGTATGCTAGATATCACTACATCATTGTCTTTAATCTTGAACAAAAATGGAAACACACTAGAACAAGACTTGTTGAGTCTTCCATAAATTTGACTTAGAGTCAGACTTATGATACTAAGAAGTGGGGCCTAAATGAAGCTAGTGTGGTAACCCAGGGCATACATAGGAAGCATGGTTTTCCTAATAATTTTAAGTTCACTAAGAAACGCAATACTGTTGGCACTGCTTTAGGGGGCAAACATGCTAATGTTGCGCATCTAGAGAGTGTAGAAGATATTTCTATGAAACAGTCTGTTCCTCAACATCAGGATTTCCAATCTTCTAGTATCACTATTACTAATAGTCAATATGACAAACTGATGCATATGTTGGATACAAGATCCTTTCATAGATGCTAATTATATGCAGTGTAATGACTTCTGGCTCTTATAAGTACTCATGTATTCATTCTTTCATGGCTAATACTATTGTTGACATGCCTAAATCTATTAGTTTAGATAATGGATCTTAGATAGTGGTTCTACCGACCATAAGGTTAATACTCTTGCATATTTTGACATTGTTCATGACATTGCCAATGTGCTAGTTAAATTGCCTAATGATCAACTGATTCATGTGTAACATTCTAGTGATATTAGAGTTAATGAGCACTAACATTATATAATGTGTTTTTACATTCCACATTTCACGTTAAATATCACCTCTATTAGTATGTTAACTGGTCATATTTAGTGTGTTTTTAGTGCTGATATGTGCCAGATACAGAACACCAATTTCTGGCAAAACCAACATTAGTGCATCTACAAGCTGAAGGAAAATAGACAAACCTAGGTACAACGGAAATTTAATTTTTTTTTTTATCTATTTCCCTTTTCCAAGATCTGTTAATCGTTATTTCATATAAAGAGGGTTTAAACATATGTACCTTGATTGACGAACTATTTACCATTGCAAACGAAGTGCCCACTTGGATATCACATCAGTCACGAACACAAAGAAAAACAAAACTGAAACATTAGTAATCAACCAAAATAACAATCAATAGTAGATTGCCTCTAATGGTATCCACACGAATAAAGAAACGAATGAACAGAAGAGATAATTTTTCGAGAAATGGATGAGAAGAAAATCGTATTCTTCTATTTTTGTGTAGGCCGAAATTCCTAAGGCTAGGGGGTCTATTTATATTCTTCCATTAATTGAATCCCAATTCTATTAATTGAATCCCAATTCCATTAAGTTTAGTTAATTAGAATCCTAACCACAGTAGGGTTTCTAATTAGATAATAAATGGTATTTATCAAATATAAATATATTTAATAATCTTATGCTAATCCTATTAGAATAATTAATTAGGTTAGGATAATAATATAGATGTATAATCACAATATACTATCTAATTAACATTATTCCTTTAATTGATTTAACCACAAATATAACCTAATTATATTATCTCAATAAAT
Organism: Euphorbia lathyris; assembly: GCF_963576675.1. Classification (NCBI taxonomy): domain Eukaryota; kingdom Viridiplantae; phylum Streptophyta; class Magnoliopsida; order Malpighiales; family Euphorbiaceae; genus Euphorbia; species Euphorbia lathyris. The sequence goes on from NC_088911.1 coordinate 60,120,603, forward strand.
CAATTAAATCTCCTAATTAACCTACTATAATTTCCGGCCCCTATATCTCTCTCTAAATTACCTTTCCGTCCTCCGGTCTTAATTCTGTGTGTGATCCATTAGGTTCTTACCGCAGCTAGCCATATATGTTTAGTTAAATTAATTCAAGCGAACCAATTTAACCTAAACATATGACGGAATGAGTGCGCAGACTATGAATAGCATAATTGTCACATTCCCCCAAAGCGTTAAGAAGTCGGGTTGATTCCGACGTTTACCTTTCAGTATAATTCGATCCTTCATCAGTTATATCCTTAGACGAATCTGTAACTATGGAATATGTCAAGTTACATATAATGAGACGTCTGTTTTACTTGTCCAGGTAGAATTAACTCTGAATAGATAGGTCAAGTGAAATCTCCATTTCAACTCTTAACCCTATCACCTTCTAAGGATTTCCATTTAATTCTCCACAAGAGGCCATGGATATATATCATATGTATCAGGAGTGACGAATGCCCAATCTAACATTAACTATCCTGCAATTACTTCATGTGAGACCCAATGCCTGCCTCACATACCCCAGAGCTGTAGTGGATCGTGTTTGAATAGAGTCAAAGCACCACAGTCCAGAATTTAGAATCACTAATTAATGTTTATTTGAGTCTAAGGATTACTTGTACCTACTAATACCATTTGAGATGAAAAAAGTGACATTCGGATAAATCCATCCATCTTGTTATCTCAAGTTGAGTCCTCAATCCTAATAAAATCCTTCATCAGATCCACATAACTGTCTAGATATCTCCATATCTAAAGTTTGTGAGATCAGCCCTCTGGGGTGATTGCTGATTGTGATATTTGCTTAAGAGCTAAACAAATTAGAAATTCTTTTGGATTAAGTTTCATTAAGACCTTGCAAGTGTTTGATCTGGTCCATGTTGATTATTAGGGCCTTACAAACAAATATCTATTAGTGGTGATAGATAGATATATGTTGACTATAGTAAATGATTTTTCCCATGTGATATGGACTACTTTATTTAAACACAAAGATCAAGTGTCAAGTTTACTTGATGGTTTTATCACAATGGTCCATACTCAGTTTCACACTAAAGTCAAGCCAGTTAGAAGTGATAATGGGACTGAATTTGTGGGGCATTCAACACAGTTAGTGTTTGCAAAATATGGTATCACGCATCAGAAAGCTTATGTGTACACACCTCAGCAAAATGGGGTGGTAGAAAGGTGACATAGAAGTCTTACTACTGTGGCAAGGGCATTACTCAAGCAAGGAGGATTGTCTATTAAATTTTAGAATGAAACTATGTTATATGCCACTACACTTCTCAATATATATCCTAATAAGGTGTTGCAGTGGAAATCTCCTCATTTTGTGCTATATGGGGAATAATCAAGTTTGACAAACTTGAAGATTTTTGGTTGCCAAGGATATGTATTGAACAACAATCCTCATAAAGGAAATTTTGATGATCGATCTGAATAGTTCATCTATGTTGGGGTCTCAACTGGGCAAAAATTATGGAAGACGTATAACATGGCAACTCATCGTTTGTGTGTGTCCAAGGATGTTCATTTAAATGAATATATTTTTCCTTATTTGTCTAACATTGTTATTTCAGTACATGAGAGGCTTCCAACATCACCAATATTTCTTCAGTCTTCGCTTGATAATGATCAAGTTATTACTGATACAGAAGCAAGAACTCCTTTGCAGCCTACTGGTCCTCCGTTTTGAAGGAAAATAGACAAGCCTAGGCACAGTTGAATAATCAAATTTTATCTATTTTATCTATTTTCCTTTTCCAAGATCCGTTAATTTATTTCATACAAAGAGGGATAATACCTTGTCTGACGAACTATCTACAGTTGCAAACAAAGTGCTCACAACTTCTTAGATTTAATTTGTGAGCCACGAACGATTTGTTTAACACAGAAAATAATAACTATTAGCAATCAACCTTAATAATTAGCAATCGCAATGACTGCCTCTAACAGAATCGATACGAGATCAAAGAGAGAGTAAGAAAGATTGTAAATTAGCCGAGATGATTTTGAAACGGTTCCTCTTGTTGGAGTTTAGTGTCCTAAAGACAATTGATTTAGGATATATATATTAATGAATAAATTGTTTATTTAGTCATTTGTTTAATCAGATATATAGCATTAAAATGTAACTATATACAAAGGCACTAATCTTTCATTAAGAAAGTAATCCTAAGTTTGTTTAAGTAATTATAAAGTGTTCATACAAGCATGAAGTGAGACTGTACTTTATAACAAGATCAATAAACTTAAAATCAACCCAAGTCAACTAATATGTTATAGGGGTTGGCATATTACTGTTGAGACTTGCATGTAACAGTGTTTTCTATCGAGACAGAAAGCTGATCTCACAAGCTTTAGATATAGAGATATCTAGACAATTACATGGATTCGGTGAAGGAGTTCATTAGGATTGGGACCCGACTTGAGATAACATTATGGATTGATTTATCTAATGTGTCAATTGTTCATCTCATTGGTATTAGTAGGTATAACTAATCCTCAGACTCAAACATTCGTTAATTAGTGATTCTGGATCATGGAATGTGATGATTTGATTCTGTGCAAGCACGATCCACTACAGGTGAGAGCCTGGGGTGTGTGAGAGCAGGGTTGGGTATCACATAAAGTAATTGCAGAATAGTTAATGTCAGATTGAGCATTCGTCACTCCTGATAAATGGGAGATATATCCAAATGGCCGATTGTGGTGAATTAACTGAAATCCTTGCAAGGTGATAGAGTTAAGAGTAGAAATAGAAATTTCACTTAACTTATCTTTCAAAGTGAATTCAACTTGTACAAGTAAAACAGACTCTTCGTTATATGTAACCTTGACACGTTCCATGGTTATAAGGAATTGACCAACAAGATATAGTTGATGAAGGATCGTATTATACTGTACCTAATGCAGAAAGGTTAATGTCAGTTGTCAACCTGACTTCTTAATTGCTCTGGGGGGATATCATAGGTTCTGCTAGTAATAGCTCGCGACGGTATTCCGTTATATATATGTTGGAATTAATCAAAATGAATTAATTTCAAAGGATATATATGGCTAGTAGCAATAAATGACCTAATGGGTCGCATATGGGACTTGGAACCAGATGATGAAAATGTAATTAGTGTGACACTAATATGGGTCGGAATTTGTAGATTAATTAGGGATAAATTAATTTGATTAATAATTATAATTAGATTATAATTGTGAATTAAATTAAAGGATTATCTGATAATATTAATTAGAGATTTTAATGTGATTGAAACTCTAATTAATTATCCCTGACAATAATTAAATAACTAATTGGATTAGTGATATTATCTAAATATAATTAGTTATTATTTAGATAATAATAAGTAATTATTTAATTATCTAATTAGTAATTCTATTCCAAATAAAATTCTAATTAATTAATTAACTAATACAACTAGGGTTAGGATTTTGAGAAGTCTATAAATAGACTCCCTATACCCTAAATTTCGACACACTCAAACACAAGGGGAAGAGGAATCGTTCCGACACCGCCACGGCTAATTTACATTCTTTCTACTCTCTCTTTGATCTCGTATCGATTCTGTTAGAGGCAATCATTACGATTGCTAATTATTAAGGTTGATTACTAATAGTTATTGTTTTCTATATTGAACAAATCGTTTGTGGTTCACGGATTAAATATAAGAAGTTGTGGGCACTTCGTTTGCAACTATAGATAGTTCGTCAAACAAGGTATTTCATTCTATCCCTCTTTGTATGAAATAACAATTAACAGATCTTGGAAAAGGGAAATAGATAAAATTTTATTATTCTGATATGCCTAGACTTGTCTATTTTCCTTCACCTCTAGCCACCTTCTATGTGTTGGCCGAAATTTACAGTTAGGGAGTCTATTTATAGACTTCTCAAAACCCTAACCCTAGTTGTATTAGTTAATTAATTAATTAGAATTTTATTCAGAATAGAATTACTAATTAGATAATTAAATAAACATTTATTATTATCTAAATAATAACTAATTATATTTAGACAATAATATTAATCCAGTTAGTTATTTAATTTATGTTAGGGATAATTAATTAGAGTTACAATCACATTAAAACCTCTAATTAATAGTATCAGATAATCCTTTAATTTAATTTACAATCATAATCTAATTATAATTATTAATCAAATTAATTTATCCCTAATTAACTATTAAATTTCGGCCCATGTATAGTGTCCCACTAATTACAGTTTCGTCCTCTGGTTCCAAGTCCCATATGCGACCCATTAGGTCCTTTATTGCTACTAGTTGTATATATCCTTTGAAATTAATTCATCCTGATTAATTCCAACATATATATAACGGAATACCGTCACGAGTTGTTACTAGCAGAACCTATGATATTCCCCTAGAGCAAATAAGAAGTCAGGTTGATAAATGACATTAACCTTTCCGTATTAGGTACAGTATAATACGATCCTTCATCAACTATATCCTTTGGTCAATTCCTTATAATCATGGAACGTGTCAAGGTTACATATAACGAAGAGTCCATTTTACTTGTACATGTTGAATTCACTCTGAAAGATAAGTTAAGTGAAATTTCCATTTCTACTCTTAACTGTATCACCTTGCAAGGATTTCAGTCAATTCACCACAAGTGGCCATATGGATATATCTCCCATTTATCAAGAGTGATGAATGCTCAATCTAACATTAACTATTCTGCAATTACTTTATTTGATACCCAACCCTGCTCTCACACACCACAGGGCCTCCCCTGTAGCGGATCGTGCTCGCACAGAATCAAAGTATCACACTTCATAATCCAGAATCACTAATTAATGAATGTTTGAGTCTGAGGATTAGTTATACCTACTAATACCAATGAGATGAACAGTTGACACTTAGATAAATCAATCCATACTGTTATCTCAAGTCGGGTCCCAATCCTTATGAACTCCTTCACCGGATCCATGTAACTGTCTAGATATCTTCATATCTAAAGCTTGTGAGATCAACTCTCTGTCTCGATAGAAAACACTGTTACATGCAAGTCTCAACAGTAATATGTCAACCCCTATAACATATTACTTGACTTGGGTTGATTTTAAGTTTATTGGTCTATTATAAAGTACAGTCTCACTTCATGCTTGTATGAACACTTTATAACTACTTAAATAAACTTAGGATTACTTTCTTTATGAAAGATTAATGCCTTTTATATATAGTTACATTTTAATGCTATATATATGATTAAACAAATGACTAAATAAATAATTTATTAATATTTATATCCTAGAACAATTGTCTTTAGGACATAAACCCCAACACCTTCAATGCTCCAAATAATGATTATTCAGTAGAAAATACACCACAAATGCCTTCATCAGCAGTTATCACAAATGATTCACCAACAACTGATCATAATATGCCAGTTGTTGCGAATGAAATTCCAACAAGAAGATCTACTAGGGTCACTCAAAAATCTTCGTGGTTACAAGATTTTGTTGCCAATCAAATGACTCATGATAACAATATTATCCAGCATAGCAGTAATTACCAAGCTTCTTTGGTTTCTATGAGTAAAGAGCATGAACCAAGAAGTTATAAAGAAGCACAAGGGCAACCTCAGTGGGAGAAAGCTATATCAGAAGAGATTGCAACTTTGGAGATAAACAAAACACGGACAATGGTACAATTGCCACGGGGCAAATGTACAATTACTTCCAAGTGGATTTTTAAGATTAAATATGCTCTAGATGGATCTGTTGCTCGATATAAAAAAAGATTAGTTGTTTGAGGTTACGATCAGCAAATTTGTGTAGATTATCATTATAGCTATTCTCTAGTCACTAAAATCACAACAATAAGGGTGTTTCTAGTAGTGGCAACTATGAATGGTTGGCTAATACAACATATTGACATCAACAACGCGTATCTGCATGGTTCTATTAAAGAAGAATTATATAGGAAGCCACCAGATGGATATAGAAATTCTAATCTTGTTTGCAGGCTTGATAAGTCCATGTTTGAAGCAAGTCGGGAGACAATGGAATAAAGCTTTTTCAGAAAAGCTTTTGCAGTTGGGGTTTGTAAAGTCTGTAGATGAGATTTTTTTTGCACTTGTAGTCTATGTGGATGATGTGTTAATCATTGACACTTCCATGATGTTAATTGAAAATGTTAAAAGAGCTTTGGATGCAAGCTTTACTATAAAGGATATGGGGGAGGCTAACTTTTTCCTTGGTGTTGAACTGGCCAAGTCTGATAGAAGATTGTTTATTTCACAGTCTAAATATATAAGGGATTTGATCAAGGATGTTGGTCTGAGTGAAGCTCACAGTGTTGATAATCCTTTTCCAATGGGGGTAAAGTTAGATAAAGGATCTCCTGCTTATGAAAAACTAGAGATCTATAGAAGATTAGTTGGGAGATTGTTATATTTAGTGTTTTGAAAACCGGACCGGACCGACCGATCTAACCGATCGAACCGCGAACCAGTCAAGTATCCGGTCTGGTTTTAGCTATACAGGTTCAACTATATTAAACCGCATCATACCGGGGTTGAACCGCGAACCGGTGTTGAACCAGTGAACCAGATTGACCCTGGTTTTTTGCCATTTTTTGAAAAACATATTGAATTAAGGAAAAAATTTAAAAATTAGGTAAAGAACAACCTCTTTAATAATTGGTGTTAATTAATTTAATTTTAATCTTAATATTGTGTTAAACTATGGGTTTGATTTTAGATGTGTGAATTTTTAATTAATGTGTTAAATTAAGGATTGGTTACCGATGTGTGAATTTTTATATTATCTGTATGAATTTTTAATTTTTAATTAATATGTTAACTTAAGAATTTTTTATTATATGTATGAAATTTTTAATTTTATGTTCAATGAAACATCATTTTATTTTTTATATATATATTTATTTATTTATTTATCCGGTTGAACCATTTCGGTTGAACCGGTTGAACCTATTGAACCTTAAACCAGTTGTCTCACCGGTTCAACGTCCGGTGGTTTTCAAAACATTGGTTATATTTAGGCTTTACCAGACCTGATATTGCTTTTGCTACACAACAATTGAGTCAGTTCATGAGCATTCCTACTTGTATTCAAATGGAGGCAGCCAAACATGTTGTGAAATATTTGAAGGGACCGTTACAGTGGGTTTATATTACATAGTCAGTTCTGATTTATCTCAAATGTGAGGCTATTGAGATTGGGGTATGTGTTTATTTACTAGACAATCGGTGACAGGCTATTGTGTTTTTGTGGGTGATTACCATGTGTCTTGGAAATCAAATAAACAAGGGACGGTTAGTAAAAGTTCTGCAGAGGCAGAATATAGAGCTATGTCAATCACATCTTATGAATTGAAATGGTTGATATATTTGTTAGTTGAATTTCATATTGCACCCTAATTACCAATCATATTGTTTTGTGACAGTCAAGCTGCAATATATATAACTGTCAATCCAGTTTTCCACGAGAAGATAAAGCACGTGGAAATTGATTGTCATTTTGTCAGACAATATATGGAGGCGGGATTTTATATACTCCACATATTACTTCTGCTTATCAACTTGTCGGTTTGTTAACAAAGCTTCTTACGGGAGCTCAGATGACTTCAGCAACAATGCAGTTGTGAAAGGCAAGATGAAAAGTATTTCATCTTGAGGAGAGAATAATGTTAGTTGAGGGAGTTATATTATAATTAGTCTCTATGACATTTACATATCACATGATATTTTGTTAACTTGTTTGTATAAATAGCCGTTGTTTTATCAGCGGTAATATCAATAGATATCAGATTCTTCTTGTTTTTCTCTCTCTACCTATTTTAGTTCTCATTTTATAAAATACGAAATGATAATTAGCTTAACATGTAGGTAGAGAGAGAAAAACAAGAAGAATCTGATATCTATTGATATTACCGCTGATAAAACAACGGCTATTTATACAAACAAGTTGGAGAAATTCTTGACGATTTGGGAAATAAGAAATTAAAAAGTCTAAGAGAATTTTTGATATAAAGGTTGAAAGTGTCTAATTTAGTATTAGCATATATTTAAATAAGTCTAAAAATGTAAATGAATTTGTGTAACTTCTAACTTTGTAAATTATTTAAATATGTAGTTCTCCCTCATGTCCCCTACTCATTTTGTCTGGTCATGTTAATTGACGCAGACGAAAAAGAAAGTATGTATGAGAAACAAGAGTGGAATCAAGAATTATTTGGTTCTTGACATATCTAAATATTATGTCATTATCAAGTACAAAACATATACGGACTCAGATAAATTATATTCTAATTATCATCAGAATTAATATATATTCTGTAAATCTTAAAATGCTTGCAATCTTTGGAGAGGTGGATAGAAGAAGCATCTTTTTGTACAAAGCCGTAGTTTTCTTCTTTCTTCTTCTATTCCCTTTAATGCTTTCCACAAATAAAATGACCTATTTCTCTTACAACTATTATGACCCTGTTTAGTAAAGAGCGTTTTGAGATAAAAAAAAACGGTTTTGATCAACTTTAGCAGTTTGACCACTGAAACCGCTGATTTGAGTGTTTGGTGGAGAGAGTTTTGGGATGAAAACGCTAATTTAGAAAAAACTCATTTTAGAAGCTTTTTCAATTAGCGTTTTGCAATATTAAAATTAATGGATTTCTTTAACCCTAATTATTTTAGGTATATTTTTATGTATTAAAAAAAGAAATGTCCTTATTCGTCTTTTTGCATAAACCACTATTATCAATCAGCTAATTTTTACCAAACAGGTCTACACAAACAGCTAGTCAAATCAGCTAATGTAATCAGCTAACAGCTAATGTAATCAGCTAACAGCTAATTCCCAAACAGGGCCTATGCCTCATTAGCCGTCTTTCAATTTCATTTATTGAAAATCAATTTCAACACAATCTAAGTTGGCCATGTATTGTTTTACCAATAGTGAGAAAAGTGAGACTCGTCAATAATAAATTATTAATAAAAAATGAAATAAGTGGTGGAGATAAAGTATCTATTAATAGAGAGGATGAAGTGATTTAAGAAGCCACTAAAAGACTGTTGCAGCTGATTTTTATCTTTTCTTATAATTAGAAACTTATTATTAAATCTCTCTTACTTTAGCAGTGGAATATTATGTTTTCTTATCCATATTTATAACTTGTATTTTATAACCATGTGGTTTGACCGATTTACAAACCGGTACATGTGGTATTTTTTTACAAACGCAACCCTTTGATTTTCAAAATTTTACATTTGATTGATAACCACCTTGAAATTAAAAATTTCAAGAGTTAAATGGTATTTTAAACAACTTTAATTCTTCAACTTTTTAAGAGTTGTGTTTGCAAAAAAAAAAAAAAAAAAAACAGATATGTAAATCCGTCAAACCACAAGGTGTAATTAACCCTATTTTATAAAAGCAATGAATTGATTTAGTTAGAATTTAATTTAAGGTGTATGAATGTTATTATGGTTTGAGTTGGATAATTATTTTGATTGATTAATGGAGTTATAGTTGTAGAGAGAAGTAGCTAAGTACATAATAAATGTAAAGAAAGGGATATGGTTTAGTTGATGGAAGGGTGGTTAACTACATTTTATTGTATGAGATAGAGATGCAAAAGAAAAGAAATTTAGTATTTTCATATACCAACCTTTGTTTGTCTACTAGTTCATTGAAAACCGGCAAAACTTCCATTTTTACATATGATATGATGTTTTGGAATTTTGAATTAATTTGATTGTAGCAAATATTTATGCAATTGACCATGCATTAATATTGTACAACAAAAGAAACACATGTAATGTAAGAGAGAAAAAAAAAAAAAAAAAAAGTAAAAGAAACTTGTAGCTATGTTTTAATAAAAGCGATTGGGTATTTAGTTATGCTGATTGTCGAAAGAGAATACGAACAGTAACAGTAGAGACAAGTGTAGTTAATTTTATTCATATTCATATTCATAAAATAGAAAAGCATAAAGTATTACATATAGATATAGGCAAGCAAGTAGGAGCTAACGTGAAAAAAAGTTAACCTTAATTGCTGGGCCTAATGTAAAGAAACAAAAAAGTGAGTCAGTCATTCCAAACCCAAATGGCACCAGCTCTCTTTAGCAAAGGACCAAGCTGATTCTTGAGAAGAAGGCTCATAACTTGGCCGTCACCACCAACACACTCTCCTCCGATGAAAACAACTGGCAAATTCTGGCAACCTAGCTGCTGTATCAATGCTCTCTCTATCTGCTGCCCATTTGGAATCTGATCAAGCTCGTAAATCATTGGGTTAGCTCCAAATCCTTGTAGCAGTGTCTTAATGGAATGACACATGTCGCAAGTGCTTCTGCTGAATATCACCAGCGCCCTCTCTGCAACCATTCTTGTTATTGCTTCCATTCTTCTTCTTCTTGTTTGTGATGAGGAAATTGGAGAGGGTTGCTTCTCTATTTATATGGGTTCAGGAGATGAAACAAAAACATGTCATTCATATGATTTATTCCCTGATCATTTCTTGATTTTGACATATCTTTTATGCAAATCCCATGTCACTATCACTTTTCTTATTTCATTTATTCTCTTCTCTTCTTTCTATTAATCTACAATTTCATCATGCATGTTGCCTCTTCTACTATTCTACCATTTCTCCTTCTACCAGTCGCAATTACTAGATTACTCGCTTGGGAGCCGATTTTTTTGCTAAATCGTACTTGCTCTTTTTTTTTTTTTTTTTTTTATCCGTATTATAATTTGAGTGTTCAAGAACCAATCTTTAAGATTAATATATAATTTCTTAAAATTAAACTAGATTTTGTTTAAGATTCCTAACATGTAAAAAGAATGTGGATTTAGGTAGGGCCGAACATGTAAAAAAATTAAAAATTTTGATTTGAGAGGACCTACCGAGCCAAAAAAAATAATCATTTGGATTTAAGGAGGGTCTCACAGGTAAAAAAAAATAGAAATTTGGATTTAGAGAGACCTAACAAGCCAAAAAAATTAGAAATTTACATTTAGAGAGACCTAACATGTCTAAAAAAGTTAGAAATTTGGATTTAAGAAATAAATAATAGGCCCAAAATATTAAAATTTTAAATTTTGGACAAGCCTAACACTTAATGGGTCATCTTGGAGGGGCTAATTCAATAATCCGATAAAAAAAATTGAGACAGAAGGGCCGGGGTCAAGGTGGTTCCGGTGGCCAGAGGGGGTCGGGCCCCTCCACGCCCCCCTATCTACTAACCCTATAGCAAAATGTACTATTATAGTAACCCTATAATTTTAAAATCATACTTGTATATACTCTAAGTGGAAAGGTATCTAATATCACTCAAATATACAATGGTTAAGCCATGTGCACTAATAGAAGAAGACTTCCAAAATCACACCAACATTCGTTCCTGATTTCATATTTAGAATCATGGAACAAGAGTTTTAGCAAAAGCAAAATGTTATTTGCTAACGTTTCCTACTCAACAACCAACATGTGTTTGCGGGGTATATAATCTGACCGACTACTTGATTTATCCCCTGACACACTATAAGTAGAACAAGTTACTACACAACTAAGGTACACATGCATTCTTTACACAAAAGTCCTAATTGTATACTTTTCAGTATCAATCTTCTTCAACTCTACTAACTTTAGCATTAGAATGAGGTATTTGGTCCCCTGACTGCTCTTTTAATCTCTCTTTTTTGTCTTATCCTAGCCATTGAAGGAATCTTAGCATGACGTTGGAGAACTACACACATATTTGCTCATATTAAATTAGTGGAGTGAGTGTGAATCAAATAGATGCATTCATGGCTCCTCTTGAAAAAACTGTGAACCCATCATCTTCACGTCCTTCCCAGGAACCTAGAATCACTGTTGACGCTTGGGGAAATCCTCTCGAACTCTTCCAAGTCACACTTGACCTTGACCTGCATATATTAAGGAATGCCTATGGTGACTTGAGCCTGAGAACAGAAAGTTCATTTATGGGATCACCAAACAACTCATATACAATGTAGGAACCGTTCAAGAACAAAAAAATATGAACGCGGTAGCGATGAAAAACATACAAGAGAAGCTAGATGAAATCGAGAAAGATCAATCAAGCTTTTGAATAACGTCAACGTCAACGCCTACTATATTGCTCTCCCTAATTGGCTTGGAAAAATTTCACCCTCTTTTAATGTGTAGGATTTAAGCTTATGGAAGCCGGATGGGTCGCTACCTACCAATGAGCGTGATGCAGAGTCCAACTCTTTAAAAGAAGGGGAGAATGATGAGGGCATCTCCAATCTGAGGCCAAGCCAGGAAGCAACTCACCGGAGCGTGAGTTCCTTGCTATAAAGGGGGGAAAAGAGCCATTCGTGGAGAACCAAGTCTATGAGGGTATCCATGCAGAGTGTCAGTTAGATCACGCAGAGTGTGGGGCGTTGCTCGAAAGGGAGAGAGAGATACATTCGTAGAGGACGACACTCAGAAGGCCACCTAGGCGGAGCGCCCATCAAATCATGCGGATCGTGGAGGTCATGGGAAGACTTCTTCGCCAAGTTCTTAATGGAGGAGACAAGGGCTGAGCTTCATATATTTACTGTCTTGCCACTGTCTCATATTTACCCTACTGCCATTACTTGTTTTTATCCCTAACTTACCCCTAGAGTTTCCTCTTAGCTTGTAATCCTAGTGTGGGTCTTTAGTCTTTATCCTTTACTTACGGGTATAAAAGTAAAATTAGTCTTACCAGCATATTTTTTTTTTACTTATATTGCTTTTAATGCTATTTATTAAAGTAAAATGAACGAAATTTGATTTGATGCTATTTTTCAAAGTTAAATGAAGGAATTTGAATGGATTCTTACATATTTTTTTGTCAATGTGTTATAATTTTTTTTTCAATTATATTAGTTTTAATGTTATTTATTAAAGCTAAATAAAGAGAATTTGAATGGATCCTCGCATATTTTTTTATCTATTATTTTATTGGGTTATATCTATTAAATATAAATATAAATTTTTTTCAGTAATATTGGTTTTAATGCTATTTATTAAAGTTAAATTAATGGAATTTGAATAGATCCTTACATTTTTTTTTGTCGTTATATAATTTTTTTCGTTGGGATATTTTGTAAGTTATTTTATTATATTTATTAAATATAAATTAGATTAGGTTCCACATTTTTAATTTTTCTTTATTACTATTTTGACAACTCATTAAAAATGCCCCTAAATCTCTCCTTATTAATTTCTACTATTATATATAATATAGATATAGATATAGAATCCATCACTAACAATGAGAAAAAAACTTAGAATTATAATCATGACAACACATTTATAATTGAAATAAATTTCATTGTAAGTATAATGTTTCAATACCTCTTTAATTATTTTCTTCAATATATCTCCAACTACAATAAACAACTATTGTGTGAAACTTTATATCTATTAGTACAAAAAATACATAAAAATAAAAAAATTCAATCTATATGAGTTTGATAAACCAAAATTAAAAAAAAAATCAATGCATTTCACCAGGTTCTAAATTTTGAAAAGTAATCTAACTCCAATTAAACCTAACAATTGAGTTCATATAAAGCCAAAAATCCAAATTTTAGTTAAGTTAACAATCGAAACGATTACACCTAGCAATTTATACTAAAAAAGAATGAAAATATGCAAAAAAAAAAAAAAAAAAAAAACTTTATTTAGTCATTTTGAAAAAAGGCAAATAAAAAATTAAACATAGATAAGGCAGCGAGATGTGTGGAACAACACAATTGAAAACAAAATAACTACTAAATATGAAAAAAAAAATCGAATAATTACCTTCAGAAACATAACGATTTTCTATAATTTTCGACACCTTTGTTTTTTTTTCGATTTTAGTTGTACACGCATCTTCTATTTCTATCAGATTTCTTCAATCGGGAGATATCAATGTTTGAATTCTCCAAATTTTTGAAGAAAATGCTACTAAACAGTTTATCAATTGAAACTGCTTCTAAATAGATATGAATATATTAATGAAATAAGAACAAAATTATAAGACTGTATTATTTAAAATAAGAACAAAATTATAAAACTATATTATAAGAGTATGAAAAACAAAACTAATACATCATCAAAATTAAAGGTTAATGAGGACTTTGGTTTTCAGTGTCCAATGAATATAATAGTGGAATACTATCTATCATGCTTTATATATACATTTATGGGTAATTAATTTATTAGTCCTTATATTTTGATAAAACACACTGTTTAGTCCCTGTATTTTCAAAAACACATGATAAAGTTCCTAACTTTTTTCTCGATGAACTGTTTAGTCCCTAATGTTTTTCTTCGTGAACTGTTTAGTCCCTACCGTTAGACTTTCATGAAGATTTTGTTAGTCAATTTGGATTTGCGTTCTTCTTTTCCTTTATTTTCATTTCCTTTAAACTCTAATGCATCTGAAATCAACTTTGAGTGTTATTCTTCTTGATTTTCTTCTTAATCGTTCAAATTCGTAAGCATTGGGTCGGTTCTTTTTCTTGTTCTCCATACAAATAGCTTCTTCTTCTAAATTGGATTTCCTCTTCTGAAGTTTGAAGGTAAATAGTAAAGGGTAATTTAGTCATTTCCGAAGTTATAAACGATAAAAAAATCTAACAAACAGACGGAAGGACTAAACAGTTCACTGAGAAAAAGGTTAGGGACCTTACCATGTGTTTTTGAAAATACATGGACTAAACAGTGTGTTTTGTCAAAATACAGGGACTAATAAATTAATTACCCTATATTTATTTATGACTTTTGGATTTCCTTCGCTTTGTGTCTTTTCATCTTTCTGTAACTCTTCTTTTCTTTTATTATTTTAATTAATGGGCTACAAATTTTTATTATTAATAAATGGAAATGACTTTTCAATTTTCCTTTTGTTATTATTAATTAATTAAATCTTTTTATTTGATTTTTCCTACGTTGACAACTTATCAAAAAAAAAAAACTTCTAAAACACTTGTTCTCATTTCTTCCTGCTTCCGCTATTATATATAGTATAGATAGATAACATAAATCTATAAAACCTCAAACACATAAGATTTTTCTATAAATTTTATGACGAAGTATTTCTTAAAAACTTTATTTATCTATTTAGTTGTAAAATGGTAAATACTTATTGATATTAATTAATAGATAATTCCATTTAGGATTGGTTGGTTGAATTAATACCCTAAAGTAGGTTGTTAGTCCAATTAATCCCCAAAATGATAGCAGCAAAACATTTTTATGTTTTATATGGATAATTTGTAAATTGATTAGGTGTAGAAGTAGAACGGCATATTCATAAATTGAGATTTGAGGTTTGCCTTCATGATGACATGACATGTATTAATAGAAAAATGTGGTCAATGCAGATAAGATTAAAGATGCAAAAATCCAGTAACCACTAGTAGCTACTGTACTTTTGTCTTTTTCTTGTCAACCTGATAAGCTAAATCAGAAGCATCTCCAAAGATTCTCAATTGGATTTTTTTATTTTTTATCCAATTAATAACTTTTTCCTTTTTGCACAAAAATATTCGACCATATAAAATATTAAATGGGTAACTTATATCATAATTTGCAGTCAATTGCAGAAAAAAAAAATATTACTTTCATATTAGTCGTCTTCTTAGAGATTTATATATAAATTAAAAATATTAACAAAAATTTTTTATTATTATTTATTTATTGATTTCACTATTTATTTATTATATAATAAATTAATTATTTTAATTAATTTTTATAAATACACGTTTTATTTTATTTTTTTTGGTAAGAATAAATACACGTTTTATAATATATAGAATGTGATTTAATGTATATTCATTATATAATATATGACATATAATATATAAAAAAATCTTTAAAAAGACATATAATATAAAATAAAAAGAATATATTTTTATGTTGTTTTAATAAAATCATTTAATTTTATTTTATGTGACGATCATGGTATATTGTATAGTTATTAAAGTCATCTCATTTTTCAATGGGTAAATAAAAAAATAAAAATTGTATTTAAACAAAACAAAATATAATGCAATTTAAAAAACTAAGTTAGAATTTTAGAATTGGTGCAATTAACTAACCTCATATTAAAGTTTTGTTTGGATGGATGTATTTTAAAGTAAAGTAATGTAAGATAAGGTAAGTGAAGGGTATGTAATAACTTATTGTGTTTGGATAGAGAGTAACGTAAGTGATGGTTCAATAACGTGATTGTGTTTGATTTGATGGTAAAGTAATGTAAGGTTATATACAAAATTACTTTTATATGTAAATAATATCTTATTTTAAATAAAGCATAGAGTGTAATTTTGGAAAAGAAAGATATGTCACATGTCTACCCTCCAATTTGATATGTAAAGAAAATTAATCAAATTTTACCTCACCTACAATCACTTACTATTACATTCAATTACACCTCAAAACAAATAAAATTATATATCCTCACTTACTTTAAAATAATCCATTCAAACAACCTCTGGAGTGAGAGCCGAAAGGGCGAGAGGAATTGAGAAAAGAGGGAAAGATGCTTTTACATACAAAAGAAAAAGATCTCATCTCATCTTTGCATATCCAAATATTTCACGTAATCATAATAACCACGTGTATGCCTCCGTACTCTTCAGTCACCATTTACACAATTTCAATCAAAATTCAAAATGAAAAATGGAAACATAAATCCTTGATGTCCTCACTCACTCACATACATATATTCTCCCACAAAAAGCGTTACTTTTGCATATTTATAAATACAGAATTATAATAGTATTTTCTTTTAGGAAAAGAATAAAGACTTTATCTTTTATACCATTTTTATAAAACTAAAATTTGATAAACAGTTTGACATGTTAAATTCAAATATCTTTTTTTACAAAATAAAATATTTGAAATTTATTTTATTTTAAATTATATTTACAAACCAAAACAAAATTCCCAAATCAACTTAAACATTAATTTAATTTAGGGTAAATTATATTCATGGCCACCGAACTTTTATTCTTTCCGGTATGATCATTAAACTTTACACTTTGTTACATCGGTAGCCACTGTAACCGTTGACTCTCCTTTTAATCGGTTATCTCTCTCCTTTCACCTTTCTAAAACCTAAAATTACCATTTTAATTGCAATATGTATCAAGCATATAATTGCAATATTCCTTTCAGAAAGGTAATGTAGCAACTAATTATATGACGGATTTCGTAGGAACTCTTTCCTTAGGTCAACAGAAATATAATATACCACATGCAAACATTTAGGATTTTCTCTTTACGTATTTAAGTGACACGAGTTTTCCACGTATTATTTGACTCTAGTATTTTTAATTTTTCTTTCTATTTCGTTTGCTCAGATATAGTCATTCCCTTCTACAAAATAAATAAGGGTAAATTCCAAAAAAAAAACCATGTGGTTTGATGTTGTTCCAAAAAAACCCTTGTGATTTGTTTTTACAAAAAAAAAGGACCGTGGTTTCACCGTTACCCGAAAAACGGAAAATGACTTAACACTGTTAAAAATGCTGACGTGGCAAGGGGTAGAGTTGGAAAAATATTTTTTTATTATTTTTTTTTTAATTTTTCTTTTTTCTTTTTTCTATTTTTATTATAGTGATATCGTTGCCGTTGATAATGTTTAGCTTAGCTCTCGGATTTGGATGCTATTTCGTGGGAAGAGCAAGAGGCATACAAGATGTTCGAACAAATGCCCAAGTCTATGGCGTCCCAACTCCTCCTCCTGCTGCTACTACTCCTTCCAAGAACAACAATTTGAATAATGTTTGATTCCTACTCTATCTTCTATTCTATTCTGTTCATTCAATCATATTTTCTTTTCTTCTCTATTGAATCTTCTGGTGTGAAGTTGATTGAGTTTTGATATATTAATGAGGTGACCCAATTTGGTATTTTTACTCTTCTTATGTTGTATATTTTATGAGATTTCAATCATAATAAGAATATTACATTTTTTCAGGTTTTATATGGAATTTCTATGCTGTAACAAGTTATTCAGATCAACCATTTTCCTTGCACTATGACATGTTTGATTCAATCATTATTGTTCAATACTTGTTTACTGAAAACTGAAAAATATTAACTGACTTCTCGCAAAATTAATTATCTTTCTCTATTATTTGGAGTATAACTAAAAAAAACCAAATAAGCAATTCTGGAAATTTTCCAGAATTCTGGACGTCTGAAATCCAGACGTTCTTAAGAAGAAGAAGAAGAAGAAGAATAAAAAAAAAAAAATTTCCAACTCTACCCCTTGCCACGTCAGCATTTTTTACGGTGTTAAGTCATTTTCCGTTTTTCGGGTAACGGTGAAACCACGGTCCTTTTTTTTATAAAAACAAACCACAATGGTTTTTTTGGAACAACATCAAACCACAGAGGTTTTTTTTGAAATTTACCTAATAAATAAATATGTAATATCAATTTAAATATTTGTGCAAACATCAAAATCGAAAACCTTTGTAAAAAAAAAAAGTATATGCTTAAACTGTAATGGTAATTATATAGTCAAAATATATTATTCTTATAAAGTTTTAATGGCTACCTATTTTAATTAAGGGTAAATTTTAAATAAAACTTATGTGGTTTCACTAATTTTCAGATAAAGTATTATGGTTTACTTTTTGTCAAAACGAGGATTGAGGTTTTCAACTTTAACAAAATAAGGACTTTTTCGATTGATACTATTAAAATCACATTTGACGACTTCAAAAATGACATATTTTAAGAACTACTAATATTCTAAGCAATTTTAATTCTTCAACTTTTTTATTTTGAGATTATTTAGATGAAGTTTGGTAAAGAGAGAGAAAGTTAATGTTTAGAGAGAGAAAGTTCCAAAAAAGATGATTTTCGAAAATAAAAAATGTAGTTCCATAGAAAATATGACATTGAACAACTTTAATTCTTGAAAATTTTCATTTTCAGATCGTTAAAGATGATTTTAATAGCATTAATCTAAGTGTGAAACCTCAATCCTTTGTTTTGACAAAAAGTAAACTACAGTCCTTTATCTAAAAATTAGTGAAACCACATGGGTTTTATTTGAAATTTACCCTTTAATTAATTAAATAAATTAGTTCGCCTATTGAAGAATGGTGTTCGTCATTATCATATGTCAACAATTTTATCTTCTAAAATATTTATCAACTTGTAAGCACAACAATAAAAGTTCCAAATTATTCTCGAGTTTTGCATTTCAGTTCAAACATCCACGGGTAGGGATGAGCATGGTTCGGTTCAAACATCGAACCGAACTGAATTGGACTAGATCGAATTACTTGTATTTTCTAGGATAAAATCAAATCAAATTATAATTCGGTTTGATTTGGATCGAACCGAATTATTTCGGTTCGGTCCAATTTAGTTCATGTTTGGACCAAACGACATGCAACTATTTGTGTCTTCGCTAACTAAATAATTATATAAAGACAATAATCATATAATTAGTTTTTTCTTTTGTGGCTGAATCGTCTCAATCTTTAATAATAAAAAACTAAGAGAAAAGAAACATGTTTAATTGTTTTTTTCTTTTCTATATATATATATAATTTAGTTAATTAATTTAAAACTCTAAAACTAAAAGTAATATATATTGTATTTCGGTTCGGTTTTGGACCGAATTAAATTGAAAACCAAACTAGCTTAAAATTTAAGAAAAAACTATAGATGTAAGATATAGAAGGGGAATGAATGTTTTTTTTTCCATTTTTCGTATGTGACTTTTTACTGAACGCACCTCATTTATCGATTCTATATGATCGAATCAAACCAAAATACAATTCGATCCGGGTTTTTTCGGTTCGATTCTGTTCCCCTTAAATACGGAATCATTAAAATAAAAAATTGTGTGCAATAGTGATCATTAAAGCAATTTTTATCCAATAAAATTATTAAAATAAAAATAATAAATTTGTGTTAATAAAATTATTATAATTTTATTTGATAGAATGAAATTATTATAATTAAATCTAATGATTTGAATATTTTTTTGATCCAATAAAATAATAAATTTGTGTGAATAAAATTAATAATTAAATATATTGAATACCCGTCCGCAACATATAACCACCCATATAATAAATGCGGTAAAGAATCATGTCACAATTTATAAAATATATAAAACGGTGGATCGATTAGCACAAATTCCAGTGCTTTCTTTCATCATGTAAATGAAGATGCTTAGATGCTAAAAGGAGCACATGTGCTAATTAATATATAATACAATTAATTAATTTGAAAGTGTTAAACAGACAGAATAACCGACCCAAATCATACCTAATTAAGGCAGTTTTTCCAGATCTATTCAAATAATAATAATATAATGGATTTTTCATTTTCAGCACAAAATACACGAGGGAAAACATTAAACAAACTTCAATCATTTTTCATATTATGACAACTTTTTATTATGTTGATACAATGCATTAAATTCTTAATATTTTTTATAAATTAGTAATATTTTCTTTATAAATTAGTAAAAAAATATATATACATGGTTTGTCCAATTTACAAATACAAATATCTAATTTAATAGTTTGTAAATACAAACATATAGTAAATTATTTACTAGAAAAATAGTATGTTAAATTATATGGTTATAAGTTACAACTAAAACATTTTTATCTTATTCTTATATATCAATAAAACAGATATTTCTAACTTGAAACTATAAATAATATGATGGATATTTACATTTTTACTAATTTGACGGTTTATAAATTAAATGGATAAATTACATCCATGACCACTGAACTATACCCATTTTCACATTGTGGTTACTGACCATTAAATTTTACACTTTGTTACACTAGTGGTTACTGTGACAGTTGATCAAACTTTTTCTTTCAATGTTTGACCAAATTTTTTCAAACATGTAATTCAAAATGGTAATTTTAGGTTTTAGAAGGGTGAAAGGAGATAGATAACCGGTTAAAAGGGAAGTCAACGGTTGAAAGAAAAAAGTTGGTCAAGTGTCACAGTGGCCACCAATGTAACAAAGTTAAAGTTCAATGGTTATACCGGGAAGAATTGAAATTCAATGGTTACAATATGAAAATAGGTTAGTTCAGTGGCCATGGGTGTAATTTACCCTAATGTTATCTCGAAAATTTGATTTTAATTTACTTCTTTTTATTAAAAAAAAAATTAAAATTTATATTTATTAAAATGAAAACAATATTTAAAAAAGCAGGCCTCAGGCTTATTAGAAAATACTGGAGCAGCATTGGCATGAAGCCAATTATTTAATAATACATTACACGTAATTAATAAATGAATAAATAATGCATTAAATTATTAGTTATGTGATATTAAACGAATACAGTATGAATCTAAAAGGAAATTATAATGGAGGGAACTGTTAATAAATATAGGTTGAAATGAATTAATAAATACAACAGGAACGTGATACCATTTACACAATTTGGCAGAGCAGCATATGTATGTATGTCCCTTCGCATTATGAAGAGCCGCTTAAATTTAAATAGACAAATTATTCTACTTTCCTACCTACACATTGTACTTGTACGTATAAAGCCATTCAAATATACCAAAATATCATATCCAATATTTTCCCTATTATTATAATACTAATATACTCCAGATAAAAATGACAACTAAACTTGCAATTTTAATTTCCTTAATTTATCTCATATTTGGATCAAATTATTAACGGATATAGTGTTGTGTGCAATTTCAAGCCAAAATGTTGGAGATTGGAGGTTGTCCATAACATGGAATTACATGAAAGAAAAAACTCTATCTCTAATCAAATATTGATGAACTGATGAAAGAAAGAAATAGTTCATTAGATTTGAACAACAAATACAACTACATTAACACGTCATGTATACTTATTAGTCCACTTTCAAGCTCGATGCTGCAAATTCAACGATCACAATTGCTTCACCATAACAATAAACAATCTTTTTTTTTTAACAATTTGTGAATTCTTCGTTTTCATCTCGTGATTAATATCTTCATGAATGATTCGTGACCAATAATACGAGATCATGATTGATCCGATTTTTTTTATATAGTTTGTCTAATTTCTCAGTTTGAGACTCGTCAGACACTCTTTAAGTAGAACCTCTTCTAATTAAAGCTTTTTACGTATACTAGGACTCAAACTCGAGATCTAACTTAAACGACTTGAGTTGAGACTCTTAACCACTCAAATCAACCTTAATTGATAGTATTATTATCTGATTGTTTAATTTATTTTAGTGTTAATAATTTTAATTTATTTAAAAATGGATAGATTAGGAGTATAAATCAAGAGTTTTGTATTATATATTAAATTGATTTAGAGTATTAAATTATTGTGTTACAGATTGAATTAATATTATTGTATTATAAATGGAGTTAATATTTTTAAATCAAGTCGCCATGATATCGTTATAACATTAAAACTATAAAATTATCTATTTTGAAGTGAAAAGACACACCTCCATATAAATTAAGGATGTGGTATTTACTGAAAGGCTTTTGTCAATTAAAAGCGTACACTTTTTTCTAGAATTAATTTTTTTAATAAGGTGTAAAAATACCTTTAAAATTTACAGTTAAGGTAAATTACACCCATGACCACTGACCTTTACCTATTTTAAAATTATGGCCACTGAACTTCAATTCTTAACAGTATAACCACTAAACTTTACATTTTTTAATATCAGTGGCCACTCAATTTTAACTAACTCCTCAAAATGACCGTTAACAACCTCAAAATGAAAATATTCAAGAATTAAAGTTGTTCAGAATGACATTTACCATAAAACCACATTTTTTATTTTCCAAAATCATTTCTCTCAAAAACTTTACTTTCTCTCTCCTAAACAAACAACACCTAAATGACCTCAAAACGAAAATTTTCAAGAATTAAAGTTTCTTAGAATGTCATTAACTCTTTGAATTTTTTATTTTGAGGATGTCAACGGTTGTTTTGAGGTGTTGAATGGCCACCGGTGTTAAAAAAATGTAAAGTTCGGTGGCTATACTATTAAGAATTGAAATTCAGTAGTCACAATGTTAAAATGGTAAAATTCAGTGGCCATGGGTGTAATTTACCCCAGCTATGAACAATTTTACCTTTGACATCTAAAATGACACAATTTATTACTAATATTGGTAGAGTAATTTTACTCTTAAAGTTTAAAATGATGCAATTTTACCACTAATATTGGCAGTGAATAGCAATTTTATCCCTAACGTTGACAAATTGGGTCAATTTAAAAAATAATTAATCAAACTATCTTCTTGGTCATGCATCTTATCATATACCCTTCATAATTAGTAACAAATCACAAACATATGATTAGATGAGAATTTTTTTAAAAAAAAATATATTATAATTTGTACGAGTTGGATAAAAATATTTTAAATAATTTGTTGAATTTATACATGTTAATCTCCAATTATATTATTAAATTATATAAAATGTTAAAATAAATTTAGAGTCCACAAATTACAAATATGTAATTGGTGTAGAAAATATTTGTATTTTATAATAATGTGTGAAATTGATAATTTTGAGCGACTATACAAATATTTTTCTTTTTTCATCTTATTCTATTCTGAAATGTAGTTACAGTTTTTTTTTTTTTTTAATATAGTTACATTACAATAGTTACATGTTAGTTTTTTTTATTGCGTTATTTTAGTTTGGAGCTCCATTCTTAACAAATAAGAATATTCGTAGGTATCCACGAATTAAATGGAACGGATATAGAATGCAAAGTATATCAGTTAATGAAAATAGATATTTAAAAAATAAACGATAAAGATTTGGGAGCGTAACCAGTTTAGGCTAATGCTAACCATGTCACCAAACAGAGCCTTATCAGTTCCGCGCATCTTCCATTTCTAATGTCTCAAACCATACGCCCTTTCTGCAGCCTCTTCTTCTTCTACCTCTTGAGTATCTGTGCTCGTGGCTTCTCTTCATAACTCGCCAGGATTTCAGAATAACCATGACTAGCTTAAGTACGAGCTTAACACTTCGAGTTTTGACTAGTCCCAATCCATGTCCACTGCCGCAGCATTTTCGCCTACAATTCAGAAAAAACTGTATATTTCTTAGACCATCCCGAGCACGCAGAAATCCCCGAATTGTTTGCATGGCGGTGCGTATAATTGCATTGAAAATGAAATATATACTTTATTTTATTTTAGTTGCTGAGAAATTTGAGTATATATGTACGATTGAACAAAAAATTTCACCAGCTGTATTATCAGTAGCTACTCATTTTTTTCAAGCTTGATGATTTAAAAGATATATCTCCTTTGAGATTAATTGCAGGAGCCTTATTTGATAACAAAGCTGGAATCGGCCGAGAAGACGTGGAAAGAGTTATCGGTATGCTTCCATTTAATATTTGAAGTTGGATATTGGGGTTTCATAATATTATTTTTTCTGGATTAGTTTTAGACTGTAATGAAGTGAAAGTTTGATTAACCACTCCTGAGAATACGTTTACATGGACGTTTTTGAGAGTCTAGGAAAGCATTGTTCTTATATAAAAAAAAAAGGGCGGCCCGGTCGCATTACGCGTCCCCGCTGAGCGAGGGTCCGGGAGGGGTCCCACCACAAGGGTGTATTGGGGGCAAGCCTTCCCTTGCCAATTTAATTGGCAAGAGGCCGCTCCTAAGACTCGAACCCGTGACCTCTGGTCACACGACAACAACGTTTTTACCGTTGCGCCAAGGCTCGCCCTCTAAAGCATTGTTCTTATATAAATAGTCATATTAATATATGAATAGATAAGATTTTTTTGATATTTGTGGTATTTGATACTGTTAGATAGTTAGTTGTATTGTAGTCATACTTACTTGATGTGTAGAGTTGTGGCTTACAATAAGCAAATTGCAGGTCAGGCTGGCTGATCCAGATGTTGTCTCAAATCCAAGTGAATACCAAAAGCTAGCACAATCTGTGGCAGAGCTTGACGAAGTATTCCACTTTGTCTTTTTAGTTCTCTTGTTGGACGCTGTTGAAACATTCTAATGTCATTCATTATACTTTTTCTTTTGTCTTGGTTGATTTATAGTTTTCTGTTGTATTTGGGCAATTAGGTTGTGTCAATTTATAGGAGATTCAAGGAATGTGAAAAGCAATTAGAGGAGGCTAAAGGTTTAGCCCCGTTTTATTATTTATCATTATTATTATTATTATATTATTATTATATTAAGGGTCATCCTTCTTCCTTTATATTGCAGCTTTATCAAAAGAGGGTGGAAATGATGAAGATATGGCTGAGATGATAGCATTTGAAATTGACTCTTTATCAAAGGAACTCAAAGAGCTGGAGGAGAAGCTTAAGGTTTTTAATTGAATATTCTCAGTCATATGTCACTTAACAATTCTCACGTTAGAACTCATTAGTCAAGTGCTTAATCTTAATCCAATTCTGTCAGCTTGGACAATTGCATCAAAATTAGATCTATTGTTTAATTTTCTTTCCATTGTGGATGTGCAACATCGAGTATTGATAAAGCTGTTGTATTTTCCATTTGATAGGTATTGCTGGTACCTAGTGATCCTCTTGATACAAGAAATATAATGCTTGAAGGTTTATTTATCTCTTTCTCAATCAATAAACTTCATTATCTTTCTGATCTCACTATTCTGACTCATGCTATGTAGAAAGTGGTTATAAAAGTTTGTTGTATTTAGCAAAATATTTCTTTCTATGGATATTTATACCAGTTATTTAAATTTATTTATTTGGAAATTCTGACGTTGCCTGATTTAGATTTTTTTTTCTAGCTGTAGAAAAAAAACTGAGATATGTTTGACTTCAGATTCCATACATCTTGATTTCTCAACCTTTTATCAAATGGATTAAAAGAGTAGATAGTAGATGCTATGTCCTTCATTTGTTAAATTTTGATAGACTGCAATTGTTTGCTATGCTACAGAGACTGTTCATTTCACATAGAGAAGAATTGACTATTATAGCAAGTGCTCTATCTTGCTGTTCGTTCCCTTATATTTCTCCTTCATTCATCCTTTTAATTTAGTTTTTCCACTCATTTGCAGTAAGGGCAGGTACTGGTGGTGATGAGGCTGGTCTATGGGCTGGTGATCTTGTAGGTACATGCTTCTCTTGTCCTACCAAAAATATTATATATGTGTTTGTGCGCGCGCGCATATATATACCCACACTGGAATATTAATAATATAGGCTATAGTATTCTAAAGCAACAAGAAGCAGAAAAAGACTTATTTCTGCTTGAAAGGAAGAGCAGAATTAAGTTCCAGGTTTCAATGTATGTGGAAAAATTGCTATAAGCATGCAAACGTTCATAAGATATAATATTTCCAATGAAAGTTTCTAGGACCATATTAGGCTCAATTAAACATGTTATATTACCATCATGCTTGAATCATCATCACCCATCATCCACCCCACACACTTAAAAAGAAGAGACAAAACAATAATGACTGTTAGAATAAAGAACTTGTCTATTCAGCGAGCTGGATGTTATTTTCCTTCTACTTTTCAATATAAGCTGGAAGTTGGAAGTTCTGCAAAGTCACTGCTGAATTTGTGGAAACAAAACAGTATAAGGCTATTATCGGTTGAAACTATACAATTTCATCACATTATAACATGATTGGCGAATATGAAGATAGATCTAGTGGAGGGCTTATTGCTATCTTCTTCACTTAAGCTTCTTGTCTTCCTTCTCACAAAAGAAAGCTACAGAAGTTTGCAGAAAGAGCTTTTTCTTTTGCAAAGAAATCATTGTTTTGTATTCTGAGCTTTCCCTAAAACTATTTTCATTTTTCACAATGGAAGGTCCGTTTGTATCAGAAATACAGTGAGCGGAACTCTTGGAAGTACTCTTTCATTTCAAGTTCTGAGGTAAATTGCATTGATATATAACAGAAAGTAGAAATTATATTCCTTCCTTTGGTGTTTTGACTTGGAGAACCTTTTTGCTATTCAAGGCTGAAAAGGGTGGATATAAAACCCTTGTGATGGAGGTAAAAGGGAATCGTGTCTACAGCAAATTAAAATATGAGTCTGGTGTTCATAGAGTTCAACGTGTCCCTCAAACAGAAACGCAGGGACGTTTACACACCTCTACTGCAACTGTGGCCATAATGCCAGAGGTAAAGCATATTTTACAGATAGATCAAATTCTGCTCTATCCATGATTATGAAGGATGTTATCATTTGATTATTTTGATGTTATGTGCTTTTCTATGCATATGAGACTTTTCAAAGTTTGAACTTAAATTCGGCATGAGCATTGTATACCCTTGATTGTACTAAAATGTAATCCAAGTTCAGCTTCATTATGATGTCCATGAGTGACGGCCAAATCAGTTTCTAGTTGAATTGCTTTGATTGGAGATTGTTATACTCCTCACAGTTGTTTCATCAATTCTTGACTTATCACATTAAAGTCCCTGTGAGCAGTGTCATTCCTCAGAGATGATTGATGTTGTTGAGTCTAACGAGACAGTTATAATGTGACTGAACTTGATGATATCTCATTTGTCTTTCACTTTTATTTGATTATTTGGAAGGCAGTCCTTATACGTGTGCTTTTCTGTGGAATTAGGCAGATGAAGTTGAGGTGGAAATTGACCCAAAAGATATTGAACTGACAACAGCAAGATCTGGTGGAGCTGGCGGTAAGAAACAACTGAGCTTATCTAATGTTTTAATTAGCTACCCAGTTCTCTCTCTCTCTGTCAATTCATGTGCATTGCAAGTCTTAGAAAAAGCTGAAAGGAATTGCAATCTCTGTAAACAAATTTGCGCATGGCCTCTTGCAGGGCAAAATGTCAACAAGGTGGAAACAGCTGTTGATCTTTTCCACAAACCAACTGGAATCCGCATCTTTTGTACTGAAGAAAGGACACAAATTCGAAACAAGCACCGCGCTCTCCAGCTTCTACGGGCAAAACTGTAAGCATTAATTGACATGTTTTTTTATATTCTACCGACCTTTTATAGTTTTGAAATGCCCTTCATTACTACAATGTTCCTCCATGCTTATCTCGGTATTTTCCATTACAAGTATTCTCCATCACAAGTTCTTGAACTTCATCCATATAATTGAATAAAGATCCATTTAGAATGAATTTATCATTTCTCATTCTTTTTGTTTTGTCCTGAGATGCAACTCCAGCTTATATAAACAAAGTACAGTATCCAACCATTTGTATTATATCTGTTTTCGTGTAAATTGATAGTAAAACATGAACACTTATGACAGATATGAGATCAAATTAAGGGAGCAGCAAGAGTCAATAAGGAACCAACGGAAATTACAGGTATATCTTGCCTAAAGGTTGAAAAGATTATTGACAGGCTAGAAGTGTCAACATGATGAGCTTCTTTTCAAAGTTGATTTTGTAACATAATATTCTGCTCCTTTAAGATGCTGTATAAGGGTCAACACATGACTTCTTTACAGATTTCAAGTGTGATGTGATGACATACACACACACACACACACACACACACATGGGAATTGAAGAGGTCAGAGGTGCTGAACCCATAGCCCTTCACCTTTATTTTCTGGAGATGTCCCAAATGGGATACACTCAATTGGTAGTGTAGGTTGTGATATGAGTAATAAGCTATTGACTGAATGTATTCCTTTTTTAATATATACATATCTTTAAATACAGGTTGGCACAGGTGCTCGTGCTGAAAAGATTCGAACATACAACTACAAGGTATTTTGCTACTCATTATTGTGGCTTTAGCTCTTAAGAGTGAAGTGCCCTCCCTCCCTTTATGAAATGCCATAGTGATAATCTCCTACCCTTATTTAAGATATAAATAGAGAAGGTGAATGAACTAAAATATTGCATCTAAATGTTGTTGGTCTAATTTTGGAAGGTATTATATTGATTGTGAGATAGTGGAGTCTTTTTATGTCTTATGGAAGGTTATAATACTGAAGTTATTTAATTAGGACAATAGAGTCACTGACCATCGGTTAAAGATGAATTTTGAGCTCACATCTTTCCTTGAAGGTGATATAGAGAATGCAGTTCAGGTAATTACTCGCACGCAGTATGTTTTCTCATTCCTAATTTATATATGCTCGTCTGAATGTATCCTTAAGTTGATCTATTATTCCTGCGTGCAGGCATGTGCTTCTATGGAGCAGAAGGAAGTCCTGGAAGAACTGGCGGAATCTGCAAGTGCCCCAGTTGGTTGATTATGATTGCCATGTTCATGTTGTTCAGCTAAGGAAAGAAGGCCTTTGAGGAAGTTTTAGTATCCAGGGTAACAAGATTTGTTGCTTCAGTGATGTTCATCCATATATCGACTCATTTACTTGCACATGTATTAAACGGCAATAATAACACCATTAAAAATCTGTATGATTTTAAGATGCTCTAGTAAAGTGTCCAAGCGATACAATATCCTTGCCATAATTGTGCTTATATAATCTCAAGGTACAAAAATAAAAATAAAAACAAAGTAATGGTTACTTTGTTTGACAAGGTAACCATAAAGTAACCATAGTGTCTATATTGTAATACTTGCTATCTCTATAATTTTGAAGGAAAAACTATTGTTTCATAATTATGCATTTGGGCATTTTAGTTATACCGGAAGTTAAGAAATAATATTAATTTAATATTTTGTACAATAAAAAAATTAATTTATTAATAATAAATTGGTAAAGGAAGGCTAGTCCCCAGTACACCCTTGTGGTGGGACCCCTCTTCGGACCCTCGTTCAGTGGGGACGCGTAGTGCGATCGGGCTGTCTTTTTTATTAATAATAAATATTTTATATTAAAATATTGATGAAGTTCTACTAATTGAAAGTACCTTTGTTCGCAGTCCAAGTATCCATCCGGTGTAAAGTGAGAGTGTAATGGAAAAAGTGTTGTAATCTTAAGCTTGTAATGTGGAGAGTATATATGTAATTAGGGAAGAGTGAGGGAGAGTGTCTAGCAATTAAAGAGGCAGACTTGGTGTAAGAAACACTGTAGGAGAGTGACTAGTTTCTCCAGGACTTGTCACTAAAATTGGCCTAGATCTTCTCATCTTTAGTAGTGGCCTCCTTACTACTATTGATGGGCACTATGGGTGTAATATTGATGTTAATAAAACCATCCGTGCATTAATCATATTTCGTGCTCCGTTTTGTGTTGCTGTTGCTTGCTGATATGTGCGATTGGTATGGATTATTTGTATGCTATTAATGTGAATGTTGGTCCCTTATCTGACCCGTTTTATGACTTGTCCCTATCCGTATATGTGTCTCTTACAGATATTGTGAGATATAACTCTTGGTTGGCCTAGCTCAAGGGGGAACAGTAAGCATCACACTGTGTCAACGAGTTGGCCCAGTGACACCGGACTACCAAGCTATGTTTTTTGGACCGAGCTTGGATAAAAAAAAAAATTGACTTTAGGTTTTGTCCGCTAAAGTCTGTCTATTTTTTAGGCGAGTTTGGGTCGACTCGTACTATTAATATTAATTAGTAAATTTATATAATTAATGTTTATTTTTAAGCACTAAGTTTTATTTTTTGTTATAAAAAATTATATATTCCCTTCTAGGTGAGTTTATATGGATTGAACTTGTAATTTAATTTTCAAGTCTGAGTACACCTAATTTAACAATGGACCGAACTAGATTTGGGGTTCGTTTGTTTTACCAACTGTTTGTTGTTGCCCTTTGCTGTTGGAAAATCAATTTTTGTAAAATGCTACTTTTCAGGTGTAAAAGGCAAATAGAGGTCACTAACCAAACATCTAAAACTCTTTTTTTTGTTTGAAGTGAAAATGCAAATATGAATATGAAAATGAGCAGTCAAACACCTTTTAATCTTTTTTAGATAAAAGTCCTTTTGGAATCTATTCAACTCGGCGGTCACGAACAAGTTTAATTGAAAGTGGTATCAATTTTAGGGCAAATTACAAATCTAGCCTAGCTGAAGGGGTCCATTAATATATTTGACCCATTTTACTTCCATCTCACCAAATTAGACACTTTTATCCCTTTTGGACAAATATACCCCTAGTTCTTTGACTTCTGCTTCTGCTTTTGCTCATGCTACCAATCATTAGCATTTTTTGAGATTATTGAAGTATTCTAAATTTTGGAAAAGAAACACAAAATTTTGGAAAAGAAACACAAAACAAATGAAGCTTTTCTATAGAAATGGTATGTTTTTAGCTTATACGCCTTCTTTTCTTGCTAGTCTTGCCTCTTTCTTCATCTGTAATGGTATCGTTTCAATTTCCTTCATTTTCCTCCATTGTTGTCGCATTTCGTTACAAATGCGGCAACAGTTGTCGCATATGCGCTGTCGCATTTCGTCACAAATGCGACATCGCAGCAGTTCAATTGTTAGATTTTTTTCTTTCTCATTTTTTGAGATTTCCATCATAATCCTCTTCCGCAGACACTAATTCTTCAAAAGTTGAACGAAAACATAATTTCTTCTCTCTATAAACCACCGTCTTTTCTCTCTCAAGACTTGATGGTAATGCCGCTTTCATCGGTTTGTGATGGCGAAAAAGATGTTGAGAGTCTGAGGAAGAAGCTGAATTGAAATAAGGGCATTTTTGTCTAAAGTGGAAAGTGTCTAATTTGGTGAGATGGAATTCAAATGGGCTAGATTAATAATTAGCCCTCAATTTTATTTTGAGTATAAAATGTATTTAAAGGAGGCGAGTCTTGGCGCAATGGTAAACATTGTTGTCGTCTGAGGAAGGCTTGCCCCTTATAGGGAGCCACATTTTACCATCGCAAAATATTCATTATGAATGAAATATAATGAACGATTCCACCATATCGGTTGGGGTTTTTTTTTTACTGCTATCAGTAGCAGTCATGATCGTTTTTTTTACTGCTATCAGTAGCAATCAGGCCGATCCTTAGATTTTAGAGGTTTATGGATAAAGTAAAAAATGAGAACGCTCAAATAAAAAAACCAATTATGTAAAAGAAAAATGATCTAAAAATGACATTTTTTTTATTACACTTAACAAGAGAACTAATAAAAAGATCCAATTTCATATAAAAAAAACATTTTGATTTGCATTAGATACCTAAATGCTCATACAAAACATTATCTACGAGTATTTCTAGATATAGAATCACTAAAAATATTGTTTACATCAATATGGACTAACATATTTCTTCCAGTACATAAAATTGCTAAATCATTTAATATTTTTTGTGACGTAGACGATCTCAAATAGTTTTTCAATAATTTTAATTTCGAAAAAAATTCTTTTAACAGATACAATGGTCACTGTCATAATTAGGAGGATTCGATAAAGCAAATGAAATATTTGGATAACAATATGTTGTTTTTTTTTATAAACTCAAGAATTTCAAATAGTGACATCAATAATTTTGACAAAATCATTTGTAACACTTTCATTTTTGAAAAACTATAATCTGCATAAACATGCGAAAAATTATTATAAGAAAATGTAGTCATAAATTTGTGTATTGTGATTGTATAGGCCTAAAAATTATTTTTATTATCGTTTCATCTTTTGAGATTTTAATTTCTGTATTTTTTTAATGGGTATATTCCATTGAACGTTTTTACATATTTAAATAAATTGAACTTTTATTTTTTATTTTTGGGTGATTGTTTAGACCTAAAAATTATATTTATTATCGTTGTATCTTTTGAGATTTTAATTTCTATAGTTTTTAATAAACTTTTTTATTTTGGGTCCCTCCTTCCCTCCCTCCCTCATGCTGTGATTTGTTTAGATCTAATATTTGTTCTCTAACTATTGCATCTTTTAAAATTTAATTTCTATATTATTATTATTATTATTTGAAAAAAATATTATTTTTGGATCCCTATATCTGTTGGGCCCTAGGCAGACGCTTCTCCTGTCCCTGTCCATGTCCAGTGACGACCCTCTCAATAGCTCAGCAAAATGTAATTTAATTTTATTATTATTACTTTTAAAAAGTGTACTTACCACTGAAGATTGGAGAGTGATAATGGTTGAGATGAACAACCATTTAATATACCTGTGAAAATGTGTATTTGGTAATGTTTTACAAACTGAATCGGACCGGTCAGTTCCATCACGTCCGTGTCTAAATTTCTAGAATTTATATTTTGATATTAGTATATATTATAATTATTGGGTATGTGATTTTTATTTGGTGTTATAGGAAAAGTTTGGAGTTAATTTGATGATTTTAGGTGTAAATTAAAAATTTAGAGTAATTTTAAAAAGATTATAAAAAAATGGAGGATCAAATATGATATTTGATAAATTTGGATATGTATTCCAAATTCATCCAGAGTATTCAATCGTTATCTTCTATCCTTCTCTTTCTTTTTTTTTTATTTATTATTCCTTTTAGATTCATCAGTTTTCTCTGAACCGTTTTTCACCGTTTCTTTGATTTACGGAAATTTAACCATCCGAATCACTTGAAATTTAAAACATAGCATCCTTATGTATAGATCTAAGTCCTAATCGAAGAGTTTTTGAGTTTTGGAAGCGTTTGGAGGGAAACGTTTCAGACGGAATTTAGAGGAGAATCGATCGGGTGTATTTTCTTCCATTAGTAGCCAAGGTAAGTAACTATCAACTATATTTTGAGTTTTATGTATCTAGATAAATATATATCAAAGAATTTTCAGAAATTGATATTTTAGGGTTATACAGAAATTTTGTAAAATTTGGGTTTTTCATGATTTTGCTTTTTGTTGTGAAATTATGGTTTAAATGAAGCTATTGATTATGCTTCTATGTGAATTTCAGATTTTACTTTATTATGTTGATTTAAGGCTTAATTTGATTGATTTACATATATACATATATGTTTTTGGTTTCAATATATATCTATATTGAACAAAATGAATTTGATGATTTCTTACGAATTGTTTTTGGATTGAGAAATCTGTTGCGGTTATTGTTGTTATTATTTTGGATTGAAGTCCAAATATGATTTTTATGATACAAAATGGCTAATTGAAGCCAAATGATTTGATTGTGAAAGGAAATTTGAGCACGTTATGATTTTATGATTTTATATCCATCGAGAGGTATCCGAATCGGTGGTTTTATATTTGAAGACCATGTTCAGTGAGGGACATGGCCTGTGTCCACAGTCTGAAGACCTATTAGGTATGACAAAGAAGTGTTGGGTAAGACCATATGGGATAGGCAATGTTAAGAGACGTCTCGACTATATATGTGGTTATGGATTGATACTTAAGGGGAGAAACTCGATGATGTATACAATGTTTTAAGTTCATTTGGATTATGTTTTCGGTTATGATTGATTTTGATATAAGGTTTTACATTTGATTGAATACGAGTTGGTTTGATAAAACACTTATTTGATTGCAAGTTGGTTTGATAAAACATTTATTTGATTATGAATTAGTTTGATGAAAAGTTTATTTGTTTTAGTTCATTTTGATAAGATGCATTATATATATAAAGTTATATGAACTTTATATTTTGAGTATATTTTATAAGGTTTTGATTAAATCCTTTTATAAATGTATATATGTAGCTATGTTAAGTAAAGTTGATTTTTATAGCTCATAGTTTCTTATTGAGATTTTTGTCTCACGTTTTTAAATGTTTTAATGTTTTTAGGTGAGAAAGTACAGGATATAGAGAAGGTTACCGACCGTTTAGGTGAGGTTTTGGGAAGTTGGCTGTTTATTGTTAGAATTATGGTTAGAATTTTGGTATTTCAATTGTAATATAATATGATATTATGATATTGGGATAAATTGGAGACTCCTAAGTATTGATTATGATCTTTCTATTTCACGTCCGATGCCGATTGAGGTCGTCTAGGGTCGGGTGTGACAAGTTCGACCTATTAGATCGTGAATCGATCATGAGTCTGGTTATAAGTGTTACTGTTTATTCATATTAAACCGGATTGAATCAGAATCAAATCGGGAATTGGTATCAAACCGTTGAACCAGATTAATCTCGTTTTCTTTGAAGATTTTTTTTAAAAAGGAAAAAAAGTAAAAATTAAAAACTGATTTGATGATAAAAAAAAATTAAAATCCTAAATTATAAATAGAAATAATTATGTTAATTAATTTCATTTTTTTTAAACAAAAAAAATCAATTTTAATTATTGTGATAAATCCTAAATTATGAACGATTTGTGTTAATTAACTTCAATTTTTCTTTCAAAAAAAAATCAATTTTAATATTTATGTTGTATTAACTAAGGATTTGTTTTTAAATTTGTAATTTTTTGTATTATGTTTAATTATATAGGATTTTATTATTATTGTTATTATTAACTTATATACATAATTTATATATAATATAATTATGACATGATTGAATCAGTGAACTATTGATATAGTCATCATGTCAGTTTGATGTTCGATTCGGTTTTCAAAACATTGATATTTGGATTCTCTATAGCATTCATAAAAAAAACTTGATTGGTCCTCCGAATTTATATAATGTCTTATTAGCTATTTGAACTTGCTTAAAATATTATGATTAAGTTTCTTTTTTTATAAGTATTATGATTAAGTCTCTAAATCTATACAAACGTCTTACAAGTCTAAAATTAAAAAGTTAATTTGTTTTAAAAATTTAGAATCACGAATTAAATATTTATTTTTAAGTTTTGAAATTTTTACATATTTAAATAAATTGAAATTAATATCACTTTAAACAAGTACAAGGGCTAGTTAATCATGGTAAGCAAATTTAAGGGGCCAACATGTCACATTAAACAAATTTAGGTAACCAATACACTATTTTAAGCAAGTCTAAGAAGCTAACAAAATATTTTGTAAGTTTAGTACCAATCTTTTGAGTGTTAAATGCACAATTGGTCACTGAACTTATATGGTTGTCTCAAAATGGTCACTCAATTTCAATTTGTCTCAATAAAATCACTTAACTTTTGAATTTTATCTCAATTAGGTAACTTTGTCAATTTCAGTGGTTAAAAGGCATTGAAATAATGACATGGGTGACACGTCAACATGAGTAAACTCAGATATCTGACCGAAACGAAACATGACATCCATGTATGCTTCACGGCTATCACGTGTCAGTTATTTTTATGAAAAAACATATTATTTTTTCATAAAAATAACTGATGTGGCTGTCACGTTTCGTTTCAGTCAGAGATATGAGTTGACTCATGTTGACGTGTCACCCATGTCATTATTCCGATGTCTTTTAACTATTGAAATTGCACCCGCGACATGTCAAGCCCTGGTAAGGTTCTTCGCTTTGCATCAAATTAAGCCACATGCTCCACCGCTTAGGCGGCCCTCGTCACAGAGTTACCTAATTGAGATAAAACTCAAAACTGTATGATTTTATTGAGACAAATTGAAGTTGATTGACCATTTTGAGAGAACTATGTAAGTTAAGTGAATAATGGTGCATTTAACCCAAGCTTTTGATGTATTAAGAGCATTCACAATGGTTAATAACAACCATTGTGATTTTAGAGGCTTTAGTAACATCCTACTAGAAGGAATTATTTAAAATTTTGTGATGTCAATTTTTTTTATTAATTACAAATCGAGATCGAAATTGTAATTGTAATTGTAATTTTTCGCAGACCAAAACTATAATTATCCCTTATAAAAAAGCAGATTCTGAATTGAAAAAAGGACGCCTAACTCATTAGCTCTAATACGTATAAGCACACATTAGAGCATATCTAATAAAGGTTGCTATAAAGATTGCCCAATATTAACATATTATACTAAAATATAATTATCACTTTTGACAACTTTTATTAAAAAACATTTGGATGATAAGGAACTTTAAAAATTATCATAATGACTCTAGAAACTATTACTTTATATATAATTTATTTTCATCATAAATATTATCATAAAAATTGACCAATAGTAGACAACTTTTACATTAGAAAAAAAATTAAACACCATTATTAGAAGATTGTCAAAAAATGGCAAACTTACTTAAAAATTTGGAGCACTAACCATCACTCTTTGTAAAAGTTACCA
Organism: Euphorbia lathyris; assembly: GCF_963576675.1. Lineage (NCBI taxonomy): Eukaryota > Viridiplantae > Streptophyta > Magnoliopsida > Malpighiales > Euphorbiaceae > Euphorbia > Euphorbia lathyris. Next base: position 60,157,647 of record NC_088911.1, read on the forward strand.
AGAGTATTGAGGAATGTTTTATTGATTGTTATTAAAATTGTTAAGAAATCCATTTTAATTACAAAGATTAGTGTAAGTATTCCTATTACCGAAACATATGCAAGAAATTAGAATCGATTCTAAACAGCTACTGGTGGGGTCGCGAAATAAAATGGAAGGCGTGGAAAAATTTAGGGGTTCGACGAGCTTGGAGGGCTGAACTTTCGGGAATTCCACGAATTCAACATCACGCTTTTGGGCAAGCAAGCATGGAAGTTCCTAACTTCACCAAATTCCTTTGTATCGTGCTTATTCAAGGCTCGATATTTTCCGCAAACTGATTTCAAAAGTGCTCCGAGAATAGTATGGTCGAGTATATACTGGTGACCTGATCAAAACGGAGGTCCGCACTCGGATAGGTAACAGGAGAAACACCCATATTTGGGGAGATAGATGGTTGAATTCGGACAGAGGAACCCCAGAGAATCCAAACGATGAGAGTCTGTATAGCTGGACAGTCGGTAAGCTAATAAAAGATGGAAAATGGGACGTTTCGATGAAGGACAGAAACAGTATCATGGGCATTCCGATTTCATCTCGTGATTGTGAGGATAAGTTAAGTTGGCGGTTGTAGATTCGGCGCCTCATCGCAAGCGACGGGGAGAACCGTTGACGACACGACTGTTTTGGGCTCGAGGCCCAATTGAGATCACGATGCATTTTCGACAGGGTCGGCACCGGAGAATGAGAGTCGCCACCCAAACAAGGTTTGGGAAAATGTTACCGAGATTCCTTGCGGGAAGCAAGCGGGTTCGGGAAATTTGGTACACTTTGGGGAAGGCTAATATCCTCTCGGAAGAAGGTATTAGGCACCCCCAAAACGCCCGGTGAACCCACCGGCTTCCTACTTAACATTCCGAGTCTTACCAGGCTAATCACACTATTCCTTTAGGTTTAAAATTCTTTTAAGAAAAGCTTGTTTTGTTTTGTATGAAAAATAGCACAAATAAATACCCTCAAATCAAGTCAAGCAATTATACAAAATGTGCACAAATTAATTAATTAAATTACAAGTACATCCAGGCATCCCCGGGTCTTCAACCATATTTAATCATTTAATAAAACCTGCAAAATCCGGGTTAGAAGCAAATAAATCGATTTATTTCTCATTCTTTTTCAACTCTGTTTGCCTCGAAACTCCACAAAACACACATTAGTAACTTCTAATAGTTAAATAAAATACTAACTTATGGAAATAATGCTAAAAAATAATTAACATAAGATTAATTGATTTAAACATGTTATTAATAAGAAAATATACTTACAGAGATCAAAGTGAATAAAATAAAAAGTATTAAATCAGGGTCCAACAATAAATAGAATGAAAGTTATTTATTTTAGGGATTAGAATGAATAAAACAAAAAGTGTTAAATCATGGACTAAAGTGAATAAATCAGAAAGTTCCTAAAGTAGGGACTAAAGTGAATAAATCAGAAAGTTCCTAAAGTAGGGACTAAAGTGAATAAATCAGAAAATTCCTAAAGCAGGGACTAAAACGAATAAATCAGAAAGTTCCTAAAGCAGGGACTAAAACGAATAAATCAGAAAATTCCTAAAGCAGGGACTGAATTGAATAAATCAGAAAGTTATTTACATTAGAGATTGAAAGGAATAAAAAGAAGACTTTTATAACTATTGGTAATAAAATGACCGCGAGATAAGATTTATCTCGGATTGGTTCGTTTACCCCCAAATCATAGTTATGAACAAAAAAGATAAAACAGTTGAATCAATAATATTAACGGATAATATTATTAATGTCAGATTTGTACAAAAAAAAATGGAACAAGTTAATTAGAACAAATAGAAAGGGTCAAAACAAGTGATTTAACTCGTAAATCATTGTTTTAGGGTTGATTTAAACCTATTTATGCATTGAAAAGCAGATAATGAAAATCAGTATTGAAAAATAAAAAAGAGAGAAAGAAATAAAACCAATAGACAGGATTTGTCCCTCAGAAACCTTTACCTAGGTTGTGGGATGATTGGAAAATCAAGAATAATGGAATACAGGTTTTGAGTTTCTGAAACGGTATCTTATTCAGAGTGTTTTGGCAAAGCTTCGCTAATTTTCGGTGTAATTTTCGTCCCCCTAAACTGCTCCAAAGAGCTGCTATTTATAGAGTTTAATTAGGGTTAAGAGTCAAATTTGGAATTAACCAAATGAGCAGGAGCTAAATCGGATTTTACTCACCTTTTTCGCAAAGTTACGCCGCAATCTCCTGTAACAACAGCTTTTTATTTGAATCTCTTTTTTTATTATTTGTATTGAATTTAAACTCTTTTTCTTTATCAACAGAAACTTTGAAATTGAATTAAATTCAAAGAGAAAGGTCCAGGTCAACTTATTTTCCTTTTTTCTTTTTTTTTTCTTTTTTTAAGAAGATAAAGGGACAGCTGCTGATGCACTGCCACGTGTCAGGCCCGGGCCAATCATGCGCCGACACGTGGCACTTTATGCTCCCAAATGTATTTTAGCTCCGAAACTGTCCTTAACGAGCTCCAATTTCGACGATTCTTATTCCATTGGATTCGTTTTGACGATACGAACATTTTAATACCCAACAACCTATGGTTAAAAATTACCCGAACTAAGATTATTGTCCATCTTCATCTCGGATTTCATCTGAAACTTCATCTGGTCATAACTTATTCGTTAGACCTCCGAATTGACCCTGGGAAAGTGCGTTACGGCACTCTCGGGGGAAACGACCTACTAAAATTCATTTTAGCTCTCTTAAAATTTTTGGTTTTGGCTGGAGAAGGGTTGATCTGGACTTCCTAACGAGGATTTCTCCCGTGATCCATTTTCAATCGTATTTTTTCAATCATCTTTGAAGGTTTTCATCATAGGGCTTCAGTTCCAGTATCTACAGCGGTGGGAGACAAGAGGCATTTACAGTGTAAAAATGGCTTATTTCGCGTTAATGGAAAATCAATCGAGCCCTTTGGCGGAGGTTTGCAATGCTCCATGGAATAGTCTATAGCAAATTGAGGCTCCCTCGAAAATAAAAAATCTCTATGGCGTGCAGCATGGAATATATTACGAACTCGGAAAACTCTTCACAATCAACGTATGGAAATTGATATTCTTTATCTGTTTTGCCAGCAAGATGAGGAAACACAGTCTCACTTCGGAGAAAGCCTATGATAGGTTGATTTTTGAAAACTCTTCACAATCAACGTATGGAAATTGATATTCTTTATCTGTTTTGCCAACAAGATGAGGAAACTATCCAGAAGAAACCTCCAGTTCAACCTATCAATGCCGCTGGCTTCACAAAATTCAACAAATTGTTGATTTTTGAATTCTCCACCATTATCACTTCGGATGTGAGCTAACTTTAGGTCTTTATCATTTTCAAGTTTTCTACTAATGTTGAAAACGTCTCAAAGGTTTCATCCTTGCTACTTAGCAAGATGATCCAAGTGTACCGAGAGAAGTCATCTACAATGACCAAGGAAAATCTCCTACCATCCAAGCTCAGCGGCTGGACTGGTCCGAAGAGATCCAAGTGTAGCAACTCGAGTGGACGTTTGGTTGAGACAATGTTTTTACTGTGAAAATATTTTTTAGTTTGTTTTCTATACTGACAAGCATTGCATAATTGATCCTTTTCGAACTTAAGTTCTGGCAGTCCCTCAACTAATTGCTTTCTTGCTAATTTGGCCAGGAGGTCCATGCTTACATGACCAAGTCTCCTGTGCCATAGCCAGGAATTTTCTTCCTTTGACACTAAGCATACATTTTTTGAAAATTTCTTTTCCAAATTCAGCATAAACACATTATCAACACGAGGGGCAGTTAAAATTAATTCATTTGTTTTTCCCTCGAGTATTTTACATCCAGTGTTATCAAATATAACTTTTCTGCCGTTCTCACATAGCTGAGCTATGCTCAGTAAGTTATATTTAAGTTCACTGACTAGGGAGACTGACTCAATAGTAGGATTACCACCAACGGTTCCTGACCCTACTATCTTACCCTTTTGTTGTCTCCGAAACTTACGCTTCCACCCCGTTTACGCACAAGTGTGATGAACTGAGTTTCATCACCAGTCATATGCCTCGAGCATGCGCTGTCAATGTACCATATTTTTTACTTCTCAGCACTCCTCAGGCTTACCTGCAATATAGCTAGTTGTCTTTAGGTACCCAAGTCTTTTTGGGTCCTTGTTTGTTAGGCTCAGCAGGTGAAACATCATGTTTAATCTTATGACGATACACTTGGATAGTGTGTCCAATTTTCCCACAAAAGTCACAGCTGACCTTCCGTTGGGGATATCTCACTGACTGGTCAGCACCCCAGTGCTGAGCATGCCAGCACACCTTTGTGGTGTGTCCTTCCTTCCCACAGAAGTCACACTGGACATTCCGCTGAGGATTCCATCTCTGCTGACTAGTACTTCGGTACTGAGTATTCAGAGGAATATTTTTTTTATTCGGAACCTTAAATTGATTCTGAATAGATGTGACGTCCTTTCTCAGTTTCTTAGAATCTGATTGGACCTCAGAGACAAACTTGTGCATAGTTTCTATGCTGCTATGCAAAGTTGAGTTGTCTTGGAGAAGATATCGAAGGTCACTGAGTTTGACCTCTTCAATCTCGTCACATCGCCTGCTGAGTGCTTTAACCTTCTTGTTACACTTTTTGATAAGTGTGTAGAGGTCACTCATGGCATTTATCATTTCATTTCTGAGCAGGGGTAGTGATATTACCGTAGTTGAGTGTGCCTCATCGTCAGATGCAATGGAGGGGTCAACATGCTCAGAAACACAAGGCTCAGCAAGCTCATCAGCCATGAAACAAATCTTTACTGACTCAGTGGCATCAACTTCTGATGATGATGACTCATCACTGTCACTCCAGGTTGCCACCATTGCCTTCTTGATGTTCCTCTTTTCCTTCCTCAAGGTAGGACAGCTTGATTTGATATGGCCAGTTTGATGACATTCAAAGCATGTGATGGGCTTTGAGTCGTACTTCTTGTACTTGCTGTCGCTGGACTCAGCTTTGTACTTATCAAACTTCTTGTAAGGCTTCTTGGAATGTTTGTCATTCTTTATGAACAACCTTTTCATTTTTCTAGTGAACATGGCCATTTCTTCATCGTCTGTTGAGCTCCCATCAGTGGAGTCAGCTTTCATGACAAGAGACTTTTGCTTCTTGTCCTCAGACTTCTCCTTCACCTCGAAGTTCTTTATTGAGATCTCATGGGTCAGCAGAGATCCAATGAGTTCATCATATTTGTAGGTGGTCAAGTCTTGAGCTTCCTCAACAGCAGTTTTCTTGGCTTGCCAGCTTTTGGGAAGACTCCTCAGTATCTTCTTGACTTGCTCTTCCTCAGTAAAGATCTTGCCAAGTATTTTGAGCTCGTTGATTATGTTTGTGAATCTTGAGTTCATTTCAGAGATTCCTTCATAATCATTCATTTCAAACAGCTCGTACAACCTCATGTGATGGTTCACCTTGGACTCCTTAACTTTGTTGGTTCCTTCGTAGGTGACCTCTAGTTTCTTCCAAATTTCCTGTGCTGACTCACAACCTGAAATTTTGTTGTACTCTGTAGCATCTAACGCACAGTGAAGCATGTTTATAGCTGAAGCATGATTTTGTAGCTTCTTGAGGTCATCTTCTGTCCACTTAGTCTTAGCTTTAACAACCGTTTGGCCGTCAATAGTTTCAACAGGAACAAATGGGCCTTGGACTATAGAAAGCCATGCACTCATATTTGTTACCTGAATGAAGTTTTTCATTCTGTTCTTCCAAAAGGTGTAGTTAGACCCGAAGAACAGAGAAGGCCGAGTAATGGACAGTCCCTCAGGAAGAATCTGAGTTGTCGGATTTCCTAGGAGGAAATGAGTGCTGTTCTCAGCCATTGTGGAGATCAGCTCAAGATAGTTATATCTTGCTCAGTGAGCTTTTAAGCTCTGATACCACTTGTTGGTCCCGTGCAACGTGACAAGATTAGTTCCAGGGGGCGGGATAGGAATTATTCAAAAAAATTTGTCCGTTAAGGCTGATTTCTTTTCCTTAGGAAAAGGTTTACACAGTAGTGTTGAGTAGTTTAGGACACAAGCTTAGTCAACTAGTGACTAAGTCTGTTTCTTTTCTTGAGTCAGGAGATAGCACTAAACTCTATTCCTGAAATCAGCTTCTCAGTGCACTCAACTCAGTATGAGTTCGTTACTTGATCAGTTTTATAGCAAGCAATATATAAAGAAGTTAAGGGTTAGAAATGTGTTACTCAGCAGACATATCCTAGTTCGGCCTCTCCGCCTACGTCCAGTCCCCGGAACTCGTTCCGAGCTTTTTGAATCCTCTACTGAGCTCTTTAAAGGTAGAGCACGAAACCTTTTACAACAGAAGCTAAGTATACAAGAGTACCTTCCTCTATTCCTCTACTCACTCCTATTACTACCGCTGAGTACTATAACCGAGTACTCAGCTTCTCCTTTCCATACTTCTAGAAATGATAAGTGTTTGTCCTAAACAACAATTGCTAAGACACTTTAGATGAATAAAATCACTCTAGACTTTTACACAAGATTGGAATTGGTATAAGATTTGCTTTGCTTTTCTCACAGAACTTCAAGTATCAATTTGGTCAGCGTTTCGACTTAATTGAAGATCTGCTTCGAATGAAGAATTTGAGAGGCTTATTTATAGTGACACTTCAAGCACCGGTGATTTCGAATTTCGAAATAACCATTGGAGACAAACGGCTTCCTGTCACTTTCACTCAGTACATGCTCAGCGTCCTCGGCCAATCATATTCTTGTATCTTCTGTCTTTGCCAGTGCTCAGCGGCTTTTCGTCAGATGAAACAAAATGTTCCCACATTTATGGCAAAGTCTTCCAGACAGCTTCCTGCGCCTTCTGAGCTTTACCCAAAGTAGAAATACTTTGTCTCCAAGTTTATTCTGTTCTGCCGTTGACTTGTACTTCGTGTCGTTTAACTCAACAGCTTCATCTTGAAGCAATTAGAAAAAGGCTTCTCGATTCTTCTTGTTGCTAGGCTTATGTCTTACTCAGTACGACGACGTTTTGTCTTCATGGACCGTGAGGTCTTGATCTATTGACTTGGGGTTGACTTCCACTTATGGGCTTTTAGGCTTTTTATCTTAATGTCTTATAAATCAAATAACTCAACATTGAGCAAACACATTAGTATGAATAAATCAAAGCATTTAAATTTAATGTGTTGGAATATTTTTATCATACATAAATAATTTTGTCAAATCAAAATCATGTGGAAAGGTGTTTCAACAGTTAGTATGAGAGCAAGCTTTGATGACCCCGATAGGAATGGCGGACCAAACAGCAGCTATTTTGACAACCTAGTAGGATGTACAACAGACAGCTACAAAACATGCCAATGAGAGGACAAACATTGATATGGTTGGCTGGGAACCTCCACAACACGGGCTCAAGCTCAATTTTGACGCCACTCTAATTCGAGGAACAAGCAGGATTGAGATAGGAGCTATTATCAAAAATGACAGAGGAGACTTTGTTGCAGCAAGATACAGTCTGGTTTTTGGAAATTTCAATCCGATGCTGGTGGAAGCAATCTCTTGCCGCAAGGCTCTAAGCTAGATTAAGGAGAGAGGAGATGAGTATATATGCATAGAGGGTGATACTAATATTATTATAAATGTGTTATGTCAAGAAGGCATGGAAGACTTATTGAGTTTGGGATTAGTTATCGATGATTGACGGGCTATAAGGCCATGTTCTTTTTGACTGAAATTAAATTAACTTAACTGAATTGAATTGAACTGAACTGAACGTAATTTAACTTAACTTAACTCCACCAAATAATTATAATTATAATAAATTATATATATATATATATATATAATGATAAGTTTTATACATAAACAATTATAATAAATAACAAATAATAATAAATGAGATATATAATGATAAATGATATATTATATATTATATATAAATAATTATAATTATAATAAAAAATTATAAATTATATATAAAAAAAATTATAAATTATGTATAAGTAGTTATAATTATAATAAATAATGATGAATTATATATAAATAATATTGAACTATAAATTACATATAAATTATAATAAATTATATATAAACAATTATAATAAATAATGATAAATTATATATATAAATAATGATAAATTATAATATATATATATAAATTATAAATTATATATAAATAATTATAATTATAATAAATAATGATGAATTATATAAATAATACTAAATTATAATAAATAATAAATAATAATCTTTTTTTTTGGTAGGAACAGGAAAGAAAAAACAAGCAACAAAAAACTAGCCTGGGATTAGCCTAGGGAAGCTAACCCCGATCCTATCATTTAACAGAAGAGACGAGAGAGAAGGAGGGTGAACCGAAAGGGTAGTAACACCTAACGTCCCCTCATGACCAGCAGCAGCCAACCGATCCGCGACATGGTTCTGCTCTCTGAAAATATGAGTGAAGTCTAAGGACTCAAAGGAGGAGAGAAGCCTATTAATAGCTCTGATAAGGTTGCGGCTTCTGGAACCAATGGCATGATCATCAGAAATCAGTTTGATGGCCTCCATATTATCAGACTCCATAGAGAGCCTCTTAACGCCCAGCCTAATCGCAAGCTTGATGCCAGAGAGAATACCCCAGAGCTCAACAGAGAAGGAAGAACCCAACCCCAAATTCTGGGTGAACCCAGAAAGCCAGGCTCCCCCCGCATCTCTAAGCACACCACCACCAGCAACCTTACCATTGATGAGACAGGAGCCGTCAGTATTCAACTTAACAACCCCTTCTATCGGCCTGCTCCATCCCACAAGATGGACATTACCACTCTGGGAAGGCCTGGCCAGGGAATCACCTTTGAAACTCTCAATAATAGAGGAAAGTTTATTCGAGAAGAACTCAGCACAGATTGACAAGAACACAGTTTTATTACCAAAAATCTCCTCGTTTCTCCACTTCCAAACTTGGTGGCAGACAATAGCAAAGAGAATGTCACCATGCTCTATGTAAGACAGTAACTTCCCCCTAATACCCTCAGAGAACCAGACATTCACAGAGTGGGCCATGAAAGAAGAGAGGATATGGTGAGGAAGAATTTGTTTCCAAATCTCCTTACTTTAGGGCAGTCCCTCAGGGCATGGCACAAAGTTTCAACATGGCCTCTACATCTACTGCAATCTCCAGAAACCGCCAGATGTCGTCTGTGCCTATCTGAATTAGTAAGCAACCTGTCCTTAACTCCCAGCCACAGGAAACTCCTAACCCGGTAAGGGACTTTGAGAGCCCAGATAGACTTCCAAGTGTCCGAGGGAGGATCGGACCTGTTAAGGGTAAGGGCTTCAAAGGCAGACTTGCAAGAATAAACTCCCTTATTAGTCAGCGCCCAGCAGTGCCTATCCATGTCTTCCTCTTGATTGCTAACCTTCACTCCCTGAATTCTAAGGAGGGTCTCAAGGCTTAAGAAACTATCAAACTTAGGCCAGATCCAGTCCCCTTCAGAGTCAACCACATCTGCTATCCTCCAGTTTCGGATGTCCCTAGGCGGGGGTTGAGAACACACCTCTATCAAAGGTTTGTCCCCAACCCAGGTATCAAACCAAAAACTAATGGATTTACCATTACCCACCTCTAGACCCACTCCCAGGCAGAATTCTGCAAAAACGGCGATGAGACCTTTCCAGAGGAAAGAGCAATTGATGACTCTCTCCTTAGGGCCCCCGAAGATTTTATCCTTCCGGTACTTACCACAAAGAAGGCGAACCCAAAGAGAGGAGGGGTCTTGCCACATACGCCAAAGGAGCTTCATTAATAAAACTTTGTTATTATCCTTAGCTTTCCTAATGCCCAGCCCACCAGAAGCTTTTGGCTGACACACCTCACTCCAAGGCACAAGATGGATCTTTCTTCCCTCCGCGGCTTCCCCCCACAGGAATCTACGGTTAATCTTATCGAGATTATTAAGCACAGGACCCGGAAGCTGACAAGCCTGCATGATGTGATTGGGAGCAGCACAATTAACTGATTGGATTAGCGTGAGGCGGCCAGCAAGAGACAGAGTCTTGGCTTTCCACGAGGCACACTTCGTATTGGCCTTATCCAAGGTATCTTTAAAGGAAGCCTTGGACACTCTCTCACTGTGGAGGGGAATACCCATATACTTCCCAAGAGAAGCAGTAAGAGGAATACCTGAAAGATCACTTAATCTTTTGGTAAAACCCTCATTGTCTTGATTCCTAAGGTTGCCAAGCCTTCTTCCGAATAACCTCATCTTCATACACCCAATCACCATTAGAATCCTTAATGGCCTCATCTTCATAAATAATAATCAATTATATATAAATAATTATAATTATAATAAATACTGATGACTATTGAGACGCCAATGGTGAGTGGATTTTTGAGGAGGAGGACATTCGGCGCCTTGCCCTTGATTTCTACAAGGACCTGTTCAGAGAGGAAGCTGTGGACCTAGAGAGTGCCCACTCTGGCATTTCCTTTCCTCGTTTGGGGGAGGATGCTATTAATAATGCTTTCCATCCCATTGAGCTTAAAGAGATCGATCTGGCCTTCTCCAGCATCAGTTCCACTAAGGCTCCTGGTATTGATGGTATCCCCGCTAGTTTCTATCATAAACACTGGGACACTGTTAAAGAGGGTATATACAGCTTTGTGTTAGGTGTCTTTGGTGGTTCGAACGATATCAGTTTGGTTAATAAAACCCTCATTGTCTTGATTCCTAAGGTTGCCAAGCCTTCTTCCTTTCTCCAGATGAGACCCATCAGTCTTTGTAATGTCTTGTATAAAGCTATTACTAAGATTGTGGCTAATAGAATCCGGAAGATCCTTCCTGATATTATCAGCCAAAATCAAGGGAGCTTTGTTCCTAGAAGACAATTGATGGATAACGTTGTTATTGCCCAGGAGGTTGTCCATTCTATGAAGATTAAGAAAGGCAAGAAAGGGATCGTGGCTCTCAAGCTGGATCTGGAGAAAGCCTATGATAGGTTGAACTGGAGCTTTCTTCTGGATAGTTTAGCCAAAGCTGGTATCCCGGAGAACTGGAGGAATTTGATTGGAAAGTGTATCTCCTCTCCTGTTTTCCAGGTTATGATCAATGGGGATATGTCGGATGAGTTCTCTCCATCCAGGGGTATTCGTCAAGGGGATCCTATGAGCCCCTTCCTTTTTGTTATTGCCATGGAAAGATTGTCTCACCTGATCCAATAGGCGGTGAGTCTGGGGATGGGAGGAAGATTCACCTGGTCCCTTGGAAGGAAGCCTGCCAGCCTAAGAGCAGGGGGGGTCTTGGTATAAGGCAAGCTAAGGACAATAATAAAGTCCTGTTAATGAAGCTTCTTTGGAGAATGTGGCAATCCCCCTCCTCCCTTTGGGTTCGTCTTCTGTGCGGCAAGTATAGGAAAGATAGAATCTTTGGTGGCCCGAAGGAGAGGGTTGTCAGCTGTTCCTTCCTCTGGAAAGGGCTTAGTGCTGTTTTTGCTGAGTTCTGTATGGGGATTGGCTTGGAGGTGGGTAATGGGAGATCCATTAGTTTATGGTATGACACCTGGATTGGTGACAAACCGTTGATTGAGGTGTGCATCGCCCCTCCGCCGAATGATCTCCTCTCCTGGAGAATTGCTGATGTGGTGGACTCGGAGGGAGACTGGATCTGGTCTAAGTTCGACTCCTTTCTTAGCCTGGAGACCCTCCTTAATATTAGAGGTGTGAAGATTAGTAATCAGGAGGAGGATAAGGACAGACACTGCTGGGCCTTGACTAATAATGGTTCTTATTCTTGCAAATCGGCCTATGAAGCTTTTACCCCTAATAGGGCTGATCCTCCCTTGGAAATTTGGAAGTCCATTTGGGCCCTCAAAGTCCCCTACCGCATTAGGAGTTTCCTATGGCTGGGAGTCAAAGACAGGCTCCTCACGAATGCAGATAGACACAGAAGGCACTTGGCTGTATCTGGTGCCTGTAGCAGATGCAGCGGCCATGTGGAAACCTTGTGCCATGCTTTGAGGGATTGCCCGAATAGTAGAAAGGTTTGGGAAGGGGTCCTTCCTTACCACATCCTTCCTTCCTTTATGGGGTTCTTTGATATTGACTGGTTCTCTGAAGGCGTTAATGGGAATTTGTTGGCCAGTATGGAGCACGGGGCTATTCTCTTCGCTATTATTTGTCACCAAATGTGGAAATGGAGGAATGAAGAGTTATTTGCTGAGAAGACTGTCTTTATTCCTGACCTCCGGTTTTACTTCTCGAAAAAACTCTCTGTTATTACAAAGAGTTTTGAAGGAGAGCCCCTGGTTCACCCCTCCCCGGTTAAAGAGGTCCAGTTAGTTGGTTGGAGGAAGCCCAGAGAAGGGGTTGTCAAGTTGAATACGGATGGCTCCTGCCTTAGTAATGGCAGAATTGCTGCTGGTGGAGTTCTTCGGGATGCTGGTGGCGCCTGGCTGGCTGGGTTTACCCATAACTTAGGTACGGGCTCCTCCTTTACTGCGGAGCTCTGGGGGATCTTGTCTGGCATTAAACTCGCCATTCGCATGAGTGTTAAAAGACTTTCGGTGGAGTCTGACAATTTGGAGGCTATCAACAGGATTTCAGATAGACAGGCTGTTTGTCTTAAGAGTCAGAATCTCATTAAGGCCATCTTGAGGCTTCGTCCTGCCTTCGATTCTCTTACCTTCTTCCATATTTATAGGGAGCAAAACCGCGTGGTGGATCGCTTGGCAGCTGCTGGGCATGGGGGGATGTTAGGTGTTTCTACCCTTTCCGTTCCTCCTTCTTTTCTGTTACCTTCTCTTCTTGAGGATAGGATTGGGGTCAGTCTTCCTAGACTGATCACGGGTTAGGTTTTTTTGTTTGTTTGTTTTTTTTCTTCCCTTCTTACCAAAAAAAAAAAATAATGATGAATTATATATAAATAACACTAAATTATAAATTATATATAAATAATTATAATTATAATAAATAATGATGAATTATATATAAATAATATTGAATTATAAATTATAATGGTGAAGCTCTTAGTCTGTTGGTTGATAACTTACTTATGATTCTAGAAGTAATGAGTTCGAATCACATGGAATGGATTAAATGTTTTCCTTTCTCTTTAATGTAATCTTCCTTTATTTAATATAAGTGAACATAACTGAATGCTACTTATTATTCCCTCATCTTATGTAAACCTAATGGTAGATATCATTCTTTCACTAAAAAAAATGATTAATACACATATTTGCCCATATATTATTACGGATAAACAAATATGTCCTTATTTCAAATAAATCCATAAAATTGTCCCTAAATTTTCCACAAACCTACAATTATACCCTAATCTAACGGACATGCTTATTTTACATAAACGGTGTTTGATATCATTCTCATAAACAACCATTTTTATGTCCTCTTTTGAACCTAAACAAGTAATACTTAATCCCTTATATGATTCCTATTACAGAAATGAACAAGATTTCGCTTCTGCTGCTGCTGCTCTTTTTCTTCTTCTGCATTTCACATTGGTAGCCACCGCAGCCTCGCCGTCCCTGTCCCCGTCTTCCTCCATCATCGTCATCGCCAGCAGCAAAAACACTCTAAGAAGCAGGAATAAAAGACATATTAATACTTGAAGGAACTCCTGCAATTGGTGGGAGGCTGATGAAAACAGACTTGCTCATAATCCTTTGTTAGAAATTGCTCATAAACTCAAACTCAAAACTTCCCTCAACAACTTCGATAATATCACATCCAACATCTACAAACAAGAGTAATTCTTTAATTAATTAATTAAACAATTCCATACATTTTCTTAATTATTTACATTAATAACTAACTAATCACATACTGTAGAGTGGTTTGTATCCAAAGAAGGAGGTGGAAAAAGTAGATGAAGTTGTTAATGCCCAGAGAATTTACAAAAGATAATTAACTAATTAATCAATTTCATGTAAATTAGGATGAAAAGATCACCGACTGCATAAGTGGGAGAAGAGGGAGAAAGGGATGGTGGAAAATGAGAGATTCCCGTCATGAAAAGAGTTGGCCGGAATGATGTCAAACGCGGTTTATGCTTTATGAGATTTGTAGAGAAAGAGAAGAGAGTGAAATGAGATTAAAGAAATAATTTTTGAAAGACAAATAGGTTACCAATAAAGGAAGTGATAGGGAGGTTGAAGAAGGTGAAGAGATGATGAAAAGATCTAAAATGGACCAAACTTCGTTTATACCAAATAAGTAGATCTGTTAGATTATGGTATAATTGCAGGTTTGTGAAAAATTTAAGAATATTTTTAAGAGTTTATTTGATGTAAGGGTACATCTGCTTATCCCTCGTAATATAAGGGCAAATATGTATATTGAAAGACGGTAGGATAGATAGGTGCTACTTGATCCTAAGAGTAATAATGCCACGTGTAGAAAAAGTAGGCACTTAAAGTGTGGTGAGTCGAAAGAGTTCCCAAAAACTGGACATGTCAAGAAGTCTAAAATCCTGCATTTGGTCTCCTCCACCGAACCCTTCTATTAATATCCAACTTTCTTCTTTCACCCATTTTCTTCCATACTCTTCTATGTTCAAAACACTTCTCCTCTCTTCTTCCTTCCGCTATTCTCTTTCTACTGCTACCACTCGATTTTCATCTTTTTCAATTGCACCACACTTGCCCTCGTTTCCTTTTCCTGGTCGCTTTCACACGCATAGACTCATTGCCATGGCTGAACGTCCCACTGGAACCACTTCTCTTTCTCACAACTACACTAATCGTCTCGCTGCTGAGCATAGTCCCTATCTCCTTCAACATGCTCACAATCCGGTTTTTATGTTTCTCCCCATGTATTTCTCCTCTTCCTTTTCGAATTTCTTGTTTTTTTTTTTTTCTAATATCTTATTGATCAATTGAAGGTTGATTGGTATCCCTGGGGCGAAGAAGCTTTCGCTGAAGCGCGCAGAAGAGATGTGCCCATCTTCTTATCGAGTACTGCACATCTATCTTGCTTTTCCTTCTAAGAAGGCTATTGGTTTTAATAATATTATAATTCCAGAAATTGATGGCTAATTTGGACCAATTTTTGGTTTTTGGGTTATCTGGTGTTTTTCTCTTTGAAGTTGGATACAGCACCTGCCATTGGTGAGGTTTCTTGTCTTTTTGTAAAATTCGGCACCTGTTATGTATTTGAATGATTAATGAACAGATATTTATTGTTGGCCAAATATCGGTTAGGTGTCATGTTATGGAGGTGGAGTCTTTTGAGGATGAACATGTAGCCAAATTGTTGAATGATTGGTTTGTTAGTATTAAGGTGAGTTCAAATTTTGGTTCCTTCAACTAGTCCTAGTTTGCTAATTTGTAATTTTCCTTCCCTCTTCTTATAGTAAAGACTCGCTTGTAACGAATACTGTTTTTATCTGTACGCTATTCTAACACATTATTGTAACAGGTGGATCGAGAAGAACGACCGGATGTTGATAAGGTAAGCCTGCATGACAAATTTGTTTATTTCTCTCAGAATTCGATTACAAGCTTCTGAGATTCTTTGCGAATTGCTAATTCTGCGAGTCTGTGGATTGCGTCAATTGTCTGATCACTGGTTTATAGGCTTACATGTATAAGAGAAGACAACATTACGGTAAAATCCTATTAAATGCACAGAAGGATGAGATACTGTATGCTTAGCATTTGAATGCAGGAAGGGAGATATTTTATTATATCTAATGAAGATTGCGACTTGCCAATGAAACTGGTTCATGTAAAACAACTTAATCTATGGGGGAAATGTCATTTAATTTGTATGTTTCTTCAGGATTATTTGTGAAATTCAATGCCTTTTATCTTCTTTGCTATTTTTCCCATCGAGATTTGTTGAGCAAGTAATCTTTGAAGGTTTATATGACATTTGTACAAGCATTGTATGGCGGTGGAGGTTGGCCGCTTAGCGTCTTCCTTTCACCTGATTTAAAACCATTGATGGGTGGGACTTACTTCCCTCCAGATGATAAATATGGAAGACCGGGATTTAAGACTATACTTAGGTACGTACAATTTGTTCTTTTCTCCCACTTCTTCCTCACACTTTATATCTTCTGCTCGTTGTTCTGGACCTTTGTTTGTTGAGCAGAAACATGTTATATTGCTGTGGAAGACAACATTGTTTTTGAGTTGTTGAAAATTATTAGATTACTTGCTTTTAGGCTTTGTTTCATCAATCTCGTGTGTATTTTTTTTAGAAAGGTGAAGGATGCTTGGGACAATAAGAGAGAGATGCTTGTTAATAGTGGAGCTTTTGCCATTGAGCAGTTATCTGAGGCATTATCAGCAAGTGCAAGTACAAAAAAGTTGGCAGATGGAATTCCAGAAAATGCTTTGCGTTTGTGTGCGGAACAAGTATGTCTTCATTGAAATTAGAGCTGCTAATGTTTTTCTATTACTCACAATACATGTCTTTTAAGGTTAATGCACACTAATTAAGAAATGCAATTAATTTTAAGTAAAAGACTTTTTTAGCCTTATATTAATTGCATCCACTAGTAACTTTTATCTATTCCCAAGGCAAAAAGTCAACTTAAATAATGGTATATTTGGTAATAGTAAATTAATGTGCATAGATTGAAGCAAAATGTCATGTATTGTGGAACAAAAAAAATTTCTCTAGAAAGACGTCTATTTTGGAACAGAGGGAGTAATTTTAAGCAATCACTTCTTCGGTATTGTCTTAGCCACAACATTAAGAGACAAAGAACAAGAATCCTCCTTCGTAATTGTTACAGAAGAGCTTTTGTTTGGGATCGAACCAAGATTAGGACAAGCTCAAATCTGATTTCCTTTATGAACTTCATTTTAGCATAAAATAATGCTTTTTCGCTATTTTTTACATTGATGTTTTTGGGGGTTAATGTTGTTTGTTTGCAAAAAGTAAAAATATGTTCTTATATGACTTATTTTTCATTTTTGTATGTATGGAGAATAAATTGGAATGACAGGGATATATCACATATTTTCACAACTCGAAAGCTATGGTAATAATTTGCTGCCTCCTCTGAAGTTTTCTATTACATTTCTCCTGCAGCTTTCTGAGAGCTATGATTCCAGGTATGGTGGGTTTGGATCTGCCCCCAAGTTTCCCAGACCAGTCGAAATTCAGCTGATGCTTTACCATTCAAAGAAAATGGAGGATGCTGGGACATTAGGTGAATCAAAGGACAGTATGGAGATGGTTTTCTTTAGCTTGCAGTGCATGGCAAAGGGAGGCGTTCATGATCATATTGGAGGTGGCTTTCACAGATACAGTGTGGATGAACGCTGGCATGGTTAGTATATACTTGGCATAATGCCATTTCCCCAAAACAGCCTAGTAAAATTTCTAAAAGAATCAGAATTGACCAATTTTTTGTTAGTTGTTTTTGGAGTGATATTGCTGAATGATAGAGAATGTGATAATTATGCTATATGATAATTAAGGGCAGTAAAGGAATAACAGGTACACATGGCTATCTTCCAATGGTCGGTTATATTAGGGGTTTAGTGTGTGTTTGGGTGGAAAATATATATAGAGTAGTATAAAAAGAGAAAGGTAGCTTTGAGATTATTCATTTGGGTATTTTGGGTCTCCTAGCATTCCCTCGGAGAAAGGGATCACTCCCTCGGCTGTGCTTCAGCATAGATTTATAATTTGCTTTAGTTTTTCTGTGTTTGTTTAGAGTTCATCAACTTGTATTCCATTTCTTGGTTTGGTTTGCTTTTGGAGAGGTTTCTCATCACTGAAGCTATATCCATTTCTCGCAGTTCCCCATTTTGAGAAAATGCTATATGATCAAGCGCAACTTGCAATTGTATACTTAGATGCCTTTTGCATTTCTAATGACGTCTTCTATTCATTGGTATCTCGAGACATTCTTGATTATTTGAGGAGAGACATGATAGGACCAGAAGGTGAAATCTTTTCAGCTGAGGATGCTGATAGTGCTGAATACGAAGGTTCCAAAAAGAAAAAGGAAGGAGCCTTCTATGTATGGACTATTGAAGAGGTTTGCTTTACTTTAGAACTTGTGACATTTCATTTTCATTGGTTTAATTTCACATGCTTGAAATGTCATGACAGTGGCTTGTCTCTGATTTTTTCATGCCAGTCATTTTTTACTTTTATTGAACACATTGAGATGTATGCAGTTTTGTTATATGATGTGCCACATTCATTATGCAAGTTGAAACATGTCTTCTGAAAATAAAAAGTACATCACTTGAGTCTGAAAGTTTGGAAGAATTGTCTGGGTGCTTATGTGGAATTCTGCATCTTGTATTTGCTTTTGTTAATTCTGATTCTTTTACTTGGTCTCTCTTTCTTTAGATTGATGGCATCCTTTTAAAACATGCAACTCTTTTCAAGGATCATTACTATATAAAGCCTATAGGGAATTGTGACCTTTCCAGGATGAGTGATCCTCACAATGAATTCAAAGGGAAAAATGTGCTTATTGAATTAAATGACACCTCAGCAATGGCAATAAAACATGGTTTGCCCATTGAGAAGTATCTTGAAGTGTTGGGTGAATGCAAGAGAGAGCTTTTTGATGTGAGATCGAGACGCCCGAGGCCACATTTGGATGACAAGGTAATTAAAAAGTTCTATTTCTTTTAATCTTTAGCTTCTTTCTTTGACATCTAACAGATCTGGTGCATACTAGGTAATTGTATCATGGAATGGACTTGCAATATCTTCTTTTGCAAGAGCTTCAAAAATTCTCATGGGAGAAGCTGAGGGCACAAAATACAGCTTCCCAGTTGTTGGCTGTGATGTAAGATTTTTCTATCTTATGGCATCTGGCCTGAATTACACCTGGTTATGTATTTTGATTATGGTGGTCTGTAGACATCTTTACTTTTATGGTTCAAAAATATGCTTGATTGATTTGAAAGGCAAGTTTCAATACTTTTATTGTTGAGGTAACAACTGATTAGTTATTTTGTTTTACATTCTCATCTCTGCAATCAGTGGAAAATTATTGGGGAACAATTGATTAGTTAATCTGTTTTACATTTTATCGCCATTATCATTGGGAAATTGTATGCATATGATGGTTGGTACGGTTATATTCCAACTATGACCTCTTTTGGTACTTTTGGATCATTGTCTAGTGAGGTTGTGGGATTACTGTTCTATTGCGTGTTCCGCTTGATCTAGGGTTGTGGGCCTTATTTGACAACTGAAATTGACAAATAATTTGGATGATAAAGCACTTTCAATAGTATATTTTATTGGTTCATTGTGATCACTGTGTGTGTTCTATTTGGTGAATTCCAGTCCAAGGAGTACATGGAAGTTGCAGAGAAGGCAACAACATTCATCAGAAAGCATCTTTATGATGAACAGACACACAGGTTACAACACAGTTTCAGGAATGGTCCATCAAAAGCACCTGGATTTTTAGATGACTATGCTTTTCTGATATCTGGACTGCTGGATCTTTATGAATTTGGTGGTGGGATATACTGGCTAATTTGGGCAATTGAATTACAGAACACCCAGGTAAAGCATGATCTCTTTTCCTCAAGTTAAGTAGCATTCCATGTTTTCATACTAATGTCACTCGGTGTGAAAACCCATTTCCAGGATGAATTGTTTCTTGATAGAGAGGGAGGAGGCTATTTTAACACCCCCGGGGAAGATCCTTCAGTTCTCCTACGTGTAAAGGAAGACCATGATGGGGCAGAACCCTCGGGAAATTCAGTTGCTGCAATCAACCTCATAAGATTAGCCTCTATGATGACTGGCAGTAAATCTGACTACTACAAGAAAAACGCAGAGCATCTTCTGGTAAATCTGCTTTTACTGATGGTTATTCTTCCGTATTTATATTGCAACAGCGCCTGAACTTGCTTAACATTTCTCACAACAGGCAGTTTTTGAAACAAGACTAAAAGATATGGCAATGGCAGTGCCTTTGATGTGTTGTGCAGCAGACATGATCTCCATGCCATCACGAAAGCAAGTCGTCTTAGTTGGTCAAAGGAGTTGCTCAGAGTTTGATCATATACTGGCTGCTGCACATGGTTCATATGACCCCAACAAAACAGTAAGCTCAAAATCTGGATTTGATTTGAATCGACTATTCCTTGTTAGTTGTTAAGGTGATATGTAATTGGTGGCAGGTAATTCACGTAGATCCTTCGAACAATGAAGAAATGGAGTTCTGGGAAGATAAAAATAGCCACATAGCTCTGATGGCAAGAAATAATTTTGCTGCGGATAAGGTGGTAGCTCTAGTCTGTCAAAACTTCAGCTGCAGTCCGCCAATCAGAGAAGCTAAATCTCTTAAAACTTTACTTGCGAAGAAACCTACTGCTGTATAAAGCTTGGCTTTCGGAGGCAGATACAATTATGTAATTAAGGTCAATATGAAGTCAAAGCTGGTATTTCTCAGCCAAATCGCTGCTCCTAGACTTTAGTTAATGTTGTGGTCTAGTTATGTATGTTTTTTGTATGATGACTATTACTTTTGTTGGGTAAAGCAATTGGTATTTTACTTGTATAAATATGTATGGGCAGCGATGTTCGAAAGTACTAAACCAAACCAACTGCATGGAAAAACAATCCAAATGTTTTTGCAATATGTAGAACTGAAGCGCATAAATACGACCGGAAACCTTTGGTTCGTTTCAAATAAAATTGAACCAACACACATACTAAAAAAAATCAGGTCGAAAAATGGGTTTGGGAGACTGCCCCACGCGTCGCACACGTGTCATGTGGTGTGTTGTGGTTGGCTGCAGGTGACTACGTGTTGCTTCGTGGTTGGCTTGTGTGCCACCCGCGCGACACGTGGTGCCCATCCGGCTCCTTCCTATCGTCGTTTTTTTTTGCGATTTCAGTGCCGTTTTCACCAAAAACAGTATGAGAAACATGTATATATGCCTGATTAACACTGATCTAATACAACTATTAAACGTAGCATGCAAAAACTATATTTTTCTTCATATTAATGGATCAAAACGGACAGAACACGAGATATGTGGCTCTAATATCAATGAATGAATTATTTTAAAAAATAATCTAAATACAAATGTGGTATGTGTTTTTGGCTTGCAATCACTTTTCCCTTCAAAAACTCAAATTTCAATTTGACTTAGGTA
Organism: Euphorbia lathyris; assembly: GCF_963576675.1. Classification (NCBI taxonomy): domain Eukaryota; kingdom Viridiplantae; phylum Streptophyta; class Magnoliopsida; order Malpighiales; family Euphorbiaceae; genus Euphorbia; species Euphorbia lathyris. The sequence goes on from NC_088911.1 coordinate 60,178,828, forward strand.
TATCCAGATTTTGGCACCGTTAGTTCTGTTCACTTGCTTTTTAAGGAAAGAAAGAAGTTCTTCCATCAACGTGCGAAGCTTAAGGTCTGAATCTTCACTTAAGGTAATTGAATCGGATCATAGAAAAAAGGTTAAGGAAGTTGGTAACCTGATGTGATGATAGGGGAGCCGGCGATCGAAACCCCGGTGAACAGATAAGGTAGCGAAATTCCTTGTCGGGTAAGTTTCGACAATCTATTTTGTCACTTCTACGAATAGGTATAACCAGATTTTGGCTTCGTTAGCTCTACTCACTTGCTTTTGAAGGAAAGAAAAAAATTCTTCCATCAACGTGCCAAGCTTAAGGCTTGAATCTTCGCTTAACGTGATTGAATCGGATCATAGAAAAAGGTCAAGGAAGTTGGTGACCTGATGATAGGGGAGTCGGCAATCGAAGCCCCAATGAACGAATAAGGTAGCAAAATTTCTTGTCGGGTAAGTTCTGACAATCTATTTTGTCACTTTTACGAATAAAGTATTATATTAATAACGAAACAACCCAGATTGTACGTTAATATCTCTAAGAAATCACTTAGTGGAAAAGGAAGTGATAGAGCGATGACAACCAGTAGGTGGGCTTGGAAAAGGGAATGAACTAGTTGAAGCTTCTGACGATTCTGACTGAGACCTCGGTGACAGAACTGAACTCCGTCACCTTTGTGGAAAATTTGTGATTGTGATATGGATCAATTGAGGCTCCTAGCCTGAAATTATTGAAGGATGCAGGATCATTTCCTTCTTCTTCCGGTCCGAGGTAAAACACTCAATGAGCTAGAGTGGCCCCATTTCGCCTTACCAACCCTAGGGAAACTCCGAATATAGGACGTCATCGTTTGTATAGACAAACTTTTAGGGTGCTATGATCCAAAGTCGAGAGACTTTCTAACCATTTTTGCTTGTGCTAGTGCCTCCGGAAATTTTTGGATTTCTTGCAATATGAGATTGAATGCCATAAGTCTTGCTTCACGGATAGAAAAAGATTACAGTCAGTTTGCTAATGATAAAGTGACATTACTTCTTCGGCCTGAACCCCTGTTTTTGAAATTACAGAAGATTCAACGCCTCGGTTCGTACCTTACCAACCCCTATCGGACTAAACTTTGACAATAGGTTATATAATATTCTCCATTGTCCAATAAAATGATATTGTCAATATTAGTATAGATTATCTTATTCTCTCACTTTCAGTCATGTCTGCTCTCTCTAGTTAATCAACACTGTTAGCTAGGGTTATTCCATTCCTACACGATGATGGTCGACAGACGGAGGAAGCCTTTGATCCTTTCTTCCACCAAATTCCTCATCGATTCTCTACTCAATTCCTCCACACATGCTCACCATAAGCTCACCGCTGATGATGAAGTCTCACCCACCTTACACCTACCCGCTGGAATACTCCGCTTCTTAAAAGACAAAATCGGTGACTCTAAACTAATTTCTCTTGACGATTCAACTTTGGTTGGCCTTTCTACGCCTCTTCTTAAGAAATTGGCTCTAACTTCGGGTTCTCTGGTAAGCTTTAACAATAATGGTTTTATCTCTCTCTAGTGTACATAACAAGTTCAATTGAACTATGAATATCTCGTGCTTCTTCTTCAACTTTGTCTCTTTGACCATATCAATTTTCTTCCAAAAGCGAAAGGCTTATTGACTTTTTTTTTTTTTTTTTTTTTATCAATATTAGGTGCTTATCAAGAATAACGAAGCAAAGGTACATAGGATTGCCCAGGTTGTCATTTTGGATCCTCCCACGAACCATGGACGCACATCTACTGTTAAAGACCCTATTTCTCTTGCTCCTCATACAATGGTTGTGTTTCCTACCTGTAGATTTCCTTCAGATTACCCTCTGTTATTGGATACGGAAATTGCATATCTCTCACCTCTGTTAGCTTTTAACATTGACTTGCACATATCTTGTTTGAACTCGCTTGTCTGCCTTGGAAACGAGACCTTGGCATCGCTTTTTGAAACTAAAGTAGATGATGATACTAGTAGAAAAGTTAGAGAGGCTTCTTTAATCAGCTTAGAATTGGAACCTGTTGCTCAACTGCCTAGATATGCCTCACACTTGAGAGTTTCTTTTGTTAAGATACCAGAATGTGGTGCACTCGAGTCTTTGAGAGGAACCTCATCAGTTGAAGCTGAAGATCGGCAAGAACTTATTGATTTGGCATTACATAAATGCTTTGAAGTTGATAGATACCTATCGCATGGCGATGTTTTCAGTATCTGCATAGATTGGACTTGCAATTCAGCTATGTGTATACCTTGCAATCAAATATCAAAAAATAGAAGTTACAACATCATCTACTTCAAGGTAATGTTCTCAGTATTTTACCTTGCTGACACCAAATGCTAATGGATTGTTATCATGTGCCAGGATCTCATGTGGAGATATTTGATAATATTGATATCTTCAGGTTGTAGCTATGGAGCCTTCAAATGAAGACATTCTTCGAGTCAACCGCACTAAAACAGCCCTTGTACTTGGAGGGACTGCTTCTTCTGCTCTTCCCCCAAATGTGTTGACTGATGGATCCATAGGTTTTGCTCCTTCTCAAAAGGACGCAGTGAAATCCTTGGCCTCCATTCTTGCACCACCTTTATGCCTGTCAGCCCTTTCTTCAAAATTTAGAGTTTCTGTCCTACTATATGGCCCAGAAGGTCGGTTTATACTGTATCTTTACTATTAGCATCAGAAAGTAAATTCTTTTCTTTGGCAGTGCCAGCACGATTTTTGTAGATGCAGATAAATTACAGAAGATAGGTTATTGGTTGTGAATTGTGATTAATTACTGTAGAAAGTTTATTTGGTTATAACATTATGTAGGGTGTGGTAAGAAGACAGTTGTTAGATACGTTTCTCGTAGGTTGGGCCTTCATGTTGTGGAATTCAATTGTCATAATTTTATGGCATCCTCTGACAAAATGGCATCTATTGCTCTTGCTCAAGCCTTCAACACAGCTCAAAGGTGAAGCAATTTGTTGTTTAGCGTATGCAATTTTTCCTCTAACTTATGAGCTACTGGACTATTGAGTTGCTTTCTGATGGAAGAACTTAATTGCTAGATGCCATACATATTTTTTTAAATTCTCATAATTGGCTTTTTCACTTAATATCACAATGTCATTTTTTCTCTCTCATTAGAGTGAAATTTAGTTCTGACCTTTAAAGTTTTATTTCATGTCATGATATGTTTAAAGGTACATGCCAACAATAATTTTTCTCCGCCATTTTGACGTCTTTCGAAATTTGATGTCACATGAGGGTTCACCAAATGATCAAGTTGGTCTCGCCTCAGAAATTGCATCAGTCATTAGGGAATTCACCGAACCTGTTGCTGAAGATGATGACAAAACACACAGTGATTTGGTAAGATGTAACTTTTGGTTGTAACATTGTTATATCTTTTCAGCAACCTGCCAAAGAAATCAAGAAAATTTACGGGCTAATGCATTACTTTCCTCTACCTCTCTCGAAAAGAACGATTGGTATAAATTTGAAATATTCAATGTTGGGGAAGGAGAAAAAAACATGACATGATGGAACTGTATCAGGATTTTTCTCATTCATTGTTAATGCAGCCAGTCAAGGATCCTGGAAGAAAAAGTAGGCATCAGGTGCTGTTAGTTGCAGCTGCTGAGAGTTCTGAAGGTATACCACCCGTTGTACGGCGTTGTTTTAGCCATGAAATAAGTATGGGTCCTCTAACAGAAGAACAAAGGGTTGAGATGTTGTCGCAGTTGCTACAAAATGGTTCTGAGCTACTTTCTAATGTATGTCAAAAGATTGATTTTTCTTTTGTTTTTCCATATTTGTTGAGAAGAAATGTTGTGCATGAATGATGAACTCAGTGAATCTTTTCTTTTGCAGTCCTTGTGATTAGTCTTTTCTAGCAAATAGAAACCAATACTTTCTGCCCATAAGGAAAAACCACTAATGCTGCTGCTGGTCCCAACCATCATTTGTCAAAATGGCAGTTTTTCCTTAGTAAGAAACATATGCATGGTTTGTATGCTTTAGGATGCTTTGTTTTAGTGATCAGAACAATTTCGTAGACTGTATTCTGTATTATCATCCATTTTATTGGCTGGGCCGTTTTAGCTGCAAAGCAAACATAAGTCTTCTATTAGCAAAAAATATTTTTTTTATTAAATTGGTTAAGGTCAGTAAGAATTAATGCTTATTGATTTAACATCTCCTTCAGAGATTTCATCTCACGATCATCATGACGGTTGACTTTGATGGGTTCCGATAGTTGCCTCTTGCAGACTGGGATGGAAGATTCTGTAAAGGAAATTGTTGGGCAGACATCTGGTTTCATGCCCAGGGATTTGGGTGCTTTAATTGCTGATGCTGGTGCAAGCCTAATCTCAAAGGGAAATATTCAAGCTGGTGAGGCTGAGTTCAAGGACTTGGATGGTTCTCTGGGAGGGAAAGCAGTCCAGGACCTTGAATCACATAATGCTACCATCCCTGTGGAGAAATTTTTTTTTGCCTAAAGCATTGGAGCGGTCTAAGAAGAGAACTGCATCAGCATTGGGTACTCCTAAGGTTAGTTAGCTTATTAATGGCAATCCAAACCATAATGCTGCACCATTATCTTTCTGTCCTTTTCTTTCAGCAATTTTCTTAAATTTTTGTTACATGTAACCATTTAGCTAAACCATTTAGCTAATGCTTTCTTTCAAAAATTCTGTTTTGTGTGGAAACTGTGCCTGAATTTCTTAATGACAGGTTCCTAATGTGAAATGGGAAGACGTAGGTGGGCTTGAGGATGTGAAGACATCAATTTTGGATACTGTTCAGGTAGATTCTTTTTTACCTTCATTGCCTCTTATGTTTCACCTAAGCTATTTTCAGCTGTTGGCCTCTAGAAGCAGTATAAACTAAAACAGCTTCCATATTGACTATAATTGTTACCCATCTTTCTCTCTAAGTTAAGCTCTAGCTCAGCTGGTTCAATTTGGTTTTTCATTTCATATCTAACTGCTTCATTTTACAATATTTCTCCTTACTTGTACACCATACAGAATGGAAGCTTTATATTAATAGTAGACAGTGCATTTTTGTGTGTTTATTTATTTGTTTATGGTGTATGTGTATGTACATATAATACTAGAACATCAGTTTTAAAATATTTGCTTAGAAGTTTCTAAAGTGATTAAATTTAATACATATATATATATATATATATATATATATATATATATATATAGTGGTATGGGGTTTTATGATCTGCATCTTCTTGTACTGCTTGAGTAAGTAGAAAGTCAAACCCGTTTTCTGCTTTTATGTCAACTTTTACAATAGTGAATGAGGTATAGTACTGGCCTTCACAGAATCTGACTGGAATTCTAGGGAAAGTAGGGGTTAAGATTCAGGATGAAGGAAACACATAAAAAAAATCATGAATCCAGCCAATTAAGTTCCATTGCCTCCTTTTAGATCCTTTCAAATTGTCAAAATTCTGAATTTGAAATTACTTGGGTATTATATGATTTTCATCTCTTGCTTTCTTTGTTGAGCACATGCTTGTGTTTCATGTCATGCATTATGTATCCTATTGATTATTGAGAACTATAAGATTTGTTTCAAGTTAAATCAAACTCATTATACTCGTTTTCTGTATCTGTAGTTACCCCTTCTACATAAGGATTTATTTTCATCGGGGCTGCGTAAGCGCTCTGGTGTACTGCTATATGGCCCTCCAGGAACAGGAAAAGTGAGGTTTCATATTGGCAAATTGTTATAAAATTCTTAATTTTCCATAAATCCTTTAAGCAGAAAGGAATAACTTTTCTTTTCTCATAACTTCAGTTTTCCTATTTTTGCGCCGCAGACTTTACTTGCCAAAGCTGTTGCAACAGAATGTTCCCTAAACTTTCTAAGTGTAAAAGGGCCTGAATTGATCAACATGTACATAGGAGAGTCAGAGAAAAATGTCCGCGACATTTTCCAGAAGGCAAGTCGTCTTTTTTTTAAAAGAACATTTTTTGCTTTTACTCTGGATTTTTTTAGCTAAGTATACATTATTTGCAGGCAAGATCAGCACGACCGTGTGTAATATTCTTTGATGAACTTGATTCTCTTGCTCCAGCTCGGGGTGCCTCTGGGGATTCTGGGGGTGTTATGGACAGAGTTGTTTCTCAGGTAAAGATATTTTTGTCCGTATTTTGAAAACCTGAATATCTGTGGATTAATGGTACTTAATGTGGCAAATTTCTTCCTTAATAGATGCTTGCAGAGATTGATGGCCTAAATGATTCTACACAGGTACTGTACTAATGATCCTTGTCATTTTTATTTTTCCTTTTGTTTCTCTTTCTTTTGGCTTCTACATTAAACATAAGATATATCCTTTCTTGTTTCTGTCTGATTCTGTAGGATCTATTTATCATAGGGGCAAGCAACAGACCAGATCTAATTGATCCAGCACTTCTCAGGCCTGGGCGGTTTGATAAGCTGCTATATGTTGGGGTTAATTCTGATCCATCTTATAGGGAGCGGTTAGCATTCCGCACATTTTATGTTATATTTGTTATTGATTTTGTGTATTTGTTCTCATTTCTCTGATTGGTTTGTTTGTTTAGGGTCCTTAAGGCACTCACACGTAAGTTCACATTGCATCAAGATGTTTCTCTATACTCCATTGCAAAAAAATGCCCCTCGAACTTCACTGGTGCGGACATGTATGCTTTGTGTGCAGATGCATGGTTTCATGCTGCAAAGCGTAAGGTGTGTATCTATCACTATTTGTGGAAGTAGGTGCAATTTGTCTGCAAGGATGGGTTCATGCATCGCATGATGTCTATTGTTAAATGGTCTTTGCTTTCTTTTAGTTCTCTGTTCCCTTGCCTGCACTGTTCATCTAACTAACATTCTCTTAAGACGTGCATGCACTAAGTATTATGGCTTCTTTATGATTGTGCAGGCTTTAAGTTCGGAATCAGAGACTTCTTCTGATTCAGTTGTTATTGAATACGAGGACTTTATAAAGGTATGAAATTGAGAGTAGAAGAAGCACTGTTTAGAGATGCTTTTTGATAATAAATCCTCTTTTGCTGGTCTGAAAGTAGTTTTTGTAAGTATATTTATGCCACATTGTTATTGGTAGGATGATTATAGTATGTGACAACAGGATCCAAATTTGTCAGGTATTGGGAGAGTTGTCTCCGTCCCTTTCGACGGCAGAGCTTAACAAATACGAGTTGCTGCGGGATCAATTTGAAGGAGCATAGAAGAAGTGAAGTTGTGGTGAGATTGTGTATGGTAACAGTTGTGGAGTCGAAGCATCGGACATTACATCTGTTCCTGTTCCTGTTGTTGTATTTTATGCCCAGCAAGGATTTGGAATCTAAATCACTAATTATTTTTGGAGTTTTAAAGAAACAGAAATTGGTGTTCTGTTTAGTGAGAAAATGAAGAAAGTAGAGCAGGCCAACGATAAGTGGGAAGAAAGAAATGAAGGAGAGAAATTCTAGTTTACTCCTTCTTCCCTTCCGGGAGAGAGATTTGTTGGTTTCAGTTCATAGTTTCTGCTCTTCAGGGAATTTGGGATTCCAAAATGCAGTAGTGTTCACATGGACCCTGATGACCACAATGAATTTGGGCATTCACCGTTAGATGTAGGCTGATTAAAATCCTAAGGTGGAGATTCAAAGCATCCTAAGGCTTAGATTTAATCATCCTACATCTAACGGTGAATGACCAAATTTACGTGGTCATCAGGGTCCATGTGAAAAATACTGTTCCAAAATGTAAGTGACATCGGTATTCCTTTTAAATAAATAAATATTCTGTCTTTTGGATAAAGCATATCCCCAACCAAACAATACACATGTCTCTATTACATAAATTCCGCCAACAAATCCAAATATTTATTAGATTGAAATTTGTTTTCTTTAAAATTAATTTTCATAAATTTAGGTAAATTTTAGTTTTTTCTCACCCCACTCGACTGGTGTAGATACTGGGCTCGGAGAACCTATGATGAAACCCTTTTAACAATGATTGAATTCAATCCAAACCAAGTTCGATATACAGCTAGAAAAACAGAAAATAAAAAAAACAAAGTCGGGGAATAAATTTAATAGGTGAATGGAGATTATCGAGGTTAGCTAATTAGCTGGCTTGTTAATTAATTAAACCGAAATTCTTTTCAGTTCAGTTAATTGACCAAGTGATTAATTAAGCGAATTGAAATTCTTCTTTCGGATTAATTGATTGATCAAAGGGTTAATGGATAGAATCAAAATTCTTGTGGAATTAATTAATTGACCAAGCAGTTAAATTAATTAAGTCAAAATTATTATTGAGTTAATTGAGTGGTTATTTAATTGAAACGGGAAATCTCTGCGAATCTAAACGACGAAAAAAGGGATAGAATTGGTTATTTTTAGTTGTATTTTATTTTTTTATTTTAATTTTTAATTTTAATTTTTAAAAAATAAAATAGGGTGTGGCCCCACACGAAGGGCCTGCCGAAAATTATCACGGGTTCGGGATGGACCCGTGATGGGCTGGGCTCGAGCGTGGGCCGCCCAAGCCAGGTGCAAAAGCCAAGCCTTACGCCTGGCTTGGTCGTAAGGCTCGGCTTTACGCCCGGCTTGGGCATAAAGCCAAGGATTTACACCCAAGCTGGTCGTAAATCCTCGGACTCCGTGCCTATAAATAGCACGGAGCCCAATGCAACAGAGGGAATAAGGATTTTTATGGACACCGAACCTCTGTCGGATTATTTTGAGACCCGAAACACAGTTAAAACACACCTAATCTTGGATTGATTGATTTGGATCAATTATACCTCAAACATGTATTAATCTGAGGAACTAGACCCGTTTTAATTTCTTTTATTCCGTTTTTACACATTTTTAGTTTATTAAATTATTTGTCTTGGATTTAAAATAAAAACTTCATTTTTATAACCTTGTCATATGAACCGTGACCCGATTTGGGTAGTTCGGGGTTAAAATGAATTGCCTAGATTAGATCTAATGGTTTTTGGGTTTTTTGGAGATTTGGAGGACTAATTGTGCTATTTTCCATATTTCCGACATAAAAAGAAGTTTACTGACGGAATTCGTTACTAAATTTAGTAGAACTTTTAAATGTGTATTTTTAAGGTGTTTATTTGGATTTTTGGGTTTTTATTATGTTAGAAGAAGGACTGATTTTGCTTAACTATTTATTTAGTTATTATTTCATATTTGGATTTTTATGTTATATATCATTGTGTTATATTTATAAATGAGGGACTGGGGTGTAGGGGGAGTGGAGCACGCGCCATCTACGGCTGGGATACTTGCTTTAGTATGTTATTATACAATTCTTTTATTTATATATTATTAAGTGCCTACAACAACAACAACAACAACAACAACAAAGCCTTAGTCCCGAAATGATTCGGGGTCGGCTAACATGAACCATCATATAAAACCGTGAAATCAAGTCGTGTCAGCGACACAAATTCGCTCCCTCCACTCCGTCCTATCCACTACCATATTTTCCTCAATTTTCAGTAAACTCATATCACCCTCGATCACCCTCCTCCAAGTTTGCTTAGGTCTTCCCCTATCCCTCACCACTACATCCCTTTGCCACTCTTCGATTCTCCTAACCAGCACATCAAGCGCTCTACGTCTCACATGGCCAAACCACCTTAGTCGGTTTTCTCTCATTTTATTCTCAATAGATGTGACCCCTAATTTTGTCCTAATTATTTCATTACTCACCCGGTCCTTTCTCGTATGACCACACATCCATCTCAACATATGCATCTCCGCCACCGACATCTTATGGATGTGGCAGTGTTTCACTGCCCAACACTCCGTACCATATAACAATGCTGGTCTAATTGTCATCCGGTAGAATTTTCCGTTCAATCTATTAGGCATGCCGGGGTCACAGAGGAAACCCGTAGCACTCTTCCACTTCAACCAACCAGCTTTAATCCTATGAGCAACATCTCCATCTACTTCTCCATCCGTTTGGATAATAGATCCTAAATACCGGAAGCAATCCGAGGCCTGAACAACTCTCCCATCTAGGGTGATTGTCTCTGCCTCCCTACTCATATGGCCCCTAAACTTACACTCCAAATATTTTGTCTTACTTCGGCTCAACTTAAAGCCTCTAGATTCTAGAGTTTGTCTCCATAGTTCCAACATCCTCTCCACTCCTTCTTTCGTCTCATCAACCAACACAATATCATCTGCAAACAGCATGCACCATGGTATACCATCTTGAAGTGAACTTGTTAGTTCATCCATAACGATGGCAAAAAGAAATGGGCTTAGTGCGGAACCTTGATGCACTCCAATCGTAATAGGAAACTCTTCAGTCTTCCCAACACTAGTACGTACACTCGTGCATTCTCCCTCATACATGTCTTTTATGATGTCAATATATTTCTGCGAAATGTCTTTCCTTATCAAGGCCCACCAAAGTACTTCCCTTGGTACCTTATCATATGCTTTCTCCAAGTCAATGAAAACCATATGCAAGTCTTTCTTCTTATTTCGATAGTGCTCCATTAATTGTCTCATTAGATGGATGGCTTCCATAGTTGATCTTCCCGGCATAAAGCCAAACTGGTTTTCCGAGATCTTCACCGTCCTTCTTAGCCTTTGTTCGATCACTCACTCCCAAAGTTTCATAGTGTGACTCATTAATTTGATTCCCCGATAGTTGGCACAATCTTGGACATCGCCTTTGTTCTTATACAAAGGGATTAAGATACTTTTCCTCCATTCTGATGGCATCTTATTGTTTCTCCAAATTTTATTGAAGAACGTCGTCAACCATTCGATTCCTCTTTCTCCCAAACATCTCCAAATCTCAATAGGGATGCCATCAGGTCCTACTGCTTTCTTCAACTTCATCTTACTTAATGCCATTTTGACTTCACCCTTTTGAATTCTCCGCAGGCATTCACGATTTATCATATCGTGGTGGATACTTATATCTCCAACATCCTGTCTGCGATCTCCATTAAATAAGTCGTCAAAATAGGACCTCCATCGTTCCTTGATATCCTTATCTCCAACTAGGACTTTCTGGTCCACATCCTTCACACATTTAACTTTTCTGAGATTTCGTGTCTTCCTATCTCTCATCCGAGCAATTCTATATATGTCTCTTTCCCCTTCTTTTGTATCCAATCTTGTATACAGATCCCGATTCACCTTTGCTCTAGCATCTCGTATGACCTTCTTTACTTCCCTTTTAGCCTCTTTGTATTTTTCGTAGTTCTCGTCACTCCTACATTTCCCCAATATTTTATAAGATTCTCGCTTACTCTTTACTGCTTGTCGTACTTCTTCTGTCCACCAAGATGTGTCCTTACCCGATGTCATGCTACCTTTAGATTCCCCTAGAATTTCCTTCGCTACTTCCCTTATACTATGCTCTATCTTAGTCCATATCGAATCTATAGATAAATCCATATTACAAGTCCAAATATCTTTTTTGGTCATCTCATCCACAAATTTTTGTTGATTCTCCCCTTGCAATTTCCACCACTTAATCTTAGTCTCTACTTGTGGTGTTTGTTTTCTTATACATTTCCTAATTCGAAAATCAAGCACCACTACTCTATTTTGGGTTGTCGTACTCTCACCAGGGATCACCTTACAATCAATATAACTCTTTCTCCAAGCACTCCTTACTAAGAAGAAGTCAATTTGGCTCGCATTACCGCCACTCCGATAAATCACTAAGTGGGATGTTCTCTTCATAAACCATGTGTTCATGATACTCAAGTCATAGGCTGATGCGAATTCCAAAATATCATTTCCTGCTTCATTCTTATCTCCAAAACCATACCCTCCATGAACACTCTCAAACCCATCTCGCCTAGAACCCACGTGTCCATTGAGATCACCCCCCAGTACCATTTTTTCATCCCTAGGAACCTGTTGCACCACTTCCTCTAAGTCCTCCCAAAAAGCTTGTCTTATAGAGACATCTAATCCTATTTGTGGCGCATATGCACTAATGACATTCACAACCTCATCCCCTATCACTAGCTTAACACTCATAATTCTATTGCTCTTCCTAGACACCGCTACTACATCATCAATATACTCCCTATCAATAAGAATACCTACTCCATTTCTACCCTTATCCTTTCCTGTGTACCAAAGCTTATAACCCCAATGAGCTATCTCTCTAGCCTTGGCTCCAACCCACTTGGTTTCTTGTAGGCACATTATATTTATTCTCCTCCTCTTCATAACATCTACAATTTCAGCTAATCTTCCTGTCAAAGAACCTATGTTCCATGTCCCAAAGCGTAACCTACTACCTTTACCCCTACCCCTACCATTACCGTGGACTAGCTTATTTACCTGCAACCCTTGCATATTTGACACCACCCCCGGGTCCTGGGTGTTGGGGTTTATGTCCTATAGACAATTGTTTTAGGATATAAATATTAATGAATAAATTGTTTATTTAATCATTTGTTTAATCAGATATATAGCATTAAACTGTAAGTATATATAAAGGCACAAATCTTTCATAAAGAAAGTAACCCTAAGTTTATTTAAGTTGTTATAAAGTGTTCATACAAGCATGAAGTGAGACTGTACTTTATAATAGATCAATAGACTTAAAGTAAACCCAAGTCAAGTAATAGGGGTTGGCATATTACTGTTGAGACTTGCATGTAACAGTGTTTTCCATCGAGACAAAAAGCTGATCTCACAAGCTTTAGATATTCAGATATCTAGACAGTTACATGGATCCGATGAAGGAGTTCATTAGGATTGGGACCTGAATTGAGATAACAGAATGGATTGATTTATCTAATATGTCAACTGTTCATCTCATTGGTATTAGTAGGTATAAATAATCCTCAGACTCAAACATTCGTTAATTAATGATTCTGGATTATGGAGTCTGATACTTTGATTCTGTGTGAGCACGATCCAACAGGTGAGAGCCTGGGGTGTGTGAGAGCAGGGTTGGGTATCACACAAAGTAATTGCAGAATATTAATGCCAGATTGAGCATTCGTCACTCCCGATAAGTGGGAGATATATCCAAATGGTCGATTGTGGTGAATTGACTGAAATCCTTGCAAGGTGATAGAGTTAAGAGTAGAAATGAACATTTCACTTAACTTATCTTTCAGAGTGAAATCAACCTGTACAAGTAAAACCGGACTCTTCGTTATATGTAACTTTGACACGTTCCATGGTTATAAGGAATTGACCAACAGGATATAGTTGATGAAGGATTGTATTATACTGTACCTAATACAGAAAGGTTAACGTCAGTTATCAACCTGACTTCTTAATTGCTCTGGGGGAATATCATAGGTTCTGCTAGTAACAGCTCGCGACGGGATTCCGTTATATATATGTTGGAATTAATCGTGATGAATAATTTCAAAGGATATATACGACTAGTGGCAATAAAGAACCTAATGGGTCGCATATGGGACTTGGAATCGGAGGACGAAAATGTAATTAGTGAGACACTATATATATGGGCCGAAATTTGTAGATTAATTAGGGATAAATTAATTTGATTAATAATTATAATTTGATTATGGTTATGAATTAAATTAAAGGATTATCTGATAATATTAATTAGAAGTTTTATGTGATTGAAACTCTAATTAATTATCTCTAACATTAATTAATTATTAATTTGATTAATAATAATTATCTAGATATAATTAGTTATTATTTAGATAATAGTAAAGTGTTTATTTAATTATCTAATTAGTAATCCTATTCCGAATAAGATTCTAATTAATTAATTACCTAACACAACTAGGATTAGGGTTTTGAGAAGTCTATACATAGACTCCCTAGCCTACATATTTCGCCCAACACAATAAGGAGGCAAGAGGAACCGTTCCGAAACTGTCTCGACTAATTACAATCTTTCTTACTCTCTCTTTGATCTCGTATCGATTTCAGTTAGAGGCAATCATTGCGATTGCTATTATTAAGGTTGATTACTGATTAGTTATTCTTTTCTGTGATGTTTGTTTTGTTGTTCTCATGAAAGAAGAAAAGACAAACAAAAGGAGAAATTCGTTTTGCTCCTCCTACATCAGGTCAGTTCACATTTTCGCGGATTCCCGGAGATTGAACCTTCGGATCGTCACGATTTTTGGACAGGAGCTTCTAGACATATTCTTCCTTGTCTTCACCATTGGGATTTTCATTCGGAGGTCTGGAAGGTCTGTTCGGGTAGGGGGGAGATTCGTTCATAGATTCTATTCTTTTGAAGTTGTGGGCACTTCGTTTGCAACAGTAGATATATCGTCATAAAGGTATTTCGTTCTATCCCTCTTTATATGAAATAACAATTAACAGATCTTGGAAAAGGGAAATAGATAAAATTTTATAATTCCGCTGCGCCTAGGCTTGTCTATTTTCCTTCATTGGTATCAGAGCCTATGTTAATCTGTTATTTCATATATGTAAATAAAAGGGTTTTTCAATCAGATTGAATAGATTTATTGTTAGGTTAATTAATTAATCGGTTAGTTTAATTAATCTAAAGATAAATAAGTTTTGATTACTTGATAATTAAAACTGATTATGCATAGTTCCTAATTGTTTCGGTTGATAATCGTTTAAACAAAACATTAAAGGTTTTATGGTTGGATAATTAAAACGTTTTGTTTTATTAAATCTCAAAGATAAAAACTGATATTCTGAAAATTGTTTTGAAATCGTTTTGAAACAATTATATGTATATATATAATTTTAAATAAAAAATATATAAAACAGTAGCGTCGGGGTCGCTGCCGCGAGGCAGCCACCCCGCGCCACTGTTGCTGGTTTAGAGATATGTCCATAATAGTTAGTATTTCCCTAGGATGACACTTTATTCCGTTTCTGGCTCAACATAATAAATTTAGAGATATGTCCATAATTGTCAATGTTGAATGTATGAATGTTTGATATGTGCTAAAGCAAATCAAGACTAGGTTAGATTATGAGACTTTAAAAAAAAATCCCTCACTAATCAAAAGTTAAGTAAATAAGCAAGTTATTAAAATCGGTTGCCCCTCCCTAATATTATAATTCAGCCGGCAGTACTGGGGGCCTTTGGGTTGTTGAGTAAACTCAAGCTCGGGGTCTTATGGTAACACCTGAATTATCGAAAAAAAAATTGTTTTTCACGAATATGGGGTAATGCTTAAATTAGGATAGAATAATTGGATGAGTAAACTCATGTTGTTCTAACCTAATGGGCAATATGATTGGGATTGATAGACGACACATATCAGTTACTAATGTGGTTAGTAACCCAACAACCTAGAAATCACATGTTTTGATGTGATTGATTACATGAATCTACCTAATGAATGAAACTAGCTTGTTGAGTAAACTCAAGGTGAAATTTCAGGAGTTAGGATTCTAGCTCACTAAAGGAATTGTGAATATCCTTCGAATTAATGTAGAGAGTTATTAATTTGGTGTAATAGTGAGAGCAATTTAAAACATAAAAGTCCGACGTATTTAAATTGTAAATGAATTAAGCAAATGAATAACATCTGTCACTCTATCTCACTCTCAAGTAAATACTCTGAATCATCATATCTAAAATGGATCTACGTAATATTTTACCAATAACAAATTGAATAGTTCAAAATTCACCAACTATTTTGGCAAACTCAAAATTGTTTTGAGGATTCGAAATGATTAGGTATGTATTAAAATACACTAATACCCATCATCAAAATTGTTTTGAAGTTCGAAAAGATTGGGTATGTATTAAGATACGTCAATACCCAATGTCCTTGTTGATGATGCTCCGGTTAAGAGGATTGATGTTTACCGAAAACACCAATCAGATGACGAACGTACATGATGTATCATACTTGCAGTTATGGCACTAGAGCTACAAAAGCAACATGAGAACATGGATACATATTCCATGGTTATACACTTGGAAGAGGTGTTTTGAGAAACATACTCAAATGCGGACGCTATGAGATAGCGATGAATGTTTCACTCCAAGATGCAAGAAGGTTCTTCTATTGTGGCACTTTGTGTCAAGATGATTGACTACATCACCAAAGCTTTCTAGTATTAGATTTATGATGGATAATGAATTAAGTGTCGACTTAGTTCTACTATCCCTCCTAGAGATTTATTCATAAGTTCATCTCGAACTGTCAGATGAATAAACTCAGAGACCTCTCTAAAAGAGCTCTTGAATATGCTTAAGTCAATTGAGCCCAAACCTTAAGAAAGTGATGTCAGCACTTGTTATTGAGGGATCTCACGAGAGAAAAGGAAGTTTCCCAATTCTAAAGATTCCAAGAAGAACAAATGCATTAAACCCAAGTCAATAAAAGCAAGAAGGGAATGCCACCAATATGGTAAAGAAGGGAATTGGAAGAGGAACTGTAAGAAGTACTTAAACTCTCTCTAGAAGAAGGGTTATGATGGTGCTTTTACTTTTAGAACTAAAGGATAGATAATTCAACTTACTTGTGATAGTCACCTAGGCCATGTAAGCAAGAAACACATGTCTAAGCTACATCAAGATGGGCTTATAGACTCGGTTGATTTTAAATCAATGGGCATATGTAAGTCTTGTTTAAAGGAAAGATGACAAAGACACCCTTTAGCAATAAAGGAGAATGTGTATCAGACACTCTAATACTAGTGCATTCAGATGTATGTAGTCATACATCAAACACAAGCAAGAGAAAGGTTCAATCACTTCATTAGCTCCATAAGATGATCATACCATATATTGATTCATCTGCTTGATGAAGCATAAGTCAGAATCTTTTGAGAAAATTCAAATGATTCAAGAATGAAGTAGTAAATCAAACAAGAAAGAATATTATAGTGCTTCGATTAGATTGTCGTGGAGAATATCTTTCTAATGATTTTCTGAATTATCTAAATTGAATATAGGATTTGCTCATAATAGACTCCTCCGTATACACCAGGATGTATCTAAAAGGAAAATTTGTACTCTATTAGATATAGTACGATCTATGATGAGCACAGCCTCTCTTCCAAAGATGATTTAAGGCTACGCCCTAGAAACCGCATTGTTTACCTTGAACCGAGTATCCACAAAACCGCCAAGTTCTATTCCATTTGAATTGTTCATTTGAAAGGAAACCCAGTTTCTCTTTCATGAGAATTTAAGGGTATTCAGCACATGCTAAAGACATAGCATCAGATTAAGTTAGACCCTAAATCTGATAAATATTTCTTCATTGGAATTTCGAAAGAAACAATAGGATATTACTTCTATCATTCGGATGATCGAAAGTAATAGTATCCAAACACGCTGTATTTCTAGAGAAAGAGTTTCTTCTAGAAACACAAGAAGAAAGCGTGATTGAACTTGAAGAAGTTCAAGAAGAAGGATTGGCTGAAATAGCGGAAGCGATGGTGGAACCCGAATCTGTCTCACAAGATGAGACACTGGTGACATTACTAACTCATAGGTCTGGTCGAGTTCATCAAATCCCAAAGAGATTTGGATTTCTAGTGGGAGCCGATGAAATCCCAAAGAAATTTGGATTTCTAGTGGGAGACGATGAAGAGGTTCACGTGTTAGACGATGAATCTACGACTTATGAGAAGACTCTTGCAAACCTATACATGTAAGCTAGTGGGAGCTCGTATGAGCCTTTACATGTAAACTAGTGGGAGCTTGGTCGTTTACTTAGTATTATACATCGACGATATTCTACTAATGGGAACGACGTAGCTATACTGCAATCGGTGAAAATTTTGGTTATCGGATAAAATTCTCCATAATAGACTTAGGAGAAGCAGTTTACATCTTAAGGATTAAGATCTATGGAGATAGATTGAGAAGATTGCTTGACCCCTCCTAGTCTAAACATGTTGACAAAGTGCTCAAAGCGTTTTGCACTAGACCTAACATCACTTTTGCTTTAAGCATGACAAAGTCGATTATAGGTCAATCCGAGTGATGGTCACTGGATTGTTGTCAAGAACATTCTTAAGTACTTAAAATGACTGAAGATATGTTCCGGGTATATGGAGATGAAATTTGAGAGTTAGAGACTTTCAGATATAAGTCATCAAACAGATAAAGATGATCTTACGGAATACAAGTTTATTCTGAAAGAGGTACGATTAGCTGGAATAGTTTCGAGCAGGAAATCGTGACCGAGCCAGTAAATTAAATTAGAGTATATATATATATATATATATATATGTAGAAGCTTCGGAAGCAGCTAAAAGGAAGTTTGGAATGCAAGTTCATTAATGAACTAGGCGTGGTACCTAACATTGTTAATGAGATTAACAATAGGGTTGTTGCTCTTGCTAAGGGCCCGCAGTCTCATAATACGTCCAAACACTACCTAAGTTGTTACCATCTCTTCCGAGAGATAACAACAAGAGTAGATGTGAGAATTAAAAGAGTGCCCACCAAGGCACAATCTTATAGATCCATTTAAAAGAATGTCTTACCCCAAAAGGTTCATGATCGTCATATGAACGCTTATGGGAATGTTTTTTAGAAACAATTGGTTTTAGTCCAAGTGGGAGAATGTTGGGGTTTATGTCCTATAGACAATTGTTTTAGGATATAAATATTAATGAATAAATTGTTTATTTAATCATTTGTTTAATTAGATATATAGCATTAAACTGTAACTATATATAAATGCACAAATCTTTCATAAAGAAAGTAACCCTAAGTTTATTTAAGTAGTTATAAAGTGTTCATACAAGCATGAAGTGAGACTGTACTTTATAATAGACCAATAGACTTAAAGTAAACCCAAGTCAAGTAATATGTTATAGGGGTTGGCATATTACTGTTGAGACTTGCATGTAACAGTGTTTTCTGTCGAGACAGAAAGCTGATCTCACAAGCTTTAGATATTCAGATATCTAGACAGTTATATGGATCCGGTGAAGGAGTTCATTAGGATTGGGACCCGACTTGAGATAACAGAATGGATTGATTTATCTAATGTGTCAACTGTTCATCTCATTGGTATTAGTAGGTATAACTAATCCTCAGACTCAAACATTCGTTAATTAGTAATTCTGGATTATGGAGTCTGATACTTTGATTCTGTGCGAGCACGATCCAACAGGTGAGAGCCTGGGGTGTGTGAGAGCAGTGTTGGGTATCACACAAAGTAATTGCAGAATAGTTAATGTCAGATTGAGCATTCGTCACTCCCGATAAGTGGGAGATATATCCAAATGGACGATTGTGGTGAATTGACTGAAATCCTTGCAAGGTGATAGAGTTAAGAGTAGAAATGAACATTTCGCTTAACTTATCTTTCAGAGTGAATTCAACCTATACAAGTAAAACCGGACTCTTCGTTATATGTAACCTTGAGACGTTCCATGGTTATAAGGAATTGACCGACAAGATATAGTTGATGAAGGATCATATTATACTGTACCTAATACAGAAAGGTTAACGTCAGTTATCAACCTGACTTCTTAATTGCTCTGGGGGAATATCATAGGTTCTGTTAGTAACAGCTCGCGACGGTATTCCGTTATATATATGTTGGAATTAATCGTGATGAATAATTTCAAAGGATATATACGGCTAGTGGCAATAAAGAACCTAATGGGTCGCATATGGGACTTGGAATCGGAGGACGAAAATGTAATTAGTGAGACACTATATATATGGGCCGAAATTTGTAGATTAATTAGGGATAAATTAATTTGATTAATAATTATAATTTGATTATGGTTATGAATTAAATTAAAGGATTATCTGATAATATTAATTAGAAGTTTTATGTGATTGAAACTCTAATTAATTATCCCTAACATTAATTAATTATCAATTTGATTAATAATATCTAGATATAATTAGTTATTATTTAGATAATAGTAAAGTGTTTATTTAATTATCTAATTAGTAATCATATTCCGAATAAGATTCTAATTAATTAATTACCTAACACAACTAGGATTAGGATTTTGAGAAGTCTATAAATAGACTCCCTAGCCTACATATTTCGCCCAACACAATAAGGAGGCAAGAGGAACCGTTCTGAAACCGTCTCGGCTAATTACAATCTTTCTTACTCTCTCTTTGATCTCGTATCGATTTCTGTTAGAGGCAATCGTTGTGATTGCTATTATTAAGGTTGATTACTGATTAGTTATTCTTTTCTGTGTTGTTTGTTTTGTTGTTCTCATGAAAGAAGAAAAGACAAACAAAAGGAGAAATTCGTTTTGCTCCTCCTACATCAAGTAAGTTCACATTTTCGTGGATTCTCGGAGATTGAACCGTCGGATCGTCACGAGTTTTGGACATGAGCTTCTAGACATATTCTTCCTTGTTTTCAAAGTTGGGATTTTCATTCGGAGGCCTGGAAGGTCTGTTCGGGTAGGGGCAGATTCGTTGACAGATTCTATTCTTTTAAAGTTGTGGGCACTTCGTTTGCAATGGTAGATAGATCGTCATAAAGATATTTCGTTCTATCCCTTTTTATATGAAATAACAATTAACAAATCTTGGAAAAGGGAAATAGATAAAATAGATAAAATTTTATAATTCCGCTGCGCCTAGGCTTGTCTATTTTCCTTCACTGGGGTGGCGCGCCGCTTCAGGGCGACGACCTAACAACCCTTGCACATTTATCACTACACCCAGGTCTAGGAAGTGCACCGCGTCGCGGAGTAGGGAACGCCCCAACGATATTTATATTATGGTTCATGTCATAAGGTGTGGCTAAGTTTTACGCTGGCCGCCACAAACCTAGCACAACCCTCCTCCTTTGTCCGGGCTTGGGACCGGCTTTAAAGGCCACCAAGTGACCCTCACAGGCGGAGTTTTATTAAGTGCCTATGCTAAAAAAATCGAATACTATATTTTTTAAATAAAAATATATTATATATTTTAATAAAATTTTATATTAATATTTTTAGAAAAAAAGAAAAAGAAAAAAAAAATATTTTTAGAACATACGATATATTTAGAACTTATGACATGAAATTTAGAACATATGTTTTAATTTTTAGAACACAAACTATAAAGTTTAGAACATACGATATATTTTTTTAAACATACGTTAAAACATATATTTTAACTTTTAGAACATGAACTATGAAGTTTAGAACGTACGACATATTTTTTTAGAACATACGTTAGATTATATATTTTAATTTTTGGAACACAAATTATAAAGTTTAGAACATACGTTATGTTTTTTAGAACATACGTTATGTTTTTTCGAACATGAGTAATAAATTATATTATAGAACAAATGCAAAAATGATCCAGATATTTACTGATTTTTTTAAAACATTATACTTAATTTTTATAACATAAATTATAAAGTTTAGAACATATGTAACATTATTTAGAACATCGTCCTTAACATTTTAAAACATAAATTACAAAAATATAGAAGAATTAAATAAATAAGAAATTGGAGCATGTTCTTGGATTATTTTTTTTCTATTAATAATTCATTATTATGCACATTTCTTTTTTTTCTATTAATAATTCATTATTGTGCACATTTAATCGATATTAATAAGTGCATACGTCAACTATTAAACAATAGAAGCTACTAGTACAATGGTAAGCAGCGTCCATGATAAACCAATGTGCACGGTTTGACTCCTTGCACCATCACTTTGGTGTTTTTTCTATTAAATTAATTGTTAGGCACATTTATTACATATTAAGCAGCGTGCGTGACATAATGTACAAAAGAAGTAGTTTTGTTTTTTCCATTCGACTCCCATTAGTCGTAATTCGTTTTTTTTTTTAGTTTTTATACTCAAAACGACGTAGTTTTGGGTGTTTTCACCATAAAGGAGTGTTCTCACCTAAGCAATGTGTTCTCACAAGAGCTCTCCTCTCTCTCTCTCTATATATATATATATTGTGATGTTTGCTAACATTTAATACACGTAGTATAGTGTTGAACCACCGTACCCTTTGTTGAAAAAAAACAGTTCCAAAGGTAATGACCATAGAGATAAAGAGAGAAACGAATGGGAAGACAATTGTTGAGTTAATGCAATCACACTGATAAGGTTTTATTGAACTTTAATTTTGGATTAATACTAGAAACTTACTTTAAAAAAAAATTCAGTTGAATGTTAAGAAATTTTCTTTTATTCTCTTTAGAAAATAAAATTCACCTGTAAAGTAAAAATCAAGGAAGTTGACTTTATTGATGGTTGGTGGTATCACGCATGTCCTAGATGTAAAAGTAGTGTTCAAAATTTTGATCACAAACTATGGTGCAAAAACTGTCAATTCATATATGATATACCGCTTCCTTAGTATACTAATAAATTCTTCGTAATATTCATACATATTTCTATTATTTCATATTGAAATTATAATTGATAATTGTTTACAATCACATTTTAGGTATAGAGTTAAATTAGTTGTTGAACATGTTACAGGGATTTGTGCCTTTGTTGTTTTCGGGCATATGGTTGCAGATTAAATTGGTATTCCTTCAAATACTTTTGCAAACAGCTTTAAAGAATGGCATGAAGTCCTACCTGTTGCTATGAATAAGATTTACAATGTTGAAACTATATTTCAGATTCAAGTTAGCAACTTAGTTGACAATCCATCTAACATATCGTTTAAAGTGATTTACATTTTCAAGGGTACTCTCCTCACACCTAAAAAAGAAATTTCAAGTCCAGATTCAACACCTTCTACTCATTTGAAGTCACATATATCTCATTGTTTTTTTGCCACAAGGAGCAAAAAGAAATATTCAGTTCATAGATCAACCATCAAATGTACAATAACCATTAACTCAAAATTCAAATAAAAAAATGCGAAATAAGCATGTATATAAATATTAGTATTTAAAAAAACAATTTTAATGTTTATATGTTTTTTAGGGGTCTCAATTTCATCCAAAAAGAAGCAATAATAACTCAATCATTAACCTTAAGGTTAGTTTATTTACTTTCTGACTAGTTTAAACACAATTACTTATTACTGATTTTTCGTGTAATTGACATGATATCTGGAATGCTTTTCTCTCAACAATTTTCAACTACTATCCATATTTGTATTTTTATCTGTAATTGTATCTTCTTGAATATTCAAACGGTGTACCTGAATTTACTTTGGGGGTGAACATAGTCTGGTTCGATCCAAAAACTGAACCAAATCAAATAGGATCGAACTAAATTATTGATCTTTTTTAGACCGAACCGAAGTGAATTGTAATTCGGTTTGGTGTGCACCAACCCAATAAATTTCGGTTCGGTATGGACCAAATCGATATATTTCGGTTCGGTCTAGTTCGATTCATATTGGGACCAAATAAAATTTAATTTTATTCTACTTTTTAACACTTACAAATAGAGGAATAGACTAGAGGCAAAGGAAAAGTTATAGTCATTGTATCAATGGAAATTGGTGGATAAAAAATGATCCAACTGAAACAGATAATTTGATATTGTAATAAGTAAGAGTCTTAATATTCATGTAAGGTTTTCAAAAGTTTAGAAAGAATTTGATTTGGTTTAATTATCAAACCAAACAGTACATTATTTTTTTATGCATGATTAAATCATTTATGCATTGCTTTTTTTTATTCATCATCATAACAAAAGGAACATACAATACTATTGTAGTTTAATTTTATCCGTATTAGCTGCCATCTAACTTGATACAACCATATAAGCATAAAAACTCATATATATACTTTAATATTTTAACTACACATATTTATATTTGCAGTATTTTTTTGAAACAATTTATATTTCCAGTATTAGACTATTATTAATTGTATTTAAGATTAGTTAAAGTTTAAAAAATAAAATCTTAACAAATGTAAATTGTAATTAATTCGGTTTTCGGTTTTGTTCGGTTTTAAACCGAACCAAACCGAAAACCAAACTTTCTTAAAAATAAGAATCGAACCAAACTGAAATACAATTTGATTCGGTTCGGTTTTTTCGGTCCAATTTTATCGGTTTTTGGGTTTTCGGTTCAGTTTTACTCACCCCTAATTTACTTAGCTACTTTATTGGAATTATTATCAATTTATTTTGAACAATTTTAGCTTAAGAAAAACACCCGAAGTGAAAATTTAGTACATATGTTAATTTATTGAAATTATTATCAATCTATTTTTAAACAATGTTATTACATATTGAAGTTTTCATACACTTCTATATGTGCCAAAGTAGATCGCAATATAAACAAAACCCCAGTTCCATATGTTATTAGGATTTGCGGACAGAATCACCATCTAATTTGTAACGACCCGGTCCGGCGTGGGTAGCGCCGGGGTAAAAGGCCTGAGCAAGGAGCGGCCCTAAGGGATGGCGATGGGGGCAAGAATGAACTGAATCTCATATTGGAAATGGAGAGGGAATGATTGAGGCTTATTAGTAAGATGTGAATCCAATACATGCAGACGCGTTTTAAAGCCGTGAGGCCCAATGTGTTGGATTTGGGCCAGAGCGGACAATATCTATATGGTATTGGACAGGGTGTTACAATTGGTATCAGAGCCGACTCTCCACGTACGATGTGTGGTTCGGGGATGAACCAAGTGGAAGTTGGTGGGCCTGTAACGACCTGGTCCGGAGTGGGTGGCACCGGGGTAGAAGGCCTGAGCAAGGAGCGGCCTAAGGGATGGCGATGGGGACAGGAATGAACTGAATCCCACATCAGAAATGGAGAGGGAGTGATTGGGGCTTATTAGTAAGATGTGAATCCAATACATGCAGACGCGTTTTAAAGCCGTGAGGCCTAAGGTGTTGGATTTGGGCCAGAGCGGACAATATCTACATGGTATTGCATGGTATTGGGCAGGGTGTTACATAATTGGTTCTTTGTTGCCTCCAACTAACCAACCACCTAAATTTCTCCAAAAATATATTTACGATATAATTCATGAAATTATAAATAAAATTTCTAATTTCAACTCACAACCAAAAGAAACTTTTTTGGGTTAAGATATTACATTCTCTTGGTCAACGAGGACCGAGAATGGTATCAGAAGGAAATAGGTGAATTACATAAGGAGGATGACAATAAGAAGTATCTATGAGATTATAAGGAAAGAGATTTCGTCCATGGATTTTTACTCTTTCAGATCCACCATATTTTGATGTGGACGAAGAGAGGCAGAGAGAGAATATGCAGTTTGGTTAATGGAGGCATGGTGAAGAAGATATATGATATTACCTAGTTGAATTCTCGTCGAAGCTCCACCTGTGGGGGGGGGGCGCCGTTGGGTTTGGTCGGGGGAGGGGGGGGGGGACTCCGATGCTAAAGTCAGTAATGTGTATAGAATGATAAAATAAAGCACTAAGTAGGGTATTGGAATGTGTACCTCAATAGCTTGGGATGCAAGACTATTTATACTAGGTTAGTTGTAACCATCGATTTGGTAACCAGAAAGTCTCCATTAATGCTTCATTAATGGTGGTTACTGAGTTCATTCAAGTATGACCGTTAGCTCATTAATGGGTTATTACTTGCCTTTAATGATGTCGGTTTTCTCATAGAAAGACAGCGCTAACATCATGTGGCGTATCGATACCTGATGGAAAATCTCCCGAGGCGTGGCGGTTATGAGCCTCTTCATGATATTTGACTATTTGAGGTGTGTCGGGGAATCTACGGATCCGCCATGTCTACAATTTGCCTCGTATGCCATCTTTCAGGCGTATCTCCTGGCCGCAGCTATTCGGTTAATTACCCTTTTGGTCCCTAGATAATATCTGGATGTTATCAGAAGCCCCCTAAAAGTGAAAATAAAGCCCTTTAGGGTTTTTGAGCTTCTTCGCGTGTTTTCAATAGTTGTCCTATTGATGGGCGCTCTACTCCATACCATAGATTGGTTGGCAGGTGTCCCAAAAGAGCAGGTATCGAGAAAGATGATGTCAGAGTCCCCTTTTTAAACTTTTCTCTCTCTTTCAATTTTTTACTTTGTTCTTCTCAGTTTCGTCTTCCCAAGTTCATCTGCCTTCTTCAAGCTTTTTCGAAGTCTTATTTTTTTCTAGAATCCACCGTCGGTCTTCCTTATCGTTTTCATCTTTTGCTTTATTTTCCGTGTAAGTTTGTCTGGCCCTTCTTACTTTCTCTTTCTTTTTGTTTCTATGGGTTCGAGTTCTGAGCTTTTAGGCTCGAGTTCTTCGACTGAAAGTTCTGCGAGTGAGAGTTCTTCTGTGAGAACTATGAGCTGCGAATTTACAAATTTATGCAGTTCTGGAGAGAATCATGAGGTTTGTCAACCTGGATTTTTAGAAACCCAGGATTCTTCTGTTGTTGCTGCTCCGATTGTGATAGCGGTGATGCTTAGAACGACTTCTGGAAAGGAGGCCACCTCCTCGACTCCTTATAGGAGGAATGGGAAAGGTCCCCGAGTGGAAATTACTCCATCCCGGATGAGTTTTGGGGATCGTACCGCTTTGGCGGGTTTTTACCCCTGGATGAAGAGTGTAGACTTGCTGTTGGCGGATGAGACTCATCGTCCTGACGCGCCTCCTAAGGGATACTTCTCTGTCTATAGGAGTCCTATTGAAAGAGGGTTCACTTTTCCTGTCCCCAAAGTGATTGGGGAAATCTTAGATTATTTTGGGGTTGTCGTATGTCAGCTACATCCAAAAGGCCGGCTGGATCTAGTGTTGGATGCTTATCTAGCGGTGAATTTAAGAGTGGTTTTGACCACATGTGTCTTTAGGTCCTTCATACGCCTACCAAATGCAAAATAGAAGACCATATAACTTTTGGCAAGTTGAGGGGTTATTCGCCCTTTAGGGACAAAATGTCCAACGTTCATAACTAGAGTGACAAATTTTTCTTTGTCAAATTATCGGAGGGCGTATCTCTAGGTTTCCCTTCCTCCTGGAACCATAACCCTCGTCACATGGCTTGGGAGATCATTACTTTGACTCCCGCTGAAGAGAGGGTGGCTGGGATCTTGAGAGCGATCAAGGCGGATTCCTGGTCATACGCTCAAACTCTTGAGTTTGTAGCTGATGGTGTTCCGCTGGTCCGCCGCGATGGGGCATTGATCACCTACAAAACATATCCTCAGTTTATTGAAGGTACTTTATTTTAATTTCTTCATAATTTTGACTCTTTTCTTGTTCCCTTGGCAGGGAGATGTCTGACGCTGATATTGCCATTGTAGAGCGTCATAGGAGGATGAGCAAGCTGGAGGCCAAGAAAAAGGCCGAGAGGGCAGCAGCTGAGAAGAATGAGGAAAAATGCCCTCGTGAGGAAACTGCCCCCAAGACCGATAAAAAGGCAAAAACTGCTCACGCCGGGGGAGTAAAGTTGATGGCGGCTGCCGCCAAAGCTGGGAAGTCCAAGGTGGACTAGTTTCCGCCTACTTCTGGAGAGGTAAGTTTTCTTTATGTTTCTACCTTTCCCTCGTATCATTCCCTTTTCTACTATCTTTAACTTAGTATCTTTGCTTTTAGCTGGTGAAACCGGACATGGGCGGGTACTGGCTCGCTAAGGACGGGGATAGATCCGATGTTGAAAGTGAGGCCATAATGAATGACCTCGATGAAGCTTTTGGGCGGCTCTGCACCATCCAAGAAAACAAGACAAAGTACCCTAAGACCAGCCACACTAAAATGGGGAAAAGGAAGCTTCTTGCGATAAGCTTTCATGCCTTGATTTTAATTCTTTCTCACTTCATCCTTTTAACACTGAGTTTCTTTCATTTGACAGGCGTATACTCATATTTGTGCTTTGGAGGCGGATGTCATGCAGGGTGTTGCCGATAAGACAACCATAAAGAGTTTGGAGGCTAAAGTTTCCATTGCCAATTCTAACATATCTGCGGCGATGGCTCTCAACAAGAGCAAAGACGCCAAGATAAAGAAGTTGGAAGACAAACTAATGGCAGCCACAAATGACCCGGAAGCCGCCAAAGGCGAATTGAAGAACACGGATACCCTGTGTGGTAGCCATGCATTTTACTATGGCGAGCGGATAATGGCCATCATCAAGATCTGCCATCCGGAATTGGGCTTTGTTGACCCCAAGCTGCGCATCCCCAGTGCAAAAGAGGCCAATAGATATGACATGATGGAGAATCCCCGTGACTTCATTTATGGGCAAGTCCTGACCGAAATGAAGAGAAATTCTAGTGAGGATGTCAAGTCCTTTATCAATCTGGAGGAGGAGGTGGACCACCCAAGTGAGACGTCAGGGGAGAAGAACGCGCAGACGGGTCTTGAGGGGGTGGATGCTAGTGGTTCACCGGTGGAGGCTACTGGGAAGGCGAATGATCTTCCTAAAAAGGACGCACCTTCTACCAAGGCTGGGGAAACAACCGTCGTAGTGTAGTTTTTTTTTGAATGATTGTAACTAAGTACAATTTTTTATTTTTGTTAATATAATCCTTATAAACAAATCATGCTTTATATCACATATTTAATAGTAGGAAAACTTTGGGGTAAGGTAGCCAGCCATACCTCGACGAATAAACCTTGAGAGGTTTTTTAGTTTTAAGCCCTAAGAAAGATAAGACTGCCCTTAATGACAACCAATCTTTTTCCTATCTTTGAGGTAAATTGATTCGCCAGTGGGACTTTTCTTTCTCCTATCTTTGAGGAGAGTTTAGGATGTAATTGTCTTCATGTTTGAGATAATTTTAACCCGCCCTTAGTGGCGACCAATCTTTTTCCTATCTTTGAGGTAAATTGGTCCGCTGGTGGGACTTTTCATTCTCCTATCTTTGAGGAGAGAGAAAATGCGCCATGATGGCAGTTTGCGAATTTTGGTGAGTGGCGTTTGTTGCCCCCCCATCTTTGTATCAAGAATATTTATGTTCTGCAAAAAACACTTAGAAAAAATTCAAGATCAAGATAACTTTTTATTAATGGCAATTCACCTTATTACAACGGATAATGGTCTTTTATGTGAGTCTCATTAAAACCTTTAATAAGAAAAACCCAGTGGGAAAAACCTTACTAAAGGAAAAAGAGTACTCAAGACCTTATTACATTCTACTCTTTAAGGAAGTATTTGCGGAGATTTTGAATATTCCATGTCCGCGGCAGAGTGTTCCCATCCATGTCTTGGATTTTAAAAGTGGCGGGTCCGATTTTGGTGCTTATTATGTACGACCATGTCCACGTAATTCCAAGCTTTCCTTTTCCATCAGCGGATTGGATCTTATCGGCCTTTCTCAGTATCAAATCTCCTTCGTTTAGCTCTACTAGCCTGGCATTGTTATCATGATATGCAGCGATCCACTATATATAAGCGGCGATCCGGACATACGCCTTTTCTCTTCTCTCCTCCAAGCGATCTAGGCTTTCTCGGAGTCTCTTTTCATTTTGGTCTTCACAGTAGAAGGAAACTCTGTCACGTGGGGTTTGAATTTCTACTAGGATGATAGCCTCCACCCCATAAGTAAGACCGAATGGTGTTTCGCTAGTGGCGGTCTGGGGAATGGTTCTGTACGCCCATAGGACGTTCATCAGTTGATCCGCCCATTTCATGTCATGTTCACCTAACCTATTTTTTATGCCTTTCACAATGGTTATATTGGTGACTTTTGTCATACCATTTGACTACGGATAATACACCGAGGCAAATTTGTTCTGGATTCCGTAATCTTTGCAGAAAAACTTGAATTCCTCGCAATTAAATTGTGTTCTGTTATCTGTGATGATTGTTTGTGGGATCCCGAATCTTCCAACGATGTTTTCTCTTACGAAATCTACCATTCGTTCAGCAGTGATGGTTGAGACAGACTCTGCCTCCACCCATTTTTGTAAAGTGATCAACGACTATAATATACTTCCTTTGCTTTCTAGTTGGCGAAAAGGGACTGACTATGTTGATGCCCCATGTGGAAAATGGCCAACCTTCAATGATGGGCTTTTGTAGAGCTTTTGCTGTGTGACTTTCATTTGCATGGACCGGGCAGTTATGATAGAATTCTACAAGCTTTTGAGCATCTTATTCCGCAGTGGGCCAATAGAATCCCGATAGCCTGGATTTCTTGAGGATAGCGACGGATGCTTCATGAGCTCCACATGTGCCTTCATGTAATTCTCTCCGGATCTCTTGACCTTCTTCCAATATGACACATTTTAGACAGGGTTGACTAAAGGACCTATGGTACAAGTGATGATTGATTAGCGAAAAGTATGTTGCTTTCCTCACCATCCTTCTAACTTCCTTCTTGTCTTGAGGCAAGGATCCATCAATAAGGTATTGGCGAATAGGGATTCGCCAGGAGCTAGCGTCATAAATGCTATAAATTTTGGGGCGAATGCTGGTTTAGATTTTACTTCGAAGGGACACTCGAGATCCTCCCACTGGTCCTTACTTGAAGCTAATTTGGCCAGATGATATGCTTCTGTATTGGATCCTTTGAGTACATGGATCATTTCCCACTTCACTTCCTTTCTTTCTAAGTGATTTAGGATCCGTTTGGCTTCTTCTACGTATTTGACCAAAGTTTCATCTTTGACACTAAAGTTCTTGATCATCTGGTTAACCATCAACTTTGAATCACTATAGATCACAACTTATTCTGGTACAATTTCTTTCAATAAGCGAAGCCTAAGAATCAGAGCTTCATACTCGACGGCGTTGTTAGTTGCTGGGAAATCTAGTTTGGCCGTGTAATTATCTTGATATACTGGGGTCCTTTGATCACAACTCTGATCCCAGGACCCTCAGCTGATGAGGATCCATCAGTGTACATAGTCCATTCTTCCTATTCATTTATAAAATCAGCCAATACTTGACTTTTAAGGGCGGATCTACCTTCATAACAAACGTCAAATTCGTCGAGGCGAATAGACCATTCCATCAACCTGTTGGAAGTTTCAGACTTCTGTAATACCTTTCTCATTAGTATGTTGGTTCTGACAATGATCGTGTGTGCCTAGAAGTAGGGTTTGAGGCGGATGGATGTGGTAACGACCGCCAACGCCATTTTATCCAATATTAAGTACCAAGTTCCGGATACTGCTGACCTTCTTCTTCTCTGACCATTACTATATATATAGCTTTATCAGTAACAGAAACATATATATACAAATCTTCTCGTTTGAGTGGTCTACTCATCAGAGGTGGTTCCGTAAGGAAATGCTTGATGCCTTTAAATGCCAGCTTACAATCTTCATTCCACTCAAATGCCTTTTGCTTTTGATCATTTCATAGAACAGAAGGCATCTCCGGGCGGAGCATGAAATAAATCTTCCGAGGGCAATGATTTGCCTGTTGAGGCGCTGCACTTCTCTAATGTTTTGGGGAGCTTTCATGTCTAGCACGACTTTGATCTTATCTGGATTAGCGCCTACTCCCTTCTGGCTGATCATATAACCAAGAAATTTTTCGTATGTTGCTCTGAAGGTACATTTTTCTGGATTAAGCTTGATGTTATGCTCACGAAGGACTCCCATAACTTCTTTGATATCTTCTGCATGCTTCTACATAGTCGTGCTTTTTATGATCATGTCATCAACATAAACAGAGAAGTTGCTTCCATCCTTTCCCTCGAAAATTTTATTCATCATACGCTGGTAAGTGGCTCCAACATTTTTTTTGTCCAAAAGGCATGACTTTAAAATAGTATGTAGCTTGATGCGTCACAAAGGAAGTTTTAATTTGATCTGAGGGCTCCATCAGGATCTGGTGATAGCTTGATTTGACATCTGTAAATAAGTATACTCCGTACCTAGCAGTCCCATCCACAAGAATATCAATACAAGGTAAATGATAATTATCCTTAAGACACGCCTTGTTAAGATCAGTAAAGTCTATGCACATCTTGTAGGATATGCCAGCTTTCTTGACCAGTACCACGTTCGCCAGCCACTGTGTGTAAATAACTTCCTCGATTGTATCAACCCTTTTCATCTTGGCTATTTCTTCTTCGATAGCCTTTTGTCTCTCTGGGCCATAATTTCATCATTTCTGAGCCACTGAAACCGCATCCTCAGTGATGTTTAACTTATGAGTAATCACATCTGGGCTTACTCCTATGAGGATCTCATTCTCCCATGCAAACACAGTTTCAAACTCAATGAGAACTTTCGTAACATCATCCTTGATCTTAGATTTCAATCCTTTGGCAATCCGTACCCGCTTTCCATCAGCAATAAGGAACATTTCGGTGTCGCCCAAAGCTGTGGTGACAAGTTTATCTTCCTCACTTTCGTCATCTTTAGATTATGGGCAGATTGATAGTGACGCCGAGTAGGTCTCTTGGGCCACCTTTTGGTTCCCGCTAATCATTACCCCTCCTTTGCTACCCCTCCTTTGCTAGTGGGGATGTACATTGCTAGATGGCGGATGGAAATTAGGGCTGCAATCTCTAAGATGAACGGTCGCCCGAGGATGATGTTGGAATCTAATTGTCCATCCATAATAGAGAACTCCAGATCACCAATCCACGCTTGATCATCATCCGCCAGCTCACATTCCAAAGTTACTGATGCGTAAGTCTGGTAGGTGTGAAGTGAGTATGTGTAATGTATAGGTGAAATAAGTAAGTATGTGTAAGGTTTTGTGTGTGCAATTGAACTCTACTAGACGCTACTACTTAGGGGCAAGTGTACCCCGTCGTATCAAGTAATAATCCGGTTAAGATCGGGTATCGAATCCACGGGATTTATAACCACAACTATTAAACTACTCGGTTCTCTTTGTTATCTAAACGGTGAATACTTTAGGTTGGTTTGGGTGACAACTACAAACTACTCCTAAACTATGGTGAGACATACTTTGTAACCGAAACTCTACGGGTTGCGATAAGTTATAAATATAATAAGCAAAGACCCGAAACATATACGATTGATGATTTACTCTTGCAAAGACGACTACGTGTAGTTCGGTCGACCCGTGAAGTACTTAGACAACGTGGTTCCTAGTCAAGGCATGTCTAATGCGAGGGATCAGAAACTAGGGCTCGTAAGTTCCGTGGCTTGTCAATTCCTATGGTTTCCGGTGTGTTACTTCCGATAAGGAAGCACCTATATGGTTCCCTAAAGATGACCCGTACAAAGGGCGCCGGTAATCGAGCTCCCCCTACACAATAATCAATTACAAATATCAAAA
Source organism: Euphorbia lathyris (assembly GCF_963576675.1). Taxonomy (NCBI): domain Eukaryota; kingdom Viridiplantae; phylum Streptophyta; class Magnoliopsida; order Malpighiales; family Euphorbiaceae; genus Euphorbia; species Euphorbia lathyris. Next base: position 60,211,886 of record NC_088911.1, read on the forward strand.
CAAGTAGTAAACATCAACACGTATAGAGAAACGGGAATTGCAAATCATATATTATAAATATGGAATGGAAAAATGTGAATACAACCAAGCCTAGTACATAGGAAGAGTACAAGCTAATTAGCAAGTAAAAAGGGAAGAATCGGCATTGGAACTAGCTAATCGGACTCAAGGCCATCTCTTAGGTCTTGGAGGTGGAACTTCTCGAGCTTGGTGGAAGAGGATGGAACGGAACTTCGACGAAGTGACGGAATAAGTGAACAAGCTCTCAAAGTGGTAGAGTTTAGTTACACAAAATCTGAATGAGGAAATGAGTGCTAATCACTCTTATTTATACACATCAAGTTCGGGGGTAAAATCATAAATACACAAGTTACAAGTAAAAATTCACACTATATTTGCAGGTTTCACAAGGCACGCCCCGCGTGGAAGGTGGTACGCCCCGCGTGTCTGCCATTTTTAGCCCATTCCGTTGATAATTTCTTATGCGTGGGCCAATTTCAGACTTGTTGACTCAACCATGCCCCATGTAGACTGGAGTATGCCCCGCGTGGTTGAGCTCCTGGAACTTTTGTCTTAATTTCACACCATGGACACCCCGCGTACCCTGTTCTACGCCTCGCGTGGTAGGTGTTGACCATGTGGGAACACGTAGTTGACTGTCGTGTTTTAGGGGGCATTGTCCTACGCCCCGAGTTGTAGCTTCCGCGCCCCGCGTGTCTTATAAATTATCATTTTGCTTATTCTTAACTTGTACCTGCAAAATACGATCCTCGAGAACCGAATTAGCTTGGCGTTTATTTTTCTGAAATTAATAAAAAATAAAGAAAATTAACTAAAAACATAAAATTTATTTTTATTTTGTTATTTATTCAAAAACACACTATTTTTGTAATTAAACTTACTTATTTAGCCCAAAATTAAACCGCAAATCACGCTAAAAGATAGGGACAAAATGTCCCTATCAGTTACCTGGCTCTTGGTCTGGATGGTGTGACCTGTCACTCCCAAGATGCCAACAATGGTTGTTTCTATTTGGATAGGATCAACCTTTAGCTTGGCGAATGCACCTCTAGTGATGACATTGCAAGAACTGCCCGTATCTACATTACTCGCTTCATTTCCTAACTGTCCACTACCATAGTAATAACTAGAGCATCTGCATATGGGGGATCACTAGGCCTATCTCAGTAAAAGGAAGATTGAGTAATGTCCTATCGAGGGTGGACGCCTTTGACTTTTTAGCTGGTGGTCGGTAGCCTGGTCCGCCAGTGATGACGTTGATAACGCCTTTCGCCTTCTTCTTTGGATCATTTTTCTGTTTGTCATCACTTTGCTTTTTGTCATCTTGGACGAATCTATCTAGCTTTCCCTTTTCGATTAACTTTTCAATTTCTTTAGCTAGCTCCCAACATGCATCTTTCCTTCTATGGTATCTGCAATAATTTTTAGGATTTTTTCCAACATTGGTGTACTCCCCCGCTTTTGGTTCGGGATATGTAATGTACCGCTTGTGTTGGCTGTTTTCCAACCACATCAATACCTCGCTCTTAGGGGTGTTCAATAGGGTGTATGGTGACATATTCCTCGAGCTCATGCGTCTACCTCTGGCGGATGGTTCAGAAGTTTTATGCTTCTCCTTTTCTCTATCTTTCCTCCTGGATTCACTTTTTCCACGTTTAGAAGGAGATGTAGATTCCCTTCGAATGTCATCGGTCTCCATGAACCTTTTGCATTTCTCTATAAGCTCGGCAATACTTCTGGGTTTGTGCCTCACCAACTTCTCTTGTAAGCTTTTAAATGTGGTATTTTTTTATCACTACTTCAACAGCCGTGGGAACGTCCACATCAATTACCTGAATGCATAGTTTATTGAACTTGGTGATGTAATCTCTGAATGGTTCGCCCTCCTTCTGCTTGAGCTCAAAAAGCTTACGCGACGAGACGACTGGAGGGATACTTCCTGCGAATTTGGCATAAAATTCTATGCTTAATTGATCCCAACTATCTATGGAAACCAGTCATACGCTGGTCCTTTAAAAGTGGTCAGGAACATTCGACATAGGATCGCTTCGCTTGCACCATTGATCACCAGTAACTCCTTATATTTTCTTGCACGAGCTTCTGGATTCTCTTCCCCCATATAGCTGGGAATATTTGGGATTTTGAATTGTTTATCCGACGCGACTTCCTGGATACGCCTTGAGAATGGTGATTCTGTATTGGCGTGCAGATTGTGCCTTGCATTCTCTTCGTTCTGCCTTTGGAAGGCTGCTCAGATTTCTCTTGTAATATAATCACGGTCTATCCTTGGATGATCTCTGTTGTCAGATCTGCTACACCGAGATTTGGAAGAACTTGATGACGGGTCCAATGAGGATCATCCGCCGCCTTTGCCTTATCTTTCAGGTGGAGATCGTCCGCCACCTCCTCCTTGCCTTCAAGGTGGGGGTGGGGCCCTTCTATGGTGAGAACATGACCATCTTCTACCTCGGGATCGGGATCGGGATCGGGATCGCCTTCTACAAAGGGGATTTGCATGCCCGCCCCCTTGGTGACCTTGATCAGTCGTTACTCTAAGGGGTTGTTCCTTTCCGGCCATCGCAGGAGGTGGTTGTTGTCCACCAATTATGATTCCAGGATTCCGCGCATTTTTTTGGTGGTACTTGATTGTTCCTCTGGCTCCCTTCATGCGAATCTTTAACCAATCTTCTATTTAGTGGCAGGTTACTTCCCAACTCTGGGTTGGTGATGACCGCATCTACATGATCTTGGAGCAAGAATGATGATTCGTTCCTCGCTCGTGGTCTTACAATGGCACTTTCCCAATTTGAGATCCTTGGTCTTGGCGGAGGACGGCGAACGGGTGGCATAATTCCTGTTGTTAGTCCTCCTACGAGTGGATTAGCAAAGTATGGTCTCAATCGATCCACGGCTGCCGTGCCATAATTATTTGCCACCAAGTCCATGACAAGATAAGATCAGTGTAAGTGTCAGGTGACATTTCTCGTGCGTCCTGAACAAGAGGAGGCAGATCATTTTTTTGATTTGCAGGGATTGTCGGGGCATTGCTTACTGATATCGGAACAGTAAGCGGAGGTGTCGTTATTCCAGATGAAGGGTTCTGCCCTTCGTTAGCCATCTTATGTTCGTGGTTTGAGCTCTTTTGTGATTAGAGCCTCCACGCTCATCGTACTAATTGATATTACCCGGTTGAATTCTCATCGGAGCTCCACCTTTGGGGGGGCGCCATTGGGTTCGACCGGGGGGACTCCGATGCTAAAGTTAGTAATGTGTATAGAATGATAAAATAAAACACGAAGTAGGGTATTGGAATGTGTACCTTAATAGCTTGGGATGCAAGACTAGTTATACTAGGTTAGCTGTAACCCTCGATTTGGTAACCAGAAGTCTCCATTAATGCCTCATTAATGGTGGTTACTGAATTCATTCAAGTATGACCGTTAGCTCATTAATTGGTTATTACTTGCCTTTAATGATGTCGGTTTTCTCATAGAAAGACGACGCTAACATCCTGCGGGCGTATCGATACCTGATGGCGAATCTTCCGAGGCGTGGCGGTTACGAGCCTTTTCATGATATTTGATTATCTGAGGCGTATCGGGGAATCTACGGATCCGCAATGTCTACAACTTGCCTCGTACGCCATCTTTTTGGTGTATCTCCTCGCTGTAGCTGTTCGGTTAATTACCCCTTTGGCCCCTAGATAATATCTGGATGTTATCAATATATTAGTGACTTTATATAGTGTAATAGTTTTAGGGTCGAGTTTGAGTCATTTGATGATTGTTGTACGACGTCGTATTAAGGCAGAATAAAAATGATATGCTGATATTATAATAACTATTTGATACAGATGATAATTTTCATGAAAAAGATTATATTATAAAAATCCTATTGTTTTGCTACCATGATATTTAATTATTTTATGAGGTATCTTCTATTATTATAGAATTAAAAGAGGATGGAATGAAATTCTTGGGTGCCTTCTATGCTTACTTTGTTTTTAACAAAATAAGTTTTACTTTGTTTTTTCTACCATTGGATGAGCTTACTTTGTCAAAGTTCATCACCATTATCACCATCTAATGGTGGAAAAAACAAAGTAAGGCTCACTTTGTAAAAAACAAAGTAAGCATGGCATAACCCGAAATTCTTGTAATTCTAATTGATTTCAATTTCTATCGTTTGTGTTACCAATTACACCCTTAATCCCTGCTATTCAGAAACGGTTAAAAAGATTAGGCTTCAATATCTGAAAGAAAATTAAGTGGGAAGCGTGGATTACACGCGCTTCAGCCGCCCTGGAATAACAGTAAGAAGAAAAAAAAAAGACAGCGGCCAAAATGAAAAAAGAAGAAGAAAGAAGGTAAATTTACATATGCCTGTCAGTGTCTTCTGGTTAGATCGGTCCGTTTCTATGTGGACTTAAAATGAAAAAGGCGTTTTATTAAAATTAGTAACCAAATATATTACTATTACTATTAGTAATAAAAAATAAAATAACGGGGGAAAAACGCGGCTGCTCTGAACACCAAATAACTCAGAGAGAGAGAGAGAGAGGGACTCTTTCTGCTATTCCGATTCCAGCTATAGAGATCGCAACGAAGCGACTTCAAACCTTCTGTTCCTTGGAAAAATTATCACTCGGACTTGAGCCAAGATCTTGTTTCAATCGGAATTCAATTATATATAATTTCTCGGTCTGTAGCGTCCGTTGATTTAGATTTTGTGATCGGCTCTGATTTTGATCGTTTCACTGGGAATTTCGGTCCTTTCAAATGGGTAAGGTCCAGTTTTGCGCTTGGATTTGCGGGGAGGTCTGAGTTTGCGGCCTTAATTTGGTTGCTTCCTCTATAATTATATTATTATTATTGTTTGATGATTTCTTTGGGGAGGAGAGATGCGAGCAAGGACCCAGGGTTAGGTTTTGGAGGTGGAAGAGAGATGGACGACTCTGAGCTTGAAGAAGGGGAGGCTTGCTCAGACCATAACAACGATGGTAATTATGATGCGAGCATCGACCCCGATATTGCTCTCTCCTACATAGTAAGTTGTTCCTTTCCTTTTTCCCGAATTAAGCTCGAGAATCAATTTTTCTTTTTCGAATTTTGGTTTTGCTGGAGCTAAATAGCATATGTTGACTTTTCTCTTTGGGGTATGCTGTAGATCCGAACTACGGATGGTATTGGGTTTTTCGTCTTAATTTTGATCGTCATTATTCCAGAGTGTACCGTTGTGTTTCACAAGTACTTAATTTCCTCTCCTAAAGACAATAGATGGAAACAATGTTGTGTCCTGTATGTGTTTATTAATTGGAACAAAGATGATACTAGGAGGTCTACTTTCATTGCGAGAATATTGTTTGTTATATAGGAGCATGGACATTGTTCTCTATATTTCCTTTTTATCTATCAAATGGATAGTGAAATATATAAATTTTGGTTTATTAGTGAAATTGACTGAAACATTTGTCTAAATGGTTTAGTTAGCGTGAAACTTTGGTTTAGGATTCAGTTGTCAGGTTTGGAGACTGAATGGGTTGAGCTAACTGAAATTTCAACATTAAGCTTGGATATGTTATCGGAGTATATCAAACACTCCTAGTTTTAGAATTTGAGATATCTGCAGAACTTCAACTTTCAATTTTATCTTGAGTGATGTGAAGTCAAAATTTCAATTGAACATTTTGACTGTTCCTAGAATTGAGATTTGAGAAACAATCTCTCGTATTCTGGAGTCTGAAACATTAATTGTGAAGTTACAGTAGCCAACCATAGAGCAATTTATTTAAAGCCTGGTTTTCATTCTCTTTCATCTACACCCTGTCCATATCATCATTTTTTTTTATATACGTCTCTTCAAAATTCTTATGCAAGGTAACTGCTTTATAAATTTGTTTATTTGTTTTTTCTTCAAAGGATGAAAAGCTTCAGGATGTCTTGGGACACTTCCAGAAAGATTTTGAAGGTGGAGTTTCAGCAGAGAATTTGGGTAAGTCTGACATGATAGAAACAAAATTGTTGAGGCCCTACTCTGATATTGATTATCTCCCTTTTACATTTCAAACAGGGACCAAGTATGGTGGCTATGGTTCATTTTTACCTACCTATCAGCGTTCTCCTGTATGGTCTCACACAAGGACTCCTCCAAAAGTTCAGCACCACAATGGACCTAGATCTCCAAACAGTTCACAGTTGGAGGTATATATACCTCAGTATATCGTGCATATTATATTACTTGTTAGGATATTTTTCCTTTCAGTTAAAGACGTGAACATTCAAGTTAGGTGGTAGAAAGTTTTTTTTTAATCTTATTGGGTGCTTGATTATGTAAATAGGTTGGTCGCCGTGGCTCAGTATCTTCATCATCTGTGCTTCGATCAGGAAATCTTGAACCAGCTTCTGCTAGTGCAATGTCATTGATATCTTCAAAAGCAACATCTTCCCCGGTTGTTACAGTCAAACAAGTAGGCGTGCCATCAACTAGTTCTGCCAAGGAACATGTCCTAAGATCTGAATCCATAAAAAGAAAATCTGTTACTTTACCAGACCAAAGAATGCTGAAGGTTCGAATCAAAGTGGGTTCTGATAACTTGTCGACACAAAAAAATGCTGCAATATACAGTGGTCTTGGCCTTGATGTGTCACCATCTTCATCACTGGATGACAGCCCCTCTGCAAGTGAAGGGATTTCCCATGGACCTCAAGGTTCTACATTTGAATCACCTGCTCGTATTCTTCGGGTGCAGTTCCCTGCCATAATTTTATTGTCTTTAAATTTTTTCCCCCTTATTCTCCAGCATTGCTGAGAGTGAATTTCTGATTTTGTGTTGGAGCAGATAATGACTTCCTCTCCGGTGCCTGGGGGCATATTGCTTTCACCCCTTCCTAATCATCTGATTCATCTGAAAGAAAAGGAAAAGCTTCATCAAGGCAGTGAATTATCACTTACCTTTCCTGTTTGTCTAGATAATTCCAGCCTCAATAATGGATCTGATTCTCTTAAAGGTGATGGGAAGATGAAAAAGTTCATAGATAGATCTGAAATATCAAAAGAATTAAAAAGTGAAAATAATAAGGATTCTTGGAGCGATGTTGATGTTTTTCCAAAGAAGATGGAGCTGGACACTTTGGCCTGTGAGGAGCTTGTTTCAGACACACTAAAGCTTCCTATTCTCTCTAATTCAAATCCTGTTACTGATGTAGCAAAAGGCATGGTTAGGGCATCTAATATGTCTGGGGAAGCATACAAGGGTGCATCCAGGGACAAAGGCTTTTCCGAATTCATGAAGGACGAGCACATGGGGCCAATGAATGCAGATGGGGATAGCTTGGTTGAGAATACCAAAACCACTTCAGCAGGAAGGATTTGGGAAGGCAAAAAATCTAGTTCTTTTGATAGTGTTTCTGTCTACCCAAGGAAAGATGGCCACCGCAAAGGAGAAAAACCTTGTGACATAGTTAAAGGTAACCCAAATATATTGAAGGGCACAAAAGCTGCAAGTTCTGAGCTGACTGGCACTCCCAAACACAAGGTTGCATTCCGTGAACTTGAAGGTACCAAATTATCTTCTGGAAAGGATTGTTCATCTTCTGAGGGGAAAAAGAAACCAAAAGGTAATGCAAATATAGTCTCAGGGATGCCAAAAGATATATTGGCAGGTGCATTGATGGCAAAAAATAAGAAGAGCACGTCCGTAGATGACTATTCAATTGAAGGGGAGTTGGAAGACGCAAAATCACAAAAGAATACTGGGAGAGTTGGAGATAGGTACAAAGATTTTTTTGGGGACATTGAACTTGATCAAGAAGAAATACAGATGAGTCCATTAGAAATGGGCTATGAAGATAGGCACAAGGACCTCGACGTGAGTGGTGAAAAGGGCACACATTTCTCTAGCAATGGACCAAGGGAAAGACCTATTGGTAAGAAAGTTGATAAGCTACTAAGAACACAAGAGAATCCTAAAACAACTTTTCCTCCAGGCTCAGTGAGTGGGCCTATATTGGATACTGCTCTTCCAGCAGCAGCCCCTGCTGCAGCAGAAGACAATTGGGTCTGCTGTGACAAGTGCCAAAAATGGCGCCTTCTTCCACTTGGTAAAAATCCTAATGACCTACCAGAGAAGTGGCTGTGCAGCATGCTTAATTGGCTGTAAGTGCTATCCCATCATTCTTTTAGATTTCACATTCATGAATTCTCATAACTTGAAACAAAAATTCTTAATGAGTAGCTTGAAATATTAATGTAGATAATATGCTGGCTTTGAGCTCTCTTGAAATTTGACGTTGCAATTGTAATTGGTTTAGGCCTGGCATGAACCGGTGTAGTTTCAGCGAGGAAGAAACCTCAAATGCTGTTATGGCATTGAATCAAGTCCCAACTCTTGGGGGTCAAAATAATATGCAGATTAATCCTGGGGACGTATCCAGTCTAACTTCAGTTGGGAATCAGCTTGATCAGAACCATCAAATCTATGGTTCACAAACCATGGCCTTCGGTGGGAAGAAGAAGACATACAAAGATGGCCCTGCTCTGTTGTCAAACACTATGAAGAAGAACGTTCCATTGTTTGGCTTAAATGTGGTGAACCAACCCATGGTAGAGTATGACATTCTCAAACCAAGCAAGTCTAGTGACTTGGCTGTGGAGAATCTTAAACTTAAGCAGAGAGACAAGCATAAAGTGCTTGACAACTGTTCTGATGGAGGTATTGCATTTGAAATATATTTTCTGTTCTTCCTTTTGAGTCATCTCTTTCTTGAAGTATGAAATTTAATTTGTTGTTAAACTTGCATACAGGTGACAGTAGGAAATCAAAGATGAAAAGCAAAAGGGACTCTGAGAAAGAGTTATTCAGGGTCTCCAAGAAATTGAAGTCTGAAGGTTTGCCAGAAGATTGGGTGTCTGATCCTGTAAACATTGAAAAAATAGGTGCTCGTTCAACTAATAGTTTGCTTACTAATGCATCAGGGAAGAATCTCGTAAAAAACAATGGCTGCTCTTCATCCAAATACCAGGCTTCAGCTAGAAAACCAGAGGAAAATCCAATTTCCATGGGTGATATGCCCTTGGGTGGAAAGCGAGATGATAAAGAAGTTGGGAAAAAGAGGAAAATTAAGGAAACTCCAACTAGTGATGCTCAAGCTAATGCAGGATCCCTTTCAAATACAGGGCATAATCTCCAGGGCAGCAGGATCTTAGCCAAGGAGGAGTTCAGTGAGAATGAGTACAGGAAAGAGAAGAAGGCCAAAATATCCAGGTCTGATGGCAAGGAGTCCAGTGAAAGTAAAGGCAATGGTAAAACAGACAAAAAAGGTAGTCATAGAAAGAGCCAGCAACTAGGGCAAGAAGCAGGGAGTTCTGTCTCTCAACGGAGCCTGGATGGTGCGGGTTGTTTGAAAAGAGATTCTGGATCTAAACATACTTCTGTGGCAGCTACTTCTAGCTCTTCTAAGGTTTCTGGTTCCCACAAAACTAAAGCTAATTTCCATGAGACGAAAGGGTCTCCAGTAGAATCGGTTTCATCATCACCTTTGAGAGTTTCGAAACAAGGTAAGCCTAAGTCTGGATGTAGGACTTCCACTGACAAATACGATTCGACTGATGATGGTTGTTTCACTCTAGGTGGTCGGCAAAGTTGTTCACATGGTGAAGATGGTGGTAGTAATCGATCAGGAACAGCGAAGAAATTTTTTGACGTGGGTCATCATGGTTCCCTTGAGTCCTCTGTGCATGGTGTATTGGACAGAGATTTGAGTCATTCTGTTGGTAAAGCTAAACAGCAGGTTGTGCCTTCTCCTGATGTCACAGATCACCACATTACAAATGACGGTGCAGAATATTTTGGCCAAGACTGTCAATATCTTAACAAAACTTCCACTCCAGACCAATCCCGAGATGATCATAGACAACAAGAAAATCATTATCATGCAAATGGGTCCCGTCCAAGGAAGTCTGGAAAGGTATCCTCTTCAAGGTCCAAAGATAAGAATAAGAATTTGAATTATGAACTTGACAATAGTAAAGTTAAGGTTTCTGATTCTATTAACGAACAAGGACCTTTCCATGAAGTGAAAAAAATAGAAGGGAGAAGCAAGATCGAAGAAAAGCTAGGAGTCAGGTCTGATGAAAGTGAGAATAGGTATGTTGATAAGACAGATTCGGTGGGACTATTGTCAAGTGGAAGCAGTAAAAAAGAGAGCCAGTCAAAATTTCAGGGATACAATGGTAACCATGATGATACCTCTATTCCTAAGCAACGTCTGCAGCCAGATTCTGAGGCAGTTTCTGGAAGAGGGAAGTCGCCATCATTGCCTCCCTCTGGAGGAGCACATAATGAAACATTATCTCACTGTCCTCTACCAGTTTCTGGATCTCAGAAAGCAAGTCGAGCAAATATTCCAGACAGTGATAATGGATCAAAGGCACTGAAACAAATCAGAAAGGTTGATCATGCTAATGGGACTCACCGCAGCGGTTCAAGAGCTCCTCTGTCAAATGGGCATAGGGCTGGGGATCTTGACGCCCCAAGTCCTGTTAAAAGAGACTCCTCCGGTCAGGCGGCAACAAATGCTCTGAAAGAGGCTAAAAATTTAAAACACCTGGCTGATCGTCTGAAGGTTTTTGCTGTTGTTTTTAGTTTTCTGTTATCTTTAAAGTGTCATGCTTTCTAAATAGGTCATCTTTTGCAGAACTCTGGTTCAAATGATAGTACCAAGATTTACTTTGAGGCAGCCCTCAAATTTCTTCATGGAGCTTCCCTGCTGGAAAATGGAGAGATGATTCAGTCAATGCATGTGTACAGTACCACTGCAAAACTTTGCGAGTAAGTCAGAACTAGCAAATATTATAATGCACTTAATTATGTCTGGTTAATCTTGCAACTTGGTGGCTTATGTAAATGAAGTGTTAGAAGTGCTGTTAAGCAAAAGCCAAAGGTATCAGGCACTCCATATACATGTGTGTGTGTATATATATATGAATGGTTGCTTCGATATTGATACTGAAGGTGGCAATGAATGCCATTGGTAAACAAGGTCTTGATCAGACATGATGCAGGCATATAGAAGCCCTTGGTTGTTCAGCTCAGCATTCAGTAGATATCTGTTTCTCTCATTTGTATCAGACCTGTATATTATCTCTCTCATGTAGAGTTACATTACTTCTATGTTTGAGATCATCTTAAACTTTGCTGCTATCCTGCGGTTGTCGGTTCTCTTAACTTTATGCACCCTACAGGTTTTGTGCTCATGAATATGAGAAATCCAAAGATGTCGCTGCTGCTGCCCTGGCCTACAAGTGCACTGAGGTAGCTTACATGAGGGTAGTTCATTCTTCACAAGCCAGTGCAATTAAAGATCGAGATGAGTTGCGAACAGCTCTACAAATGGTTCCTCCAGGTAATTTGAATTATGCATATTGTTTTTCTGCTGTCTGAATTTCTTTTTGCCATGTATATTCTTTTTTGGAGCATACACTGCTCTTCCTCTCTGAAGTGAACAAGATGGTAAGGTTGTCTTCTTTCTTTTTCTTCTTTTTTCTTTTTTTCCTTTTTTTAATCTTTCCTTGGCGCAACGGTAAACGTTGTTGTCGTGTGAGCAAGAGGTCACGGGTTCGAGTCTTAGGAGCGGCCTCTTGCCAAATAAATTGGTAGGGGAAGGCTTGCCCCCAGTACACCCTTGTGGTGGGACCCCTCCCCGGACCCTCGCTCAGCGGGGACGCGTAGTGCACCGAGCCGCCCTTTAGGAAGTGCTGAGCTTAGTAATGTGTGGCAGTTACCTTCCCATGTAAATACTGAGTTCTCTGGGAATGCTTATTCTTTCATGGAGGGAAGGGAAAGAAGCAAAAGGTTTAGTGGTGCAAGTGGATGTTTTAGATTGAGAATTGCATCTTAAACATGATATCTTAGTGTTTAACTTGGACAAACTGTTGGATGATTGATGTCTTACTTTGGACAAAATGTTGGATGATATAGAGTTGGATAGTTCTCTTTAACAAAAAAATGATCTTCAAAAAGGGTTACATAGTTCTTTAAAAATTCTGAAACTGTCCTTTCCATTTGTCAATCTGTCTTTTCTTTTTATGGAGGGACGTGATGGTCAGGTATATCTATATTAGGGAATGCTCTAATTTTTTGAATCAGTTGGTACTTTGATATTCTTGGTTTGTTGGATCAATAAATGTTGTTTGGTTCTTCTCTACCTGTTCTGTAGATGCATTTGATACTCAAAGTCAGCTATCTAATATGCTTATCAGTAAAATCAGTTAGTTTTTTTGGTATGTTCAAGGATGCTAGTACATGGTATCATGAATGTAAAGGCTACCAACAGATGCTTTAACATCTTAATGCGTACCTTTTAAATTTTATCTTCTGTTTGGTTTCGAACAATGTGCCCTTAATTCTGGCTTGTATTGCTGACTGTGGGTATGCTAAAGAGAAAATTACATTAAACATCAAGTTTGCTTTTAATTTTACAATTAATTCAGTTGAGTTTCTAGTTTTTATCAATAAACAATTTATTTTAATAATATTATCAAACATCCCTATATTATTACTCTTTTGTCAAATTCAGCAGTTATGGCTAATATTAGATAATTAATTCTCTCGTTCCCACTTTTCTTTCTTTCCTTACAGTTTTGTATCCTCTTTGTTCTTTTTTTTTCTTCCTCTAAATTATTGCTCCCATTAATCAGATAAGAACATCTTACACAGATTTATTCATGGAAAATTTAAATATGAACATAAAGGTTATATTGTAAACAAAAACTATCAGATTAAACTTAATCATCAACTCATTTTGGGGGGTTTTAGAGATTGGATGTGTTTTGGTAATATCTAATAATTTCTGCAACATCAATGAATTTTTTTATTGAAGTAGAAAATCAGCCTTGCTTTAATTCTTCATTTTGATATTTTTGCAGAAAAACAGAGTAATTCCAAAATAATTCAGACTCAAGGTGTTTCAACAAACTTGATTGAGATTAGATATTCACTTTCTTTCATCCATGGAGTTTTTCTCTTACATGCAACTTTTTTTGAAATTCATGGATTTGAAATATCAAAGGACTTCAAACTTTAGCAACCATGCTCTTGTGTTTAGTTGGTGAATGAAAATCTTTGATTTGGGAGTGGAAAAATGTTTGTCACCATGAATTACATCCACAACTACTAGTTTTTCGGTGTACGTTTATTTTCAACAATTGATTATTTATTTATTTTTTGGAAAAACTATTAATCATTTTCATTTAAAAAAAATACACAAAACAGATGTGACGGTTTGTATGATAAAAACAGTTTTTATAAAAAGTTTATGACATTTTAAGAATTTTTTTTTGAATTTTAAGATAACTGTAAATATTTAAATAAAACCTGAGTAATGTGTAACTAACCCTATGCTAAATTAATGTGATGTTATAATATTTTCTATCAGGTGAGTCACCTTCTTCTTCTGCCTCTGATGTTGACAACTTGAACCACCCAGCAACATTGGACAAGGGTCCCCTAGCCAAAGGTATTAGCTCGCCTCAAGTGGCAGCAAGCCATGTCATTGCTGCACGACATCGTCCCAATTTTGCACGGCTGCTCAATTTTGTAAGTATATTCAAATTATTATTGAGTAATCATTTGTTTGATTTTGTTGTGCGTACTCTTCCAAGAAGATAATCTCCAGGATTATAATGTAAAGATATTGGGTGAAGGGATAGATTTTAATGCAAGAATCAGAATTATACTCTAGGAGAAATTTTTGTTGCATATGGATAAAAAGAAATGTTTAAATCTAAAATCATTTCATTGTGCTTTCCGTAATGCCACATGAAAAAATTTATTCATTTTTGCCGCTCATTATGCTCATACGCTGTAAAATAAGTTGTTAGCAGCATTCATTTATCACAAGCAACCATAAATCCTTTTTTGCTTAGACGTTTGGTGCTCCATTGTTTGCTTCCTTGCATCATATATCAAGTGTGACTATTTTGCAGGTTCAGGAAGTAAATTTTGCAATGGAAGCCTCAAGAAAATCACGGATTGCTCTTGCAGCAACTAGTGCAAATTTAGGAGAAAGCCAGCGAAGAGAGAATATTTCTTTAATTAAAACAGCTCTTGATTTTAATTTCCAAGATGTGGAGGGGTTACTACGTCTGGTAAGGCTTGCATTGGAAGCTATTAGCCGCTGAAGAATCAGGTTGTTTACGGACATTGTATCAGATTTGTAAGGAAATGAAAGTGCATATCTGTGGACATGGATTTCTCTGTTATTGTCCTTGAAGACTTCTTGGGAGATCAGTTATCTCCATTTTCGCACTCAACCTTCTGTGTACATATGTATTGTACAGATTGAATTTGGAACTTGAGTACATTGTTTCATCGGACTTCAGCTACTTTTTGATGCATATGAGGACCATACATGCTAAACCATTTGAGGATTGGTAATAAGGCAATCTGATTTGTTGGCTTCTGCATAAATGATCTGGAGTTTGTAGAAAGTGGCAGTTCTATGGGTTAGCAAGATTGTGGTTGAAGAATAAGTGAATAAAGATAGAGAATCCCAATTTAAGTACATGTGGGGTTGTAGAATTCTGATACCAGAGTGTGCCATCTTTCTGGCTTTTCTTTCGTCCAACAGAGATTAGTTTAGCTGTCCCTTTCATTTGTTGAAATTACAAAAGGATCTCTTCTACCATCAGAGACTGCACTAACTTTGGTTCAAACGCCGTGAAATGATCTCAATGTCATTGCAGTCTCAGGTTGGTGAACTGTTTAGTGATCTCTTTGCTGTTTCTTCCTTTACATTTTGATGTTGGATGATTGAACTTTCTTGTTCCTTTTGGCTTTTGCATGTTTTTTGTTTTATATTTTCTTCCCATACTTGTATGTGCACTTAAGGAGCTTCTGATTAGTTAAGCCTATTCTTTCATTTAGCTTAGACAAGCAGGAAGAAGTTGGACAAGTTGTTTTATGTATATAAAAAAAAAACCCTGCAGTCTTGTCACTATAGTTGAATCCTATGAAGGTCGGTGTACTTGTGTGATATTTTAATTGGATTGATTACTACCTCTAATCGTCTGCTTTTCTCTTTGGCAGTGGCTGTTATGTAAACATGCAAGGTAACAATGTTCATTTCCTTCACTGGTTCGGGGGATGTTGAACCAGCAGATGAGGATTCAGCAGGTAAAGCTGATGTGTTCTTCTTTGTTTTCATTTCCGTCCCAACCCTAACCGCAAATAAAAAGAAAGCATCAATGTTTGGGTAACGGCTTAAGCATTCCTTCCTCAATGGACGAATGAAGCTTGGAAGCTGTTTGTATCAAGAGATTGAGACATGATGCTTGATTGGTTTGAAATTATGATGACAGGGTTCCCCCAACAGCTGTTGGAGCTTGGGAATTGATATGCATGTGCAGTGTGTTGTTTGAACGTGAGCATAAAAGAAGAGGAGAGGAAGGGATTCTCACTCTTCATGTACAGCCAGCAGCTATCAGGAAGTGCTAAAGAAAGCTGAACTACACATACATACATACATACATACATACTGCTATTTGTTTTACCCCCTTACCATAAGCTGCTGCCCATCTACACCTATGTTGATATCACAAATTTAATTGGTTTTAGAATTCTGTATTGGAAAAAAGGAACTGAATCTTTTTCATTTCATGAGATTTCTTACTTCACTTCAGTAGAACAGAAGCATTAAAATTGCTCTATATATAGACAAAAACAAACATTGTTTGCGGGAATGAGATCGTGTCATTCATTTTCTTGTACAAAATGTAAATTGTTTTGTAGAGCCAACACCTTCCGACTGTTATTATTATTATCATTCATGTTCTTTGTCAATTTTAATGTATACTGCATTCCTCGTATCAATTATTAAGTTATTATTATTGTTCTTGTTAATATGTTAGGTTCAAATAAATAAATAAAAACGTCAGCAAGCCAATATTTGACTTTGAGGAATAAAATAAGATGCTAAGAGAATGATGTTACCTATTACAAATACAAAAGGCAATGTAATATTCTGCTCTGAGGGGACTAGTTGAAACGAATATTCTGCCACAAAAAAAAAAAAAAAATCTCCGGAAGTACTATATTTAGGAAACAGTTAAAAAAAAATCTGATTGAATTGATCCTGTTTGATATAATTTAGGGAAAAGTATAAAAATGAACTTGATGTTACACTCGTCCAATCATAAATTGTGGTTTAAAAATTTACAAACAGATAGTTTGTTAGTAAAAACAGTCTAAATTGATAACGGTGGTGGTAAAAAAAAAAATCAAAAATCAAAAGTTAAAAGGCAAAAGTTTATTTTTATCTATATGTGTTTTATAACTTCCCTAGAGATCTTTCTTTCAACCTTTTGGCTTTTTACAATATAAGTTCACAAGAAAGAGGAATGGCAGGTGGAGGAGCATTGAAAAGAGCTCATCTAATCTTTATGAATATAAGATTACTGATTATTTCGTATTCGCTTGTATAGTTGCTGCTTTTGGTGGATCTCTTTTTGGTTATGATTTTGGAAGTTTCTGGTCAGTTCTCTAATTTATTCTCTTCTTAATAATATTAATATCATAAATGTCACTTTCCGTTTCTGCAACTTGTTTTGTTTATTATGCTATATGTGAAGACACTTCCAAATGACACAATTTGTTGGTCTTTTCCACGGTGGTTTTGGTTTTATCATTGTAATTCTCAGTGGATAAAAGAATTGCAAATATGAAGTTTTGGGTCCTCCAATAATAAATAATCATCAAGGAAAATCAGTAGAATTTTTAGAAATTTGGCAGCTTCAATTTTTATTTTTATTCCGTAGAGGTAAAGGATCGGGTGAGTAATGAAATAATTAGGATAAAAGTAGAGGTTATATTTATTAAGAATAAAATAAGGAAATATCGACTAAGGTGGTTTGCCCATGTAAGACAAAAAACGTTTGATGCACCGGCTAGAAAGATTGAAGAGTGGCAAAGGGATGCAATGGTGGGGGTAGGGGAAGGCCTAAGCAAACTTGGAAGAGGATGATTGAGAGAGTGATATGAGTTTATTGGGGGATTGAGGAAAATATGCTAGTCGATTGGACGAAGTGGAGAGAGAATTTATATCGCCGATACAACTCGATTTCACGATTTCGTATGACGGTTCATGTTAGCCGATTCCGAATTATTTCGGACTAAAGCGTTGTTGTTGTTATTAAAACCAAACTCGTTTCCTTAAAAAAAAACCAGACTGGTTCGACTGTGTTAACCAATTTCAAGAGAGATGTGAATGAGAGAGGGATGAAAGAGGAAGAGGAAGAGGAAGAGGAAGAGGAGGAGAGAAAAGAGATTGTGAGTTTGATTTTTTATTTTTGTTTTTGGGTTTATTTGTGATAATTAAATAATAAGGGAGTTAATTTATAAAATAAATAAATATAAAGATAAAATAACTTTTTTCCTTTTGACCTTTAATAACAATTTGGACTGTATTTGTTAGAGATAATATATTATTATCTCTAAGATAATTATTAATACACTATTAGAATTGTACTGATACTATAAGTCTAACTAGGTCACTAAAACCTAGTTACTATACATGTCTTTACCTGTCATATATATACTATTGATCAATGAAAACCCTAATTAAGGGAATTATTTCAATCACCTCTTTCTAACCTAGTTCGGCTCCCTTTCTCTCTCTAACTGTTCGACGCTCTCTCTCTCTACTGTTCTTCATAATCAATCAGTTATTCAATAAAGTATCACGAGCAGGACACGGTTTAAATCTGTCTGGCTCCGCTTCCGCATCCATTCCTCTTGATTCCCTCAATCGGCCGACGTTTGTTTCTCTTGAACAGCAGACATCCTCAATTTTTCCCACTGAATCAACGCCACTTGCGATAGTTCATGCGACTGTTGCGGCTCCTTCGTCTGTTGCACTGTCAATTCCAGGAACTGATGAAGCTAACAGCTTCATAACACCTCCTCCCACTCGTGCGGCTACTCGGACGTCTACCCCGCAAGCCAGCTTCGCCACGGAATATACAGTCAACACAGCCTCTGCCTCCTCTCTCCAACCCACGTCCGGCTGGCGATTCGATTCCCATTTCACGGCGCCTACACCGTTGACAGTAATCTCCTCCTACCTGTTCGAGCAGCATGATAGCGGGTTGTTCCCGCGCGCTCGACAGCAGAATCAGACGCCCTCTATAGAACAACAACAACACCCGCTGATGTTCCCTCCTCCAGGTAACTTTTCTCAACCCCTTATCTGACCTGGTTTTGAGCCCCCTCCGTCCTATCACAGTTCTCAATTACCCTCTACCTTTTACACTCATTCGTCTGATTCGTTTCTTGCCAATCCACCTCAAGTTCCTCCTCCTAATCAGTATCGTGACCACACTGCTCCCTCCAATTATCTTGTTTACTCCACCCCTAATACCAATTCTGTTACTCAGACTCGCCCCCCTACCCATACACAAACTCACATCAAGTTAACCCCACATAACTACAAAACCTGAAGGATGGCCATTCTGTCTACCCTTAAATTCCATCATTACTTTGATCGCATCACAAGCAATATCCCTCCACCACCTAAATTTCTTTCTAGGGGAGGCTTTCTGACAAATAATGATAATGTTTTTCTCAATCCGACATATTCAGTTTGGGATGATTTAGAAAATGTTGTTATGTCACTGTTGTTGCACTCCATCACTGAAGAGGTTTATTCACTTATTACATGCTTTCATTATTCATATGACATATGGGTTGCCCTTGAAAAAGCATATGGTATAATCACTGATAGTAAACAGTTTCAACTGAGAATTGAGTTATATGAGTTTGAACAAAATGATTTATTTATTAGTGAGTATATGCAAAAACTTAAGATTATTCTGGATGATTTGGTTGCGTCTGGTAATCCATATCCCATGCATCTTTTACCTTCACTACTGTAAAAGAATGCCAGTGAAGCATTCAAGTCCAGTATTCAGAATCTCATAACTCAGAAAGGTATCCATATTGATTGCTATGAATTGTTGAGCAACTTGAAAACTGTTGAAGGAATGATCCAGTCTACAAAAAAAACCTAACTTCATGCTTCCTGCACCTCATCTGAGCTCATATGAAGAAAATGTGTCTACCATCTCTACTCATACAACTACAAAATCGAAAACAAAAAAGAGGAGAGGTGGTAAGTTGATCATTGGGCAGGAAAATGCAAAAGGCCTAAGGGGTTTGCAACACAGCAATCTCGACCTAGTGCTCAGGCACATATCGCATGACACACTCCCTCAGATCTTTTCAATGGTCCACCTGAGCTTTGGTATCCAGACACAGGAGCCACCAATCATATGATGGCTCATCCTAATCAGCTGCAACACATGTATCCCTATCCTGGGAATGATATTGTTCACTTTGGCAATGGGCAAGGTTTGAAAATCTCTCATCTTGGACAAACTCATATCAATAATTTAAAAATCTCCGATGTCTTGTTAGTGCCCAAGCTCACTAAATCTTTGCTTTCTGTTCAAAAATTTACTTGTGATAATGCTTGTTTCTTTGAATTTTGGCCTAACCATTTTCTTGTGAAGGATCAAACTTCTGGGAAAATCCTGTTACGCGGTCCGAGTAAGGATGAGCTCTATGTGCTTCCACCCAACTTGAAAGAGGCTCTAGTCGGAGAGAAGGTTTCCTTTGAGCGGTGGCATGCATGCTTTGGTCACTATCAGAATCAGACAGTTAGTAGAATTTTGAAAGATAACAATTTATCATCATCAGCACCAGCTAGTGATTGCCCTTTTTGTCCTTTGGGAAAATTAACTCAATCTTCTTTACCTTCAATTGTTCGCTCTAGTACTGCTAGGTTTGAAATTTTTTGCATTTGGATGTTTAGGGACCTGCCCCTATTCTTTCATTTAATGGACATCGTTATTTTCTGATAATCATTGATGAATTTACTCGTTTCAGTTGGTTATTTTGTTTAAAAAATAAGAGTGAAGTTGCTTTGACATTTCAAAATTTTCTTGCCATGATTAGAAATCAATATAATGCTAAAGTTAAAAAAAATGTACTCTGATCTTGGGGGTGAATTTCAAAAATTATAACCCTTTCTTCAAGCAAAGGGAATTGTGCATAAAATTGCACTACACCATAAATGGCCTATTGCAACATTATAAATGAGTTACAATAGACCCTAAAAATGTAACAAAAGGCAAAAAAATGGGATAAGGCAACACATTAGGTCATATTTAAAGTGTTGGTATATTGGCCATTGCCTTTGCTGTCAAATGCAACATTATGTTACCGAATGCAACACCAAGGAACGTGTTGCCATATTTTACAGCAAATGCAACATTATCTCACAAAATAATAAAAGGCAACATTGTTTCATCGGAAAAGCAACACTTTTAATATTAAAAGTATGTTGTGGTGAAGCTCTTAGCCTAGTGGTTGAGAACTTACCTATGCCTTGGGAGGTCATGGGTTCGAATCACATCCGGGTCTGGTGGGGATTTTTCTTTCTTCTTTAATATAAGCGCATTGCGCAAATTTAAAAAAAAAATATATATTAAAAGTATGTTGCCTTAGTTAAGTAATGGCAACATTTGTAGTTTAATGTAACACTTATATACAAAAAAATGCAACACTCTTCGAAAGTAAATGCAACACCCTCTAAGTAAAAGCAACACAATGTTTTTATACTGAAGCAACGATTGTTTGAAAAACGGCAACATTTTTTTTTATTTACAGCAACACTTACATGCTAATAAAGGGACGAAATTTTCAATTAAAGCAACACTTTTCTATTAACAAATGCAACTTTTTGTAATGTAAAAGCAACATTATCTGATTTCAAAAGCAAATATGTACAGCAACACTTAATAATCGAAAATGCAACTTTTTAAATAAATTTCAACATAGCATCTGTTTACATAAAAAAGATATTAGAATTTAACAAAAGCACCTAATATTCGAATTCAACAAAAACACCTAATATTCGAATTAAAAAAAAGCACCTAATATCTAAGCATAAACAAACAATTCTTCATTCATCAACATGAATTTGAAGGAAGAGAGTCGATGGTGTCGGGAGTAGGAACAACCCCATCCAAATTTAGATTGGAGGGAAATTTTAGAGCCAAAAATTTGATGAAATATTAATAGATTTTTTTTGTTAATATTTTTTTATTACTAACAACTATATATATTTCAATATATATAACCTCCAACATATGGTTTTTATTTTTTTTTTCTTTTCAAGAAATTTTCTTTTATTATTATTATTTTGTATTTGATTACTTTACAATAATTAATTGGGGGGAATTTTTTAGAGTCTAAGAATTTAGTGAAATTTTTGAAAATTATTAGTATAGATTTTAAAGCCAAATTAATTTGAGGGAAAATTTTAAAGCAAAAATGACATATAATAATGAATAAAATTATTAATTAAATATATTTTATTCTTAATCAATATATTTTTATCAACAAATTAGCCATACTTATTTATTTATATATTATTATTATTATTATTATTATTGCAACATTTAAATATTTCTTTTACATTGTTAAATGTTGCCTTTTATCACTACCAAGTTAAATCATGCAACATTATTTATAAATAGTGTGTGAATGTTACACTAGCTCAAATGAAACAACTAAAAAAAAATAAAAAAACAACACATTTTGTAGAAGTGTTATCTTAGACATATATGAATAGTAGCAATTGAATAAATTTAGGCAACGCAACATTTTAAGGCAACTCGTTTAGAAAAGGAGTTGCACTAGGCAATCTATAGTGTAGTGGTTTGTCCTCACACTCATGTTCAGAATGGCATAGCTGAACGAAAAATTCGACATGTGGTAGATACATGTTTAACAATGCTTGCCAATGCTTCTTTGCCTCTGCAATTCTGGAATTATGCCATGATTCACAGAATACACATGATCAATATTCTTCCTACTAAAACGCTTCGAAATTGTTCTCCTTTTTTCTTGTTTCATCAAAACAAACCTGACTACTCCTTCTTTCGAGTATTTGGCAGTGGCATTTATCCGCTACTTCGTCCTTATAACAAAAAAAAGTTTGATTTTCTTTCCAAACTTTGTGTATATTTAGGACCCTCCTCAAATCATTTGGGCGATTTGTGCCTAGATTTTTCCACAGGTAGAATATATATCTGTAAATTTGTGAAGCATGATGAAGGCATTTTTCCAGCGACACAGCCAGCTATCTCGCCTCTCTCCTCTAGCGTTGGGTTGGATGTGACGGTTCATGAACTACCTTCCCTACTTGGACCGTATCCAGGTAATCCTCGATCTTCAGTTCTTTTTCCTCATATGTCTTCATCCCCACTGTTTGCAACCTGTGGTATCTACCACTATTAACAGTGACACCGCTGCAATTAACACTTCGGCATGTCCATCTGATGTTCCGCTTGCTGTAAATCCCCATGCCTCTACTTCTACAACTTTGATCATGCGGTCTGTGTTAGACGGTGGTATTACTGTGCCTCCAGATCTGGATGGTCATACGACCTGCTCGGCAGATTGTCGTGATGTTGAGCTGACGGTTCGGGGATTTTTACCCCTTGCAACTGTGAATTGCAGCAACCTGCCTGCTTCTGGAACTAAAGCGCTAATATCTGTGGGTGTTGTAACTGCACAAGACGCGCTATAGGAGCTGCGTACTCCAACTTCACCGTTGATTATTCCATTCGTGCCGACTTCCAGCAACTTGACCTCTGATGTCAGGTCCCCTATGGTAAAAAATTTGGAACATTCTGATATGGCTACATCTGCTCTTGTCCAATCCAGTTTTGTATGTGCTCTTAACCTGTTCTTTGAAAAGGAAACACCTTGCTGTCACACAATGCAATTACGTCACACAACATTACATTCACGGGGCAAATTTGAAGCGTTACTGGTGTCGCATGATAATGGGGTGATCGACCCGTCTTGTTTTATCAAAGCACACAAATTACCTGAATGGCGGCAAGCCATGTCGGATGAAATTAAAGCCCTTCTTGATAAAGGAACTTGGAAACTAGTTCAGCAAACTCTAGGGAGACATGTCATCACCTCCCACTGGCTCTTTCGCACAAAACGAAAATTCGATGGATCGATAGACAGATATAAAGCTCAACTTGTGGCACGCGGATTCACTCAAAAATCAGGAATTAATTACAAAGAGACGTTCATTCCAGTGGTGAAAGCTACTACCATACGTACGGTTATGGCTATTGCTGCTGCAAACAGGTGGTTTATTAATCAACTTGACATCTCCAATGCGTTTCTTCATGGAAATCTAACTGAAACCATTTATATGGAGAAACCACAGGGTTCCGGGATCCTGACAAAGCTGATCATGTATGTCTTCTATAAAAGAGTCTCTATGGATTAAAGCAAGCCCCGCGTGAATGGTTCACTCGCTTACGAAACTTTCTTGTGTCGCTTGGGTTTCGTATGTCTCTGGTGGATAATTCTCTCTTTGTTCACAAAAATGGCAAGATTCAAACATACATTTTATGTTATGTGGATGATATTCTTATCACAGGTAACTCACCGGCTCACATTGTCAGTGTGATTTCTTCAATTGAGGCTGAATTTCCCATTCATAATCTTGGTCAGGCGGAATACTTCTTGGGCATTGAAATTCAATACTCTAATGATGGCATTCACTTGTGTCAAGCAAAGTATGCAGCCGACATCCTTGATTGAGTCAACATGGCTGAAACCAAACCGATCACGACACCAATGGTCACTACATCCACACTCTCAAAGGACTTTGGCACTCCTCTTGCTTCTGGTGATGAATATCGTAGTATCGTTGGTGCCCTTCAATATCTTTTACTCACTCGACCTGACATTGCCTTCTCCGTCAACAAGTTATGTCAGTTTCTTCACTGTCCGACAAATGAACAATGGAAAAGTGTAAAAAGGGTATTGCGTTATCTTCAAGGAACTCTTGAATTTTGCATTGTCATGTCTTCAAAACCCATTAAACATGTTCACTGCTACTCAGATAGTGATTGGGGAGGCTGTCCTGATGATAGGCGTTCCACCGGAGCCTTCTGTATATATATTGGCAACAACATCATCTCATAGCAAACGTGCAAACAACCCACGATAGCACGATCATCTACTGAAAGTGAATACAAAGCAGAAAATGCGACACCAGAACTTCTTTGGATCCGGTCATTACTGACTAACTTAGGCTTTCACACACCTCTAGCTGTGCAATTATGGTGTGATAATGTAGGTGCCATCTACCTCACCTCCAACCCCGTTTTTCATGCTCGCATGAAGCACATTGAACTTGATTATCATTTTGTTCGTGAACAAGTCACAAATGGGTTTCTCAGTGTTCGATTTATTCCGACGGATGATCAGGTTGCTGACATTTTGACCAAGTCGTTTCCCAGTCTTTGCTTCACCAGGTTACACTCTCGACTGTTGGTTTCACCACGACATCGGCTTGAATGGGGTGTTAGAGATAATATCATTTTTATCTCTAAGATAATTATTAATACACTATTAGAATTGTACTGATACTATAAGTCTAACTAGGTCACTGAAACCTAGTTAGTATACATGTCTTTACCTGTCATATATATACTATTGATCAATGAAAACCCTAATTAAGGGAATTATTTCAATCACCTCTCTCTAACCTAGTTCAGCTCCCTCTCTCTCTCTCTAACTGTTCGACCCTCTCTCTCTCTCTACTGTTCTTCATAATCAATCAGTTATTCAACAGTATTTGCTAACGGATTATAACACAGAATACCTGTTTACAAATTTTTAAATCACATAATTTATGATTGAAAACAAATGTAATCACAAAGTTTATTTTTATACGTTTCCTTATAATTTATTGTGTAAGTTTTTTTTGTATGTATTATTATGTTTTTAAAAGGGTAAATAATTTAGTAGTCCCACCTTTTTACGTAACATTGTTTAGTCCTCCTATTTTGAAAACACATTATAAGGTCCCTAACTTTTGTCAATATTAACCATTTGTCCTTTTTGTCTATTTTTTTAGATTTTTGACCGAACTTATCTTAGCTTTCAAGACAGCTATAGTACAATACAAAGTGATCATGTTACTCTGTCATTTTCTGTCTATCTGTTTATACCAAATATAACGGTTAAAAGTCTAAAAAATAGACAGAAAGACCAAAAGGTTAACAATGACAAAAGATAGAGACCTTATAATGTGTTTTTTCAAAATAGAGAGACTAAACAATGTGTTAGATAAAAAGTAGGAGTCTAATAAATTATTGGGTAATTAATTTATTAGTCCCTATATTTTGACAAAACACACTGTTTAGTCCCTGTATTTTTAAAAACACATGGTAAGGTCCCTAACTTTTTTCTCAGTGAACTGTTTAGTCCCTAACGTTTTTCTCGGTGAACTGTTTAGTCCCTAACGTTAGACTCTCATGAAGATTTTGTTAGTCAATTTGGATTTGCATTCTTCTTTTCATTTCCTTTAAACTCTAATGCATCTGGAATCAACTTTGAGTGTTCTTCTTCTTGATTTTCTTCTTAATCGTTCAAATATGTAAGCATTGGCTCTTTTCTTTTTCTTGTTCTCCATACAAATAGCTTCTTCTGCTAAATTGGATTTCCTCTTCTAAAGTTTGAAGGTAAATAGTAAATGGTAATTTAGTCATTTTGGAAGTCATAAACGGTAAAAAATTTCTAACAAACAGACAGAAGGACTAAACAGTTCACTGAGAAAAATGTTAGGGATCTTACCATGTGTTTTTTAAAATACAAGGACTAAACAGTGTGTTTTGTCAAAATATATGGACTAATAAATTAATTACCCTAAATTATTTACCCTTTTGAAAATTGACGGTTTTGAAATAGAAAATGAATATATTATAAGTTTTAAGATAAGAAACGATGTGAACAAAATAGAAGTCAAGAACTTGTTTTATGAGAATTGAAGAATTAAAATCTTTAGCCTAACTAGCGATGCTATGGGGATCTTATGTCCCATCCTATGAAATAAAGAAAAAGTTAAAAGGCAAAAATAATGAAAACTCATACTTATGTTTAGTAGAAAGACTTTTCATATTAGATGGGAGGTTTGGATGAAGTAATTAATCAAAACTTTAATATTAGAACAATCTACTAATTTAATTTGAAAAAAAAAACTGCTAATTTGAAAAAAAAAATTACTTGTTTTAAGTTTTTTAAGTAGAGAATTAAAACATTTATATTAAAAAAACCTTTCTAATTAATTACTATACTTAATTTTTTCAATTTTAGATTTTTTTTAATCACATGTTGATTTATTTAATTTGAATATGAAGGTTTTTGGGTCAATTACATGAATATCGTAATTAACTATAAAATTACAATAAGTCATATCATCAAACTTAATTCTTAATATGTCATTATTTTCTATATATTATGATTTTATACTATAATTTAAAAATTCTAGGCTCCAATTCATAAATCATAAACCCTAAAAAATATATTTTAGACTTCTAATTTATAAATTCTAATCCTTAAAATATATTAAAAATACTGATTTTACTAGTTTGACATAATATAAAATTATGACTTGACATAATTGTAAATATTTTCTAAAAGATGAATTTCTATGTAATTTTCCCAAGGTTTTTCCATTGTTTTAAATTGTCCATTTTTATTTGCATAATTGAATTCTTTTTGAAACAAGGTGAAATTCATTCCTTAAACCAAATCAGCAACAATAGTCTCCTGCAACCAAACTAGAGCAGAAAACGATACAAACTCGCTAGTATTGGACAGGGCATGACGTGCAACGACATGAGCACCCCTGTTCGCTAGACGTGGAGAGAAAGACACTTTATAATCGTGTCGACTACTTAACAAAACCTTGCAGTCCTGAATAATTGACCCATAAGCAGACAAGTCTGGATCAACCGATTTGACGCTATTAACCACTATCAACGAGTCACTTTCAAACAAAACATTAATACAATTAAGATAAACACACCAATGTAATGCCTCACGTAGAGCTAAAGCTTCAGCTACTCTGATATCATCGATTAAGGGGATTAGACGGCTACGACAGGCCATAAAGGAACCGTCAGATGATCTAAGTAAAGCTTCCACCCCACTCCGGGCCTCGGCTTTGAAAGTAGCCGCGTCACAATTGCATTTGACAAAGCCAAAAGGGGGGCGAGACCAACTAATATGTCGTACCTGTGGCGCTGTCACGCGCGTCGTGTGCTCGTGATCATGGGCAGCAATACCAGCAGTTTCATTCGCGCCGACGGTGATGGTAGTGGGCGGCCAGCGCTGCGCAGCATGACGGGCAAGAGCCGCGGCATCCCCCTGAGGTACTTGGCTCGGGCGATTGATTGCGGTGACGGTATCTGTGTGAACTTCTAGGGCCGTGGAAAGGTGACGGGCAGCAACAGGAAGTTTCTTCAGCTGGGACTGGCGCCAAGCAGCAAGGTAGTTATCCGCAAGAGAGATTGTCGTTTCTGGTAATTGGACTTTGCTCTCCCAGACCATCTGATTCCTCTGATTCCAAATGACCCAAAGCGTCATCGCCACCTTGGTTATGGTGTCTTGGTTAAGAGTACCTGTAAAATAGAACCCGTTAGATAATCAGGTTGGAATACATCCGTATTGATCCCGGATAGGTTCCAACATTCTTGGGCGTATACACAATCCACAAAGAGGTGATGGTCATGCTCAGAATCAGAATGGCAGAAGGGACACTGCATTGGGATTGACAGTCCCCTCCCTGCATAATTGAATTCTAATTTACATATTTATGAAAATAAATTTGATCGCAAATATTTTGTTTCATAATTGAATGATAATATCTCTATTTTCAGTGTACTACAATTATTTCATAAAACGGATTTCTTTGACGTTTTTTTTATTGTTATTTACTTCTTTGATTTTGATTTTTTTTTTCATTTGTCCTTCATTACTAGTCCGTAATAACATTACTACTAGTTTGATGAAGAGTCGATCACGCCATATGTTTTCTTTTTTTCTAAATTTTTTATGTATTATTAAAAACTCAAGTTATAACATGTGTGTATCATGTTTTTAGGAAGTGATTAATCTCTGCAACCTCGTTGCCACTTTGTCCAATTTTGGTGTGAGTTGTCTCTCCGTCCGATGAGAGTGTCTCAGACGGTGCTTTGAGTGTGATTGTCGGTTATCATAGCGTTGGAGACGCGCTGGAAGGGATGATGGAGGAGGGTGTGGCGGCGTTAGCCATCGCCGGGGAGGAAACCAGAGTCATTGAATTAGCTGTTCCGTAGGAGGTGCCGACAGCGGTGGACAACGACTTAGTATTTATGGGTCGTTTGTGGGAGATAAGGTGATGAATTTCCCAATTTTGAAGTATCGGCTTGCCATGCTATGGCAGCCAGGTCCGGGGATTAATATCCAAGAGGTGAGTTCTAACTTATACTCGTTTGAATTTTTTCACCCAGTGGATAGAGATAGGGTGCTTGTAGCGGGTCCTTGGACCTTCGATAACTATGTACTTATTATGAATCGTTGGTATCTAGGAGTCAGTCAAGAAACTGTTGATTTTTTTGAAATGCCAATTTGGGTTCAGATTCATGGGTTACCGGCTGGGTAATGTTAGAAGGGGTGGGAAAGAAACTAGGGGATTTTATTTGCCTCTTTCAGGAATATGATGCAAATAATAATGTTGGAGTCCGAAAGCAATACATACAGATTCGAGTCCTAGTTGATAGTCGTAAACCTCTGAAAAGGTTTAAGAAAATCAAGAAAGTCGGGGATGATTGGTCCTTTGTTGTGCTTAATATGAACGTTTAGGTATATTCTGTTGCATTTATGGGCTATCTGGGCACACATATAAGTACTGCGATGAACTGTTTGAATTGCATGGCAATGTGGTACCTAGAGAATGGTTGAAGGTGTGAGTCCGACGAGGAGGGAATTTGGGAAGATCGTGATGGCTCGAAGAGGAGAATGGGGAACGTGGGATCAATTGGGGAATTAATGGCACTAGGGGGCGGGGTAATATTAGGAATGGGATCTTGAGGGATATTTCTAATGATCTGAAGGATGTTACGGGTAAGGGGAAGGTGAATGTGGGTGAAGGACTAAGGGGAGTGAGACGGTGGGAATTGGGTAGTGAGGTTTGGGGACGGGAGAGTGTGGGGGACCATGATATGGGACATGCAAAGGATACTGAAATGGATTTACAAGAAGCAAGACAGCGTGGAAGGGTTGTAGATGGAGATCAGTTTGGCAAGGATAAAAATCAGGAAAGGGAAAAGTCTACTTCTGTATGGTTAAAGATATTCCCCAGGACCATGTTTCGATGCGCTATGCATTGTATGGCCGCTGGGCATTATGAATTACATAAGCTAGAACTTTCATGGGTTGGGAACCCATCGGCTAGTTCGATCCTTGAAGGAGCTCATTCGTTCCCAAAAACCAGATTATATTTTTTGATTGAGACATTGGTTGAAGATCACCGTATTACTGCTCTTAAGCAACAGTTACAGTTTGGTGGTTGTTTTATGGTTAGTAGGAGGGGTAGAAGTGGAGGTTTGGCACTATTATGGAAATCTGGGGTCGATGTTCTTGTGATAAGTTATTCGGAGCATCACATTGATGCTACAATTGTGGATGCAGTAGAAGGAACCTGGCGATTTGTGGGTTTTTATGGATAGAGAGTCATGGAGGCTTCTTCATAGATTAGCAGTTGCATCTACCCTTCTCTGGGTGGTCATATGTGACTTTAAATGTATTTTGCGGGAGGAGGAAAAGTATGGAGGAGCAGGATTCCCGAGGTATTTAGTAAAGGAATTTAATCGGGCGATGGGGGGATTGTGCCATTTTTTATTTGTGCCTACATGGCAATCAATTCACTTAGGAGAGGAGAAAAGGTACGTCGGGTTGGGTTCATGAGAAGCTTGACAAAGGTTTGACGTCAGCATCTTGGTTGAATAGGTTCTCCGGGTATCATCTCTTAACTGGTATAACCAACTATTCAGATCATTCACCACTGCTTCTTTGACTAAAGAGTCAGGTGCGACTTGTGCGTATAAGGGGATTTCGGTTTGAAGCAGATTGGTTCAAGGATAATGGTTTCATTAGCATGGTTCAATCTTATTGGGAGATTTGTTCCAATTTACCTGTACATGAGAACTTACAGTGTTGTGCAAATGTAATGGAGACCTGGGGCAAGGATTTTAATTTTCGATTCAAGTCGCATATTCAGCACTTAAAGTAAAGGATGGATAAATTGCATGACAAAGGTGATAGAAACTTAATTGCCCAATTTTATACTGCTAAAAGAAAACTGAATGAAACCCTTGAGAAATAAGATGTGTTTTGGAGGCAGCGGGCTAAGATGTTCTGGTTGAAGAATGGGGATAGGAATACTCATTTTTTCATGCTAGTGTCAAGGCTCGGACCGAGAGTAGAATACCATTTTGACCCTGCAGGATGACACAGGTTCGATTTTGATACTTCGCATAAAATGGCAGCTCACGCGCACCAATACTTTTCTGCGGTTTTCTCACCGTCGAGTTTCGGGGTACGCGGCTGATGTACTTCCGATTTTGGTGGATGCTGGGTCTAATGCGATGTCACACCCGACCATAAACAGCATCGGGTATGAAGAAAAGACAAGATAACGAACGCTCGCAGGTCTAAAAGGCAAACCTATGTTCTAAGAATTGACCCACTTTAGACCATAATAATTCAACCTATCTAAAATGATATTTATTAGACTTAGACTTGATAAGTCTATCAAGCTTCCTACGTATCCCGAATCCATCTTTTGATATTTAAATCGGGAATCAAAGCCACGTAGTTCTACCTATTTTAGGTAGTTCTCTTAACTTATTGAGACGTTGATTGACTCGCTAATGATTTAATTGTTTACTTCATTTTATTACTATTTTATTTTATCACTACACTATAATAGTGTTATTGTTCGTATACCCCTGTTTAGTATTCCGAATTTATTTAATAATCTACTTAAAATATATTTTTTTATGTGAATATATTATCGAACAAAATCTTATATATACAAATCATTTTTGTCGAAACAAATCAAATCAAATAAATATTTTATCAAACTAGCTCATAAACAAATAAATATTTTATCAAACCAATGTTTTATTAAACCAACTTGGAATCAAACAAACCTTTTATCAAACCAACTCGGAATCAAACAAACTTCACATTTTATCCATTATAGAGTTTCTCCCCTTACGTATCAATCCATTACCCAATATTTCTTTGCCATATCCGATAAGTCTTTCAACTGTGTACACATGACATGTCCCTCACTGAACATGGTCTTCAAATATCGAAACCACTGATCCGGATTACTCTAGATGGATATAAAAATCATAATATTCCACTTTTCGCAATCAAATTTCTAAATTATTCCATAACCATAAATCATTTGCCTTCAGTTAACTCTTTCACAAAATAATCACATAAATCATAATATACATTTTATTTCAATAAATTATAAATCTATCAAAAACACTGATTTCTAATTTAATTCCACCCTAAGAATTAAAGTTACTCAAAATAGTTTACAAACAAAATATAAAATAATTTAAAATCAAACATTCTTTTAATATAATTAAAATTGTTTAAAATACGTATATAATCATCGATTCATAATTTAATCCAACTCTAAAGAATTAAATTGTTCAAAATATTGTATCGATAAAATCTAATATCGTTTAAAGTCAAATATTCTTAATGGCTATTTTAAGCACTGGATTACTAACTCTAAATTAGAGTAATTAACTGTTGTTAATATTCGACTCGTTATAATGGCATAAGTCTATTTGTACTAATTTTATATTCAAGTTCTTGTATAAATTTTATATTCTATTTTATACCGACCCTAATTGGTAAATATCGGTACTATTCCTTCTAATTTATAATTTATTTTAATTCAACAAATTAAAGTCACTTAATTATTATATAAAACTAAATTTTAAACCAAATATTTTTATCAGACTATTTATGTTCGTCACCGAAATTGTAATGTCTAACACTAAACTGGTAACGTTAATTCCGACCGAATGTTCAGTTAGACTCGTGACACTACTAGGAGTCTATCCGTTGAAATTTTTCTTTTCAATTTCTTTATACTATTATTATTATTATTATTCAATATATAAAAATTTAGACTATGACAATTTAATAATTTACTAGCTTTAATTCCTTCCGTGACCAAAACCCTCAAATGATTCTTTCCATGACCGGAACTTCTAATTAATCGTCTAAGTAACTATTTAACTAGAACTCTATTAAGGAAAATAATTCAAGATCTTCATTATTCTTATTTATTCAATAAGGAATTGAAATCGAAAGTCATGAAAAATAGTAAGTAATCAAAACTAATGAAAATAATAAGTATTCTTGAAATCAAAACTAATGGAAAATAAGAAGTATCCTTAAATAATGAATTGAATTCAAAACTCGTGATAATAATACGTAATCAAAATAAACGTTAAAAGTAGTAAGTGTTCTTTAACCAAAACTCAATATCAAAATTTAATCTCTTTTATGATAATAAAAAATAATCAAAACCCATAAAAGTAGTAAATCCTTTAATCAAAACTTAATATCAAAATTTAATTTTTTTATCTTTTGCTTTTCCCTTCAAAATGGAAAACGTTGTGTTCCAAATTTTTTTTAAAGAAAATCCTAATCTTCCTGTTCTCCACCAAGCTATATATAATTTGTTTGTATAGCCATTACACATGGCATACATAAGAATAAAGTGTTTTATACTTTGACAAGTGTTTTGAAATGTGTCATTTATATATATTTTATATACATGATGCAACTTAACCAGTGTTTTAAAGGTGTCATTTATATATATATATATAAAACTTAATATAATTATTCACAAGTGTTTTTTATTTCTTAATAATATTTAATAGTATCATTATTTTATTTTTATTTATTTTTTTTTTTTTTGTAGAAAAGGAAAGGAAAGGAAAGCAAAACAAGTAACTACACCGGGATTAGCCTAGGAAAGCTAACCCCAATCCTATCCTCTAAAAGAAGAGGAGAAAGAGTGATAGGGGGAACGGTAAGGGTAGAAACACCTAACACCCCCTCATGGCCTGCCGCCGTCAAGTGATCTGCAACACGGTTCTGCTCCCGAAAAATGTGGCTGAACTCAAGGATATCAAATGAGGGGCTAAGCCTCTTAATAGCTTTAATAATATTTAATATTATCATTATTTTATAAAATAATATGAAATTTAATTGTTATTTCGTATATATGATTTGGAAATTGGAAAAATATCAATTTTGATCCTTGTAATTTATAACTTTTTATAAAACTTATCCAAAACTTTGAAACATTAAATTATATCTAATAATATACTTAAATTCACAATCAATTAATACTATCTATTTCGAATATTATTTAATATTAGAAATTTTAGGCACGGACATTACATGTGATGCTTATGGCACCGTTCGATCTGGATGAGTTTAAGACCGCTTTGTTTTCCATGCACCCGGACAAATTGCCTGGGCCTGACAGGTTAAAT
Organism: Euphorbia lathyris; assembly: GCF_963576675.1. Taxonomy (NCBI): domain Eukaryota; kingdom Viridiplantae; phylum Streptophyta; class Magnoliopsida; order Malpighiales; family Euphorbiaceae; genus Euphorbia; species Euphorbia lathyris. The sequence goes on from NC_088911.1 coordinate 60,245,429, forward strand.
CCTAGGTTCTATTAGTCTTTTTGCGACAAAGTTGGCTTGGATATTGTAACATCTCAATTTTGTGCATTTCATTTCATATAGACATATACATTGCATAACATTATTAGGGACATTAGAAATAATATTTGCATTTTACATGTCATTATGTTATTGAACACATGATAAAGTATATAGATAATAATAATATTAGGATAAGTGAAATTATATGAAATAGGTGTTTAAGTGTGTCGTAAAGTATAAGGACTAAATTGAATAATCTAAAAAATATAAGGACTGAAGTGTAATTTGTTAAATTTATAATTTATATAATATTACATAGAATTTCGGATCTATAATAATAATAATAATAATAGTAATAATAATAATGATAATGATAGTGGTGCAACCTATAAGATAGTAATAACAACACAAACATATGGGCAAATTAGGAAATGTATCCAAACCCATTAGATAAGTCTTTAGAAGGATTAGATGATCCATTCTAATCTGAAAGAAGTTCATATATGATGTGTTGTCTATATGTTGACACATGGTCAGATTATAAATTCGGTTATAAATTTTACAGAGCTTATAAAATTCTAAATTCTGGACATGTTATACTCCCGTTTGTCTAGTTTAATTAGGAAAAGGAATCAGATAATTTGGAGTTATATCTTTTGAGTTATGAGCGATTTTGTGGAACTGGTACAGGCAAATTATGATTAAAATAAGACCTAAAGAGAAATTTTATAATAAATTATGTATAATTGGAAATTTTATAAAAGTTTAGTATGATATGCATATATGAGTGTAGGATAAAATGAAATTAGAACTAGTTCATTTAGATAAGTGAAAGAGGAGTTATAAGGCTTTTAATGTTAAGAGGCCATATTAGTATAGACACAAATATCATTTGATGGAAGCAAGTGTAATGAAATGAAAAATAAAAATGAATAAGTAACTAATATTAGGTTTGAAGAGGGTGTAATTTATATTTAATCATATGCTAAATTATATTATAGGTGCTCATAATATTGAAGGTATTCCGGAGGAGGGTACAAGCCGTCATCGAGAAAATTAGCGGCCTAGACGTGACTATAAACATGATATGAAGTTAAATTTTAATTGTGTTTGTAAATTGAGAATTGTGGTGTTTGATGTGAATACATATTGTTGTGGATTATTTTAATTGACTTGAATATATGTGAATTGACATTTGTTGAATATTATTTGTGATAGTTGGATTTAAATGAGGAGTATGTGTATATGTTAAATGTGATACTTGTTCAACATTATTTGTGATAGTTGGATTCAAATAAGGAGTATGTGTATATGTTAACTGTGATTTAATTGATATAGAATATATGTACATAATTGCATGAAACGTAAATGGACGGTGTTGTGACATACCAGTTCAGTCACTGTTATGACTACTTGAATTTATATGGACTACTTGGACCTATACAGTCAATATTTGGACTACTTGGACCTATACGGTCAATATTTGAACTATTTGGACCTAAATGGTCAATACGTGGACTACTTGATTACAGGGACCAAAATGTTAAATTACTTGATTGCAAGGCTGTACAGTAATATATGTTACCCCTGTTACCTGTTATTTGATCCCGGGTAGTGATTGGCTGGTGGTGTCACAACATTAATAAAATGATTCATTAATTTGCATATGTATGACTTGGGTGTGAGACTTGTTTGTGTGACTTTGTGTGTTTGGTAATTCATTGATTGTTTATATTCACTGAGTTGCTACTCATATAAATTGCTAAATTTTCCAGCTAGTTGAAGTGAAGGTTAGACTAGAACTCTAGAAGCTTAAAGAACTGTAGATTCTATGGATGAAAGGTCGGTCTGTTGGGTTCCATCTCACACTCTCTCCTCTCATCGTAGGCATGTAGAATAAGTAAACTTTTAGACTAAATAAGTTTGTAAAATTTATGTATAAAGATATATATATATATATTAACATGTATATTTTTAATATAATTGCGAGTATAAATTATTAATAAATGCTTTTGTTTAATGAATAGTTTCAGTTTTTTTAAATAATCTATGTCTAGGGTGTTACAGAGATTGTCGAGGCTTGCATCGGGTGGCTGATTCTGGGGTCGTTCCCACCTAATTTAAATGATACAACTATTGTTCTAATTCCTAGGTGTGAGAACTCGGGCTCTCTTAAGGAGTTTCTCCCAATTTCGCTATGTAATATGGTGTATAAGTTGATTTTGAAAGTACTTGCTAACTGTCTAAAGAGCCTCTTACCTGACATTATTAGTGATGCCCAATTTGTCCCGGACAGGTCAATTATTGATAGTGTCTAGGTAGCATTTGAATCTATCCACTTTATGAAGCGTTAAAATGGAGGTGAGGTGGGGAATGTGGCCTTGAATATTGACATTAGCAAGGCATATAATAGGGTTGATTGGAAATTCTTGGAGGTGGTGATGGAGTGTATGGGATTTTGCAGGACCTAGATTAAGTGGATAATGCTCTGCGTATCCACAGTGAGGTACATAGTGGCACTAAATGGGGAGCCAATTTTACCAAGTCGAGGTCTGCGGTATGGTGACCCATTATTGCCTTATCTATTTATTATGTGTGTAGAGGTACTCTCTTGATTGATTAAGAGGGCTAAGGAACATAATTTCATTACTGGGTGTCGGGTATGTCGAAGGGCACCATCAGTAACTCACTTATTCTTTGCAACTGATAGTTTTCTCTTTTTTGGTGCTTCGATTGAAAAGACGAGAGAGGTGGTTAAAATACTTTATGAATATGAGAAAGTCTCAGGTCAAGCAACTAATTTGATTAAATATGGTATCTTTTTCAGCACCAATGTTAGAGAGGATCTACATGAGGTAATCAAGGGTGTACTGCAGGTAAATGCTCCATTGGACACGGATTGGTACCTTGGTTTGCCATCACTGATTGGCAGGTCTAAAAGTAGAATCTTCGTCTTTCTTTTGGATAGACTGCGCATGAAATTTAGGAGCTGAGATTTTCGTTTTCTCTCACAAATGGGTAAAGAAGTTTTGGTGGGGTTTGAAACCTGAGGATAGACGAGGAATTCATTGGTTTGATTGGTCAAAATTATGTTATGAAAAAGAGAGTGGATGGCTTAGAATAGGCATTTGGTATCCCAAGTGCAATGATTTAATCTAATTAGATGCAGTAATACAGACTATGCATGTTGCAAATTAGAAAGGGAAGTTACTTTTGGAACTTGTCATTTCCTTGGAAATTCCTTGGTTTCATACTCTAGTAAAAAGAAAAATTATGTAGCTATTTCTACAACTGAAGCAGGATATATTTCTGTTGATAGTTATGTTGCTCAAATACTTTAGATGAAGCAACATTTACAGGAATATGGATTAAGTCTAAATAGCATTCTTATAAAATGTGATAATACAAGTGCAATCAACTTAGCTAAAACCCGAGTCAACATTCAAAAGTTAAGCACATTGATATTAAGCATCACTTCATCAGAGATCATCTACAGAAAAAGAATATCATCCTGGAAATTGTTCTCATTGAAAATCAAATCGTTGATATTTTACTAAACCATTAAGTACTGAAATATTTGCATATCTAAGAGGAGAAATTAGAATGATGGATCCAAATGAGGAATAAGAGCAAGTACTTAATCCTATATTTACAAATTCTATGCTTACAATTCAATCATATCCCTATGATTTATAGTTTCCATCCTTATATTACATGCTTATCGTAGATTTGAGTAGCATATTTCTGATATAATGGTTGTTTCCTTAATGTGTAAAATTTGCTTAAACATTTATCATGAGAATATGTATAACTGAAGTATTTATGTCAGTTAGATTCAGGGATCATATCCAAAACAAGTGATTGATTGAGGATCAAACTGCTTCGGTGGTATTACAGATCAAGAATTCTGTCAATAAAAGCTTATTAATAAGGATAAAAGCAAATATTGGTAGTTCAAAGTTAAGCTATAATCTGTCCGGAATACAGTTGGATTAAACTAGGAAATATAAGGACTGGTTATGCTTTATTAGAAGTTGTGTTAAGAATTAACACAAATTAGGAAGTTTAGAAGGGATCTGAAATATTAGCCAAGTAGTGCCTTACAATTTCTTTCAAACATAGGATTTTCTCCTAACAATTCATGAACATCCTTTTTTGGTACAAGAATTTTACTAAAATATCCTTTGTCAAGGAAAATGGAATGTCTTATGCTAATATGAAAAGAGTCTCTTTTGAGATAAATGAACATGTTTTGAGCAAAATTCTAAGAATTCCTTTAGGAGGAAATCAAAATTCTAAGTCTATCAACATCAATGGATATAATGAAGTACTCGCTTCTTACTCCATCTTCATATATTTTAAAGTAAAGCTTGAGAATTTCTTTGATTGTCCCATAGAGCTAGTTTTTTTTTATAAAGGCTATATTGCCACTCTACTGAAAAGTGGAGAACACTTACCTGTTATTGCTCCAAGGAATGCTCCCCCATCCATTATGCTCAAATTTGTGCTTGAACATGTCATATCCCATCCTACTCCTTCCTTCCTCCAATCTGTAAGAGAATGATGAATCCTCTTCCCATTCCTTAAGTTCAAAGGAACTCTCCTTATCAAGAGTAAAACTAAAATGAATTTCACTAACTCTTCTGGCTCTAATAAGTCAAACAATAAGGGAAGAAAATGTGCCATATGCAATGTCTGACAATCCTCTGCATAGGTATCTCCTTCATCCTTCAAATTTGTTCCAAGCCATTCTGAACAACATATGCTCTGAATGATGATTCTTTAAAAATTAACATTTTGATACAAAATGTACAATTAATGGGCTTCACTTTAGACTCCTTCCAATGAACATTTCTGTAGAAAATAAGGACTACAAGACCATAAACTTTGTTAAAGCAGTTGAATTCTCTGATGAAGTTCATAACCCTGTTTCACAACATGTAGGAAGAAACTCTCTAGAAAATTGATCTGATGAACCTTTTCTTAGTGACATATGTTTGACATCTACTCATGCTCCTCTAACTTATTTTCTGATGATTGCAAAATTGGGGGAGAAAGGTTTTTATAAGTATGATAAGTTTTTTCATGATCTGGTAATATGATAGGTTGAACATGGTATGATGGTTAAGTACTTTCTAATATTCTTGGTTTTTGTGTAGTCTGGATAATTTTTTTGGTTTATTATGAAGTATTTCGAGCCGGATATGTTATTGGTTAATTACACTTAAGTTTTGTCTTGGTTTGGTCAATTACATTTCGAAACATATCTATAATAGTTGAAATTATTTGTTGGTATATTTTAAGTTTTGCAACTGCACTAAATTGAAGCATGATGTCTGCCAGACTTACAGCTCTAATCATTACGGCCTGGTCAAAAAATGGCTAACAAAAATGTCTCCTTACTATACGAATGTGATTATGTGCTAGATATGGTTGCAAAAAGTGTTATGCAAGCATAATATGAACTTGATGTACATTTTAGTACTAAATTGGTATGAACTTTAGTGCACTATGCTAACTATTCTCTATCACACCCGACCCTAAACGGCATCGGGTATGAACGGAGAACAGGACAAACACGCCTAACAGTTTGGCTTGGACTCGATAATTCTATCGAGTTTTCTACGTATCCCGAATATCTTTAAATCTTTAAATCGGGAATCAAAACCACGTAGTTCTATCTATTTTAGATAGTTCTCTTAAATCTGGTAGTTCTCTTAACTTATTAATTTGTTTTAACTTATTGACACGTTAATTAACTCGCTAATGATTTAACCGAATACTTCACTTCATTAGTATATAATTATATATATATATAAATAAATAATTTTATCAAAATGAATCAAAATAAATAAACGTTTTATCAAACCGAATCAAAACAAATAAACCGATTAACAAACCAACTCGTCATCAAACAAACGTAAAATATCAAATCATCCAGCATTTTAAAAACATAATATAAAATTTGTGTGTGTGTCCATCCTCGAATTCCACCCGTGTAGCTTATCATAACATCAATCGTATCAATAATCGAGATATCTCATTCATATCTCGCCTTGCCTAACGTTAGGACTATCAGCTGTGCACTCTGGTCATACCGCCTTAGGTATGGTCTTACAACTTACAACTCCTACCCCGGGCAATCCTAGATGGGGGTGTTATAAATAAGCCATCGCCCGACGAAACAGCGGTTTACAACAGAGCGACCTGGGACATCGAGCGAAGAGCTCCAATGCGCAAGATCTGTGGAAGAAAGAAAGTGTGCGGTGAGGGATCAGGTAGCTAGTCTTTACTCGATCCAAGCTCTTTGGCATTTATTCTTCAAATAATCAAAATCAAAAGTATATAAATATTTTAAACAATATATTTTAAACGATTTAATAAAACGTATTCAAAGCCACTGAAATAATTTAAAATTGAAACTTATTTTTATTTGTCATCGTAATAGCTATTTTTAGACTGAATATAGGATTAGACTCGTTATATTATCATAAGTCTATTTTTACTAATTTCATATTCAAATTCATGTACCAATTGTATATTTTATTTTATACAGACTCTAATTGGTAAATATCAACATTAAACCTTCTAATTTGTAATTTATTTTAACTCGACAATTTAAAGTCACTTAAATATTAATCAAATAACTTAAAACTAATTTTAAACCAAACACTTTTATCGAATTATTCTCGTTTGTCACCGAAATTGTAACATGTAAACTAAACTGATATCGTTAACTCCGTTCGAAGGTTCAGTTAGACTCGTGACACTGTCAGAAGTCTATCCGTATAAAATTTATATTCCAAACTTTTGCATTATTATTATTATTATTATTGAATATATAAAAATTTAGACCGTGACAACTAGTTAATCTTTTTGAAACCGAAACGTCTAATATTGTCTGTTTTAATACGTAACTATTTAAATAAAACCCTATTAAAAAGAAAATAGAAAATAATATTACCTCTCGTAGACTGTCGTAAAGCTTGACACATTATGGCGGCTTAACTATCGCAAAGCCTAACATATTATGGCTGCTTCTAACCCGTTCACACAAAACCGTTTATTCTAATACACGATGTCCGTTATTTTTACTCTTTAAAAATTATAGAACTAAAAATAAATCATTTTGTTAGTAAAAATAAAACCATTTGTAAATTGAAATTTCATTTAAAATACAAAACGTTTCTTTTTCCACAAAACCAAATCTTTCATAAATCCCCCCTCCATTTTTCCTCCCAAAAATATATGAATTTATAGTCATGGATGATGAATCATCCATGATGATATAAAAATGTGACACATGTAAGTAAAAATATGTAAAGTTGACGCATGGATTAATACATGACACTTTTTTTTCATTCAATATAACACATGTTATTTTTATAATAATAATAATATAATGCTCACAAACCAAATTATAAAATTTGGAACAAATTTTAATTAGATAAAATCGTAAGAATTGGTTGGATATTTAGCATCAAAATATTTATATATATAAATATGTATATATAACTTAGCTTCATTTTCTAAAGTTACATAAGATTAATTAAGGTCCTTTAATTTATAATTTATTTTAAAACACTTTAAATTTTTAATTTTCACACAGTCACATAAAATTAAATTTAATAGTATATTTAAAATCGTAATTAATTACTACTCTAAAATGTATATCGAATAATTTTAGACACCGACGTGACATTCTCTGCATGAACAATTTAAGAAATCTATATTTTAGAACATAATGGAAAAGCCTAGTTTCTAATAGAATGCATCCCAATGTATGTCATAATAATCAGATTATGATATTTGAAGTAACTACTTCTCTTTGAACTGTACAAAGAATGCTTTATTCAAATTCGAAGTGATTTTGATATGTAGGCTGCAGTTTGAGGTAAGTTCATTAAGCTAACATTTATCTTGGCAACTTGCAAACAATACAAGCTTGAGTTGGGTATCTGCAATATGAACAAACTGGTTTTGATTGTTGTTGAGCGATTTCCGCAAGTGCACGGTTTCGCTTGTAGTAATAAAAAGATATCGATCCCACAGAGAACGTTTTTTCAAAAAAACTTATTTTGATACCGTTTAAATACGTCTTAGGTTTATATTATAGAAAATCGTTTAATTGAATTGAATTGTGATGAATTTAATTAATAAGAATCGGATTAGAATTTTATGTTTAGAAATTTAGAAATCAATTCTGTCTTGAGATTGGATTACAAGACAGAAACTTTTAGCATTTAAAGTAAGAAAATCGTTAAACTCATTTGCATTAAGCAAAGATATCAACTTAAACTTTGTAAAGATTATAAGTGTGTAACAAAAGGTAAATTCTTTCAATTAAAAGGCTTTGAACCGTAGAAATCTCTCTAGATTGGAGTAGATTTCTACCTTAATCAAATTGATACTTATTTCCGATAAGCCGACCTAACGATCATATCATCCGTAAATATAAATTCTCTCAAGTGTTCAACAAAGTTTCCTTATAACTATGTGAATTAAATACGTTTTAATGAAAACACCAGAATCTTACTTCGAAGAAATTATCAAAGTAACTACAAAAAGATATATTGAATTGCGTAAAGTTTTATTATAGAATTTGTGAATCGATACAAGTTAATAGAGAAAAGAAAACATGATAAGCATTCGAACTAATTTTGAGTTGCGGGTTGTCAATCCTTTCCTCAAACCTTGTTTGAGTTTGTCAGACTCTAGGTCGCCTCCGCTGCTTGATCTTCTCGTTGAATCTTTGAAATGGAGATGATGTGTCTTCTACCGAAATATAAACTCGTCTTCGAACAATTCTTAATCTAAACTTAATTTCTACTGTGTTTGTAAGAAATCTAAGAACAATTTGTGTACATCAGATTGCTTTTACAAAATTGAATTCTAACTCTGAATCGTTTCTGACTCAGAATTTCTACATAAATTCTGCTCTCTAATCTTAATTAATCTAACTCTCTTGAACTCTGAAATCAGCTCTTTATTTATAGATGTTGAAGAGTCGTGTTTAAGAGTCATGTCCGCTGTGAAGAGACGTTTCTATCCACCCGAACAGACGTGCTTCTTGGATTTAAAACACGTGAAAATACTGCTGGAAATGTTGCTGCTTCTACCAAGATTTCAGAATCTCTGCCGATATGTGGGGAGCAGTTTTTATTCTTCAGAACGAATTGGTGAGGTGCCTGTAAAAGGCGTGTCGCGACCGAGATTTGGAAATTTCGGTCACAACACAGGTTTTTCCTCTCGGTTCTGACTTCGTTCCCGTCCTTCGTATCGGTGTGCTGAATTTCTCATCTTTTTGGCTCGTAACTTAGGGTTTTTCCTTCGTTGTTGATCCATTTTCTCTCCTATTTGGATGTTACCAAATATTTAGGTACCTTGCATCAAAGAAACATATTCAGACGTAAAAATACTTTAAATAGATATAAATAGCACGAATTCATGACAAAACTGACGTGAATATTAATGATATTTTAGGTATATTTTAGGCTTAACAAATCTCCACACTTAATCTTTTGCTAGTCCCGAGCAAAATTTCACTGAATTTATCCTCTAACTAATCTCTTTATAAAAATAAAACATACATTTTTGTATTCCTTTTTAAATTAGTTAAGCCGAAAAGATTAACTTTGCATGGCAAATTTATACGCATATTATCAAACTAACTAGTATAAAGGTGATATATCATTCCTCTTGTATTTCAATTTTTAAATTGAAGCATTCGGGACGATATAAGCACGCATGTTTTTGAGTCTTTCGTCTCAAGGCATTTCCAAGCACAAAATTTCCTTTCCCAAACCTAAACTATTATATGAATTATGTAATAAATAAGTACTTAGGTTTAATTTTTTTGCTTAGTTACGCCCGTGATAAGGGTGGTCTCGATCGTAACTTTATTTTAATTGCTTTGTGTTCGCTTAAGAGGTACCGACCATGCCATGGGTGGACACGATCGTTACTTTAAACTTTAAACACGCTTAATTTTTACTTTAATTTTAACGTTCCTTCCATACCTCGATTGTGATAAGGGTGGTCACAATCATGGCCAAAAGTACCGTTTACTTAGTTTTCTTCCCTTTCATACCTCGATTGTGATAAGGTTGATCTTAATTGTGGCCAAAAGTTAAGAATACGACTACTTGATTTAATTAACACGAGTTATAAAATTAAAATTTTAAAATGGGAAAAAGAAAAATAGCACATTCATCCTATATTGACTTAAAATTCAACATGTATTATGGTTAAAGTTTTCTAAAAAACTTCAATTGGTGTTAATGTAAGACGAAAATCAAATTGAGCTAAAAATTGTTAATTCAATTTAATGCCTATAAACCTAATTGAAAATTTAAAATAAGATTTATTGTATCATGCATTTGCATGATATAAAATAGAGATTAAAATAAAAAAATTACTTAAATACATTCACTCGAGACGTTTTTGATAACATCGTTTTAGAGATTTATAAAAATTTGAAAAATATTGTCCGTATAGAAATATTATTTCTAACGATAAAGATGGCCTAAAAATAATCATAAGTTAAAATATTTTTAAGCATATGAAAATTATAATGTTTGCATTAAAAAATGTCATTTTTGAAAAATGTTGCAAAATGTGTTGCATTTGCATAAAATAGATGTTGCAATTTAAAATTGGCATTTGCATAAAAAAAATGTTGCAATTTGTATATTTGAAAAATTATTAACATGCATTTATATTTAAATAAATGTCATTCATTCTTATTCGTTGCATTCATTTGTACTAAAAATAAAACGATATATGTAATATCTCCTCCCACACTTAATTTGGACCATATCCTCATTGCTGCAAAAATTAATAAAACACGAAAAATTATACGAAATAAAGCATACGAATAGATAAATATGAAAATTAATCATCCAACATAATAAAAATAAATATGAAAATTGTACGAAACTTAAGAAAAATAAATCATTGTACCAAACTTAATTAAGACAACATAATAAGAGAAATGAGTAAAGAAAAGATTAGATAAAACCTATTCTTGTGAGGGGGAACCCGGTGGAGACGGTGTTGTCACAACGTTTTGACGACGGAAAAATGATAACATCCGGCATCGGGTTGACGTGTGCTCTCTCCTCAAAGTATGGATATTTGCATCCACCGCGTTAATTCTTGAACTCATCTCTTGATTGTTCTCCATAATATCATCCAACCGCAAATTCATTTGTCGGTTGTGTGCATTCATTTGGTTCAAAATTCTCCTCAAATCAACTTGATCATCAACATTGTGCTCTTCCTCAACATGCCATTGTGCTTGTGCTTGGCCTTATGGTTCAACATGCTCCTCCTCCTCACCCTTTTCTTCTTCATCATCACCACCCTCTTCGATACCTAAACCACGAGAGCTAGAAGCTCCTCCACTCGTGCGAACATTAAGTTGTTTAATACGTGTCTCATAAGAGACAAATACGGGGGACCTTCTTTAAGTAATAAATTGGCTCAAAGAAGAGCCAGAATATCCAAAAGAGGTAAATTTCCATGGTAAGTGAGGTTTTGAAAATCCGCCAATTCACCACGTGCACCTAAAACTATCCCGGTAATTAAATTACCCATAGGCACTTGCCTAGTGTGGGATGCGGCGACACGTTGCAAATTGTCGAATAGCATGCCAATGCTATCAATTTGAAGACCTTTAAAAATACAATCTAGCATGAACAAATCCCGAATTTGAACCTTAGAACTTTCAACCCGCCCAAACAAGGAGAAAGATAAAAACTTGTGAAAGTAGAAAACACAATTATCCCTAATTAACTTGCTTGAGGTATTCTTAGGATAAAAAGCATCTTGGCCAGATAAAGCATGCCAAATTGTATGTGTATCAATTTCCTTAGGTTTTTGAACAAAATTACTAGTAGGAAAACCAAACATCTCACCCATTGCTTCATAATCAACCCTATATGTAATCCCATTATTTCTAAAAGAAATAAATTGCTTCCTCTTATCATATTTCAAGGTCACTAAAAACTCTAGAATATACTCATCATTGTGTGGAAACCTCATGCTAGCAAAAGTAGTCCATCCGAGAATATTAAGAAATTCATTGATCTGGTCGGAGAAAGACACGTCATTTACCGTATCAAAGTGGAGAAACAGCATATCTACGAACTCCATCTTGTTTCTGTTGAAGTGGAGGTAACGTTTACCTTCCGCTTCGGACTTGATGTTGAAAATAGCCCCATATTTCACACGAAGATGGTTTGCTTCGGTGGCCTTGGTTTTGTTGGCGGAAACCTTTGTTCTAGGCATGGTGTTTGATCTTGAAAATATGTTTGAAAATAGAGAGAATATGAAAAGATGAAAGGGTTGTGAAAGAGAATAATGGTTTGAATGAAGGAGGAAGATGATGAATAGGGGTGAATATATTGGGAAGATAAAAAATCTTTGTATTGGGAAGAGGTTGGAGTGTGTAATTGGTGAAAATTTGAGGTGATGTAAGGTTTGTGTAAGAGATGGGTATATATAGGTATGATTTTAGGTGTTAGGAATTAGTGTAGGAATAGGAAAGGGTTAAAAATTGTGCCAAATTCATGTCTACCCCGCCCTACAGGTCGCGACAAGAGCTTTTCAGGGGAGGAAAACTTCCATGAAATCCTGAGTTTTCGCTGTTCGCGTAGGGATTCTGAAATCCCTACCGAGATTCATGACTTGGTGGCTGAAAAACGCGTAAAATAACTCCGCATTAACTTATTCTTCGGCCCTGTTTGGGAATTAGCTGTTAGCTAATTACATTAGCTGTTAGCTAATTACATTAGCTGTTAGCTGATTACATTAGTTGATTTGACTAGCTGATTTGATTAGTTGTTTGTGTAGACCTGTTTGGTAAAAATTAGCTGATTGATAATAGCGGTTTGTGCAAAAAGACAAATAAGGGCATTAATTTTGGTGCAGGAGAAGAGGGAGTCTATCTATTAGGGTTAAAGAAGTCCATTAATTTTAATATTGCAAAACGCTAATTGAAAAAGCTCCTTTTAAGAGCTTTTTCTAAATTAGCGTTTTCATCCCAAAACTCTCTCCCAAACACTCCAATTAGCGGTTTCAGTGGTCAAACCTCTAAAGTTGTTCAAAACCGCTCTTTTTATCCCAAAACGCTCTTTACCAAACAGGGCCTTCATACAATTATGTCCCGTTAATGTATGTGTTAATTCTTGTAACTTAAAAACACAAATAAAACATTAAATAAAGGGAAAACCAAAGGTTTAACCTTAATAAATACTGATATAATGAACCATTAAGGACTTAAGTGAATTAAATGAATCATAAATGTTCATTAATACCTTAAGTGAAATAAATTAATCTTGAATGTTCATTAATCATTAATGTTTGAAGTTAATTCTCTAATCAATATTCATAATCAGATATATACAGAAACATTATAAACTTATGAATATAAATTCAACATACATTTATGCACATAACATAGTTTTAAACATGAAATTTATTAAAGGAAAAACATATGTACATGAATAATAATAAAAACATATATACAAAGGAATTATAATCAAACCTATTTACATATATTTACAATTTGAAACAAAACAAAACAACATAAAATCAAAGGACATCCCAGTGAATTGGGATACACCTTGCTCTAGCCCGATCGATCTTGGCTTGCACGAAGATCTGTCTTTCTTCAGGAGAAAGAAATCTGGGGCCGACTCTAAATACTCGTTTGACAAGTCCCTCACTATCAAGGAATTCATAGTCAAGGACGGGGAATGGTTCCTTATCAGTCCATGGAACTGAAACAGATCCTTTTGTTCCAAGGATGATTCCACAAATAATATTCTCGAACCCGACTTTCCTTTCCTTCGATCGTGATGCGGCAACTAATCCCTCCATCAATATTTTAGAGGAATTAATGGCGTTTCCTTGGAAGATGTCTCCCAACACATATAAGTCTGTGTCCTGGACGACACTGCTACCAGTACGTCCGAACAAACTATGGCAAAGGAATTTGTGCAAGTACATCATGGAATTGGAGTTGATAGACTTGTTGTAGGCGAGACTCGGATTGAATCGCCAAAGACCAGTTAGCATTCTCCAAATATCCTGAGATGTCATATCTCTGTCATGATGGTATTGTGCAGTATCCCTGGCTGGGAAACCAAACCAGGCATGAAGTTCTGGGTATCCAAATGTGTACGCCTCGCCTTCTCTACGATAACTGAGACGAACACGTCGCTTATTCACAAAGCGAACAGTACAGAGGAACTCTAAAACCTAGTCTCTTATGATTGGAAACTTCATGAAGGCGAATTTAGACCATCCTAAATTCCTTAAAGAGTGATCCATGTCCTCGCTTATTTCGAGTTCATCATTTAAGAACTCGTCCATATACATCATTCCAACGAACATTGCGTATCGGAATCGATAGTAGCGTCTGCCTTCATCATGATTATAGATTGGGAATAGTGCGTCGTAGCGTTCTGACATATCAGTATGCTTGGTGCGTGCAGAAGCATTTTTCTTTGAAGATTTGAGAGAAGTAGTCATGTTTGGAAGAAAATATGGCTGTAACTTTTTTTTAAAGATGGAGAAGAATATCAGAATTCTGATAGAGATGAAATAAAAGTAAAAAGAATTCTGATTCTCTTTGAAATATATAGTGGAACAGAACGAATTAATGTGTCTGTTAGGAATGAAATGGTGTCAATTTGTGCCTTTTGGGTGAAAAACTGACAGAATTTTTGAATTTTCAGCAAAGGATTTAAGAAAAATGGAGAAACGAAGGTGACAGGTCGAAATATCAACCGTGTCACGACCGAGATTCTGGAATCTCGGTCGCGACACACTTTACCCCTGCTGGGTAAAGGCTTGTTGAAACCTCCTTCCGCTCGTCTCGGTAGAGATTTTAAAATATCGGTACGAACAGAAACTTTCTAACTATTCCTAAAAAACCTAAACTTGAAATCTCTACTGAGATTTCTGGAATCTCAACTGAGATTTCTGGAATCTCAACTGAGATTCCTGAAATATCACTAAACACATTAAAGTTTTCTGAAAATCAATTAAAAACATGACTGAAATGAATTTTTATTGAATAAAACTTGTTTGTATACAAATCTAAAAACTAAAAATCAAATAAAAATAAAATTATAAAAATAAACAAATATAAATTAAATTAAAAACAAATAAATATAAAACAACTAACAAAATTTTAAGAAAAACAAAATAAAAAGGTATGAAAACTAATTAATTAATTTTCTAGAACTCGTCCACGAATTCAATTGCTTGAATTGGAGCGCCTTCATAATAAATTTTGCATCGACTACCGTTAACTTTGAATCGATCGCCTTTTGTATTTTCTAGCTCTAAGGATCCATAATCGAAAGTTTTAACGACTACGAACGGTCCTGACCATCTAGACCTAAGCTTTCCTAGGAATAACCTTAATCGAGAATTAAACAGTAATACTTTATCCCCAACATTAAAGCTTTTAACCTTAATTTTGGCATCATGCCATTTTTTCACTTTTTCCTTATATATCCTTGCATTTTCGTAAGATAAATGGCGTAATTCATCCAACTCGTTTAAGTCAAACAAACGCTTCTTTCCTTCTTTTTACAAATCATAATTAAGGGTTCTAATAGCCCAATATGCTTTATGTTCTAACTCTACTGGTAAATGACAAGCTTTTCCATACACAAGTCGGTAAGGTGTCATTCTTATAGGTGTTTTAAATGCAGTACGGTATGCCCATAACGCATTGTTAAGTTTGTGTGCCCAGTCTCTTCTTAAAGACAAAACTGTTTTCTCTAATATCCATTTGAGTTCTCGATTCAATATCTCCATTTGACCATTCGATTGAGGATGGTATGGCGTAGATACGCGGTGGTGTACTCTGTATTTTTTCATAAGCGAATCAAAACTTCGGTTTATGAAATGGGTACCTCCATCACTTATCATAACTCTAGCGACTCCAAATCGACAAAATATTGCATCGAGAAACTTAATAACTACTTTAGAATCATTTATCGGGGTTGCGATTGCTTCAACCCACTTTGAAACATAATCTACGGCTACTAATATGTAAGTTTTACCAAAAGAATGGGGAAAAGGACCCATGAAATTGATTCCCCACACATCGAAGACTTCAACTTCCAACATGTTCGTGAGAGGCATCTCATCTTTCCTTCCTAAATTCCCGGTTCTTTGACATTTGTCACACCGAATAACAAACAAACGAACGTCTTTAAACAATGTAGGCCAAAAGAATCCACATTCTAATATCCTAGCTACTGTTTCACTTATGCCGTTATGCCCTCCATAAGAGCTTGAATGGCATTCTGACATTATATACTCATATTCATCCTCACCAACGCATCTCCTAATTATACCATCACCACATGTTCTGAACAAGAAAGGATCTTCCCAAAAATACCTTTTAATTTCTCAAAAGAATTTCTTCTTTTGGTTGAAGTTTAATCCTTCTGGATCAATGTGAGCTGCGAGATAATTAGCCATATCCGCATACCATGGTGATGTGACACTTTTTACTTGCATGAAATTTTCATCGGGGAAATCATCTCGTATATCGACGGTTTCACCGATAGGCCCGTTTTCATCTTCAAGTCTTGATAGATGATCGGCGACAAGGTTTTCGACTCCATTTTTATCTTTAATTTCTATGTCAAATTCTTGTAATAACAAGACCATCTAATAAGACGCGGTTTTGCATCTTTCTTAGCGAATAAATACCTTAAAAAGTTGCATGATCGGTATAAATGATAACTTTAGATCCTAACAGGTACGACCTAAACTTATCACATGCAAGAACTACCGCTAGCATTTCTTTTTCGGTTGTGGTGTAATTTAACTGTGCACCGGACAATGTATGACTTGCATAATATATAACATGAAGTTTCTTATCCTTCCTTTGACCTAATACACATCCTACGGCTAAGTCGCTTGCATCGCACATAATTTCGAAAGGTAAATCCCAATCGGGTTTAGCAATTATGGGTGCACTGACTAAGGCGGTTTTCAATGTATCAAAAGCTTTTATACAATCTTCATTAAAATCAAAGGTTGAATCCTTCATAAGCAAATTAGTAAGTGGTTTGGAAATTACAGAAAATTTCTTTATAAACCTTCTGTAAAAACCTGTATGCCCTAAAAACGACCTTACTCCCTTAACAGTAGTTGGTGGGGGTAATTTCTCTATGACTGAAGTCTTTGCTCTATCCACTTCTAATCTTTTTTCAAATATTTTATGACCTAAAACTATTCCTTCTTCTACCATGAAATGACATTTTTCCCAATTTAATACTAAATTCGCTTCTTCACATCTAGACAACACTTTATCTAAGTTTTGTAAACATGAATCAAAAGAATCTCCATAAACTGAAAAATCATCCATAAAAACTTCCATGATATCTTCAATGAAATCGTTAAATATTGCAGTCATACAACATTGAAACATTGTGGGTGCATTATATAGACCAAAGGGTATTCTCCTATATGCAAAGATTCCATAAGGACATGTGAAGGTTGTTTTATCTTGGTCATCCGGGTAAATGTATATTTGAAAGAATCCGGAGTAACCGTCTAGGAAACAATAAAATGCATGATCGGCTATCCTTTCGATCATTTGATCAATGAAAGGTAGAGGAAAATGATCTTTCATGGTTGCCTTGTTTAGGTTCCTATAATCTATACAAACCCTCCATCCAGTGGTGGTTCGCGTAGGTATCAATTCACCTTCGTCATTCCTTACTACAGTTATGCCTCCCTTTTTAGGTACACAACGGATTAGACTAACCCATTCACTATCCGAGATCGGATAAATGATTCCATTGTCTAGAAGTTTAGTAATCTCATTTTTTACTACTTCCTTCATGTTCGGATTTAAGCTTTGTCTATCCGCTTTAGATGGATTACCTTCTTCTAAGTGAATTCTGTGCATTACAATACTAGGATTAATTCCTTTGAAGTTTGAAATTTGCCATCCCATACTTCCTATCCTATTTCTAACAATCTCTTTCAATTTCTCTTCTTGTTCTTTAGTTAACTTATTAGAGATAATTATAGGAAGAGTATCGCCTTCGCCTAAGAAAGCGTACCTCAAATGGTTTGGTAAGTCTTTAAGTTCTAATTTAGGGGGTTCTATAATTGAAGGCGGAACTGGTCCATCTTCTCGAAGCAAAGGCTCTGGAGCCTTATCTTCTAATTCTTCTCCCACTATGGGTTCTATTATTTCTTCTCTTTGAATAACATCATTGACACATTCTTCGACCAAATCAAGTTTCATACAAACTAATTCTTCCATAGGGTATTTCATTGCTTTGTTCATATTAAACTCAATCTTATCTTCACCTATTCTCAAAACTACTTTTCCTTCCGATACATCGACTAATGCACGTCCCGTATTCATAAACGGTCTACCAAAAATTAGCGGACAATTAACATTATATGCAAAGTCTAGTATAACAAAATCGGTAGGAAAAATGAATTTATCGACCTTTACTAAAACGTCTTCAAAATACCATATGGTTTCTTAGTGGTTTGATCCGCTAGTTGCAAAACCATATTGGTACGCTTGATATCTTCTTCTAAACCTAATTTCTTAGTGGCATTAAGTTAATGCTTGCTCCTAAGTCACAAAGAAAATTTGGGAATTCAATATCTCCCAACTTACACGGGATGGTGAACCATCCAGGATCTTTGAGCTTAGTGGGCAAATTACTCGACACTATTGAACTACAGTCCTCCGTTAACGATATGGATGAAATTCCTTCCCAACTGATTTTCTTAGAAATCAAATCTTTTAAAAATTTACCATAGTTAGGAATTTGTGTTATCGCATCCATAAACGTTAAATTTATATGCAAATTTTTAAGTTTGTCCAAAAACGTTAAAAGTTGTTTGTACTAGTCCTTATTTCGGACTTTATGTGGAAAATATGGTTTAGGTACAAAAGTTTTTGTACTAGGATCAATTGGCGAACTTTTTGAATTGACATTATCTTCATTGGATTTCGTTGGCAAATCACTTCCCTGTAAAATGTTAGTAGAACCTCCGGGCATTTCCGGACCTAAGTAATTTTTCCTCGAACGAAGAGTGATAGCCTTTACATACTCTTTCGGATTTTCTTCCGTATGGCTGGGAAGACTTCCCTCTTTTCGGGATGGAATTGATTTAGCAATTTGTCCTATTTGAACCTCCAAATTATGGATGCTAGACGAATGGTTTTTAATTAATTGATCGAATTTATTCTTGATACGTTTAAAACCATCATCGTGGCTATTTACTTTACCACTGATAGCGTCTATAAATTTGTCGATTTTAGAAGATAATGTGCTAATCGTGTCTCTTGACTGATTTTGATAATTATTAGGACGACTTTGATTAGCACTGGTATTATTATTATCTTTCCAACTAAAGTTATGATTATTTCTCCATCCGGGATTATAAGTACTAGAATAAGGATTATTAGTTTGGTTTTGTCCTTGGACAAAGTTTACCTATTCAACCTCATCCATACCTTCGTAATCCACATCCGTTTGGATTGGGTTACCATTAGTATCACACGGTGCCATAAACCTATCAATTTTGTGCGATAAGGCAGAAAACTGGGTTTGTAACATTACGACTGGATCGAGATTCACTATACCTTTAACTGGTGATGTGGTTGAGGATGGTTTCGCCACTGGTGTGTGTCCACGTTCTGCTGGCAACATACTACTGTTGATTGCCATTTCCTCTAAAAGTTCTCTTGCTTGGACGAATGTCTTCTTCATAAATAACCCTCCCGACATAGCATCTAACGAACTTCTGGTTGTAGGATTTATTCCGTTATAAAATGTTTGCATCAAAAGTTCATCGGGCAAATGGTAGTGTGGGCATAAATGTTGAAGTTCCTTAAAACGTTCCCATGCTTCATAAAGGGTTTCATTATCATGTTGTGTAAAAGATGTTAACTCTTTAATGACTTTTGCGGTTTTGCTAAAGGGAAAATTTTTGATAAAAATGTTTGGGCTAATTGGTCCCAAGTTGCAAATCTTGTGGCTGGCATCGAAGTTAACCAAACTTTGGCTCTATCCTTCAAAGTGAAAGGAAAAAGGCGAAGTTTAATCGCTTCGGCAGGCACATTGGTCAATTTAAAAGTGTCACAAATTTCTAAGAAATTTGTCAAATGGGTATTTGGGTTTTCGTTAGGTAGTCCATAAAACATTACATTGTTTTGCAACATATTAAGCAAAGCAGGCTTAATCTCAAATTGGTGTGCATTTATCTGGGGTCTAACTATAATATTTGTTACACTAGTCACTCATGGCCTAGCGTAATCCATAAGTGTGGGTCTAACTGCCATATTTTGTGGCTGAGGTTCTGAATTTTGTCTGTCTTTGTTTTTCTTTTTATTTTTCTTAATCGTCTTCTCAATTTCTGGATCAAGTGGTTTTGGTGGAATGCCTGAACTTCGAGAACTGCGCATGAACTTAAAATTTTTGCAAGAACCGAAACCACATTCAAAACAAAATTGAAAAATAAAATTGTAAGTAAATTGAAATAAATGAAATATAAAAATTAAAATAAGTATGTATAAACCTAGATTCGAAATAAAACACGAAAAATCTAAATTTTTGTAAAAAAAATTGGCGTTCCCCGGTAACGGTGCCAAAAACTTGTTGACCGATTTCCGCAAGTGCACGGTTTCGCTTGTAGTAATAAAAAGATATTGATCCCACAGAGAACGTTTTTTCACAAAAACTTATTTTGATACCGTTTAAATACGTCTTAAGTTTATATATAGAAAATCGTTTAATTGAATTGGATTGTGATGAATTTAATTAATAAGAATCAGATTATAATTTTATGTTTAGAAATTTAGAAATCAATTATGTCTTGAGATTGGATTACAAGACAGAAACTTTTAGCATTTAAAGTAAGAAAAACGTTAAACTCATTTACATTAAGCAAAGATATCAACTTAAACTTTGTAAAGATTATAAATGTGTAACAAAAGGTAAATTCCTTCAATTAAAAGGCTTTAAACCGTAGAAATCTCTCTGGATCGGAGTAGATTTCTACCTTAATCAAATTGATACTTATTTCTGATAAGCCGACCTAATGATCATATCATCCGTAAATATAAATTCTCGTGTTCAACAAAGTTTCCTTGTAACTATGTGAATTAAATACGTTTTAATGAAAACACCAGAATCTTACTTCGAAGAAATTATCAAAGTAACTACAAAAAGATATATTGAATTGCGTAAACTTTTATTATAGAATTTGTGAATCGATACAAGTTAATAGAGAAAAGAAAACATGATAAGCATTCGAACTAATTTTGAGTTGCGGGTTGTCAATCCTTTCCTCAAACCTTGTTTGAGTTTGTCAGACTCTGGGTCGCCTCCGCTGCTTGATCTTCTAGTTGAATCTTCGGAATAGAGATGATGTGTCTTCTATTGAAATATAAACTCGCCTTCGAACAATTCTTAATCTAAACTTAATTGCTACTGTGTTTGTAAGAAATCTAAGAACAATTTGTGTACATCAGATTGCTTTTACAAAATTGAATTCTAACTCTGAATCGTTTCTGACTCAGAATTTCTACATAAATTCTGCTCTCTAATCTTAATTAATCTAACTCTCTTGAACTCTGAAATCAACTCTTTATTTATAGATGTTGAGAGTCGTGTTTAAGGGTCATGTCCGCTGTGAAGAGACGTTTCTATCCACCTGAACAGACGTGCTTCTTGGATTTACAACATGTGAAAATACTGCTGGAAATGTTGCTGCTTCTACCGAGATTTCAGAATCTCTACCGAGATGTGGGGAGCAGTTTTTATTCTTCAGAACAAATTGGTGAGGTGCTTGTAAAAGGCGTGCCGCGACCAAGATTTGGGAATCTCGGTCGCGACACGGGTTTTCCCTCCCGGTTCTGACTTCGTTCCCGTCCTTCGTATCGGTGCGCTGAATTTCTCATTTTTTGGCTCGTAACTTAGGGTTTTTCCTTCGTTTTTGATCCGTTTCGCTCCTATTTGGATTTTACCAAATATTTAGGTACCTTGCATCAAAGAAACATATTCAGACGTAAAAGTACTTTAAATAGATATAAATAGCACGAATTCATGACAAAACTGACGTGAATATTAATGATATTTTAGGTATATTTTGGGCTTAATAATTGTTTTCAAAATGTTTCCAACAGGTTAAACAATACATGTTCAAGATACAGATTTGTTTGTTCAAACTTTTTCAAAAAATCTGTTACAAGCTTTATAAACTCTGTATCTACAAAATCTGAATTGTCATGATAAAGTGATTTTCCAATCTGTCACGTTCATTTTAAAATTTTCATTAAAATATTGCGTCCCTAAACCATATTAAAGTATGCTACGTTTCAGGGAGAGCTCACTTAACTGTTTTTCCAAATGTACATAAATATATGGGATAAGTACAAAAAAAAATGCCTGTGGTATACCGGTTTTGCGAACTGGAGCCTGTGGTTTTTTTTTTTACAAACTCAGGTCTGTGCTACACGCCGTTAGCAAATAGAGGCAAAATTGACTAACGGTGTTAAAATTCAAAGAGAACATAGTTAATTTGGTCCTTATATTTATTTATTTTATAAATTAACACCCCTAATTATCTAATTATCACAAATAAACCCCAAAATTAAAAATAAATATCTTCTTCTTCTTCTAATTAAAAAAACAAAATACCCTTCTCCTCTTAATCAACTAACCCCCAAACATCACCCTATTTTTCCGCCTCCTTTTCCTTTTCCCTTTCAGTAACAATTTTTATTTTATATTCACGCGAAAGGGCTTCGTTATATTCACGCGAAAGGTTTTGCTCACTGTGATGTAAAGCTGCAGAACTTGTTGTTGTTTGAGAATGGGGAGGTTAAGATTGCGGACTTTGGATTAGCGAAGAGATTAGGGGAAAAACAGGGGAGGCTTGAATTCCGTGGGACGCCGCTGTATATGTCGCCGGAATCGGTTAATGAAAATGAATATGAATCTCCGTGTGATATTTGGGCTCTTGGTTGTGCGGTGGTGGAGATGATCACCGGAAAATCTGCGTGGAATTGCAAAGGGGATATGAATATTGCGACATATACAGCGGAAGAAGAAGAAGAGAGAGACGAGGGAGAAAGAAGAGGAAAATTAAAAAGAGATGGAAAGATGGTATTTTTGATATTTATTTTTGATTTTGGGGTTTATTTGTGATAATTAGATAATTAAGGGTGTTAATTTATAAAATAAATAAATATAAGAACCAAATTAACTCTTTTTTCTTTGAATTTTAACACCGTTAGTCAATTTTGCCTCTGTTTACTAACGGCGTGTAGTACAGACCTGAGTTTGTAAAAAAAAAAACCACAGGTCCTAGTTCGCAAAACCGGTATACCACATATATATTTTTTTTTGTACTTATCCCTAAATATATAGTCAAAAACTATTTCTGAAAATAGTTATGCAGCTCGTGGGAAGCACATTAAAACATCTGTTAAAATATTTTAAAATATTTTAAAATATCTATTTAAAAGGCTTAGATAATATTATTCTACGAATATATCTAATTAAAAGGTTTATTAACCACCTCAAAAAAGGCTTATTAATAAACAAATTATTTTTTAGTCTATAAACAAAAATTAAAATATTCTTCACTAAAAAATAATCATACACATATGAAAGGTTTTAATAAATAAAGGACTAAATAGTACATTTACTATATTATTGGTATAATATTATTAAATATATATTTAGAGAAGAGTTGAACAAATAAAAAAAATGTGTTTAATTAACTCCTTCATCTATAAAGTATATTTATTTATTTATTTAAGAGTTGATTATTATTTTAGCACGCCAAAATGTTCGGGCCAATATTCATACTCGTATTTGAGCTAATATTCGTACTAATATTCATGCTAATATATATGCTAACGTATGCACTAATGAATATACTAAAGTATGCACTAATGTGTATGCTAAAGTATGCACTAAAGAATGAGTTGATATATATGTTAATTACAAAAGTCAACTCTTCTTTTTGTCTTATTTAGCCGAAATAATTATATAGATTTGTAGGGACCAAAGCTGATATTTTTAGGATAAAGCATTGAATCTAAATTACATTTCAGTCCTTAGCAAAGATGATACAACACCACTCTTCATTTGCCTATAAATAAGAGAGGCATTCTCATTTGGAAGATTGAGGAAAGATACAAATTTGTGGTGAAGAAAGAAAAGCTCAATTGTAGTCAAAAAGCTCCATTGTTGTCGAAAGCTTCCATTTCTTCTTCTCCATTCTTATATCTTTAGAATTCTCTATCATGGGATTTCCTGAATCTGGCTCAGAATTCTCAATTTCGACACTCGGTAAAAATGGTTCGGCTATGTTAAGTTATGTTGTTTGCACTTCAACCATAGGCACATCACTACTCAATGAATTACTAACGATGCTTCCTTGCTGTTCTAACTCGCTTGGAACAAATTTTGCATAAGGATATATCTTATCTAGAAATTGGACATCTTTGGAAACATACATCCTTCTACTTTCAAGATCAAATATCATATACCCCCTTTGCCCATTAGGATATCTAGCAAAAATACATGGTTTGGCACGTACAACAAACTTATCATGAGGTTTGTTGTTCACGTGTCCAGAACAAAGACATCCAAAATTCCTCAGGTGCTCATATGTAGGTTTCTTCCCAAGTAGGATCTCATATGGGGCTATGTTTTGGAGGGCTGAAAGCAGCATTCGATTGATTAAATATGTAGTAGCTAGCACACATTCTCCCCGTAAAAGAATGGGAATACCTGCTTGGAACCTGAGAGCACGAGCTACCTCCAAAAGATGTCGGTGTTTACTTTCAACCACTCAATTCTCCTGCAGAATAATATGTAAGAAAATAGGCAAACGGGGTGCAACAGAAATATAAATTTTTTACCTATTTCTTTTAACCAATGATCTGTTAATCGTTATTTCATATTAAGGAGGGATAGAAGTAAGTACCTTTACCATGAACTATCTATTGTTGCTAGAGATATGCCCACACGGAAATCAATCATCTTTCCAAGAACACACAAAAATAAACAATAAGAAAACGATTAGTAATCAACCGTTGAATAATAACCAAAATAGATTGCCTCTAAAGGAATCAACACGAGATCAAAGAGAGAAGATGAGAATGATTATTAGTCGGATGGAGTCGAAAGAATTTCTTGCCCTTGAAATTATATTGGTCGAGTTCTATGTAGTAGGGGGGTATTTATAGTTTAATTTTGATTCCAAACCTATTAGGAATAGATTAAAACTCTTAATTAGAATCCCATTCTAATTAGGATTATCTTTTAGATAAGTAGGATAAGTTATCATGTTATCCATATTTATATCCCATATAAATATAAACATTATCTCTAATCATAATTAGATAACTTATGCCGGAAATGAGATTATGATCAAATCGGTAGTGCAAGCGCTTCCTACTTATGCTATGAGTCTCTTCCTTTTTCCTGTGAATATATGTGATGACCTTGAGAAGTTGATGAATTCTTTTTGGTGGGGATCAGATGGTTCGGGTAAAGGTAGCTTACATTGGAAATCGTGGGATAAGCCGTGTTGCCCTAAAAAATCTGGTGGAATGGGGTTCAGAAAATTGCATAAATTCAACTTAGCTTTATTGGCTAAACAAGGTTGGCGGCTCAACTCAAACCCTGAGTCTCTTGTGGCTCGAGTTTTTAAGGCTCTTTATTATCCAAATTGCTCTTTTCTTGATGCATCTTTATCTGATGGGCCTAGCTTCGTTTGGCGTAGTATTATGGGTGCTCAAAAATTGTTAAAATCAGGAATTCGTAGATTTGTTGGGGCGGGTGGGGATGTCCGGATTTGGGATGACCTGTGGCTCCCTGACGATCATTTTCCTTATATTGTAAGTGAAAAATTGGTTGGGTTAGGGGTGGAAGTGGCGGCTGATCCAATGGAGGAGGGTAGGCGGGCTTGGGATGTTGGGTTAGTTTCGGGCATTTTTGCTCCTCGAGATGCAGATCTTATTCTCCGTGTCCCTTTATCTAATAGGGTTGATCAAGATGTGTGGTATTGGAAGGATGATCGAAGGGGCATCTATACAGTTAAAAGTGGGTACAGAAAGCTTATGGCTGGATTTGGAACAAATTGGTTCATTAATTCTCCTCTATGGAATAAAGTTTGGAATCTTAAAGTGCCCCCTAAAATTAAGAACCTTCTTTGGCGGGTTCTTGCTAACTGTTTCCCTTCTAAAGTCGCGCTGAAAGCCCGAAGGGTTCCTATCTCAGATTTATGCGAGCTCTGTCATGGGGCGGTGGAAGATTCTTATCATATTTTTCTCAGATGTACTATGGCTCGAGCTATTTGGACTATTTCGCCTATTGGGGATGTGGGAACCCAATTTCAAAACATTTTTTATTATTGGGGTTGGATCTTCTCTAAACCGGTGGAGCTTGTTGAGTTTGTAGCGGTTTTATGGTGGATTATTTGGGGTTATAGAAATGACATTGTGTGGAATCGGAAGGATTCACAAGCTTCGATCCTGTATCATTCGGCCGGCTCATTTTTACAGGCCTGGAAGAAAGCGCAGGCGTCTGTTTCTCCTTCTGGCAGTCCGGCTGTGCCAAGCCTGACGGTGTGGCAGCGTCCTCCAATTGGCTTCCTAAAATTGAATGTGGATGGTGCGTCATTTGCAGACTAGAATGTGGCTGGGTTTGGTTGTATTGTTCGGGATGAGTTGGGCCGTTTTGTTGCGGCTAAAAATGGATCCTTGCAGAATTATCAAGATGCATCGTTCATTAAAGCGCTATCGGTCCGTGAAGCTCTTAGTTGGATCAAAGACCGCGGATGGAAGGATGTAATCATTGAATCAGATTCTTTGATCGTGGTTCAGTCTATGGCCCGCCCGTTAGAGGTTTCATCTCATTTTAACGCCTTAGCCAATGATTGTCATTTTTCGTTGAACAAGTCTTCTAATTGCTCTATTCGTTTTGTCTGTCGCTCTGCAAACTCTGTTGCTCATTTGTTAGCTAGAAGTAGTATTTTACCTTTACATCGGGGTGAGTGGTTTTCTGTACCCCCTGATTTTATTTGTAATATGCTTCTTCTAGATTCTTAATATATGTTTATTTGGTTGTCAAAAAAAAATTAGATAACTTATCTTTAGGATAATATTAATTAGAGATTTAATCTCATTATAATTCTAACTAAACTTTATCCTATAATTGATTTAACTACAATAATAATTTAAATGCAATTATCTAAATAAATCAATTATTCCTACTTAATTAATATACATACAAATTTCGGCCCATATACTACTCCATCCTATAATTACCATTTCGCCCTTCTAGTTCCAAGTCTCATGTGTGATCTAATAGGTTCTTATTACTACAGCCGTATACGGTTATTGAAGTAATTTCTCCAAATTATATTCAACCGATTGTATAACGAAATGAGTGCGGAGAATGTGAATAGCAGAATCGTAAACATTCCCCCAGAGTAATAAGAAGACATGTTGATTCCGTTGTTTACCTTTATGTATTAGTTCCAGTATAATTCGATCCTTCATTAGCTATGTCCTTTAAACGAATCTGTAACTATGAATTATGTCAAGTTACATATAATGAGACATTTGTTTTACTTGTTCAGGTAGAATTAACTCTGAATGGACAGGTTAAGTGAAATATCCATATCAACTCTTAACCCTATTACCTTGCAAGGATTTCAAGTTAATTCTCCACAAGAGGCCCATGAATATATCTCTCATTTATTAGGAGTGACGAATGCTCAATCTAATATTAACTATCTCTCAATTACTTTATGTGATACCCAACGTTAGACACACACACCCCAAGATCACTCCTATTATGGATCGTGATTGCACAGAGTCAAAACATCACACTCCATAATCCATAATCACTAATTAATATTTGAGTAAATTACACCAATGATACCTGAATTATACTTCAATTCACACTTTGGTACCTGAATTACATTTTGTCTCAAAAATATACCTCAAGTAAGGGTGACCGGACACTTTAATGTAATCTTCCGGTAAATGACTGGTCAAACCATTTATTAAAAAAAAATTGGACCAACATAGACTAATTAACCTAAAAATACTAAATTACCCTTTAAACACTATATTATTACATGCCTACTCTATCTCTTCCATTTACGTCACCCTTTCCTTTTCTGGTCTAAACATCTTTCTCTCTCTAAACCTGTAACAAGCTTATTTATGGAAAAATTAGGGATTTAAGTTAATTTTGCAGGTGGAGAAGAATGAAAGCAGACAAAAGAAGCTGGCCTCCTTTTCCTTTTCTGCAAATTGCGGTCTCCCTTTCCATTTCTGTTTCACTCTTTCTAAACCTATATCTTTCTCTCTCTAAACCTGTAGCATGCTCGAGCCCAGCTTCTTCCATGGCTGTTAGAGAACCTTCAAATCCTCATCTCCCTTTCGTTTTCTGTAGCTCCATAATTTGATATCAATTTGATATAATTTGATATTTTAGAGAAAACCATAGTTCAAGCAACGCAATTTCCAATTATTGTGCTCTATGAAACAACATATTTTGGATTTATTTTTTGGAACAACAAAGAAGTTGAAGTGACCACTTTTTAGATTGAAAAAAGAGAAATGAAAAGTTAGTAAAGAAGCTGAAGTGAACAACAAATACTACAATTTTGATATGTAAAATTAGTTGAAAAAAGAGAAATGAAAAATTAGTTTACAATTAAACAAAGCAGATTGATTCATTATCTCACGAGAGAGAAAGAAAAAGAGGAGTGAGAAACATATTTCAGGGAGATAAACAAAAAGAGAGAGAAATAAAAAAGAGACACACAAGAAGAGAGAGTCAAATGATAGTGAGATGGGTCCCACTTTTAAGTATTAGGTTTTGACTGGCTATTTCCGGTCGCGGATATTTAAATGTCCGGTCATCAATACTTAGAGTATATTTTTGAGACAAAATATAATCTAGGTACTAAAGTGTGAACTAAAGTATAATTCAGGTACCTTTCATGTAATTTACCCATTAATATTTATTTGAGTTTGAGGATTACTTATACCTACTAATACCATTTGAGACAAACATGTGACATATGACAAATCCATCCATCCTGTTATCTCAAGTCGGATCCTCAATCCTAATGAACTCCTTCACTGGATCCATGTAACTGTCCAGATATCTCCATATCTGAAGTTTGTGAGATCATCTCTCTAGTCACAACAGAAGACATTATTACATGCAAGTCTCAATAGCATTATGTTAACCCCTTAAACATATTGCTTGACTTGGAGTGATTTTAAGTTTATTAGTTTATCATAAACTTTAGTCTCACTTCATGCTTGTATGAACACTTTATAATCACTTTAAATAAACTTTGGGAATTCCTTTTATTTAACTTTAGTTAGTTCTTAATAAAAGACGAGTGACTTTATATATAGTTAAACATACTATATCTTATTAAAATAAATGATTAAAGGAATAATTCATTTACAAGTAATAATATTCTAAAATAATTTTCTATAGGACATAAAACCCCAACATAATAGGTTAACAAATCATAATGGGAAAACTCTAAACCATTGTTAGTTTGAAATATCTTAATATTTGCATGAAATTGTTTATGAGCCCAGCTAAAGAATTGCAATAGAAACCCCTTAGTTTCAGATTTATGTTTCATGAGAAAAACCCAAGTAGCTTTACTGAAATCGTCCATTATAGTTAAGAAAAAATGACATCCAGATATAGATTTTGTTTTGTACAGATCCCACATGTCACGGTGAACTAAATGAAAAAACATGATGAGTTTTATTCATACTAATAGGAAATGATACTCTTTTCTATTTTGCTTTGTAACAAGCATCACAAAAGGAATTTCTCTTACAATCTAAATCAACTTACAATTCTGGAATTAAAAAAATGCGATCAATATGAAGATGGCCCAAACATAAATGCCAAAGGTGCGCTGAAATCATACCCTTTGTTGTTAGTGCCTTCCCCGATTTTATTGGCTCCAAATAGCAGAGTCCATCACGCTTTTTACCCTTGCCAATCAGCTTCCTCGAGTGTAAGTCTTGTATCCAAAGGAATTAGGTCAAAATGTCAGCATACAATTGTTGTCATGAGTGGATTTGTTAACTGACAGTAAATTAAAGCAAAAATATGGACTCTAAGAACATGATCAAATGTTAATCTTTCCCCAAGATCAATCTGTCCCATGGCATGAACGAGGACCGTTTTCCCATCAGGTATTTGGACTAAAGGTGAATCATGTTATGATATACATGTTTTAAGGAAGTAACATCACGAGTTATAAGGTTCGTTGCTCTAGTGTCAACGATCCATTCATTTTCTATCTTACCCGAGAAATCTGATGTCGCCATGTTTGCTGATGGACTACCTCCAAGTGATTATTATTCACTTAGTAATGCCTTCAATTGTTGTTGTTGTTGGGCAAACATTAATCCTGGAATTAAGGAATTTTCTTCATCCATTGTTGTTGCAAAAGGAGCATTAGATATATTGTTTTGTTTATGATCTGACCTGGAATTAGTATGTCTCTCGTTCCCTTTTCCAGGTTTGCGCCAATCTGCCGGAGAGCCAATTACCTTGAACAAATACTTTTGACTATGATTTGTCTTCCCACAGTGTGGGCATGACTGAAATTGTGTTTCCCCCTACCATTGCCTTTCATCCGCGAGTCACTTCGTTTGGTGAGAAGGGCAACAACTTCAATAACTAGAGTCCGATTTGCAGCAATTGAACGCTGCTTTTCCTATTATGTTGCAGTGGCATATGTCCTTCCTATATTTAGTAAAGGGTCAATACTCATTATTTGAGATCATATTATTGTGTATGCTTCATTCATCCCCATAAGAAAATCAAAGACCTCATCTCGCATAACCTGCATTTTCTTTGCTACACCGCATGTACATCCACATTTGCATATTGAGGGAGGGATTCAGTCCCTGCAATTCTCCCCATAAACTCTTCAGTTTTCCATAGTATGATGCAACTGGAACCTTTTTGTCGCCCCTCAACCCATAAAATCTTGGAGCAATCCCTTGAGTGAAGCTTTCTTCCAAATCCTTCCACACATCTCTTGCTGTTACAGCATGAGTAGCCCTGAAGCTCATTTGAGAGCATTTGTAAGCCAAGCAGGGACTATAATGTACACTGCATCCATGCGCGAAAATTGAAAGAAGCAATATCTGATTTTTCAATCGATCCATCGAGGAAACCATCTTTGTTCTTAGATTGGAGAGCGTTGAGAAAACTTTGTGTCACACCCGACCCAAAACGGCATCGGGTATGAATGGAAAACAAGGTAACGATCTTTTAACAGTCTAAAAGCCCAACATATTTTCTAATATATAAAAATTTATTTGGACTACCTAAAGTTTTATTAATTATTTGCCTTGGACTTGATAATTCTATCAAGCTTCATACGTATCCCGAATATCTTTGAATCTTTAAATCGAGAATCAAAGCCACGTAGTTCTACCTATTTTAGGTAGTTCTCTTAATTAGGTAGTTCTCTTAACTTATGAACTCATTTTAACTTATTGACACGTGGATTGATTCGCTAACAACTTAATTGTATATTTCACTTTATTACTATATAATTATATATATATATAAATCACTTTATCAAATCGAACAACGTTTTATCAAAACGAATCAAATCAAACAACGTTTTATCAAAACGAATCAAATCGAATAAACCGCTTTAACAAATCAACTCGTAATCAAACAAACGTAAAACATTATAATTCAAATCATCAAACATTATCAAAACGTAATACTTGTGTGTCCATCCTCGAATTCCACCCGTGTAGCTTATCATAACATCAATCATATCAATAATCGAGATATCTCATCTATATCTCGCCTTGCCTAACGTTAGGACTACCAGCCGTGCACTCTGGCCATACCGCCCTTAGGTATGGTCTTACAACTTACAATCCCTACCCCGGGCAATCCTAGATGGACAAACCATTTTAATCTCTCATTCAAAATATCGCAACATAAGTATCATATTGGATTTCAATCCAAATCTCGTAAAAACAATAACCGTAACAGCTTTCTCAATCTCAAAACAATTCGCACAAAATCATCGAATTCATAAGCTTTTCAATCTAGAAACAATTCGCATAAAATCATCAAATTCATTTTCTCGATCCAATTTTCAAATAAATACCACAAGCATAAAATTATACTTCAATTTAATCATTTTATAATTAAAATCAAAAGCAAATACTTTAAATAATATATTTCCATAACTTGACAATTTCATCAATTTTCAAGAATTAAAACCACTCAAATATTATAGAAATAGACTTAAATAAAATTTATATCAAACACTTTTGATCCAACTATTTTCATACGTTTTTATCGAACTATTTTTGTTTATCACCGGAATAATTACGTGGAACACTAGACCGGTATAATTAAATTAGACCGAATATATTATTACACTCGTGACACTACTAGGAATATATCGTTACTAATTTTTATCTTCAAATTCTATAATTTTCTGAATCTATAAATATTCGAATTCCGACCGAATGTTCAGTTAGACTCATTATCTTATTATAAATCTATTTGAACTAATTTTATATTCAAATTCTTATACAAATTTTATATTCGACTCGATACCGACTTTATTTGGAAAATATCCATATTAGTCCTTCCATTTTTAAGGTATTTTAATTCTAACTATTAAAGTTGCTTAAAATATTTTATTGCTATAAGGGTGGCCCGGTCGCATTACGCGTCCCCGCTGAGCGAGGGTCCGGGGAGGGGTCCCGCCACAAGGGTGTATTGGGGGCAAGCCTTCCCTTGCCAATTTAATTGGCAAGAGGCCGCTCCTAAGACTCGAACCCGTGACCTCAGGTCACACGGCAACAACGTTTTACCGTTGCGCCAAGGTTCGCCCTCAAAATATTTTATTGCTATAATTTAAAATAATCTAAATATTCTTATCGGATTATTTTCGGTCACTGGAATAGTAATTTTGAACCGACGTAGTTGATTTAGACCAGCTATACTTTTAAACTCGCGACGCTGTTAAACGATTATAAATATCGAAATTTCACTTTAACAAATCTAAAGGACGACTAGTCTAAAATTTATATATTTTTTTTTATTAGTAATTCATAAATGCTAAATTATTAATAATAAATCTATTGAAATTTAACGAAATTATCGAAACCAAACTTACTTAAAATCATACCTATAATATTTTAAAAACAATTTGGGTTTAAATATCGTTACCGAGATGTCGTTATCGGTAACCAAAAATTCATCGTTGTGACTTGTTGGCAGCTACTGGTTCACACCACAACATTTGAGAAGCCTTCCCTTTCTTCTTCTTTTCCTAAATTCAAAAAGTCATTTTTCTCTATATTTTGTATTTTCATGAATTTTCCTCTCCTTTTTTTTATATATTCTTTCCCTCCTTTTATATAGATAGGTATAAATATAATCCTAAGTATGTCTAACTCTAAATCTCCTACCCCTTTTCCTCCTTCCAAATCCGCCTCCTTTTCTTATCTATCTCCCTTTTTAATTTGTTCCTTCCCCCCTTCTAATTTAATTTCATCCCATCAATCTATAATTAGATGAAAAATTAAGATTAATGCCACCCTTTTCTTTATTAAATTAGAATGTTGACATGTGTATTTAGATGAATTAAAATATGGACACATCACATACATGGGTCAAAAATATATATATACAAAGTCTTGAAAATATGACACATCACAACATATTAATTATTTATTTTTCTTTATTATTATTATTTCATAACTTATAATATATATATATATATAAGTATAAGTATATATTTTCTAGAAAAAAAAAACGTAATGATGCTTACATAATTATATATTATTAACTAAAATATCAATCAAGGTACTTTAATTTATAATTTCTTTTAAAATATACTCCAAACTTTTAATCTACACTTAAAAACATGAAATTGAACCCGATAAATTAAACGTGATAGTATATTTAAATTCGTAATTAATTGATTAATGTTATAAAATCTATATCGAAAAATAAAATTTTGGACACGGATGTTACACTTTGTCTCCAAGTGAAATAGTTGTCTCCATTTTCACTTAGAGGGTGTGTCACAAAAATCAAACCAGGATGATCTATTGGATGAAGGTAATAAGACAATGAAGTAGAGATAACAGTTTTGACTATCTCCTTCGACTTGGTTCCTTCCTTCTCTTTATTTCCTATCATGTTTGTAAGAAAGAGAAAGAATAGAAAATTCATCTGAGGCTTTTAGAAACCACGCTTTGATACAACAACAACAACAAAGCCTTAGTCCCGAAATGATTCGGGGTCAGCTAACATGAACCATCATATAAAACCGTGAAATCAAGTCGTGTCAGCGACACAAATTCGCTCCCTCCACTCCGTCCTATCCACTACCATATTTTCCTCAATTCCCAGTAAACTCATATCACTCTCGATCACTCTCCTCTAAGTTTGCTTAGGTCTTCCCCTGCCCCTCACCACTGCATCCCTTTGCCACTTTTCGGTTCTCCTAACCGGCGCATCAAGCGCTCTACGTCTCACATGGCCAAACCACCTTAGTCGGTTTTCTCTCATTTTATTCTCAATAGATGTGACCCCTACTTTTGTCCTAATTATTTCATTACTCACTCGATCCTTTCTCGTATGACCACACATCCATCTCAATATACGCATCTCCGCCACCGACATCTTATGGATGTGGCAGTGTTTCACTGCCCAACACTCCGTACCATATAACAATGCTGGTCTAATTGTCGTCCGGTAGAATTTCCCCTTCAATCTATTAGGCATGCCGAGGTCACAAAGGAAACCCGTAGCACTCTTCCACTTCGACCAACCAGCTTTAATCCTATGAGCAACATCTCCATCTACTTCTCCATCCGTTTGGATAATAGATCCTAAATACCGGAAGCAATCTGAGGCCTGAACAACTCTCCCATCTAGGGTGATTGTCCCTGCCTCCCTACTCCTATGGACGCTAAACTTACACTCCAAATATTCTGTCTTACTTCGGCTCAACTTAAAGCCTCTAGATTCTAGAGTTTGTCTCCATAGTTCCAACTTCCTCTCCACTCCTTCTTTCGTCTCATCAACCAACACAATATCATCTGCAAACAACATGCACCATGGTATACCATCTTGAAGTGAACTTGTTAGTTCATCCATAACGATGGCAAAAAGAAATGGGCTTAGTGCGGAACCTTGATGCACTCCAATCGTAATAGGAAACTCTTCAGTCTTCCCAACACTAGTACGTACACTCGTGCATGCTCCCTCATATATGTCCTTTATGATGTCAATATATTTCCGCGAAATGCCTTTCCTTATCAAGGCCCACCAAAGTACTTCGGGTAAATTACATACGTGGTATACAACCTTTACTTGTTTTCACACTTTGGTGTACAACCAAAATTTTTTCACACTAAAGTGTACAACCTTCTGGTGACCTCCCACTAAAGTATACACCAGGTAAAAATGACCGGTCAACCCAGTCAACATGCCAAATCATCAATTTTTAACCCATATTTTAATGAAAATTGAACTCACTCATCTTATTCAACCTTATATCTTCATCTTTATTTTCTCCCTCCTCCATTTTTATCAAATATCATTTCTCTCTCTAACTCTCATCTCTCTCATTTTCACTTTCTCCCTCTAACTCTCTCTCTCTCTCATTCTCCCTTTCTCTCATAATCACATTCCTCCTCCAAAAACTCACTTGTTCATCACATAATTTCATAATTTTAATGTAATAATCTATCTATCTGTGTTTTTTTAATGTTCGTAATCTATCTATCGATCTATTTAATTTCAATTTGTTTTTTTTTAGATTATGAGTCGGAGAAATGGGAATAGAAAGTTGGATTTGAAGCTGAATTTATCCCCGCCGCAACCAGGGAGGAATCGATGTCGTCTGATCAGAAACAGTATTGCCCACGAGTTCATGTGTTTCATCGGAGCTGAATAACAATTAAAAATTAGTGTAATAGTCCAACAGAAGCAACATCAAGGTGTCTTATGTATGTGATGTTGTCTGAAAATGATCTGAAATGTAAGAGTACTGGTTTGCTTGATTTTCTCCATGAAAATACCCATACGAAGAACACCTAGAGAAGAAGAAGATGATGAAGTGTCCTCGGATAAATACCCATAAAACGTGATAAATAAATGACTAACTAAATAAATAAAACTATCACCTAAATAAATAAATAAATAAACGAAATAAATAAAACGAGTCTAGTCCTCGGATAATACCTCAAAATCGGTATTGACAGCTGAAGTCGGTTGATTCCACGAATTTATCTTTTTTGGTGTTTTTGCCTTTTTTTGTAAAATATTTAACTTTTGGAAAATTTGGATTTTTTTGGGAAAAAAAAATATTTTCTCCAAAAAATAGACTTTCTCTCTCTAAAAATGTCTAGAGTGAGAAAGCTCCAAAAAAATTTCCTCCTTCCCTTAAATGCATGGGGATCCGTGCCTTTATAGGCACGGATCCCGAAACTTTGGGCGACGCCCGGCTAAAGTTGGGCGTCGCCCAAACTGGGTTGGGCGAACACCCAACCTTAGTTGGGCGGACGCCCAACTTGAGTTGGGTGACGCCCAACGTCGTTGGGCGTTCGCCCAACCCTCGTTGGGTGTTCGCCCAA
This sequence comes from Euphorbia lathyris, assembly GCF_963576675.1. NCBI lineage: Eukaryota > Viridiplantae > Streptophyta > Magnoliopsida > Malpighiales > Euphorbiaceae > Euphorbia > Euphorbia lathyris. The sequence continues at coordinate 60,282,168 of NC_088911.1, forward strand.
CGAGCGTTGTTGGGCATTTGCCCAACGTCGTTGGGCGCCCGCCCCACGTAAGTTGGACGTGTGCGCCTAGCTGCCGCTAGGCGTGCACCCTGCGCTGCTGGGCGCGCGTCCAACTGCCGTCGGACGCGCGCCGGCTGCCGCTAGGCGCTCGCCCAACGTCGCTGAGCACTCGCGGGCCGTCCACCTGACTATACGCAATCCTTACAGACCCTTTGTTTTAAATTATCGGAATCAACCGTTTCAACCGTCTTGTTATTGGTTTTCGTCACAGGTCCTCCGACTCGGTGTCTATAGTTGCCCCTACTTTTCTATTTTGACAGTGATGTGTGTGTTTTGAAAACGTTTTTTTTTTCGCTAACACAGCACATGCAATGGAAATATATTAAAGTAAAAGACACATATAGAGTAGGAGGAAGAATACCTGATCTCTGCACCGCACGCTCCAGCCTTTTCTTCAGTCTTCACCTTTGGCTATCGTGTCCTTGTCTTTGAATCGGCCGCCGGTGGACGCTTTTCTTGGGGACCCTAGTCTAAACCGACCGTGGGTAAACGACTCTTTCTAGCGACCCTAATCATCGACCGCGGGTAAAAACGGCTCTCAATAGCAACCTCGATCATCGACCGTAGGTAAGATGGCTCAATAGCAACCTCGGTCATCGACCGTAGGTAAGATGGCTCAAAAGCAACCTCGGCCGTCGACCGTAGGTAAGATGGCTCAAAAGCAACCTCGGTCATCGACCGTAGGTAAGATGGCTCAAAAGCAACCCCAGTCATCGACCGTAGGCAAGATGGCTCAAAAGCAACCCCGGTCATCGATTGTAGGTAAGATGACTCAATAGCAACCCCGGTCATCGGTCGTAGGCAAGATGGCTCAATAGCAACCTCGGTCATCGACCGCAGGTAAAATGGCTCTCTCTAGCAACCCTGGTCTCTAAATCGACCATAGGTGAAATGGCTCTCTCTAGCGACCCTGGTCTCTAAATCGACCGTAGGTAAAATGGCTCTCTTTAGCGACCCTGGTCTCTAAATCGACCGCAGATAAAATGGCTCTTTCTAGCGACCCTAGTCTCTAAATCGACCGCAGGTGTGTAGTGATGCATATAGATGGGTGAATGTAGCCTAGTCTATGGATACGTGTAAACACCTATGTGTGTGTGTGTGCAGGTGACTGTGCGTGTGTTTGAATGTGCATAAGTGTGGCCTATGCGTTTTGCTTTATGCGGATGTATGGACATGTGTGTATGCAAACTATGTATGTGTGGATGAGATGGTCGAATGGATTCCCTTTTCATAGGCTGGAGGATTTCGGTAGCTTTAGATCGAGAAATGATGCTTCAGGCCATCCCCAAGGTGTGCAAGGATGAGGGTGAGGATAAGTTTGAAACCAAGGGTTGTAAGGATGGGGATTTGGTTTTGATGAACTTGTGTCAAGGGGAGGTATGTAGTGATGCATATAGATGGGTGGATGTAGCCTAATCTATGGATGCGTGTAAACACTTATGTGTGTGTATGCAGGTGACCGTGCGTGTGTTTGAATGTGCATACGTGTGGCCTATGCATTTTGCTTTATATGGATGTATAGACACGTGTGTATGCAAACTATGTATGTGTGGATGAGATGGTCGAATGGATTCCCTTTTTCATAGGCTGGAGGATTTTGGTAGCTTCAGATCGAGAAATGATGCTTCAGGCCATCCCCTAGGTGTGCAAGGATGAGGGCGAGGATAAGTTTGAAACCAAGGGTTGTAAGGATGGGGATTTGGTTTTGATGAGCTTGTGTCAAGGGGCTCTCGCCTTTAACCGGAGATTGACGCATTCATTTTTTCCCTAATTTTGCTTAAGCCGCCCTTTTCGGGTTTTTAACTCAACGGGATCTCTCTGATATTCTCTATCTCTCCTTTTGCATGAACCGCCCCTAGGGGTTTTCAATTCATCTTTTCTATATCTCACCGATTTTCTCTATCTCTCCTTTTGCTTGGATCGCCTCTTTTGAGGTTTTCAATCCAACTTTTGTTCGGTTTTTTATTATTATTATAAATGATACCGGATAGCACAGGGGGTTCATATCCACAGGCCACTTCTATGCTGAGCATTTGACGATGAGTTCCTGCCTGATGCCTTCGTTAATAGAGAAGCTTCCGGGGCGAGATGGACGGTGATCTGATTGCATGGTCGTGCCCCCGATTGAAGTTACCGTCTTGGTGTGGGTTAGAAATTGATGCAAGCGCATGCCCCTGCTAACTTGAGGTGAGATTTCACATGCGCTCAAGCTAGGGGTACTGCCATTGGGAGTAGTTATGGAGGAGAGATGCTTCGGTCGAAGTTTGACTCTTGAGAGGACCACCTAGGAGCGGAGGAACCAGACTTCATGGGGCATGAGAGAGAGGAATAGTCTTTTTTTTTAGTTTTTCTTTTTTTCTAGATTTTGGATCGGTTTATGGGTGTGATTTTAGTTGAGACGGGGTGTCTATTGATGCGGGTGTTTTCATTGCGAATGCAACCGTCTAGCTTAAATAAAGCACTTGGAAAACATACATTGAATTGTTTACTGCTCAGTTTATTAACCACTGTCACCGAAGTATGCCCTTTCGGGTTTTCACATTTCAGTTATTTTAACGCTCTCCTTTTACCCCCCGGAATTTTCAAATAAGCGCCCCATGAGGTTTTCACTTATTGGGGTGTCCTTTATTGTTGCATAGGCCGTCCTTTGCGGATTTTCAACCTATCGGGATTTTCTTTCTTTCTTTTTCTCTTTGTTTTTATAATTTTCATGAGAATGATTCCTTGGTTCCTTTGAGATTGACCGTAGTTCTAAACTTCGTCGCCGCCTTTGTCTTCATTTGACTACGCATTTGATCTTTCTTTACTAAAGTGAGCTTTTCTCGTACATTTGATCACCCATTTGTTGGGCAATGTCAACCGCTCTTGTCACCTTGACGCTCCTTGGCTAGTCACGTCTGCTTAATAATTTTCTTTTACTTCCGATTGGCTTGACTTTGCCCCTGAGCCTTTTCAGCATTGCCTTTTTTTCTCTTCTTTTTTGTTTTTACTTTGAGTCATCATAGATCTAAACCTTTTCGTTGATCCTGGAACAGGGTCCTTTATGGTTGATAGGTTAGTTGCCCCCGTCTTGTTCTGAATGGTGCACTTATATACTTGTGTCCCCTTTGGGGGGAGAAATCTTTGTCGGTGCCTTAGTGCTAGCATGGTTCTGAGGGCTTGTTGCTTGCTCCTTCTTTTCTTTTCTTTTTCTCTCTTTTGGACTTTGTTGATTGTCGCTCAGTCTTCTTTTTGGCAAAAGCCGGTAAGAACCTTTCGTTTGATGGGTCTACGCCCGACTTATCATCGTAGAGTCAGGGAATCACTTCTCATGATTTATTTTCTTTTTTTTTCTTTTTTTTCTCTCTTAATTTTCTCTCTTCAGTGGTTAAGTACTGAGCAATAATTATATTCTAGAGCTTACGTCCGTGCCATGATAGAAGCGGGAATATCTCAATTGAGTAGATATCAAATGTAAGTACGTATGTTTAGGATAAATTTGCGGAAACGAAATTTCATTGAATTCAAAATGAGGTTAACAACATCTTATGGAATAGAAGATAAAATAAAAGACAAGGATAAAGACTACAAGTGCAATCCTCTCTCTCATGCTACTTCAGGAAGCTTCAGATTCTTCCACTTCATAAGTGTCCTCAATCTCGAGAACTTCTTCTTTAGCTTATCCTGATCCATTGTAGACTTCACCATTCAAGGAACAAGTCGAAGGCTTCATCTGCATGAGAAGGATTCGGATCACTTATCTTTCCAGCTTCGATGAGATCTTGAATTTCATGCTTCAACCTCATACAAGTACTTGTTTCGTGACCATATCTCTGGTGGAAGTGGCAGTAGTCCCTGCGTTTGGCTAACTCATTGGTTTGACCTTCCGTGGCTGGTAGAGGATGAAGTATGTCATGCATTCGTAGACCCTCCAACACTTCAAATAAGGGTTGAGTGAAAGTGGAGAATTCCCTTCCCTCCATTCTATACTGAGTGGGCGATGGAGGGCGAACAACCCTGGTAATCTCATGTCCCCGATGGTGTGGATCTTGTTGTGTTCGTGAAACATGGTGTGAGACCACCCTTGGTGGAGTGAATGTTTGTGGATTAGCTTGTGATGCAAGCTGGAACATAGGTTTCTCCACAGCAGCTTTCGGGATCTCCGCAACCAGTGACTCGCTCAAGACCTCCCTGACCAACCTTTTCAGCTCTATCTTGAATTCATCTGAAGCAAGGGTATCGGGAAGAACTCGCTCGATTTCTGCTCTGAGATTGAAATCTCCTATCATCTCTTGAGAATTTTCAACCCCATCATGCTTAGTAGCCTCCGGATCATTAAGAGCACGTTTGAACTCATCAGAAAAGATGTATTTGGCTAAAGCCCCTTGCACACGGCTCTCAAGATTGTGGTTTGAATTGCTGGACTGGGCCATGAGTTGGGTTTCTAATAAGGAAAAAGAAAGGATCGATGAGTGGAGCTTTTTAGGCATTATGAATTTCGATGATGCGATGCATGTGTGATGCGAATGCCAGAGCTATCTACTTGTGCCTCCTATGGATGGATGTATGATTTATGCATGATTCGTGGTGTGCGCTTTATTTTTTACAACATAAACACGATTCGGACTAGAGCTAAACCCCTTTTTTTACCAGAGCTGTCGGCAGCACTTCAGTCGTCTGTGCTAACTTACCTGTTTGGAAGTGCGGATGCCCAAAACCATTTCAACTGTTATGCACACATTAGTACGAACCCTACGAGTTTATTTGGCAATGCTTTAAAAGATGTACAATGTTAAATGACACTCGACCCGACTGACACTCGTGAGATTGAGACGACCCTTATGATAAGTAAAATTCCCTAGGATGCTAGGGAGATGAGAGTGTACCCCGACGGTATCCGTGACGTGTAGATACATTGGAGGGGTAGCGACATGAGTGGGGGGGAATGACATACTTGGTACATCGACACGACTCACAATTTAAAAAAACAACATAAGCGACTATGCATGAGGTGTATGTGAGGGATTGTCATCACCGGTTATAATGACGTACTTCGAACATACATGGCGTTACCGGGCTGAGGTGACGCTCATGGTACACCTGAGACTTAAACGGACCATGATGAGGACGTGCGGGGCATGTGTCCATAGTTCACTTGGTATTGACACCGATAGCAGGGAACCACCTTTTTAGGAAACACAAGCTTCTTGAAACATGCTGACATAAAGGGCGCGTCCTAAACTAGAAGCGAGCAGGATGTGACCACCACCCCTGGGATGTGGGTCAATGGTTAGTAGATGTACCAACGGAACCTGGGTGTGCTACGTAGAAAGTGGTAATGCACGGGGTGCGCCCTAAACAGGTTAAGGCATAAGGGAGACGCGAGTGACATATGTGATGTGCACTAATTGTCAGCTTCTCTTGGAAAGCGACTATTACACCGATATTCGAGATACTTGCCATGACACACAAGGTAGACGTCGATAGTTCGACTGGAACCCATCACTATGAACAATCCGAGGAGCAACGAAGGCGCAAACCAAGACTTTCGAGGTAAGTGCCAAATGTTGGACTTAGACGCGGTACGAGCAACTTGATACTACTGATACGAGCGAGACCCAAATAGCGACACATAGGGCATATGTCTCAGACTCGTAAATAAGGCAATTCGGAGTTTGGGGCGCATGGACAATGGTAGCAATGATGTAGGGGGAGCGTGTCGAGGATTTGACAATATAAATAAACCATTGTTTGAGGCGTACTCAAGACATGAGTGATGACTTATGGGGCGTACGTCAAAAGTTTGATAGGAGCCTAACCACATGAACGACTCAGTGTGTCAAGGTGTGAGCGGGATGCTCGAGACGGCCCATAGGGTACGTGCCTAATGGTATGACTTGGGCGCGACAACATGAATCACTCTATATAACAGGTACGTTCCAAAAGTTCGACTCGAACTTGACGATACAAATGACTCGACATTGGAGACGTAAGCAAGATGCCCGTGATGACATATATGATACTTGCCCCAGATTTGACTTGAACTCGATCACATGAGTGACTCAACACTTGACATGCGAATGGGACGTACCAAACCGCGTATGGGGGTATGTGCCACAAGCTTAACCCTGACTGGATGGTATAAACGACTCAGCCTTTGATATGTGAGTTAGGTGCGAAGGATGACCTACGGAATGCGTGTCAGAGGTCGGTCCAGAATTGGATAGCCTAATGACATATTCGCGGACTACAAATATTGCCGATGACAATGCGACACGCGGGGCGTGTTTTGACAAGGCCCAATGTATGACTAAAGTGCAAGCGGTGACATATGAGATATACACCGAAAGCTGATACATGCTTGAAGCACCAATGTCACATGTTTGGAATACTGATGTGTTACGATACATGGTGACACACCTGGTATGTCTCATATCGATTTGGCCGTTTTGAAGATGTGACGGGGTGTCTCAAGAAGGCCAAGGATGCGCGAGTTACCTCAGTACAATGGCTTGTCGATATACAAGGTACGACCGAGAGTGCCAATGGGGCATGAGGATGACCTACTAGCTAAGAGGTTAGTACAATGACGCCTGGATTTATTAGATGCGACGAGGTGACATATAAGGCGCCAATTAAAGTGCGGATGTAACGCGATGAGTTCGTATGAAACGTGCGTCCGAGGGTCAATGTGAACCTGGGGTCCAGATAGTGGGATGATGTAAATACGAGGGGGCACCATGACGACCCATGTGTCACACCTAAAGGTACAAATGGGAGGTGTGGACAACACACGAGTTAAGGGTTCGTTTCGGAGCTCAGGGCATTGCCCACAACTCTGAAATACGGAGGTGCTATGTATGGACTACATCCCCCAGATGCGAATGACGACAGGTAAGTGAGATTCGTGTGAAATAGTTGACTCAACCCTAAGGTACCGATCGTACAATAACGTAACTTTGGAGTATAGGTGCACGGTATGCCGACATGCGTGGCATGTCTTAGTGTACGAAGGTCATGATGACCACTTACGAGATGAGAGGCACGGATAATATAACGACGTAATTTGGAATCACATGGGCATTGTGTATAGCACGGCGACATACGTGGGTATGTCTTGGGATATGAAAGGGAGGTGACGACGACCCGAGAGATTATGGTTCCATTTGAGTCCAAAGTACCGGTCATAATCTCGAGATGTGTTGGCTAAGGCGTAGCGACATACATGGTATATCTTGGGTCATAAGTAGGACGTGTATGAGACATGTGACGAACGGTTAATTCGAGTCTCGGGGGAACCGATGCCGTGACAATGTTTCCTTTTTCCTTGAACTATCGATAAGTTGTCAGCGACGTGGCGACACACATAGTATGTCTCGAGTCGACCATGCGGAAAGTGAACAGAATTTGCCCCACGATGCGAATGTTATGACAAACAAGGTATGACCACCCAGTAGTTTAGATCCGACAAAGATGCATATCTAACAAACAGTATTCCTAACCATGATAGAAGGAGGCGGAGTACGCCATGACACCCGGGACATGTCTCTGGGTAACTCAAACATGGTGGCAAAGACGCATGTGATATGTCACGATACACCAGGTATACCCTCTAATGGTATAAACAGGACAATAAAGATGTGCGCGGTGTATCCCACACAAAGTATGACACGACGAAGACATACGGAATACCTCAAGGTCTAAAGGTGCTCCTCCGGACTAATATATGAGACACATCATAACATGCGGGGTAGACCTTTTGACGGGCATGCGAGACATGGTAAAGACGCACGAGATACATTGTGATATATGGGGTATGTCTTTCGTTAGGCACCTAGCAAGGCGAGAACTCAGGTCATGCTATACGTAGTACGGCTCTAGACTAGCATATCCGATATGGAAGACGCATATGCGACCTATCGCGATGTACGACCTTGATAATACTTGGACGTACGCGACGCATGTCGGTGCACCGAGTACACGTCTTGACTAGTGTATAGCTGACGTGATGGAGACGCATGCGACACTTCACGATACGGAAGGTGGGACGAGGCAAGGACGTATGGGATACGTCACGGCCCAAATGGTATGCCTTTCGTCTAACGTATATAATATGGTGAAAAAGCACCTGGAACGCCATGTCATACGGGGTATGAAGCTCATGCCCCTTGCTCGGTGCCAGGAATGAGGCGAAGGTGTACAGGCTGTGTTATGACACACATAGTACACCTTCTGACCGGTGTGTAATGACATGGTAGCAACACAAGGAATGGGTCACAATATACGAGGCACAACAGCGAAAAGATGTCTGGGATACATCACATCATAACAAGTACGCCTCTTAATCGGTGTCTGAGGGATTAATGGAAGATGTATGGGGTGTGTTACGTCCTACGGGGTACGACAAAGTAAAGACGCAAGGAATGCGATCACCACATGACAGGTGGGACTCCTAATGGGTGGACGCGTGATGACACGAAGCAGCAAGGACATGGGGGTACGTCATAAGAGATCAGTACGTCTTTTGACAGGGTAAGGACATATTGGAGGTGCCGCGACATACGGTGTATGCCAAGACAAAGGCGTAGGGGATACGCCATGACATAAGGGTTGTACCTTCTGACTAGTGCCTACGATACTGGAGAAATGTATGTGGTACGCTACCAAATGTACAGTATGCTAAGGCGAAGATGCATAGGATACGTCACGACATAATGGACATGCCTCCTAGCTAGCATACAAACGACACTGTGAAGACGCACGAGATGTGCCAAGGACGCATAGGATGCGTCCCAAAACACAGGTACGACAAGGCAAAGATGTATGGGATACATCACGACATAACTGGTATGCCTCCTGATGAACACACGACGCTGGGGTCGACTCTTTCTCACATTCCTAACAAACACGTCCTAAGTTTACAAAACCTAGAATGGCTGCACGCAATTCGGTTAGCATGCGACACTTTATATGGTATGACTGCAATGATTTATTAAGCATAGGATGCATTATGACTTAAATTTGACTCGACTGATGTACAACCAGATATAAATCCATACGAACAACTAGTTAGCGAAAATCGTACATAACGCGTAATTACATTGCAATAAGAGAAAGAAAACGTTAGATAATAATCACAATCATCACATCATCTCTCTTCCATCCTTATTCCTCCACACACTCGTTGGTCCAAGTCTCTTTCCTAGGATTTTGGTATGGGCTCACATCGTGGTCCAGAGGACGCGTGATGCCGTCGATTATTGCGGAAAAATAAATCATTCACCAAACAATACAATTCGTTTTAACGCATCAGCGTTCAGTGACTAAAATATCGACCAAATTGGATTGTCCTTTCGAATAACTCGTCTTTCGTTATTTTGTGAGATGCATCAGTTCGGGTTTTGACACCCTTTGAACGCATCTCGGATTTTAGATGTGGTACGAGTTATTCTTTCAGTTCAATCGTTCGTTATTGACAATGACTCGTTCCCTTTTATTTGTGTGGGTTCGTGTCTCGATTTTTGGATTACGACGGGATCTTTTGGATCTATCGAGAGACGTAATCACTTTATTTTAGGGAGCGGACCCATTGCATAACGTTTTTGTTTTTTAGCGTCAAGAATCCGTTTGCTCGTTTTGGCTACGTGAAAAGACGGCGAGTCTTATTTGAGCGCATAGTAATCTTTCGGCTAGAAACAAATTTTTATTTCTTCCAATTTACGGGATATACCATCCTAGCGTGGTTATAGAAAATCAACATTTCGTTAAATCGCATGCTTATTCGAAGCAGGGATATTACCGTTCCTTTTCATTTAGGCACGAGTTAAGCAAACACGCATGTCGGGCCATATTTCTTGTAGTTTGGTAACGGTCGAAATGATCGAGCCATTAGTCAAACCCACAGTCTCGTCCATATGGTGCAATCATACGGTTTCTTAGCTTAATTCGGCTTCGTGATTTTAAACGGCGTATATACCAGTTTGAGGCACGTATTTAACGATATTCGTTTATCTTCTTTAACTACTCTCGGGATTGACATATATCGTAGATACGGAATGATTTTGGTCATTTTTATCTTCTTTTATTTTGCTTTTATTTTCTTAGTCACTTTCGCGGATACGTCCATTTCTCCTTAGAACAACGCAAGGTATAGCGTAAGAGCTTCTCTTTTATTCGGAAGGGACGAGCCACGTTTGCAAAACTCTTTACGTTACAACGGGGTCGTTCAAAACAGAAATGTTCTTCGTTTTCGTTTTGTCATAATCTCGTTTTATCCCAACATATTTAAAAAATGTGAATAACGGCTACCGCTAATATAGTCTTTTGAATCGAGATATAACTATCCTTAATACCAAACTGATTCGTACTAATACGTGCTTACATCACAACGTACTTCCTGAACATGTGCCTTCTTTGGGACACGGAAAGGGACCAGGTGGATCGCACAAGTTCATTCAGATGAGATTACTAAGTCGTCTTTAATCTGAATCGTTTCGATGTTTTCGGGGCAGTTTATATATCGGTTTAAGAGTATATATTAACGCATCGTTTCATTTCCTTTATATATTTTAGGATTTAGACACGTATCATGGCAATTTGAAAACACGAACTGATTCATTCATCACATCAAAAATGGTAACGGGTAATCCTATGGCAACTTCTAATGCTACTATATGCTGACACGGGTGATCGCGGGACCTCATAGGACCGCACAAATTCGCCCCTAACGAATGGATGGGGACCCTTTGGCGCCTTACTGCAAGGGGGAACTTACACTAACCTATTTCGAGCGACGAATGGACTCTCGCTAGAGGTTTCGCGAAAATTACCCAAAAGGTTTGCAATAATGGTTATGAATGCATACGAAAAGAAATAATACGATCCGTCCCCGTTAAGGGCTTAATACACGCCTTCCGGAATCAAATTTCTCGCTTCCCCAGCAGAGTCGCCACTTGTAGGTGCCGCGGCCTCGCCCGGGCGGACCGGGGGGTGGACACCGTTGACGACAGATGCTATGATTGGCGCCGAAAGCAACCAATCGCGGAATCAATCTGCTCGACAGGACCAGAGACTGGAGTATGGAAGAGTCGCCACCCACGAATGGAAAAATGAACATCGATCCCTTGTGGGAGACCGGTGAGGGTTCGGGAAACTTAGGTACGAGCCGAGAAGGCTAGCTCCTTTCCGGAGAAAGGCTATTAGGCACCCCGACATTGCCCGGTTATGAACCACCGGCCTCCTACTTAGCGTGTTAGGCGATAACGGACTAATCGCATATTTCTTTAAGTTTAAAATTCATTTGAAACCTTTTCTTTCTCGCTTTGAAAACTGTTTTGAGCATGTTATTAAAAGCCATTTTAGTGAAGAATCACCCATTTTGCATAAATTTAAAATACATAGGAGAGAGAGGGGGAGAAGAAAGAATTGATTTATTCACAGTGAGATTTATACTTTACACTAACTTTAAACTAAGCTCATTTCCCCAAAACGAGTTTATTTACATGGTTCGTACCTTAATCGCCGTTGGAACGACTTAGGTACGTTTCAAAACCCCGTTAATTTACATGATATCGACTCGAATCGCCGTTGGAACGATTCGAGCGTTTGAAAGTGTGAGATAAAAAGCTTTAACCAGAAAACGTGATTAAACATACAAGTTCATTTATTTTTGTACAAAACCATTTGAATAGGAAAACGATTCAAAACTCTATTATTTACAATTTAAGAAACGATTTTAATTACAAGGTTCGCTTAATCCGTCGTTGGAACGAATTAAGGTTTTAAAACATGATATTTTGGAAATCAATTGAAAGTGGTAGATGATCAAAAACCTTTTATTTACATTTGGAACCTCTAAAAAACCTTATAGTTTAAATAAACAAATTAAATTCTCTTTTTTTGTGGCTTATTTCCCATTTTTCACCCAATTAGCCTCCATTGGAACATAATCACAACAATTAACAATCTAATCTGAAATTCACCCAATCAAATACATTTGAAAGAATATATATATAAGTATGAAAATAGAGTAAATATACGTAGATATACATATATACAAAAAGGGTAGTAATGATACTCATTAAAACAAAATTGAGAAAATAATACATATTAATAAGTAGAAGGAGTAATGAAAATAATATTGGATATAATACACTTTCATTCCAATTAAAACATATAAAATGATGAACATAGTTCATAAATATAGAAAACAACTTTTAGTTCAAAAATAATATTTACATAATAACCCAAAAATCAATTAATCATCCCAAAAGTCAAAAAACTATACATATATACCTATATATAATTTACAAAACCAAATCAATATGAATTAAGTTTTTAACATAAAATAAGTGGATATATAATATGTAGCTAATAGTTATATAAACCAAAAATACATTTACCAAATATTTTACATAGTTATATATATACACATTTAAGAACAAATGTCAAAAAGGTAAGAAAAAGGTTCAAAAATGGGCTTTTTAAAGTTCCAGCAGATTTACCGACAGAAAATCCGTCGGTAAACTGCTTTTAGTGACAGAAAAGGGAGAATTACAGAAACAGTCCACAACTTTCAGATTTATTCAAACACTTTAGATTATATCTATTCTATCATTTTGGATCTCCGAACTACCCAAATTGGATCATAGTCTATAACGGAGATTCCTAAAACGATGTTTTATTTTAAAACGTTATTTAGAAATATTTTCAAAACTTATGATTACAACGTTTCTAATCCCGAACTACCTTTGAATCGGATCACGGTTCGTATTGGGATGTTAAAATGAGGTTTTTTTATTTCAAAACAAAACCAAACGTTTATTTAATACGAGACAAAAATTAAATAAATACGGAAAGTTAAATAAAACGTGATAAATAAATGACTAACTAAATAAATAAAACTATCACCTAAATAAATAAATAAATAAATAAACGAAATAAATAAAACGAGCCTAGTCCTCGGATAATACCTCAAGATCGGTATTGACAGCTGAAGTCGGTTGATTCCACGAATTTATCTTTTTCGGTGTTTTTGCCTTTTTTGTAAAATATTTAACTTTTAGAAAATTTGGATTTTTTTGGAAAAAAAATATTTTCTCCAAAAAATAGACTTTCTCTCTCTAAAAATGTCTAGAGTGAGAAAGCTCCAAAAAAACCCGAAACTTTGGGCGACGCCCGGCTAAAGTTGGGCGTCGCCCAAAGTGGGTTGGGCGGACGCCCAACTTGAGTTGGGAGAACGCCCAACTTGAGTTGGGCGAACGCCCAACTTGAGTTGGGCGATCGCCCAACGAGAGTTGGGCGTTCGCCCAACCCTCGTTGGGTGTTCGCCCAACGAGCGTTGTTGGGCGTTCGTCCAACGTCGTTGGGCGCCCGCCCCACGTAAGTTGGACGTGCACGCCCAGCTGCCGCTGGGCGTGCACCCTGCGCTGCTGGGCGCGCGTCCAACTGCCGTCGGACGTGCGCCGGCTGCCGCTAGGCGCTCGCCCAACGCCGCTGAGCACTCGCGGGCCGTCCACCTGACGATAAGCAATCCTTACGGACCCTTTGTTTTAAATTATCGGAATCAACCGTTTCAACCGTCTTGTTATGGGTTTTCGTCACAGGTCCTCCGACTCGGTGTCTACATGAAGATTAGTATTATAATTAATTAATTAAGTTAATTAAGGGTAATTAGAGTAATTTTTATATAATGAGGGGTAGTGCTATTTGGGCTCCAATTATTTTGTATGTAAATTTTGGAGCCGGAATAACACTATTTTTTATTTTATTTTAATTTTAATTTTGTTAGAACAAAGTGGAAGTGGGTTACGAGGAGGAACCAAATGAAGAGTTTGTCTCTTCAAATTAACTCAGTTCTTGGACATGCTCAAGCTGTTCTATGATCTCAATCTCAAGGAAGCTGTTTTTGGACATTCCATAAGAAAACTTCCATTAATTGGCTGTAAAAGGAGAGAGAGAAAGAGAGAATTAGAGAGAGAGTTAGAGAAAAAAAGTGAAAATAAAAAAGATGAGAGTTAGAGAGAGCAATGATATTTGATAAAAATGGAGGGGAGAGAAAATAAAGATGAAGATATAAGGTTTTAGAAGATGAATGAGTTCCATTTTCATTAAAATATAGGTTAAAATTTGATGATTTGGCATGTTGACTGGGTTGACCGGTCATTTTTACCTGGTGTACACTTTAGTGGGAGGACACCAGAAGGTTGTACACTTTAGTGTGAAAAAATTTTGGTTGTACACCAAAGTGTGAAAACAGGTAAAGGTTGTACACCACGTATGTAATTTACCCAAGTACTTCCCTTGGTACCTTATCATATGCTTTCTTCAAGTCAATGAAAACCATATGCAAGTCTTTCTTCTTATTTCGATAGTGCTCCATTAATTGTCTCATTAGATGGATGGCTTCCATAGTTGATCTTCCCGGCATAAAGCCAAACTGGTTTTTCGAGATCTTCACCGTCCTCCTTAGCCTTTGTTCGATCACTCGCTCCCAAAGTTTCATAGTGTGACTCATTAATTTGATTCCCCGATAGTTGGCACAATCTTGTACATCGCCTTTGTTCTTATACAAAGGGATTAAGATATTTTTCCTCTATTCTGATGGCATCTTATTGTTTCTCCAAATTTTGTTGAAGAACGTCGTCAACCATTCGATTCCTCTTTCTCCCAAACATCTCCAAATCTCAATAGGGATGCCATCAGGTCCTACTGCTTTCTTCAACTTCATCTTACTTAATGTCATTTTGACTTCACCCTTTTGAATTCTCCGCAGGCATTCATGATTTATCATATCGTGATGGATACTTATATCTCCAACATCTTGTCTGCGATCTCCATTAAATAAGTCATCAAAATAGGACCTCCATCGTTCCTTGATATTCTTATCTCCAACTAGGACTTTCTGGTCCACATCCTTCACACATTTAACTTTTCCGAGATCTCGCATCTTTCTATCTCTCATCCGAGCAATTCTATATATGTCTCTTTTCCCTTCTTTTGTATCCAATCTGGTATACAGGTCCCGATTCACCTTGCTCTAGCATCTCGTATGACCTTCTTTACTTTCCTTTTAGCCTCTTTGTATTTTTCGTAGTCCACGCTCTGATACTATGAAAAAAAATCAGAAATAAAATGCTTCTTGTGTCTATTATTGGTGTAGAAGACATGTTTATATAGTTTAAATACACCTATAATTTCTCCTAAAATTAATGTAGTCTGCCACAATTACAATCTATCAAAATTTCTATAACTGTGGTAATTTAAACATGGAAATAATAGAAATTCCTGTGGTAATTTAAACATGGAAACAATATATCCTCTAGTATCTTCCAATGAAAATTTTAGGCATAACTCATTTGGTTCTCCAAACTAAATTAGTATTTTAAACTATCAAAATCATCAATGTGGTTTTTGAACTAAGTAAAAATTATCAATTAAGTCTCTATCCTAAATACAAATCATTAATTGAATCATCATAAAAAAAACATTCAATTAAATGGTTTCACACTCTCTTTTTCAAATCCATTTTGTATGAAAGTTTCTGATTTTGAGATAGGAGGGAGATTTAATTTATAATTTTTTATTGACTGAAAATTTTGATAGTTTATCAAACTGAAATTTGAGTTTAGAGTTCTAACCGTTATGCCAAAATTTTAGTTTGTCCAATAAAATCTACATGTGACACCACTTTGTGATGGTCTTAACTTCCCAGCGAGTAAGGTTGGAGGAGTTTACGCGCTCCGGCCATCAGGACTACGCGCGTAGTTTTTCTATATTTTGTTTTAAATAAGTGCTCGTAATCTCACGTGCGAAGTTGGGCGTTAGTTTGCTGCTCCGGTTATGTGATGTTATGTCCCCTATACATATTTTCCCTTCCCCCCGATTCCTCTAATTACGAAACCCTACCTTTAATTCTAATTTTGCTTTTATCCAATCATTAATTTCAATTTTACATTCTCAAAATTTTTTTTTTTTGATGAAACATTCTCAAATCTTTGTACACTACTGTAATGCGTCATTCTGCTTCACCCAGCTTCGACTGTCCATTCTTTGAATTCCACAATGAACGCGTTGAAAGATAATTTGGAAGAGATTGAGATTGGGAGCTCCCTCGAGTCGTTTACTGAGTTTCTTGATTCGCAGAAGGACCTCTTTCATGGCCAGATCGATCAACTTCAACGCATCGTCGTTACTCAATGCAAACTCACCGGTGTCAATCCTCTCTCTCAAGAGATGGTGCGTTTCTTTTTTGAAGCCCTAATTTTACTTTTTGCTTTTAATGTCTGATATAACTATCCAAAGTTTGGAACTATTCCCCTGTTTAATTCTTTTTAGTGTTGCTCGGTGACTAGCTTCTTTCATTTGTTTGAATTCGATATTTTTTTGGTTCTAAATGGCTAATCTTGTTTCGAAGTCTAGGGCATCCAAATATTTTATATTTCATTTTCTGTTACCTTTGTATATAGTTCACTGTAGGAAATGGCCGCCATACATAAAATTCTGAGATATATGCATAATTGCACAATTCATTGTTGAGGAGAAGAGTTGCATGTTCAATTACGCATTGCTTCCTAGTTTCCATATTATCACGCATATCTTGTGAGATGCTTCTATGGTTAGGATTTTCTCTCAAAATGTCACACTACAATGTGAGAAACAAGTCATTGAAGGTTGGAAAAGTTAAAAGTTGTATTTTATTTCTGTTTATAGGGAAGCAGTCTCATACTTAACACTCTTGGAGTGATACTCTTATCCTTTTTTTCCTGAAGATTGGATATGTTATGATGCTAATTGATTATGTCATTTTTTTTTCCATTTACAGGCTGCTGGTGCCATGTCAATAAAAATTGGTAAGTAGTGCCTATTGGATATTTCTGATGATTATGCATTATGACAATTATTAATTCAATCATGGTTGTCTGTTTCATTTCTATTAGTTATGAAGTAGTTTTGACTTCGTCTTTTGCACAATTTGAGGTTTCAACCCTGTCTGACATATGATATGCTTAACTGCGGAGTTCACATGTTATGACCATAGCATATATCAATTGAATCGCTAAATTAAAGAAAATAACTGCTTTAGATTGGGGCTTAAACAGGATGCAGATTGCTGCAAAACATAAACATTTTGATGGTTGCTTATTTTAGATGCTGATTTTTGCAAACTTGAACAGTCACCTTTTACACCAGCTTGTTTACTTATTCTGTTCATTTTGTGACTCTTATCACTATTTTTGCAGGAAAAAGACCTCGAGATTTGCTAAATCCTAAGGCTATAAAGTATTTGCAAGCAGTTTTCTCCATGAAGGATGCAATTAGCAAGAAGGAATCTCGTGAGATAAGTGCACAATTTGGTGTTACTGTCACCCAGGTTCTTTTCTTTTCCATGTACTTTAAACTTAAATTTAACGTTTCTTCTTTTGTTTCTGTTTTGTGCCTTAACATGATATTTATACAACAAATTTTTGTAGTAACCATATTTTCTTTCCCCATCTTCCTCTGCATGTAAATATGTGTATAGCCATAGTTTTTAAAGGCGAAAGGCGAGCCAAAGCTATAAGGGCAAACTAGGCAACAAACAAATTAGAAAAACACAGAAAATAAAACCATAACTCAATTGACTAGTTTAACTTCTAAAGTTGTAAAATAAAATAAAACTTCTAGTCTAATAATAAGATCCTAATTCCTAATAACATATCAAACATCATCATCAGAATTACTAATACTTCCCTGCCTTGACCTTTTGCACATACTTCCAACAAGGATCCGTTCTTGTTGTCTCTTTCGATGTAGAATTACTAATACTCATGTGCGAGCCTTGGCGCAACGGTAAACGTTGTTGTCGTGTGACCAAGAGGTCACGGGTTCGAATCTTAGGAGCGGCCTCTTGCCAAATAATTTGGCAGGGGAAGGCTTGCCCCCAGTACACCCTTGTGGTGGGACCCCTCCCCGGACCCTCGCTCAGCGGGGACGCGTAGTGCGACCGGGCCGCCCTTTTTTTTTAGACATTAGTAAGCTACTGTTTCGTACACTTTCATACAGTTTCACAAACTTTCATACAGTTCCATTCTGTTTCACACACTTTCATAAACTTGCAAAAACTTATAACCTCCATATACTTTCATAAACATACATAAGTAATAATAACAGAAAAACAATAGCAGTAGCATAATCAGCATAACTTTCATATACAGTAGCATAATCGGCATAACTTTCATAAGAATCCCAAAAATTGGGCAGCATAACAGTAGTGTCAGTCATAATAACAGAAAAATAAAGAAGAAAATAGAAGAGTAGAAATTCGGGCAGCATAACCATAGCATCAGTAGGATGAAGAAAAAGAAAAAGAAAACAAAGGAGAAGAGTAGAGAAAAATAAAAAAGAACAGTACCTTATAGTGCAATGAAGTAGATCGGTGGTGATGGTTGGCCGGCTGAAGAAGATCTGCGGTGGTTGTGGTTGGCCGGCTGAAGAAGATCTGCGGTGGTTGTGGTGAGAGTCTCTGTCGAGGAGCAGTTTCTTTCTTTTTCTTCTTTTCTTTCTATCGTTAACTTACCTAAAACAACATTATATATTTCTTTTCTAACTTCCGTTTCCCACTGAACAGAGACTAAAAGAGGTGACCTACCGCCTTAACTACAAAAGGCGACCGCCCCTCGCCTGAGTTGGAGAGGCAGTCACCTCTTGTTAATTGCCCGCCTTCCAGCACTGGAAGGATCGCCTGGGTCACCTCTCGCCTCAGGCGACCTAGGCGAACGCCTTTCACAACTATGTTATAGCTTTAGCTGTTGTTCACCTTTCTCCTGTTTTTTTTTTTTCATTTGGGACTTAATCTAGTACCTTACAAATACAACTTCACTATTTCTCATGGCTATATATTGACTCTAGGTTCGAGATTTCTTTGGTAGTCAACGATCAAGAGTGAAGAGACTAGTTCGATTGTCGAGGGAGAAGGCTGCCAGAGCAAATGCACATAAAGAACCACAAAATGTGGTCTCAACAAGCTGTGATCCTATGATGCCCATTCATATTGCACCATTAAGCTCTATTCACCCTGATCCAGTTCCTTTGGACTCTGTTGACTCCAATTCGGATCCCTTAAATTCCATTGCATCCAATTCACTTTCCTTAAACCATGTCAATATTGATCCAGTTCCCTTGTACTCTATTATCTCGAACTCTCTTCCCTTAAACCCTGTTAATCCTGATTCAGTTCCCTTAAATCACGTTGGCACTTCCAGTGCTGAAGAAATGCCATCTTGCTCAACGCAGGATGACATATTGCCTGGCTTAAATGATATAGAAAAGCATTTTGTTGATAATATCTTCACTTTGTTGCGAAAGGAAGAAACATTTTCTGGTCAGGTAAAACTGATGGAGTGGATCTTGCAAATACAAAATCCCTCAGTACTGAGCTGGTACTTATCTGTTCCTTGTGTATATAACAAGTGTTATTATTCTCTCTGTTGGCCATTTGACAATGCTGTTATTTATTGCAGGTTTTTAGCTAAAGGCGGTGTAATGATTTTGGCTACATGGCTGAGTCAAGCAGCTGCCGAAGAACAAACAAGTGCTCTTCATTTCAGCCTAAAGGCACATATACATTTTCTGAACGTTATTTGATGTGTTCTGTCACATTATCTTGCTTAATATTGAATTATTTTCCGGAATGCAGGTTCTTTGTCATCTTCCCTTACATAAAGCTCTTCCTGAACACATGTCAGCCGTACTGCACAGTGTTAATCGGTTGCGGTTTTACCGGACATCAGGTGTACTTTTGTCAGAGGCTTGTACTTTGTGATTTTTACTCTCTCTTTCTCTGCCTTTTGGCTACAATAAATATCAGCAGTCATGCGCATATTCCAAGAAAAGAAGACACTATGTAATAGTTGTATTGTTTCAGTGTCCTTATTGATTAAATGAGACTTACTTTAAGTGAAAAGAGAAATTTCATAGTTTATCATTTTTCTGAGCTACAAAGAGCCTGCTTAGGGTTGGTTTTAATTTCACAATGGATATGCTGGTAGGCTTCATTGATGTCTGGAACTGTTGAGAATGTGAACCAATTTGATGACTGCTTTATTCTTTGATCTTTTATCATTAGATCCTTATCTTATTTGAACACACTAACAAATGAAAAAGATCACGTAGCAGGGCCATGCAAATTTCCCATTCAACTTTACAAAGATTCCCCCGCCCCCAGTATTCAATTGTTAATGTGCATTGTGTACTTCAGCTGTATTATTTTACGCCTTAATTTTGAAGATAATTTTGAATCTCATTTATCTGATTTTAAGATCAGACATTTCAAACAGGGCAAGAATTTTACTGTCGAGATGGAGCAAATTATTTGCAAGAAGCCAAGCTATGAAAAAACCTAATAGATTGAGATCTTCTATCAATGCACAGGAGATGATTTTGAAGCAGAGGTATATCCCATTCCATTTCTTGGCTTGTGCAACTTTCATTCAGTAAATCTCTTTTTCATGTAACTATTTATTTATTTATTTGGTTCTAATTGCATGCAGCATTGAGGAAATTATGGGCAATGAGTTATGGCATGCCAATGGTGATAATCCTGTAAGTTCTTCACAAATCATTTACTTGGTGGAGAAAGGTGACTTGATGTCATGATTTTCTTATGCTTACTGTTGTGCAGGAAGATGGTCTTACTCTTGTTGAAAGTTCAGAGAATACAAGGTATGGATTCCATTTTAGCATGACCTAAAAAGTAGTCTGTTGATCTTTATTTTTAGTTGAGTTACGGATTGTAAATGTCATGTTTAGGAAAAATGAGCCATCTCAAACGTTAAAGCTGTTGCCAGCATCAACAGATGATGCAAGCAGGAAGCATATCCTGGGTGTATCTTCATCTCGTATCCTCAAGATCACTAAATATTTATTTGTGTATTTTTTGGTTTGTAAAAGAACTAGGAGTACAATGTGGCTTACATTTTACATCATACACTTAGTTGCATTAAACTTCAGGTGCTAGGTTAGTTTTACTAACTGGGTTTTACATTGTTAAAAAGTGTTTAAAGGTCCTTTAATATCTATGAAATCATATTATTTATGTAGCTTGTCCAAACCCCATATAAAAACTGCTGCATACTCTACTAATAAGTAGAGCACTTTTTATGTTATCGACTTTGAAAATTTAAAGGCTTGGTCAAATAAGTACTAATGCTACTTTCCAATAATTTAGGTCAGCCACATGCCATTGTTGGCATTCAGTTTTCATTTTGATTGCTCGTCACTATTGTCTTAATGTGTTTCCCCTCCAAAGTTGGTGGTTGAAGTTATGAAAAAGTTGCCTGTTGAATTTCTTGTATAATATTCAGGGCGCATCTTTTTTCTTTCATCAATTAATTCCCTTCTTAACCATTTAGATAAAGAAAAACGTAAATCAGGAAAGATTTGATTGAGGTATCTACATAATTTATTTCTTGTCTGACAGTAAGAGAATGTGCAGTGATAACATTTGTGATGGTATTCCAGTTTTCAAGAGTTTACTTATTAGCATCAAGTTTCTGCACTGTGTAAATACTATAAATTATTGGCTGAAGAAACAAATTACATGATGCTTAAAACTGTTGTTTTGATATTGTTTCGTTGATGGCAGTGACTGTATCAAGCGTGATTACTTGGTGTAAAATCACTATGAATCCCTAAATCTTTTCTCACAATATTTTAGATACTTAATAGGTCAAAATTGCTTAAATGGGAACCTTATTCCTTAATGTTGTTAATTATCGAAGTCCAATTAGTTTTGGATGCGGTGGTGGGCATTGTTTCCCAATTTCAGTTGAATGGTCAATCAAGCTATGATTGGATAAGTGAACTCATTATTAGCATTAAACGTTTCCTCCAAATCTTCTTAAACTTGACAAATCTTGTGTGGATCTCTTGCAGTAGGGACTTGACTATAATGGTTGAAATTAATGTCCTCCTTGCCTAATGGTTTCTTTTAAATCTTTTTAGTGAATGTAAGTCTGGCACCTGGAAGTCAGTGATAAAAATTGATAATATTAGCCTGGAATTTCATTCCTCCCATGGTGAATGTGCAATTGCCATTTTATTCTTTTTATATGTTAGTTGACTCGTAAGTATATTCCTTAGTTAGTATCAGATGCCAGAGAACGCAGAAAAGTTCAGTATGTGGAACAGCCAGGTCAAAAAACAGCTAGCAGGAGTCCCCTGTCCTCAAAAACAGTATCTGTTAGTCAAGGACGCCCTATGTCTACTGATGATATCCAAAAGGCAAAAATGCGTGCCTTATTCATGCAGAACAAATATGGAAAAGTTGGTGCCTCATCTAACGGAACTAATGATAAGAAGACAGAAAATCTTAATAAACCTTCAAGTACTCCACCCAGCACTTCACTCTTAGCTTCTAAAGTTCCTCTTCGGCCTAAGGTGGAGGAACACAAAAACTTTGCAGCGGTTCCTCCTAATATATGTAATAAGCATGAAAATCATCTTGTTCTAAAGCACAAAATGGGTTCAAAGGAGCATCTGGAAGAACTATACAGGAAGGTCCAGATTCCTTGGCAGATACCTCCAGGTACATTTGTTTTGGTGTTATCAGTGGTTATTCTAACTGTTTGCCCTTAATATTAGTATGGGAACATCTGCAGTAAATAGATAAAGGACACGCCTTTGAAAAGTTTCCTTAATTTTAATCTGAGCAACATAAATATATGGTAAAATCCCTGCCATTTGTCAATGTAAAATGTGGTTGTATGCAACCACTTGTGTTAGACTCTTGATGTCACTACTTTCTTTTTCCCCATGAGTCTATTTTATTCATTTCTTATACGAAGAAGAAAAGAATGGCAGTTCAATGTCTTAGTAACTGGTATGTGCTTAATTCTTTTATGACCTCTTGGTTTCTCTCCCAGTCTTATTTTATCGTTTTCTTTCTCAACTATTTTTTTTTCTTAATAATGAAGAGATGTGGCAGATTATCTTAGACTTGGATTCCAAGTTTGGGTGCCTGGTTGTTTGAAATGGCTATTCATGTCTCACTCAGTTTATTAGGTTGGAGCTAAGGCAAGAATTGATTTGTCATCATTGTCCCTCTGTTCAATTATTCAATGCATAAAAATGTCATTAACTTGAGTGGAACTGTTTGTTTTTTTGAATTGCAAGGGCTTGGTTAAAATTTATAGGCTGATACTTTCCGCAGTACAATGGCAAGATATTGTTCACATATCTGATGAAAATGGAGTAATACTCTTCATTATGTTTATCAACTGACCTTGTTCACCTTAAATCTCCGCTCTCAAGATTATAATTATGAGATTGGACATTGCCAAAAATGTAACACTATTGCTTTAGTAGGAAGATGGAAATGAATAGTTTTATCTCCATATGATGATTGTATGCTTTTCAGTTTGCTGCACATTGGTTTGTGCCTGTGTTCCTTGACTTGGAATTTAAATATACTGTAGAAATCTTGCTTTTGGTATTGTAGTTAAAAGGTTTTTCAAAGTTCTGTGGTGCTATTTATTTTGGGGGTGGAGGCTTGTGCTTATCAGTTTCGGGCCAGAACATATGACTGCAGTATATGAGGCAGTAAAACAAGAAGCATAGTAAATATTGCTCTTAATTTTAAATCCTAAAGCAACCAATAGAAATCTGGTTGATTTTATTGAATAATCATCTTTTCACTTCTAGTGAATTTTGGTTAATCTTCAAGATATTCATTTAATTACAGGGTGTGGTTGCAAATTGCTCCTTGAGTCGACAAAATCTACTTTTACTCTGGTTGATTTTATTGAATAATCATCTTTTCACTTCTAGTGAATTTTGGTTAATCTTCAAGATATTCATTTAATTACAGGATGCGGTTACAAATTGCTCCTTGAGTCGACAAAATCTACTTTTACTCCCCCCACCCCCTTTATAGTTCTTTGTATAGTTTTCCCCCTCAAAACTATTGAGCTTCCCTACTACTATGAAGTTCTTTCCAGAGGATGCCTCCTGTATATTACAGTTCAGTCAAAAAGCTGCTTGTTGATCATGTGAATGTTGTAATTTTTCTTGGGGCTTTTGGCTTATATTCTTACATTTCCCTTTTCAAACATGTTGGCTTTAAGTGCACGTTCTGTAGATTATTCAGCTTTTTATTTCCTTTTCCTTTCTGCAGAAATAAAACTTCAGGATATCTGGAGAGTGGGCGTTGGTGAGAATAGCAAAGAAGTGGATGTTCAGAGAAACAGAAATCGTAGGGAGATTGAAACATTGTGCCGAACTGTGCAGGAGATACCATCTAACCCCAAGGAACCTTGGGACATTGAGATGGATTATGATGACACATTGACCCCAGATATTCCAGTTGAACAGCCACCTGATGCTGATGTTACAGAAACACAAGTCTTCCACAATGAAGAGAGAGTAAACGCAATAGTTACACCAACCACTACTTTCTGTCCGGTTGTTGGCGGGGGAGCAGCAGAGCCAGACCTTGAGTTGCTTGCTGTATTGCTTAAAAATCCAGAATTGGTTTTTGCATTAACTTCTGGGCAAGCTAGTAATATATCATCTGAGGAAACTCTGAAGCTGCTTGATGTGATTAAGAGGAGTGGGGCCGGTTTGGCAACTAGTTCGAATGGGTTTTCTGGGAAAGTAGAGGAAAAGGTCGAAGTTTCTCTTCCGTCCCCAACCCCGTCCAGCAATCCTGGAACGGTGCGTGAAATAGACTTATGCTGCAAATTTCACCACACCCTTCAACTGTTGTCAATTTCTTGGGGACCGACAGATTCGATCCCCTGTATTAAATGGTTATATATATAAATTACAGAAATGCATGGCTTCTAAATGAATTAAGAAGTACTGGAAGTCAGTAAACCAATGTTTCCATTAACTACCGGCTGAGTGATGTATAAAATATAAACACGAAACCATGGGGGATTAGAAACTCAAAATGAATTACCTAGAAATATGAGGATTAACTAGTTCACATCGAGGATTATATGTGGCTCTCTCCATCCCTGTTCTAGATTGTTCATGGGGTTAAATCTTTCTGTGCCAGCTTTATAGTCTTTAAGCATTGGAGATGGTAAATCTGGACTAGTGAACCCCTGTTTTTGCGGATACCAGAGAGGATTTCTTGATTTAAAAAATTTGGTATTAGAATTATGCTTATTTCTTATAATTAATTAGTCATACTAATTTTGTAAAATTTCCGTTTAAACGTGCAGAGTGGATGGAGACCAGAGGTTGCAAAGAACCCCTTCTCTCATCAAAACAACAGGGGGAATAGGATTTCCTACGCAGAATCAGGTGTTCCTTCCACAGAAAGGGTTACAGGCTTGTTGCAGGCTCAGAACCATGCTAATAACATTAGAATGTCCCAACAGCAGTATTTCTCATTGCCTCAAGCGACTTCCAGTAACATTATTCACGATAACAGACAACCTTCTATGGTTATTCCATCACGCCAGAATCTTCCAGCCAGTTCTTCAATGTTAGAAACGGGCTTGCCCATAAAAAACATAATGAGACACAATTTTTCCACTGCAAACCGCAGGCCTTCAATGCGGGTTGAAGCAATGGACAACGTTAAAACAGCTGCATCTTTACATCTTGCTCCAGAGAGGCGACAGGTTTCACTTTCATTGTCTTCCACTATGCCAATGTCAACACCTAATCGGTCATATTCACGGACACCCCTTACACCTGAGCCTATGCACTCATCTAGGCAATCTACTGGAAATATTGGTTCAATGCCTGAATCCTGGAGAGCCAGACAGGGTTTAGCTTCCAATTTGCAATCTCGAGTTAATCAAAACAATCATGAAACATCATTTAGAGGGGCCCTACAGGCTCGCCGGGAGAGAAATGAATATATAGGTGAGGAGGGATTTGAGTCTTGGAGTCCGGAGAACAGTCCTGGAAGATCGCCGGAGAACATGCCTGGTAGAAATTATACTGGAGGCAGATCAAATGGTGGCGGGAATTATACTCATGATAATGGGTCCAGGCAACGTAATTTTGATAACCACCGGGACCATAACTGGAATGGGAACAGAAGATTCCGTTGACTAGAGTAAATTATGTTTGAGGATGAGATTCTTAATTTGAGATGGTAACATCGCAGCTAATATAATTGCAATTGTTGGGACGTACAAAGCTTTCAATTGAGATTGAAAAAAAAAAAAGAAGCTCACGCCAAGTTTTCCAGTTTTTAGTGTATACCATATTTCTACCCAAAAAAAAAAAAAAAAGTGTATACCATGTTATTTTACTTACAACGTACTTTGGCATACCTCCACTGTGTGGGAAGCTTTGGTGGGCCTTTGTGTCCGATGACATGCAGATTTGAGATCAGCGGTCAATATTATGGAATATCTGTTTATAGTGTCATAGATGGGATGTATTTAGAAATTTGAGAATCAATAATTCCGTTCTCCTTAATTGGCACTAGTTAAATTTATCAAAGTAATACTAGCAATAATGTAGTAAGATTGCAATTATAGTAAATACTTTACTATTTGTTGTGTTGAATATATGAGTGAAACCGAATGCATGTAGTTTCTATATTTTATCTCTAAAACAAGAATCTTAGGAATTCCTGGCTTACGGATAAACTCCAAATACCTTTAAGACAATGTCGAGAAATTGTCTTAATGAAGTAGGATTTTATTTTGTTATATTCTTTTGGCTTAGTTGTTTTTTAATTTACCTGCTTGAATATTTGTTACGTGCTCTTTTGGAAATTAGAACCATTATAACTTGTTGAATATGATTTTTGTAACTTTTTTTGTTGGGAATAAAAATAAACATGAGCAAAATAATCAATAAAAATAATACCGATAAATTAATGTAGTCCACCTTTAAGTTTGGGCTACATCCATGATCAAACTCGAGACTAAATTCTTCAACTATAAAATAGTAGACGTACAAAGAGGATATTCTTTAGATGATTTTTTAGAGTTACAAAAATATGAGATAAATTAATATTGTAGCATTCAACGTTTTCCAGAAATATCCAAAATAATTATCTTACTATTTTGCATCTCTTCAAAATAATTAGACTATCTTCTCAAAATTTAAATTCTCTTAATTCAAGAACAAACTCACAATGAAAAACCTCTTTTTGATTATCTGCTTCTCACATTCACAATTGAGTATCTCCTCCTTTGGCTTTTATAAGACCAAGGAGGGAACATTGCCAACAATAATGTTGCAGGCAATTAATTTGTTGTAGTTGACTATCAAATTCGGTGGAATTAATTGTTAAAAAGATTTTTTTTAAAATTAATAATTTGATGTCCCTCGTTAATTGGAATAGCAACTACCACCTAATAATTCTCCGCCTCCCAATTACATGAGGATCTTGTTATCCCTGCAACCATTCGACATTATTCAAACTTTTTTTTAATAAAATCTTTGTTAACATCTGATCCATTTTCATTATGAATCTTCTCAAGCTGTATAGCTTCATCTCCAACACATCCCTGATCCATTGATATCTCACATCAATATGCTTTGATCTGGAATGGTAAGATGAATTCTTTCCAAGGTGAATAACACTCTGACTCTCACAAAATAGTTGGTGCTTTCCTTGACGAAAGCCAAGTTCATTGAAGAACTTCTTCATGCATAACAACTTTTTGCACGCTTCTGGTGCTGTAATGAATTTTGCTTTAGTTGTGGAAAGTGCAACACACTTCTATAGTCTTAACTGCCATGACACAACCCCCTGCAAATGTAATCAGATAACTTGATGTAGATTTCCTTGTGTCAGCATCACCAGCCATATATGCATCTGTGTAGCCAACCAGTAAAAGTTCGGTATCTCTAAAACATAAGCACGTCTTGGAAGTACCACGAAGATACATGAATACCCATTTGACAGCTTCCCAATGTTCCTTTCCTGAAAGGAATCATCTCACGAAACCAACTGCCTGTGCAATATCTGGTCGTGTGCATACCATGGCGTACATTAAGCTTCCAACTATTGATCCATACGAAACTTTGCTCATTTCTTTCTTCTCTTTATTAGTAGAAGGGCAATGCTTGCAATTGAATTTAAAATGATTAATAGGAGGACAACTAACCATTTTAGTTTATCCATGTTGAACTGTTAAAGTACTTCCTCAATGTACTTCTCCTGCGACAACCATCGAATGATTCATATGCCAAGAATATGTTTTGTTGACCCTAAGTTTTTCATGACAAAAGACTTGCTCACTTGTTTCTTCAAATTGTTAATTTTGGAAATATTTTTACTAACAATCAGCATGTCATCCACATATAGCAATAAAATAGTGAAATCATCTTCAGTGAATTTTTGAACGAATACGCAGTGATCTAAAGTAGTCTTCTTATATCCTTATTCCACATAACAGACTCAAACTTCTCGTACCACTGTCCTGGTGCTTGCTTTAAGCTGTAAAGACTCTTCTTTAGCTTGCAGATAAACATAATCCTTTTTTCCTTTCTTCTTGAAACTCTATGGTTGCTCCATGTATATATCTTCTTCCAAATCACCGTGAAGGAAGGCAGTCTTCACATCCATTTGTTCAACCTCCAGGTTTTGACTTGCTGTTGACTCTAGCATAGTACACATAGATGTCATCTTCACCACGGGTGAGAAAATCTCATCAAAGTTAATGCCTTTTCTTTGACTATATCCCTTCACAACCAATCATGCTTTGAATCAAGGTTGTGAGTTAGCTTCTTCATTCTTGATCATGAACACCCATATATTCTTCAAAGCCTTTTTACCTTCCGGCTACTTCACTAGCTCGAAAGTTTTATTCTCATACAAGGATTTCATCTCATCTTGCATGTCGTCGACCCACTTCTGCTTGTGTTCATCATCCATGGCTTCTTTAGCGCTTTCTGGTTCTCCCCCCATCAATCACTAGGACATAATCGCTTAAAGAATATATGGTAGAATGTTGAACAACTTTGTCAGATCTTGTTTGAACTAGAGAACCTTTTGGAATTGGTGGTTGATGGTGAATTCTTCATCGACATCAGATGCTTCATTCTGAATAGGAGCGTCTCAATCAACTATATCTAGTTGATTAATTTGAATTTCTTCTCCAACCTGTCTTGGCATCATTATTGGAGGAACTAGCTGTAGGCTTAGTGACCTAGTTTCAGGTTTGGGAACATCTTTTTTGGACTTCTCAATGTCTTCAATTGTTTGGTCTTCTATAAAGATTGCATCACGACTTCTAATTAACTTCTTTTAGACTGGATCAAAGAACTTATAACCAAATTCATCTTGATCATAACCAATAAATACACACTCTCATGTTTTGACATCAAGTTTGGATCTTTCATCCTTGGGAATATGGACAAAAGCTTTGCAATCAAACACTCACAGATGTTTGTAGGAAATGTCTTTTCCAAACACACCTTTTCTGGAACATTGTAATCCAACGGCACATATGGTGAAAGGTTTAGAATATAAGTTATCGTGACTAGAGCTTCACCCTAAAACTCCTTAGGCAACTTCGCATGTGAGAGTAAGCATCTGACTTTCTACATCAAAGTTTTATTCATCCTTTCACTAAACCCATTCAATTGCGGTGTTTTTGGAGGATTTCATTGATGTTGAATATCATGCTCCTTGCAGTACATACTGAATGAACCAGTGTACTCTCCACCATTGTTTGTCCGTGCACTTTAGCTTTTTATCGGTTTGCCTCTCAACTTGGGCTATAAAATGCTTGAAAATATTTAACATTTGATCTTTTATTTTCAGAGTGTATACCCATATTTTCTCGAATGGTCGTCTATAAAAGTCACAAACTAATGAGCACCACCAAGTGACTTTGGGAACGACCCACATAGATCTGAGTGTACCAGATCTAATAAATTTTCCACTCCAGAAGGAGAGGAACTCTTGAAAGAAACTCTATTTTGTTTTATGGCCAGACAATTAGCACATTTATTCAAATGAACATGATCTAATCTAGTTAGAATATTTTTCTTGGCCAGTTGTGTCTTACCTTTCTCAAGCATATGCTTGAGGCATCTATGCCATAATTCGATTGCATTTTAATTCTCCGTTGTATTGACCGCTTTTTGGGACAACTTTGTTTATATCATATACAATCTTAAGTAATTTTTGCCTCTTGCAACCACCATTGAACCTTTGGTGAGCTTCCATTATTCTAGATTGCAAAAAGTATTACAGAAACCTTCTCCATCAAGCTTGTCTGTGGAGATAAGATTCAGCCATATATCTGGAACATGTTTGACATCTTTCAGCACTAACTACATGCCATTCTCATCTTCTAAGCGAATGTCACCTTTTCCCATCCATACAACATCGAAATCTCCTAGTGTGTAAGATGAGAAAAATTCCCTTCAAGGCGTGGCATGAATAGTAGCACCACTATCAATCACCCAACTAATCTCCTAGGTTACGAGACTGATAATATCAGCATCATAGACAATATTGAACTCGCCATCAGTGTTTGCTCGTTCATCATCGGTACTATCATCTCTCTTATCTTCTTTACCTTTGCTTTGCTCCTGATTGAGCTTTCCATAGAATCTTCTAATGTTTTTTATTATAGTGGTGGCACTCAATATTGGCATACTTGTTGGATTTTCCTCTGCTCTTGCCTCTATTTTTGAATCCTCTAGCTCCACTCCTTCCTCTAGAATTCAGAACTAGAACATCTGACTGTGATGTAGAGCCTCCTTACATTTTGCGCCTAATCTCTTCATTTAAGATACCAATTTTGACAAACTCCATGCTAATTTTTCTATCTGGTGCGAAGTATGAAAGTAAATTCTTAGAGTTTCCCACGACCCTAGTAAGGAAGCCAACGTCAGTAAAGCAGTCAGCTCATCTTCAATTTTCATCCCCATACTAGACAATTGATCCACGACCCCTTAGAACTTGTTTAGGTCATCTGTGAGAGAAGTACCATCTTTGAAACAATTTGGTCAAATAAAAAAATTATTATTAGGTTAATACGCATATTTGCCCTTGTGTTTTCTCGGAAAAACAAATATGCCATTGTATCAAATAAACCCACTAAAATCTCCCTATACTTTCCACAAACCTACAAATATACCCTAAACTAACAGAAGTGTGATTTGGCACAAACGGCGTGCCACGTGTGACGCCACGTCCCTATTTTCATAATTAGATAATTTTAAAAATATACCTATGTGGCAACTAATATATAAAGGGTTAAATTGAAAACCCATTCGTCTCTTATTTCATTATTTCGACCTTCAGTTCACTGAACCCAGACAAAAAGAACCCTTCGACTTCTTCTTTCTCTCGATTGAAGTACGATCTTCCTCCTTTTCTTGCTCTAGATTGAGAAAAACGAAAGGAAAAACCCTAATATCACTAACTTTTTGACGAGTGGAGAGCGCATGTGGAGATGAAACACGCGATACATAGGGAGATGAAACACACGATTGAAATTTAGATCGATTTGGAGTGGAGAACATAGAAAGGCAAGTCTTCAACTTCTTCTTTCTATCAATTTGATTTCTGGGTTGACGACATGCAATATCGATATATGGGTATGGGTATGGGTTTTCTGTACGTGTTTTATGGATATGGGTATGGGTTGTTTGATGGGTATGTGTTTGTGAATGTTGTCGAAATGTATCTGTTATCGTCAATCTCTTTATTTGTTATCCTGAATAATTTTGTTCTCATCATAATTTTCTGAATTTTTTATCCTGAATTTTGTTCTTATCGTCAATTTCTGAATTTTTTATCCCGAATTTTGTTATTATTGTTTGGATTCACCTCTTTGTTTGATTGATGGAATTATGTGAATTATCCTTTAAAGAGGAGAATGTTGTTTCTGTTATGTGTTGTTGCTGTTATTGCTTATGAGCTGTTGCTGTTATTGCTTATGAGCTATTGCTTAGAATGTTGTTGCTCTTATTGCTTATGATTTATTGCTTAGAATGTTGTTGCTCTTATTGCTTATGATTTTTGCTTAGAATGTTGTTGCTGTTATTGCTTAGAATGTTGTTGCTGTTATATGTTGTTGCTGAACTTGAGCATATTGTGTTGTTGCAGAATTTGAAAATGCTATCGGTGAAGATTTATTTGCATTTTGGGGGTGGATGGATCAATGATCCACATCTAGATTATATAAAGGGGGAGTTTGTAATCAAAGACAATTTTGATCCTGACTTTTTAAATTTAGTTGAGCTTAGGGAGTTATATCGCGATGATTTGAAGTTCCATAATGTTAGGGAAATACTATGTCTAGAACCCGGTAGTTTGTTGAAGTCTGGTAGGGTGTTTGAATTGGATGGGGATGATAGCATTAGGAGGCTTTTATCTTGCATTAGTCTGAAAAACAATGTCATTCACATATATGTATCCCATAAGGTAGATGAGCCTATTCTTGTTAATGATATACTAGCTCTTCCTTATAATGAGATGGATGGTGTGAATGATAATGTTGATGGTGAGGGGGTAAGAGGTGTAGGGGAAGAGGGCAATGTAGACTGTGAGGATAGGGTAGATGTTGGGGAAGAGGGTAATGTAGAGGAAGTAGAAGCAGGAGGTGTTAATGTGGAATGTGAGGATGTAGGAAATGTAGGGGAAGTAGAAGGTAATGTAGGAAATGTAGGGGGTAATATAGAGGAAGTAGAAGCAGGAGATGTTAATATGGAATGTCAGGATGTAGGAAATGTAGGGGGCAATGTAGAGGAAGTAGAAGTTGGAGTACTTATCCTGAAGAATTCAAAGACAACCTAAATACATTAGGGTCCATTGCAAAGGAGGCAGCAGAACATCTTGTTAGTTATCCCCCACAGAGATGGTGCATGGCATACTTCAGTGGTAGGAGTAAGGACATAATCGTCACAAATAATCATGTTGAGAGCTTCAATGCTTGGATTAAGGTGCCAAGAGAGAAGTCTATTTACAGACTACTTGATGGAGTTAGGCTTGAGGTGATGGGAAAACTAAAGGATTGTGCTAAAGAAGCTTCAAAGTGGAAGAAAGAATGGAGTCCTAAATGCATGAAGGTGTACAATTTAAACAGTGAGATTGCTCAGATGTGTAGAGTGGAGTGGAATGGGGATGATGGCTATGAGGTCAGTGAAGGACATGATATGCATGCTGTGATGTTGGATAAGAAAGTATGCACATGTAGAGAGTGAGAGCTATCTGGCAT
Organism: Euphorbia lathyris; assembly: GCF_963576675.1. Classification (NCBI taxonomy): domain Eukaryota; kingdom Viridiplantae; phylum Streptophyta; class Magnoliopsida; order Malpighiales; family Euphorbiaceae; genus Euphorbia; species Euphorbia lathyris. The sequence continues at coordinate 60,315,347 of NC_088911.1, forward strand.
CCCTTGCCCTTATGCAATATGTGCATTGCGGCACAAAAGGTTGGATCCCTTAAAAGAGATTTCTTCTATCACATTTCAACCTTTAGAAAAACTTACAGTTGCAAACTTCAACCAGTGAGAGGGAAGAATTTTTGGAATGTTGATCAATTCGAACCAATACTGCCTCCACCAATAATGAGAATGCCAGGCAGGCCTAAGAAGAGAAGGATTAGAGAATCTACAGAGCCCGACAGATAAAGTCAAACACAGAAATTGTCAAGGAGTGGACACAAGAAAAAGTGTAGTAAGTGTGGGTTATATGGGCATAACAAGCTTAAATGCAAAGGGGTAAGTCAGTATAATTATAAATTTAATTTCATTTGTTATTGATTGAGTTGGAATGTTGATTTTTCTCATTTTTTTGTAGGCACCCACTGATGCAACTACAACCAGTGGACCGGGTGAGAGCACAAGAACTCCCAACACTCATGCATCAACTCCCAATGCAGCAAATAGAGTAACCCCTCCTCCTAATGTGGCAACTAATGTAACCCCTCCTTCCAATGCACCAGCATCAAGCAATATCGGAACAGAGCTACCAAGACACCCAAGTGTGTTGACATCGGATCAGTAGTACCAAGACCTTAGAAACCGCTTCTACGATGCCATACGACAATGATATAATACTTGGAAAGGAAAGGTAAATGAAATATCTTGGAGCATATTGTGTTTATTGAATATCATACCTTGAGCATACTATGTTTATTGAATATCATAACTTGGTTATAAACATGAAAAGGAGCTATGATGTATATTTACAAGTTGCAGTAAAAGGATACTGGTTATAAACTATTATGGCTTCATGTACCTGTTCTACCATGTGTCATATTCTGGGTTAATATTTCATTAGAAAGTACATGTTCTACCATGTGTCATTTTCTGTTGTTGGATTAATAGCTCTTACATTCCTTCATCAAATCCACCTCGACACAAACCCGTGCGAACCTACCGCGTGTTGCTTTAATTGTAGTCTTATTCATCTCGACAGCTTTCCCAATCGAGTTTGCCACTGCCATAATGAAGGTTGCATCATATAGCTGAACAGGAAAATCCAGAAAGCATACCCAGACTAGAGTAGAGGAAATTGTTGCTGATTCTACAATAAACTCAGGTGACCAAGTCTTAACAAATAAGTAATGGCCTTGCACAATCCATGGACCATCCCAAACCACCCTTTCTTTATCTCCCATATCATGGAATTTGACAAGGTGGAAACCGTACCCGACATCCATGATTTCTAGAGCTCTAAAGCCCGTTTGCGCAGCGCAATATACCTAACATTCCTTCCTAAGACCTTTACTATCAGAGCTCGTTGCCATGGTGCATCCCATTCATTCAGAACTTCTGGTGGCACAGTAAAACTTGGCTTTAGGGGATTGTTGTGCGAAACCGATACTATTCCTTCTGCAATGAGGTCATAATGTCTGAACGTTGCTTCAGGAATGGTCTTCCCTGTCAAAGAGTCACGGTAAGATAAAGATTCTGTTGAGGTCATTAGGACATCGCCACCATCATCGTCCAGTGGTTTGTGTTGCTGTTGAATTATGTGGCGGTGCTAGGGTTCAGTCGGCGATCTCTCCCTTTTGAATAAGTATATGGAGATGTAGGAGAATGGAGAATGGTGATTAACCTATCAAAATTGATTTTATAAGAATAAAATAGAGACATAGAAAATTATTTGATACTTAAAAGAAAAATGCATTTTGATTGTTATTACTACTATTTAACCATACAACTATTACATTAAATTTAAGCTAAATTTGTGTTTATCTTTTCAACTTTAAGTCTAAATTTATTGGTCTATGTGATAATAAATACATTTAATTCATCTCATACTAAGAGTATATAATTTTTTAATAAATATATCCGTAAATTTGAAAAAAAAATCTATACTATATATAATAGCGGAAGCAGATAAAATTTATAAGAAGTGTTTTAGAGGCTTTTTAGCTTAGTTGGTACCGTAGGAGCAAAAAGATTAAATGAGTTAATGAGTTTTAATTATCTCTATATCATAAGTACTATATTAACATATTATTTATTGTCAATAACAAGCCCATTAATTAAAATAATAAAAGAAAACAAGAGTTATAAGAAGATGAAAAACCACAAAGGGAAGGAAATCCAAAAATCACAAATAAACCTATATACAAAGCATGATATATAGTATTTCATCATTATATTCATTAGCCACCGAAAATCAAAATCTCTTCGACCTTTAATTTTGATTATGTATTAGTTTTGTTCTTAATCTTACAATTTTGTTCATACTTCAAATAATATAGTCTTATAATTTTCTTCTTACTTCATTAAGAGATTCAAGTTTGTTTAGAAGCAGTTTCCATTGATAAACTGTATTAATAACATTTCTTTCAAGAATTTGGAGAATTTAGATTTTGATATCTCCAATTGAAGAAATATGATGGAAATAGAAGAGATATAAACAACTGAAATCGATGAAAGCAAATGTGTCAAAAATTATACGAACCTTTGAAGGTAATGATTCGATTTTCTTTTTCATATGTAGTAGTTATTTTGTTCTCAATTCTGTTGTTCCACACATCTCACTGCCTTATTTATATTTTCTATTTTATTTATGTTTTTTTAAATAATAAATAAAGATTTTGTATATTTTCATTCTTTTTAGTATAAGTTGCTAGGTGTAATCGTTTCGATTGTTAACTCTAACTAAAATTTAGATTTTCGGCTTTATATGAACTCAATTGTTAGGTTTAATGGGAGTTGGATTAATTTTTCAAATTAAGAACTTGGTGAAGTCTACTGATTTTTTTTTAATATGAGTTTATCTAACTCATATGGATTAAATTTTTTATTTTTATGTATTTTTGGTACGAATATAAAGTTTCATAAAATAGTTGTTTATTGAAGTTGGAGACATATTGAAGAAAATAATTAAAGATGTATTGAAACATTATACTTACAGTGAAATTTATTTCAATTATAAATCATGTTTTGTCATAATTAGTATTCTAAGTTTTCTTTCTCATTTTTAGTGATAAATTCTATATCTATACTATATATAATCGTGAAAGTAGAGAGAAAATAATGATGAGAGTTTTAGAGGTCTTTTTTGATGAGTTGTCAAAATGGTAACAAATGAAAATTAAAAATATAATATCTAATCTACTTTATATTTAATAGAACTTACAAAATATCCCAACAACAAAAATTACATAACGAAAAAAAATTATGTAAGGATCTATTCAAATTCCATTCATTTAACTTTAATAAATAACATTAAAACCAATATTACTGAAAAAAAATATTTATATTTAATAGATATAATAAAATAACTTACAAAATATTCAAAGGAAAAAAAATATAACGACAAAAATATGTAAGAATCCATTTAAATTCCCTTTATTTAACTTTAATAAATAGCATTAAAACCAATATAATTGAAAAACAATTATAACATATTGATAAAAATATATTTAAGGATGCATTCAAATTCCATTCATTTGACTTTAATAAATAACATTAAAACCAATATAATTGAAAAAATTATATTTATATTTAATAGATATAATAAAATAACTTACAAAATATCTCAATGAAAACAAATTATATAACGTTAAAAAATGTAAAGATCCATTCAAATTCCATTCATTTAACTTTAATAATTAGTACTAAACCCAATATAACTGAATTTTTTTTTATAACACATTTAATTTTTCGTTGTAATAATTCACAAAATATTTAAACTTTCAAACTACTATATAACCAAATAAAATTTAAAAAGCAAGACATGCCTATTTCAAATTCATGGATTTATCAAAGATTGTAGAAAACACGAGAAAAAAGAATTTTGAGGAGAGCTAGAATTTGATTGAAAAAATATCACTACAAAGTTTAGTAAATATTTTAAAATCGAAAGATTATATAGAAAACAAATTATATCAAGCAATTATAAAAATATGTTTGTTAATTTATTTACAATCTATAAATTTAAATTATTTTAAAACAAAATATTAATATCACTATATATAAATGATATAAAATTTAAAAAATATCAAAACATTAAATTTCTATAAAAAAAATGATCCACCCGCACAACGCGCGGGCACAATACTAGTTTAATATAATTTTTCCTACTTTTTGTTTTTTTTGAAATGAGTTTTTTCTACTTTTAATAATACAATCTTCCTTTAAAAAGATAATCCTTTAAAAAAAACTCTTAAATATTATTTTTCCTTCTTAAAAGAGAAAATTAATAAACTTTCAAGGATGTTTTTGACAAAATTAATAGCAAGTGTGCTAGTTGGAAAGCAAAATCACTTTCTCTTGCAGGTCGTCTTACTTTGATTTAGTCAGTGAACTCCGCGGCGCTTAATCATATTATGCAAGCTTGTCGTCTTCCTGAACCAGTTCTTAACGGTTTAGATAAAATCAATCGACGTTTCCTATGGGGGGACTCGGTGGAAGGTAGGAAAATTCATCTTGTTCCTTGGAAGGAGGTTTGCCAACCTAAAGGTTTGGGTAGCCTTGGGATTAGACAGGCTAAGGATAATAACAAAGTGTTGTTAATGAAACTCATTTGGAGGATGTGGCAATCTCCGTCTGCTCTGTGGGTTCGGCTCCTTTACGGGAAGTATAGGAATAATAGGATTTTTGGGGGGCATAAAGAAAAAGTCCAGGTTGTTCCTTTTTATGGAAAGGGGTTAATGCGGTTTTTTTCTGAGTTTTGCACTAGTATTGGATGGTCGGTTGGCAATGGGAGATCGATTAGTTTTTGGAATGATGCTCGGCTAAGAAGCAGCCTTTGTTGGAGATTTGTTCTATTCCTCCGCCTCCAGAGTTTCGAAATTGGAGAATTGCGGATGTCGTGGCTGAGGATGGAGAGTGGGATTGGTCTAAATTTGATCCTTTTTTCAGCCTTGAAACTCTCCTGAGAATCCGAGGAGTTCAAGTTAGCTGCATGGAGGAGGATGGCAATACTCGTTGTTGGTCGTTTACTAATAACGGTGCTTACTCTTGTAAATCTGCTTTTGAAGCTTTTAATCAGGATATGGATATTCCTCCTTCAAACCTTTGGAAGGTTATTTGGTCCTTGAAGGTTCCTTATCGTATAAGGAGTTTTCTTTGACTCTGTGTTAAGAATAGGCTCTTGACGAATGTTGAAAGGAAAAGACTACATTTGATAGATTCTGATGCTCGTAGTAGATGTAAAGCTCATGCGGAAACCAATTGTCATGTTCTTAGAGATTGTGCTGGAAGTAAGGCCGTGTGGATAAAAGTGTTGCCTGAACAGTGTCTTTCTGCCTTCTTTTCCTATTCGGAACAAGACTGGTTTAGGGAGGGTGTTGGAGGGAAGATTTTGGCTGAGCTCGAGCATGGAGCAATTCTGTTTGCTGTGGTCTGCCACCAAATTTGGTATTGGAGGAATGTAGAGGTGGTGGGAGAAGGAGCGGTTGTCATTCCTAATTTGCTGGAGTTCTTCTTCAGGAAAGTTAAATCAATTGTTGAGAGTTTTACAGTTGATAGTTTAGCAGGTTCTATTTTCATCTGTTAGGCTAAGATAGACTGGTGAGGGGGTGGTGGAGTTGAATACCGATGGGTCGTGTAAAGAGAATGGAAGAATTGCTGGCGGTGGTGTTTTAAGAGATGCTGGAGGTGCTTGGTTGTCTGGTTTTGCTCAGAATCTGGGCTTGGGCTCTTCGTTTATTGCTGAGCTCTGGGATATCTTTTCTGGGCTTAGGATGACAGAGGGTCTGGGGATTAGGAAGCTACTCGTGGAGTCAGACAATCTCGAAGTAGTCAATTTAATTTCTGATAAAAGGGATCTGTGCTTAGGGAGCCAGAATTTAGTCAAGACAATTAGAAGGATTTGCTCCTCTTTCGATAGTATCAACTTCTGCCATGTTTATAGAGAGCAGAATCAGGTGGCAGATCGACTTGCTACAGAAGGCCATGAGATGGCTTTGGGCGTCTCGATTTTCTCGTCTCCCCCTAATTTCCTTTTGTTTTTGTTTTCGGAAGATAATGTGGGAGTTAGCTTTCCTAAGCTAATCCCGGACTAACTTGTTGTAGTGTTTTATTTTTTCATTCTTTTCTCCTGTCAAAAAAAAAAAAAAAACTTTTCCATTGTCCGAAGTAACGCTGGATAGAAATAACATCGAAAATTCCTCACAGTAGTACTGCAATTCGATTTCAAAAAGTAAAATTGAGGAAGAATAGAAATACAGAATAATGGCGTTATTAGTAAGCAATTAATTAATTAACGGGAGAGCGAGCGATCTTCATATTCAGAAATTTCTGTCATCTCCCTCCCACTTCTATCACAATGGGATTGAGATTCCTCTTTAAATCCCATTTCATCTCCTCTATTTCTTCTTGCCGCCATAAAACTCTTTCCTCAACTCTTTATTATATCAATTCTCACTTGCTCGATCCTTCCCCTACTTCACCCCAATTTCCTTTTTACAATATCCCTACACGCTGCCATTTCGGACTTCCTCATCCCCACTCCGATCACCGCCATAATCAACCCTCTACCCAAGATGGCGAGAAAATATTCCGTTTGGGCCTTGCCGCTGATATTGCCTTAGCTGCTGGAAAAGCTTTCACTGGTTATTTATCAGGAAGCACTGCAATAGTTGCCGATGCTGCCCACTCTGTTTCTGATGTGGTATACTTACCTTCTTTATTCTTTTTTTCTTCTTCCTCTCTTTCTTCATTTACCGTAATTTTAAGATTTTTTTTTTTTTTTTTGCAGGTTCTTAGTGGGGTTGCTTTATGGTCCTTCAAAGCTGGAAATGCTCCTAGAGACAAAGAACATCCATATGGTCACTTTTAATTTGTACCTCCACGCTACTCCATTGTTCTAAATATATGCATATGTCTGCCTTGTCTTTTTTGTTCAGCTAGCTTCATCAGACTACAACATTTTTTTTTTCCAGGATTGATTTAAAATCTGCTTTTCTAATTTGCTTTCCTCTTTTTATAGTAGACATATTTCTGAGTTCATGGTCCACTCAACTTATTTTTGTGCATTATGCCTTATCCAATAAATCAACAACAAATTATAATTTCTCCTGCTTATATATATTCACATTTGTAGACTGAGCATGGGGATTTTCATTCTTAATTGAACTTTATTTGCAACACATTTTCTTTTCCATGGAAGCCATTGATGATTGAAGTTGTGATATTGTAGAGTTGATTGGGTTTAACTAGTTGGTGCGATTTTGGAAGGATGTGACATTGTGATTTTTAACTGTTTGCAAATTTGTGTGGCAATTTTGAATTAATTGTAGGACCTGGTCTCTAGGTGGATGGGGGTTAGAGGAGGTTCATTAAAGTGAGGTTATTTTCCTAACCTTGGTTGGGAAGGAGTTTAAATGGAGGTTATTTTTCTAACCTTGCTTGGCTAGGAGTTTAAGTTTAAATGAAGGTTAAATGAGGGTTAAATGGAGGTTCAAAAACCTTGAAATAACCTCAATTTCAGTCCCACCAAATTGGTGGGATCTGAAGGTTCTATAAATAATCTCCCCTCCCTTCCCTTCCCCTTCCCTCCCCTCCCTTTAATGAACCTTGTGAAACCTTCATCCAAGCAGGGATTATTTAAACTTCCCTTGGTTTTTTGCATTGATATGGCTTATAACATTTATTGGAGCTGTGAAAGAGAAGAAGAATTTTTTTTGAAAGAAGTCAGAGTACTAGCTAATTCACTGTTTATTATCAGATTGGTATATTACATATCTTTATATGTTGTTTGGATCTTAAATTGCTACCTTCATTGACCTTCATCAGCCATATGGTTCATGATGTATGTTAGTATTCTAAAGGTTATGGTGGTAATTGGAAAACAAATTATTGTATCATGGATCCTAAGATTCAGATGTCCTCTGTCTGAATCCTCCAGTGCTTTTTATGCATTTTATTTTCTAGGTGGATGTTTCATTTTCACCTTCTTCTAGTGGATGTGATATTGAAGGAAAGCTTTTCAGTCTAATACTGTAATATGTTGTTGGAGAAGAATGAGAAGGCGTTATGCCTCTAGGTTTTGTAATTCCCGTCTTCCTTTTTCTTGCTCAGGGCATGGAAAATTCGAGTCTTTGGGAGCCCTTGGAATTTCTTGCATGCTTTTGGCAACTGCTGGCGGTATTGCTTGGCATGCTTTGGATCTTCTTCTTGTGAGATTTCTTTTCTCTTACTTCCCCTTTTGAATTAAGGTTTTCATGCTGCATTCCGCTCCTGATGTCTACATTTGCTTTCTCAATCCCAGAGTAAGATTTTGTTAATGATCCAGCAATTCTCAAGTGCAGGGGTTGTTGTCTGCATCTTCAGAAGTGGTAAACCATTCAATGACTCATGAACATGTGCATAGTCATAGTCATGGTGGACTTCATCATGGAATTGACATGGAGCATCCCATGCTTGCCTTGAGCATGACTATTTTGTCAATATCTGTAAAAGAAGGGTTAGTAATTTGTTGGATTCTTGGCTGATGCTATTGATTCTCATTAGCTCCCTCGCACTCTAAAGTGGTGGTATCCTAATTCACCCTTCTATCATCTGTAATATATGCTAGGTTGGGTTTTATAGATGCCTTTTGACTTAGGTTAAAGGTTCATGTGAAACATTTATTCTTTGCACTTGTATTTTTAAGTAATTATCACAGGAGACCATCATATTTTCTGCATGAAATTTCATATTCTATCTCTCGGATTTCGCTTTCAATATAGGACCAGGATTTTTTACATTTCCAGATGGGAAGATTTGAATTTGCGAGACTTTCAGAATTCAGATCTTACCATCCCTGTGCATCTTCTGATGAAGACCAGTTCTTAAAGTGATAATCCACCACAGCCTGTTTCAGTTAATTATTTGACTTCCTGATGGGTATGTTTCTTGGCTTTATGACATCTATTTATTTTTATGCACTTGCAGGCTTTACTGGATAACAAAACAAGCTGGGGAAAGACAAGGAAGTGGACTTATGAAAGCAAATGCATGGCATCATCGAGTAGATGCCATTTCATCTGTTGTTGCACTTATTGGGGTTGGTAAGAAGAAGTTTTTTTTTTAATTTTTAAATTTTTTTTCCTGCATAAATGGCCACTTTGTTTGGTTTTAGTTGAAGTTAAATTTAGCTTTACAAGATGTTATGATTATAGGCATCCTATTTAACAGTTAGATGTGTTAGAAATCCCTAAAATGTTATTGGTAGTTATTATATGTGTCTAAAGTGCTGCAGTAGTTTGAACGTGCTGCACTACCTTACTTGTTGCTATAATTTAGTAGTACGTGTTAGTGACGTGTTGCTACTTTTTTGGTTGTTCAATTATTTCCTTTTGCATTTAAGTCTGCAGAGCCATGTTTTATTTTAGTGAAATTAAGTGAAATCAATATAACCTTTTCTGACTTTACTTTTCAGTTCATATTCACTCCATTCTTCTTCATTTCTTCCTATTGTGCTGTGCTTTTTTGAGTTTCCTTGTTTAAAACTCCAACAAGATTCAGTGCTTACTACTTCCTGATTTCAGTAACTACTGGTAAACTATGTTGCACATAAACTCCTCTTCAATAGCGTTTCTGCGTTCAATATCAAGTTTCCGGTCTTGTATAACAGAGAAACAGACAAATGAAGAAATCCAAAATTCTTTCTTATTGAAAACAATTACAGATATATAAGGTGTATCTATGAACCCAGAAACATATTGCTCTCTGACCACATGACAATCAATATCAATGTGTTTAGTTTGTTCGTGAAAAACGGGATTGACAGCTATGTATATGGCTTCCGCAGATGAACGACTCACTGTTGTTTCCTTCTTTGATTTCCCAGAAATTAAAGATTTCCCTTTCTTGTCACTTTACAACGTCCCCAGTCAGAATCACAGAAAATGATCAGCTGAAAATCATTGTCTTTAGGATAAAATAACCCCAAATGTGAAGTACCCTTCAAGTACTTTAAGACATGAATTGCTACTTGCATATGAACTGACTTAGCTGTTGAGTTATGAAGGAAATATATAGAAGTCTTCCTATAATTCTTCGGTATCTCTCTGGATATGCAAAAATTTTAGATTGATCATCAAGTTTAACACCACTGGGCATTGGACTATTAACAACATGTGCATCAGTAAGACCCGCATCAACTATCATCTCATAAATGTATTTTTGTTGGGATAGATATAAGCCATTTGATGATCTTGCGAATTCCACACCTAGGAAGTACCTAGCTTAACCAAGGTCTTTAATTGTGAAAGCCTTATCTAATGCAGTTTTGACTTCAGAGATTAATATTTCTGAAGAACCAGTAATTAAAGCATCATCAACATAAATGACAATCACAAGACAAGAAAATCCTCCTTAGTTGTCTTAGTAAAGAGACAATAATCATGATAAGATTTTACAAAACCCAAATCAAGCAATCTGTTGGTAAATTCCTTGTACCATTGTCTACCTGCTTGTTTTAACCCATACAATGACTTGTTTTAGCTTACATACCTGCCCTTTTTGGCTCTAAATAAATGTCCTCATCAACATAACCATGCAAATAAGCGTTGTTTATGTCAATTTAATGAATAGTCCATCCTTTTGCAGCAATGGCAAGAAATAACCTTACCGTGACTACTTTAGTGACAGGAGAGAAGCTTTCAGTATAGTCAACCCCATGCTTTTGATTGTAGCCTCTTGTTACAAGACGAGCCTTAAACCTCTCCACTGAACCATCTGAGTTATATTTAACTCGAAAAATCCACCTAGTAGTAATGGTATTCTTTCCTGGAGGTAATGTAGTAAGGGTCCAGGTATCATTAGTTTCTAGAGCTGAAAGTTTAGCATCCATTGCTTTAACCCAGGCAGGGTCAGATTTAGCTTCAGAATAGGTCTGAGGTTCTTTGACTTTAGAAATTTGAGTTAAAAAAGCATGATAATGAGGAGAAAAGGTAACTGAAGAACCAAGGGAAGGATGAGAAGTAGTATGGGAAGAATTGACAACAAAATCTGTCATCCAAGTAGGTTGCTTTTTAGTTCTATGAGACTCTCTAAGAACAGGTGCTGGTTCAATAGGAGATCTGGAAACTGAAGTAGGGGAAGTAGGGAAAGAAGGAGAAGAATGTGACATAAAAGTAGAAGGTGAAACTAAGTCTGCAGATGCAGAAGTAGAAGGAATAGAAGAATGAGAAAAAGAAGTAGAAGTAGAAAATAAAGGTTCTGTAGGTAAAATAGGAAGATCTGGGGGATCAGAAGAAATAGGAAGTGGTAAAACAAAAGTGTCAGGTGTAGATGTAGAAGAAGAGGAAGAAAAAGGGAAAATGGTTTCATAAAATTCAACATCCCGGGAAACACAAAATTTATGTGTATCCAGGGTATACACCTTGTATCCCTTTTTCCCTGGTGCTAATCCCATGTAAATAGCTCTGTAAGCTCGCATCTCAAACTTGGTCTTATGTGGTTTGGTGTTTGTAATGTAGCATAGACAGCCAAAGACCTTGAAAGAATCCAACTTAGGATGTGAAAATAGAAAGAGGACTCTTCCAATGTAATACCCTTGTAGGTAAAACATTAATAATTTGTGAGATGTAGCAAAGCCCTGGCTATCTCAGTGAGATGTCTGTGCTTTCGTTCTACTACACCGTTTTGTTGAGGTGTGTAAACACAAGTTTTCTCATGAATAATACCATGAGAATGAAAAACTTGTTGAGTTAATGTGTTAGTAAACTCAGTACCATTGTCTGTCCTGACATGTTGCTCCTTTGAATTAAACTGACAGAAACCATTCGAATAAATTGATCAAGTAATTGAAGAACTTGGGATTTATAATGCAATAAGAAAATCCAAGTAACCTTAGAGAAATCATCAACCACTGTCATCATATATCTTTCTCCATTTGTTGCAGGACTTCTATAAGGACCCCACAAATCCACATGAATGAGAGAAAAACAACTAGAAGTTTTAATGGAACTAGAATAAGAGACATTTCGAGTCTGTTTGGACGCGTGATAGACATCACAAACTGATACATTTTTAGAATCAACAAAAGAACTAAACAATTTATGTAAAGTTTGATAAGAAACGTGACCTAGTCTGAAATGCCAAATGTTATGGACAATTGAATCTTTCACATGATTAACATGAAGTTGAGCAGCACCAACATAACTCAGCAGAACACTAGGATGAAAAGAAGCTTGATTGAGCATATAAAGGCCATTATAGCAAGAACCAACTGCTAAAATTCTGCTAGAGGCCTGGTCCTGTAGAATGCAATGAGAAGCAAAAAATTGAATTAAAATCTTGCTATCAGCTAATAGCTGTCCCACTGAGAGCAGATTAAACTCAAATTGTGGCACGTAAAGAACCCCTTGTAAAATTATATCTTGTCTTAGCATAATTGTGCCTGTGATAAGCACCTTCTGTGTTTGTCCATCATGTAAATAGATATTTCTAAAGTGAGGCAAATGTTCTTGAGAAGAAAAACATTGCAAATTATTGCACATATGTGTAGAAGCTCCAGAATCTATAATCCACACAGAAGAAACACGACTATTTGTGCTAGCAACTGGTGTAACAGAAAAAGCATATGTACCACTGCTTGCAAAAGCTGTGAAAGCCGGCTTAGCCTCTGAAACAGACTTGCCTTTAAGTAGGCATTGTAACTCCTTCTGCACTAACTTCATAACACCTTTTTCCATGCCTTTGTTGCCACTGAAATATTCCTCAGTTCCATCATCATCACTAACATCATCGAGTGGTGAATCAAGTTCTGTATTCACAAAAGCAGCTGTAGCAGAACTAGAACTAGAAACATGATTAGTAGCAGAAGTATTAGATTTTTTGCCTTTATACCAGTCCGGAAAGCCGTGTAACAGAAAATGTTCCTCTTTCACATGCTTATATCGTTTACAATGAGTACAATATTTGTCGCTCTTGTTCTTTTTGTCTTTAGAATAATTCTTTTTTGTTAGAGGTTGTTTTGAAAACAGGTTTAGCCAAAGAAGTAGCCACAGCATTGGCAAAATAGGTTTGACTATCCGCCACATATCCTCTTTGGCGCTCAACGCGTTGAACCATAGAATAAGCACTATTAATGTGAGGAATAGGATCCATGAGCAAAATTTGATGGCAAACATATTCATATTCAGGATTTAGTCCAGAGAGAAACTGCATTACTTGATCTGTCTTACAAGAATTCAGAAATAGAGTTTGTGAAACTCCACAATCGCAGTTCTGAAAAGGCTATAAAACAGATATTTCATCCCAACATCTCTTCAATTTCATGAAGTAAGATGAAATAGATTGACTGCCTTGAGTTATTTTACTTAACTCTTGTTTTAGATGGAAAAGTTGAAGAGCGTTATGTTTACTGAAACGCTGTTGCAGTTCAATCCAGATTAATCTAGCAGATGCAGCATAAAGAAATGCGTTTGCGATTTCTTTCGAGATTGAATAGATTAGCTAGGAAAATACTAGGCTATCTATTTCTTCCAATCGTTCATACTCAGGGGTTCCTAACATAGACTTTGAGTCTTGTAAAATAAAATTCAACTTCCGTTTGGCTCTTAGGGCATGAATCATAGAATGACTCTATGGAATGTAACTGTTACTTCCAGTTAAGCATGAACTTACAAGAATTAGGCTAGGATTATATGTTACCGAGATCGATCTGTAGGATTCTGAGTCTTTGTGTTGTGAAACAGGGGATTTCTTCTTAGGTTGAACCTGTTTCTCTGAATGATCGCGCGTTCGCTCTGATTCAAGTTTGCTAGTTGCTCCTTGATCGCCGATCATATTTTGACTTCCGATCACATTCTGATGCGGAAGGACAGATCTATCTGCTACATCGTCTTCTTCCGATGAACTCGTAACTTCAGTTTCATGACCGTCAATTTGTTGCGATTGAAGAGGATAACTTTGCTTCTTTTTCACCATTAGGTTTTAGAAGGAGAAATCAGATGAACAAACCCATAAGCTCTGATACCATCTTGTATAACAGAGAAACAGAAAAATGAAGAAATCCAGAATTCTTTCTTATTGAAAACAATTACAGATACATGTATTTATAGTACTGATATAAGTAAAATTACTAAAAAGCTCTTAAGCTTATTATAGTATCTAACATCCAGGCATATTGAAAATAGGAAATACGTTTCCGGTTTAGGAAACCGTTTCCACCAGAAAACAAAACCAATTCCAGTTCCGACTATGATTCTAGCCAAGTGAAACTTCCTTTTTAGCTAGAACTTCTAAATTGATGACAATTTCTATTCTACAATTTCTAATTATTCGTATTTTCTACTCAATGTTGTATCACCTCTAGTTTTTATTATTATACTTTTGACATTTCTATATATGTCCCTATATTTTTAATATTTATTTTCACGTTTCCGTTTCCTATGTTTTTTAGAAATAATGTTTCCTGGTGTCCGGTTCAGTTTCCGCGTCTGTTTCCATGCAACATAGCTGGTAACTAGGGCATTTTGTTTCCCCTTTGAATTGATTTCTTATTTTGCATTATTTCTGAAGAATTGCATGACTAGTCTATGGATGGGTTTCTTAGATTGTAGAAACTGTATGCCGTCATTCCTTCCATGTTGAATTTCACTTGAAGGGGAATTCAATAGATTGTATAAATTGTTTGAAAAATGTGCAGTTAAAGTGAATATGTGTTTATGTTGTTGTGACTATTGAGAAAAATTGATATGCAAATTTTGATCTTTAATTCCGATAGGATTTTGAGTAGTTAGTGCTTCTTCCTCCAATTAAATTTTCTTTTAATTGAAGTCTCCTAATGTGAGGGTACTTGGTTGTGGAAATATTAACTTGCTAAGAATCTGTTTTATGACTCCAGGAGGCTCCATCCTTGGAGTTAAGTTTCTGGATCCTCTTGCTGGACTTGTCGTGTCAGGCATGATACTAAAAGCTGGACTGGAATCTGGGTATCAGAGGTACTGTATCTTTTATTTATTTTTATTGTTTTTTTTATGTGTGCCCCATTGCTCTTTCTTGTCTTTTTGTACTTCTTATTGTGCCCTTCTAATGCCTGTACCCGTTTTCTTAAATATTAGGATGTGAATATTTCTTGCATAAATTGATTAAATGGTCAGTTTTTTAGCCTTCTTCATTGCTTTGGGGTGTTCAGTTGTGTTAGCTGTATTTCTTGTGGGCATGCTCATTGTGTAGCATGGCTTATGGAAATTGGAATTAATTTTTGAAACCGAGGCAGATTATATGACTTGTCAAAATCAAATGGCTGCAAAGATGCTTTCATTTCTTTACTTCTGTATTTCTCAGGGGTATATTTTGTCATTATTTAACCATTAAATAGATGTACTTGCTATAGTTTTCTGGGCATGTATATCACCTGGTTTAATTTCTTGTTATTGGCCAATTAGTGTCTTGGAATTGGTAGATGCTGCAATTCCGGAGCAAGATTTGGATCTCATAAAGCAAACAATACTACTAGTTGAAGGTGTCAAGGTTGGTATCAGAATTTTGTTGTGCAGAATTTTTTAGCGTTAGTTTCTAAGACTTCTTTTATTGGCTTCTCAGTTGTATTGTGATGACCATAAGAAATGCATTATTCAATGGATATTGACTGGGTTTCAATCAAAAGAGATTTTTCTTTTTTCTTTTAATTTTTATTTTTATAGGCTTGTATGACTTTCCTAATTAGACCTGCATTGTTATATGGTACGGAATGTTGGACAGTGAAACACATACGAGAAAGGATCAGGTGAGGAATGAAATAATTAGGACGAAAGTAGGGGTTACATCTATTGAGGATAAAATAAAGGAAAATCGACTGAGGTGGTTTGGCCATGTAAGACGAAGAGCGCTTGATGCATCGGTTAGAAGGATTGAAGAGTGGCAAAGGGATGCAATGGTGAGGGGTAGGAAAGGGATGCAATGGTGAGGGGTAGGAGAAGGCCTAAGCAAACTTGGAAGAGGGTGATTGAGAGTGATATGAGTTTATTGGGGATTGAAGAAAATATGACAGTGGATAGGACGGAGTGGAGGGAGAGAATTTATGTCGCTGACACAACTTGATTTCACGGTTTCGTATAACGGTTCATGACCCCGAATCATTTCGGAACGAAGGCTTTGTTGTTGTTGTTATTATATTACTTTCCTAATTGAGCTGATTGGGGAGTTTAACATTATTTTTGACACTGGTAGCCGTTAGTTTGGCGGATGGTCTTGTTCAAAAACATGGGAAGACCAAGTAATGTTCCTTGATGCCAAAGAATGGTAGAATAGTCAGTTCACTATAGCTGAGTACATGGTCCGGAATCCAGATGGAAGGAGGCAGACATGCATCCCAGCTTGCATTGAACGACTTGATTGCAGATTAGAACTATCTTGCAAGTGTGTGAATGGAAATATATTACAGGCACATATTTTACATGACTACTAGCATCATAAGTAAAAGATTTCACAGTGCAATATATTTTCAAGCTTGCTGCAGTTGTCCTCAGTTTCATTGTTGTGTTCAGTTGTGCATCTGTAGGAAGACTGTTATTAAGCAGTCAAAACTGAACTTCATTTAATGCAACTGCAGGCAAAAGGATACTACTTTGTTCATGGTTTGGAAGTCAAGTAAACTAAAACTTTAGAAATTCATAGCATTGGTGAATGACAGGCTGGTCATGTAATTATCAGAAAATCTTACTGTGTAATATCTAAAAGTCACGCTCATTTTACTCCAAATTTCTAGCCCTGTGATGTTTGGTTTTCCTACTTAAGTCATCTGTTGGAGAATGAATGGAAGTTGGTGCAAACTTTCATCTGATTAAATATTGCTCAAGAACTTTTTGGAATTGTTTGCAGGGATGCCATCGGTTGAGAGGAAGGAGGGCTGGTTCATTTTTGTATCTGGATGTACATATTGAGGTTGGTTCTCCTCCTTAATACATTTTTTTTAGTGCTTGTAGTTATATTTCCAAATTAAAAAGAACTGCTCAAAGAGAGAGAGAGAGAGTAGTAGCTGGACTCATGGTTTCTTCTCTGAGTGATCGCTCTTTACAATTGCAGGTTAATCCATTCAGCAGCGTTAGTGCAGCCCATGGAATTGGTGAGAAGGTCCGTTGGGAAATTCACAAGTCGCATCCTGAAATAGCTGAAGTTTTTATACACATAGGTATGTAACTTGTGTGATCTTCCAAAATTCATCAGAGACCTAGTTTCCAAGGCACCTGATTGAAGGTTTAGTTTTGAACACTCATCAAATATTCATACAGAAGTATTCTTATTTAAAATTAGTATTAGAAAAACAAAAATGGGCGAAAGAAAGAAAGCACTTCCCCTGATCTTTGCACATATTTTGACTTAATTAGGCTATGATGGTCATATTCGTGCAATCTGCTTGATTCTCAGAGTAGTATGGCTTCATTGACTACACTTGGTACCTTATCCTTTAAGGATTCATGTGAAGGAAATAGGGAAGACCTCTTCTGTTGGGGTAGACTTCGTTTATTAAGCAGAAAATATCTTCACGGAAAATATTTTCTTTATTTTCTAATGTTGGGAATGCAAAAGAAAAATAAATTCCTAGTTAAATGGAAAACCTTCACAAGGTTAGGGAAAATAATTTCCCATTCTATAGAGGGGAAGTTATTTTCCAATCATTAATTAGAGAGAGAAATCAAAAGATTAACAGTGAAGCTATAGCAAACCTTGCATTGGAAGCTCAGATCGGGAATACAATTTTCAATATTTTATAACCTACTTTTATGTAACAACCAAACAAGGGAAAATATTTTCCTCAGATTTTTTTTTTTTTGAAGGGAATTTTTTTTTTTTTTTTTTTTTTTTTTGCGAAACAAACAGAGCATAGTGTTAAAAAATTGTCTTAAAAGAAAACTTAGAATGAGTTATTTAGTTGGATTCTGTTGCCTTGTTGATTCTTTCATTTAATCTTGTGTTGGGTACAAGAACCTGCACATATGATATGACTGTAGATCACTTGGAAGGTACTTATTTACCCCAAGAAAATCCGAAGTTGTGGTTAATTTGCTACCTAACCATTGATATCTTTCCAGTGTTCATTGCATTAATTAATGCAGACAGAACACACTACCATAGTATCGTACTATGACTTTTTTTTTCCAATACGTCTGCAGATCCAGCTTTTTTACAAATTTGCCCCAGCATGAGGAACCCTCAAGGTAGTTCAGAAGAATGTGCAAATCAAAATCCAGATACTTCTTTGGATGACAAAGACATTGAAGTGGTGGTTTCCAATGCTTTCTTGTCGAGGTTCCCGGAGGTAGATTAATTTTATCTTTTCTTTTCTTTTCTTGAAACAGTTATGCATTGTTAAAAGTAGAATTTCCTGACCTAGAATAGAGCACAGATAAATTTAGAAGAAGAAAGTAGAGAAGAAGAAGAAGTTAGGTAGAGGGAGAGAACAGAGGATTTGGAGGAAGAAGACAAATTGTTTATAATTCTCAAGATGATCCTCACAGTACAATTGCATGACCTTATAAGCAGCTATCCCTTAAGCGGTTACAAAAGGGAAAAGGACAGCTGGCCTAAATGAAAAAATAACTAAAACCCAAAATACCATAATTGAAATAACAGAAAAACAGAGCTTAAAGGTTAAAGGGTGAAATAGTAACTCTAACTATTTCTTCCGCCTGCTGTATGTAACAATACCTCCCCCTTTAGAACATTCTTGTCCCCAAGAATGATAAAACTCTGGAAATTGTTGAAATTGTTTGCTGAAACTAGACTCATCCTCCCAGGTGGCATCAACAGCAGAGAATCCAACCCATAAAATCAATAACTGTTTGGTAGGAATGTCATCTATGAAAGCAGTCCTGGTATTAAGAACCTTTTGAGGTTTGATGACCCACTCATTGTCAGTGATAGGAGGGAGTGTAGTGAAAACTGGGGTGGCAGAGTTGATCTGTTTCTTAAGTAGAGAGATGTGAAATACAGGGTGTATTTTGCAATTAGGGGGTAGTTTAAGCTTGTAGGCGACCTTACCAATTCGTTCTTCAATTAGGAACGGACCATAATATTTAGCAGACAATTTTAGAGAGGCCCGGATAGCCACAGTCAGCTGTCGGTAAGGTTGAAGCTTGAGAAACACCATATCTCCCACCTGGTTTTCCCTGTCAGTTCTCTTTTTATCAGCTACCTGCTTCATGCGGTTCTGGGAAGAGGCAAGGCAATCCTTTAAATAAGAGCTCATATGCTCCCTGGCACTTAAGAATTCCTCAACAGACGCAACTGGTGAAGTAACCGTAGGAACCAATGGGAGTTGAGGTGCGATGCCAAATAAAGCCTGATAGGGGCTCATTTTGAGAGAACTGTGGTAGCTGGTGTTGTACCAGTATTCTGCAAGGCTAAGCCATTCAGCCCATTTTTTTGGGTTGATGAAACACATGCTTCTGAGGTAGTTCTCCAGGCATTGATTCAACCTTTCTGTCTGTCCATCCGTTTGAGGATGATAAGCACTGCTAAATTGCAGTTTAATGCCCAACAACTTCATGAGCTCCTTCCAAAATGCTCCAGTAAAAATCTTATCCCTGTCAGAGGTAATAGTTTGAGGCATTCCATGTAACTTGAAGATGTTATCAAGGAATGCTTTGGCCACTATTGAAGCATTGAAAGGGTGAGATAAAAGGATGAAATGACCAGTTTTTGTGAACCTATCAATAACCACTAGTATAGTGTCATACCCCTTGGATTTAGGCAATTTCTCCACGAAATCCATGGCCACATCTTGCCATGCACCCTGTGGAATAGGGTAGGGGCTGAAGAAGGCCTGGATAAGCTGAGTGATCAGCTTTGCACCTCAAACAAGTGTCACAACTTGCTATCCATTTAACAACATCTTCCTGCATTCGAGGCCAATAGAAATGTTGTTGTAATCGTGTGAAAGTTCCCTTAATTCCGGAGTGACCACCGAGGGAAGAATCATGTCCAGCAGTAAGAATTCTTTGCCTGAGATCAGTAGTGCTGCCAATGTAGATTCTTTGCTTGAATCTTAAAATGCCTTGCTGTAAGGTATATTTGGGGTCACTGGTTGGTTGTACTGTGAGTTGTTGAATCAGAAGTGCCACTATAGAGTCACCAATATAAGATGCTTGCACCTCCTCCAACCAAGTTGGAACAACCATAGAAATAGCCAATAAGGAGCTTTGATCCTCCATTTGTCTTGATAAGGCATCAGCAACCTTGTTTTCAACCCCTTTTTTATACTGGATGGAGTACTCTAAGCCCAAAAGCTTTGAGATTCCTTTATGCTGCAAATAAGTATGAAGCTTTTGCTCCAGCAAATGCTTAATACTTTCATGGTCAGTTTTAATGATAAAATGGGAATGCTCTAAATAATGCCTCCATGTTGTACAAGCTTGCAGAATAGCTAACAACTCTCTCTCATATTCTGATAAAGCTCTATTTCTAGGACTTAGAGATTTAGATAAGAAGCATATAGGTTTACCTTGCTGCATTAGGACAGCTCCAATTCCGGAGCCACTTGCATCACATTCCAGCACAAATGGAAGCTTGAAATCAGGCAAGGACAAGACTGGGGCCTCAGTCATTAACCTCTTTAAGGTTTGAAAAGCTTCAGTAGCCTCTGTAGTCCAATGAAACTTGTCTCTTTTGAGTAATTCTGTCATGGGCTTGCTTATGTTGCCATATCCTTTGATAAACCTCCTGTAATAGCCAGTCAACCCCAAGAATCCTCTAAGAGCTTTGAGTGTAGTAGGAATGGGCCATTTGACCATAGCTTCAATCTTGGATGGGTCAGTGGCTACCCCTTCCTGAGAGATAATGTGCCCTAGGTAGGAAACTGAAGGTACAGCAACCTCACACTTAGATCCCTTTGCAAATAGTTGGTGAGCCTCTAGAAGCTGAAATACTAGTGATAGATGTTCTTTATGCTGCTCCTCTGATTGACTGTATATAAGTATGTCATCAAAAAAAACCAATACAAATTTTCGTAGATAGGGTTGAAAAACTGTATTCATTAAGGATTGAAATGTTGCGGGAGCATTTGTCAAGCCAAATGGCATGACTAAAAACTCATAGTGTCCTGTATGGGTCCTGAAAGCTGTCTTCTGCACATCTTCAGGCTTCATTCTGATTTGGTGGTAACCAGATCGCAGGTCTAGTTTAGTGAACACCTTGGCCCCATGTAATTCATCAATGAGTTCCTGGATTATAGGAATATGAAATTTATCCTTTATAGTGGCTTTGTTAAGCTCCCTGAAATCCACACAGAACCTCCAAGTTCCCTCTTTCTTCTTCACAAGCAAAACAGGGGAGGCATACAGGCTTTGGCTAGGTTGGATTATACCACTTTGTAGCATTTCAGCAATGAGTTTCTCAATCTCATTTTTTTGATGATACGAATACCTAAAAGGTCTGACATTGATAGGTTCAGTTGAGGGTTTTAAGGGTATATGATGGTCATGTGACCTTATGGGAGGTAATGAAGTGGGTGGTAGGAAGATATGTTGGTATTTAGTGAGTAAGGGCAAGTAAGATGGTGGTGTTTTTGGAAGATGGGTAGTATGTGATGGTACAGGTTCAGTTTCAGGAGTCACAGTTGAGATGAGGAATAAGGTTGAAGAAATTCCCTTCCAACCTTTAGTAATCATCTTGTTAACAGACTTAAGAGACATTAGTTTTAAGGATACTTCATCTCCTAATCCTTTTAACTCAATTTCTTTCTTGCCCTGGTGCACCATTAAGCGATTATTATCAAAATCAAAAGTAACAGGGGTATGTTTTCTCATCCAATCAGCTCCGAGTATTAGATCATAATCACCCAATGCAAGAACTCGAAAGTTAAAAGAGAACCTGTTATGATGCATAGTCCACTTGCAGTCTTGACACTTGGAACTTACCATCAATTGTCGTCCATCAGCCACTGTTACAGCCACTGGTTTCACCTTAATTAAAGGCAACCTCATCTCCTGAGCCAAATTCATATCCACGAAACTATGGGTACTTCCACTGTCAATCAATACCATGATTGGCTTCTTCTGGAGAGTTCCCTTAAGCTTAAGGGTACCACTAGTAATTCCTCCATCAAGAGCATTAATTGAGAAAGTAATAGGCTGCTCTTCTCGAGTGTTTTCTGGGTCCGCTTCTCCTTCCACCACTTCTATTTCTGTGGTCTCCACTTCCAGTATCTCCTCTTCACCATTGAGCATATTCAATTTCTTAGTGGTGCATTGATGGCCTGGAAAGTATCTGTCACCACACTTCCAGCAAACTCCTGGAATTCGTTTAAGGGTGGTTGAGGTGGTATTTTGGTTATTTAGCTTTTGTTCAGGAAGTTTTGTGGTAGCTATGTGGCTGGGGTAAGCTTTTGTGTTTGAGGGGTTGGTATTGTTCCAGGGTTTTGAAGTTATGGGAGGTCTGAATGTTGGTTTTGGTTTCGCTGCTTCCATCATTTCCTTAAGATAGGTTTCCTGGTACTTAGCTTGTTTAATAGTTGAATACAGGGTAGTGGGTTCAAATGATCTTACTGCTGCTCGTATTTCTTTAAACCTGTGATGAAACTGGATATATAGTAAGATTCAGTGAGATATGGATGTACCTTCTCCATTTTCAGTTTCGCAGCCTCAAACTGCTCCTGATAGACTAAAACAGTCATTTCCTGTTTCAACTATGAAAACAGTTGTACCACATCCTCGATCTCGGTTTCCTGAAACCTCTTCTCTACCTCCACCATAAATTCCTTCCATGAAACTCGAGGATTGGACTGAATCCAATTCCTGTACCATTTCTCTGCTCTTCCTTGGAAGTATAGACCAGCAAGCACAACCTTCTTATCATCAGCTACTTCAAATATTTCAAAATATCGAATACACTTGCTTACCCATAGATCTGCATCACTTCCTTCAAACGCAGGTAGATCACATTTAGGGAGCAATTTGTTTAGAAATTGGGGTTTCTCCTGATGAGAAGATGATGCCCCTGTTGTAAAACCAGGATTGCTACCAAGCAGCCCTTTCTCAGGATTTGGACTGTAATGAATGGGTATAGGTCTAGATGGTGAGATGGTGTTTTCAGGTGTAGGAACGGGTTGGATTAACCTGACTAGGGTTGTGATCGTATTCTGGAGTTTTTCTTCCATGGTGCGTTGAGAATCGATCTGCTCACGACGGAGTTGGTTTTGCTCTGTTATCAAGTTTTCTATGCGTTTCTGCTGTTCATCTTGCTTGGTATCGATTTGCTCTAGCTTTTCTGCAGTTTTCTCTGCGCGATCGTAGAACTGATCGGTGAGTTCTTTAAGATGCTTTTCCAGAGAATCCATGGCTATGGCTTTCTTAACTGCACGAGTAATTTTGAAATGGGTTTGTACCATACGATTTAGTGGCCGGAGGATTGAATATCTCTGATACTAATGTTAAAAGTAGAATTTCCTGACCTAGAATAGAGCACAGATAAATTTAGAAGAAGAAAGTAGAGAAGAAGAAGAAGTTAGGTAGAGGGAGAGAACAGAGGATTTGGAGGAAGAAGACAAATTGTTTATAATTCTCAAGATGATCCTCACAGTACAATTGCATGACCTTATAAGCAGCTATCCCTTAAGCGGTTACAAAAGGGAAAAGGACAGCTGGCCTAAATGACAAAATAACTAAAACCCAAAATACCCAAAATACCATAATTGAAATAACAGAAAAACAGAGCTTAAAGCTTAAAGGGTGAAATAGTAACTCTAACTATTTCTTCCGCCTGCTGTATGTAACATGCATTTAGCTTTTGCCGTGCTCAAGCTGACTTACCATGAATGGGTAATTCTAGTGGGTGGGGGTTGGACAATTTGCCCTCTCTTCTACTTGTTTGCAGAAGAAGTGTCACTTATGATATATTATGTTGCATACTGATGAAAACGTTGGATCCATTTTTACATTTAACAACACTAAAAGGTTGTATCCATTAAAAAAAGGGTGCATTCTTCATTTCGAATAAGATGGATCCATAACTTTATAAAATTATAATATGTTTTGTGGTTTGTGTTTCAAATATTGAGAGGCTATTTGATGAGTTTTAGATGAATTTCAGAAAATGAAGGTTGAGCGAATCAGAAGACACATTTTGCAAGGCAAGATATTAGTTGAAATAGAAGTTAGCATGCCTCAGGACATATTGATACGGTATTGTCGTGATTTTTGAAACCTATTATCCAGGCAGAATTTGGTTTTGACATATGATAATATTGCTACCTTCCTTGTTGCAGAGAAGCCATGGAAGTGGCCGACGCAGCTGAAAAAGAAATATTGAAGGCATCCTCCGACATCATTCAAGTGAGCATCCAGCTAAGATTAGGCCAACCAATTAACAAGTTCGATTTCAAATAAATCATTTAACTAACCCTCATCGGCATCAATTTAGTCAGATTTAGGTGGAAACTCTACAAAAAATTATCTGTTTTACTTTTTCCATTCTACATTGCCACCTTTCAACGACTATTAAAAGCTTTTCATTTTCATAGGTAGGGGTATGCATTATTATGCTTGCTTATTTGACAAAGTAAGGTTTAGTTTGTTTTTTCCACATGTTAACTTTGTCAAAAATAAAGTGAACATAGCCTCTACCTTGGAATCAGTTATGATTTTTGGCATATTTTTTCGGTTTGGTGTGGAAAAAGTATAAAAACCCTGTATTATGCTTATATATATATATATATATATATATATATATATATTTAGGAATAAAGTTTAAATTTGCAACTTTTTAGAAAGATGTCTTTAATATAAGAACATACAATTTTGCCCTCAATATTTTCAACTTGGAGTAATTTGGGGTTCTAAGTAATGGTCTTGTTTATGGTTTTTGTAACGAGTTTAAAATTGCTTTAGGTTGGAAATGTTGAAAGGTGGAGTTTATCTTCACTTTCCAAATAAGTTTTGAGTAAATTTGGATTTTATCATTTTTATTATTCAATTGATGTACATGTTAAAAAAGATGAAAGTTTATTAAAAAAAAGATGTTATTATACTTTGATTAGTAAAAGGTCATTTATAATGGTAAAAAGGGAAATTCTTGGAATATACTTTAAAAGGTTAGGATCTTAGTATGTACATGAATTAATATTTTAAAAATTTAGACTATTATTTTTAAATTTTCAAGATATGTAATTCATTTTCTATATATATATATATAAACATTCTGGTTTAAATCACGGATTGTAGTTCAATTTGTAGAGATTTTTGAATTTGATTCTCATTAAAAATACTCTGATTAAAAAAAGTGATTATAAATTATAATGTCACCGGGAAATTGGATAAACTATAAAAAATATTAATGATCTAATATCAGCAAATTAAGGTGAGATGAAGTTATTAAATCTAGACTTATTAGAATGCTGGGGTGAAGATTGAAAGTATCTTACAACTTAGATTTAATAAGTCTAGATCTAACGGTGAATAATTAAATACTACATGATCATTAAGGTGCATGTGAACATTTCTGTGCTTCAGATGGAGAAGATGAGTTGATGAAGTTAAATAAATAAATAAGTAATAATGGAAATTATGTTGAATGACTTTTTCAAAGTACGTAAAGCTTAATAATACCCCACATAGCCAAATGCTAATTAATGCACAATAAATGCATTTTTGTATTTGTCTACATTCAACTTTGTATGAAAAAGTCATTTTTGCATTTTTTGCATTTTTGTATCCGCCTTTCTGCCTGCTGCTCCTGCCGCACCTGCCTTCCGTCCTGTCATTGTCCGTCATCAGAAATCCCAGCGTTAGACCGCTGGATCAAAGAATGGCTCAACTCCTCATGGTATGCGTGAAACAGGCTGCTTCCAGTCTGTTCGACTTAATCTTTACATATCTGCATAAAAACACTTATAAGACATTCTTTCTTGTAATTTAGCTATAAAAACACCCTTAATAACATGTTAATTTGTAGTCAAACTCATGCCTAACAGAAGGATATAGGGTAAATTTCAAATAAAACCCATGTGGTTTCACTAATTTTCAGATAAAGGACTGTGGTTGGTTTGCTTTTTTATTAAAACGAGGATTGAGGTTTCACACTTTTAAGAAAATAAGGACCTTTTGGATTAATGCTATTCAAACCATCTTTAACGACCTAAAAATGAAAATTTTCAAGAATTAAAGTTGTTCAATGTCATATTTGCTATGAGACTACATTTTCTATTTTTGAAAATCATCTTTTTGGAACTTTCTCTCTCTAAACATTAACTTTCTCTCTCTTTACCAAACATCATCTAAATAATCTCAAAATAAAAAAGTTGAAGAATTAAAGTTGCTTAGAATATTAGTAGTTCTTAAAATATGTCATTTTTGAAGTCGTCAAGGGTGATTTTAATAGTATCAATCGAAAAAGTCCTTATTTTGCTAAAGTTGAAAACTTCAGTCCTTAGTTTGGAAAAAAGTAAATCACAGGGGTTTTATTTGAAATTTACCCAAGGATATATTATTCTATGTTTGTATGTTGATGACATACTCATTGTTGGAAGTAATGATAAGATGGTGAGAAGTGCCAAGAACATGTTAAATTCACGGTTTGATATGAAAGATATGGGACCTGTAGATATTATTTTAGGCATCCAAATCAAACGTTCACCTAATGGTCTCATCTTGACTCAATCACACTACATGGATAAGATACTTGGCAAGTTCAATAAGGATGATTTAGGTAAAGCTAGAACTCTAATCGACACTAACCAACATTTATCTAAAAATAAATGTGAAAGCGTAGACCAAATGGAATATGCAAGAATAATATGCAGTCTAATGTATCTTATGAGTTACACAAGGCCTGATATTGCTTTCACTGTTAGCACTTTAAGAAGATACACGAGTAATCTAGGAGAGAACCACTGGAAAGCCATTGTAAGAATACTTAGATATTTACGATATACTCGTGATTACGGATTGCACTATACGAGAGAACCTGCTGTGTTGGAAGGATTCTTTGATGCAAGTTGGATATCTGATATAAAAGATTCCAAAGGCACAAGTGGATATGTGTTTACTCTAGCATGAGGAGCAGTGTCCTGGAAATCCTCAAGACAAACGATTACAACCAGATCCACTATGGAGTATGAGTTTGTACCCTTGGATAAAACCAGAGAAGAAGCCGAGTGGCTACGAAACTTCCTAGAGGATATTCCTGTATGGCCAAAGCCTGTGCCAATAATTTTTTTTATACATTATGATAATCAAGCAGCGATTAACAAAGCACAAAATGTGATGTATAACGGTAAAAATCGACACATGCGTCGTTGATATAACATCGTCAGATAGTTGATCTCAACGGGTATAATTTCTATTTATTTTGTAAGATCAAAGGATAATACCGCGGATCCACTAACCAAAGGTTTAAATCGAGATCAAGTTGAAGAGGCATCGAAAGGAATGAGATTGTAGCCTATTAGAATTTAAGGTTTTATGTGAAGGAAAACCCAACCTTGTTGACTAGAGATCCCAAGATCTAGGTTCAAAGGGACAACCTAATTGTATAAACCTTGTAAGGTTACTGTGAGGGGTCAATCCTAGTCCATTCCGATGATGTAAACAGTGAAAAAAAGGAGGTTAAGCCATGCTTTTAATGATTATTTGTGCGTCAGAAGTTTGAGCAAAAGTAATGACCTATGTGAGAGTGAAGTGGGGTCGCTGATAGGCTCATATTTGATCCTAATAAACATACCTTGTATGATTTAAATGGGGCGAATTAAGGCTTGGAATTGCATGAAATATGGACTAAAAGAGGTTTTATATGCAGATCTAAAAGAAAGGACGAAACAGCTGCCATGCAGCCAGTTTTGCAGGAAAAGCTAATTAAGACCCGACGGACCGGCGGATAAAAGGAAGAAACGCGGTAGACAACTGAAACAAGGAGGCGGTAGTAGGAGTAGCTAAAAGTAACATGATGAAAAGAAGATCCGGACCTTAAGTGTTCAAGTGTCCAAAGTCAACACCCCTTGATTGAAAGAACAATTTCACTTTTTGCTGAACAATCTATTTTCTGTAATAATTAGTACTATTTTATTTTGGGAGCCTTTCCTCCTATTTATGGCGAACAATAGGTGGAGGAAAGGAGACACCTTTTCTTTTGGATAATTTTTGGAGAGAGAAGCTTCATCTTTGAAGGCGGAAACTCTCTAAAGGAGCCAACAACCTCCATTAATGGAGAGTTACTACTTACCTTCTGGCTGTTTACTCGACACCATGAGTGAGTAGTCTTTTTGAATGGGCTAAGCCGACTTAGGACTGGAGCTGTAGGTACTCTTACTCTTTTTGTGAACGAATGTAGTTTATGTTGAAACACCTTTCCACATGATTTTGATTTGACAAAATTATTTAAGTTAATCCCATGATTAAAATATCCCAACAATTAAATTTAAGTGCTTTGATTTAATTGTACTAATGAGTTTGTTCAATATTGAGTAAGTTAATTAACAAGAACAGGAATTGAATATCTATAAGAGAAAGCCAAAAGTCAGCAGATGCAAGTCACACAGCCGGAGCTGAGTAGAATGTAACTCAGCTTTGCGAAAGAATATGTCTTCTTCAGAAAAGCTTGAAGGCAAAGCCGCTATGTCAAGCTGAGTCATCGTCAAGCCAGCTTCGATAATGATCAGCGTTGAAAACAAAACCTGTCATATTTTGAGGAAAGTTCAGGAGACTCAGAAATCTAACAGAACGACCTTTCCAAGAAGCATGGACTATTTGAAGCACACAACAAGACAAACCTGGCATCTGATGAAGACAGAAGACAGAAGACAGGATTGGCATGCAACACTGAGTTCTGACTAACTAGTGACGAAAGAAGACCGTTTCTCCACAACGGCTATGTCGGGATTCAAATCATTGGAGCCTCAGACATCACTATAAAAAGGCCATTCCAACACTTTAATCCACACAGATCATCATCAAGTCTATTCATTGATAAAGTACAAAATAGAAGCTCTGTCTTGAGAAGAAAAAGCAAGCACTTACACCAAACTCCTATCTTTGTGTAAAAGTCTAGAGTGATTTTATTCATCTAAAGTGTTCTTCACTCAGTGAGAACAAATTCTGTATCATTTGTAATAGATTAGAAAAGAGAAGCTGAGTACTCGGTTATAGTACTCAGTGGTAGAGAGTGGCTGAGTACTCGGTTATAGTACTCAGTGGTAGAGATAGGATTGAGTAGACGAATAGAGGACGGTACTCTTGCATACTCAGTTGCTATTGTAAACAGTTTGTGCTCTACCTTTAAAGAGCTCAGTAGAGGATTCAAAAAGCTCGGAAGGATTTCCGAGGACTGGACGTAGGCGTAGAGGCCGAACCAGGATAAGTCTGCTGAGTAACTTCTAACCCTTTATTCATTAATATATATATATATATATATATTGCTTGCTAAATATTGCTCAATAAAATAACAACTTGTATATGCTGAGCTGAGTAATCTGAGTACTGAGTTGGAAATTGACTTAATTTCTTCCCAACTCACAATTGAAACAGCTCTAGTTAGTAAATTGACTAAAGCTGTCTCAAAACATACTTAGCGGTGCTGACCTAGAAATTGGGTAAAGTATTAAACTTAAAATAAGTCAGCCTTAAAGTAAAAAGTTTTAATAGTTCCTAGCCCCCCTTGGAACTAATATTATCACGTTACACGGCACCAACAAGTGGTATCATAGCCTAACAGCTCACTAATCAAGATAAAACTATCTTGAACTGATCCCTGTAATGGCTGAGAACAACACTCGTTTTCTTCCTGGAAACCAAACAACTCAGATACTCCCTGAGGGATTATCCATAACTGGGCCTCCCTTGTTCTTCGGGGCCAACTACATGTTTTGGAAAAACAGGATGAAAAATTTCATTCAGGCAACAAATATGAGTGCATGGCTAGCTATAGTCCAAGGCACTTTTGTTCCCTATGAAATCATTGACGGTGTAAAAATTGTCAAAAGTGAGGCTAAGTGGTCGAAGGATGACCTTAAGAAATTGCAAAATAATGCTTCGGCTATAAATATGCTTCACTGTGCGTTAGATGCTGCAGAATACAATAAGATTTCAGGTTGTGAGTCAGCACAAGAAATCTGGAAGAAGTTGAAGGTTACTTACGAAGGAACTAGTAAGGTCAATGAGTCAAAAGTGAATCAACACATGCGGTTGTACGAGCTGTTCGAGATGAATGACAATGAAGGCATCTCTGAAATGAATGCAAGATTCACTAATATAATCAACGAGCTTAAGAGACTCGGCAAAAACTTCACTGAGGAAGAGCAAGTGAAGAAAATCCTAAGGAGTCTCCCCAAAAGCTGGCAAGCAAAGAAAACAGTTGTTGAAGAAGCTCAGGACCTGACCACCTATAAGTATGATGAGCTCATTGGATCTTTGCTGACCTATGAAATCTCAATGAAGAATTTTGAGGCCAAAGAAAAGACTGAGGACAAGAAGCAAAAATCTCTTGTCATGAAAGCTGACTCAACCGAAGCTGACTCATCAGATGATGAGGAAATGGCCATGTTCACTAGAAAGATGAAGAAGTTGTTTCGGAAAAATGACAAATACAGCAAAAGGCCATTCAAGAAGAATGACAAATACAAAGCTGAGTCAAGTGACAGCAGACACAAGAAAGACAGTTCAAAATTCGTTACTTGCTTTGAATGCCATAAAGCTGGACACATTAAGTCAAGCTGTCCTACCTTGAAGAAATATAAGAAGTCCAGTAGAAAGGTAATGGTGGCAAACTGGAGCGATAGTGATGAGTCAACATCATCAGAAGCTGATGCCACTGAGTCAGCGAACATCTGTTTCATGGCTGACGAGTCTGATGACCTCTGCCATTCTGAGCAAGCTGACCTCTCTGGTGGATCTGACCATGAGGAACACACAACTGAGGTAATGTCTCTACCTTTACTCAGAAATGAAATGATTAATGCCCTGAGTGATCTCTATACACTTATCAAAAAGTGTAACAAGAAAATACGAGCACTCAGCAGGCGATGTGATGAGATTGAGGAGGTCAAGCTAAGTGATCTCCGACATCTTCTCCAGGACAATACCAGGCAAGATGAAAACTTAAAAATCATGCATAGGGTTGTCTCTGAAGTCCAATCAGATTCTAAGAAACTGAGGAAGGACATCACATCCATACAGAGCCAGCTAAACACATCAGCTAAGACGAGGTTCTATTCAAAAGCTAAGTACTCAGGTACTAGTCAGCGGAGATGGAATCCTCAGCAGAATGTCCAGTGTGACTTCTGTGGAAAGAGAGGACATACCACAAAGGTATGCTGGCATGCTCAACACTCAGGTGCTGACCAGAATGTAAGATATCCCCAATGAAAAGTTTATTGTGACTTTTGTGGGAAGAATGGCCACACTGTCAATGTGTGTCGTCATAAAATTAAGTATGATATATCACCTGCTGACCCTAACAAACGAGGAACCAAAAAGACTTGGGTACCTAAAGATAACTAGTTATATTGCAGGTAGGCCTGAGGTGTGCTGAGAAGTCAAAGTTGTGGTATATTGACAGCGCATGCTCGAGGCATATGACTGGTGATGAAACTCAGTTCATCACACTTGTGCATAAACGAGGTGGAAATGTAAGTTTTGGAGACAACAAAAAGGGTAAGATAGTAGGGTCAGGTACTGTTGGTGGTAATCCTACTATTGAGTCAGTCTCCCTAGTCAGAGGATTTGAATATAACCTACTGAGCGTAGCTCAGTTGTGTGACAGCGGTAGAAAGGTTATATTTGATGCCACTGAGTGCAAAATACTCGAGGCCAAAACAAATGAGTTGATCTTAACTGCACCTCGTGTTGACAATGTTTTCATGCTGAACTTAGAAAAGAAGTTTTCAAAGAACACATGCTTAATGTCAAAGGAAGACAACTCCTGGCTATGGCATAGGAGACTTGGTCATGTAAGCATGGACCTCCTTGCCAAATTAGCTAGAAAGCAATTAGTTGAGGGATTGCCTAAACTCAGATTTGAGAAGAATCAATTGTGCAATGCTTATCAGCAAGTAAAACAAACTAAGAAATCTTTTCAAAGTAAAAATGTAGTCTCAACCAAGCGTCCATTGGAGTTACTACACTTGGATCTTTTCGGACCAGTCCAGCCGCTGAGCTTGGGTGGTAAGAAATTTTCCTTGGTCATTGTAGATGACTTCTCTCGGTACACTTGGGTCATCTTGCTGAGTAGCAAGGATGAAGCATTTGAGATGTTCTCAACATTGATTAGAAAACTTGAAAATGATAAAGACCTAAAATTAGCTCACATTCGAAGTGATAATGGTGGAGAATTCAAAAATCAACAATTTTATGAATTCTGTGAAACCAGCGACATTGACCATAATTTTTCTGCTCCTAGAATTCCTCAACAAAATGGGGTAGTTGAGAGGAAGAACAGAACCTTAGTTGAAATAGCTAGGACAATGCTGAGTGAGAATAGGCTTCCAAAATATTTTTGGGGTAAAGCTGTCAACACAGCTTGCTATATACTCAATAGGGCTCTAGTCAGACCTATACTTAAGAAAACCCCCTATGAACTTTGGAAAGGACGAAAACCCAACATTGGATATTTTCATGCCTTTGGTTGCAAATGTTTTATTCTAAATGATAAAGACAACCTTGCTAAGTTTGATTCAAAAGCTGACGAAGCTATATTCTTAGGCTACTCAACAAACAGTAAAGCATATAGGGTATTCAATAAACGAACTCAGGTCTTAGAAGAGTTTGTACATGTTGAGTTCGAAGAAACTAACCCTGCAGGAAAGGCAAATCAATCAGATGAGGATGACCAATACTCAGCATCAGCTAACCAAAATGGAGCCGCTGAGTCATTACCTCAAGGGCTGACCAAAGGTAAAAACGAACCTCAAATTATTTTTACTGACCAACTCAATCCTGCAGAGATTGTTGAAACACTTACCCCTGAGGACACTATATTTCCAAAAGAGATCAAGGTTCCAAGAGGACACTCTGAAAGTAGAATTCTTGATGCCGCTGAGAACACCCTAATGATAAGAAATCAACTTAGGAGATACCTCAGCAACGTAGCTTTCGTGTCAGTTCTTGAACCAAGAAACTTCTTCGAAGCTGAGAATGATGAGTTCTGGATAAATGTAATGCAAGAGGAGCTTGGTCAATTCAAAAGAAATGAAGTATGGGACTTAGTGCCAAATCCAAGAAGTCAGAAGATTATAGGAACAAGGTGGGTATTTCGAAATAAGCTAGATGAACAAGGAAACGTAGTCAGGAACAAAGCCAGACTCGTAGCTCAAGGTTATAGTCAGCAGGAAGGTATTGACTATGGTGAGACCTTTGCTCCTGTAGCTAGATTAGAAGCTATAAGAATATTATGTGCATATGCTAGCTTTATGAATTTTAAGTTGTTCCAAATGGATGTCAAGAGTGCATTTCTTAATGGAGTTATAAATGAAGAGGTGTATGTTAGTCAGCCTCCAGGGTTTGAGGATCCAAAGTTTCCAAACCATGTTTACAAACTCAAAAAGGCTTTGTACGGCCTGAAGCAAGCACCACATGCTTGGTATGAAAGGCTGACCAGCTTTCTGCTGACCAGAAACTATGTTAGAGGAAAAACTGACACAACCTTATTCATTAAGAGAAAGGGTAAAGATACCCTGCTGGCACAAATATATGTTGATGATATTATTTTTGGTGCTACTAATGAGTCTATATGCAAGGAATTTAGTAAGCAGATGCAAACTGAGTTTGAGATGTCAACGATGGGAGAACTCAACTTCTTCCTTGGACTCCAAATCAAACAAGACAAGAATGACATCTTCATCAGCCAGACCAAGTATGCCAAGGAAATATTGAAGAAATTTGAGATGGAAAATTGTAAGCCAATATCTACCCCAATGGGTACTGAGACTGTACTCTGTGCTGATGAAAAAGGTAAGTCAGTAGACAACAAGTTGTACCGAGGTATGATTGGCTCTCTACTCTATTTAACGGCAAGTAGGCCAGATATTCAATACTCAGTATGCTACTGTGCAAGATATCAATCTAACCCTAATGAATCTCATTACATAGCTGTAAAAAGAATCCATACTTGCAAAGCTCAGTGAATGCATGTTTATGGTATCTTAACACAAATGATTTCACAGTCATTGGATACACTGACGCTGACTATGGACGAGACAAGCTTGAGCGGAAAAGTACCTCAGGAGGATGTCATTTCCTTAGAAGCTGTCTAGTGTCTTGGTTCAGTGAGAAGCAATCGTCAGTAGCCCTGTCAACAACCAAAGCTGAGTACATTGATGCTGGAAGCTGTGTTGCCCAAGTGCTATGGATCAAAGAACAGCTAGAGGACTATGGAGTTCAAACTAAAACCATTGAAGTCAAATATGACAACAAGAGTGCCATTGACTTGTCAAATAATCCAATCCAGCACAGCAGGATGAAGCATGTCAGCATTAGGCATCACTTCATCAGAGATCATGTACTCAAGGGTGAGATCAAGCTGACCTACGTTCCAACGGATGAACAACTTTCAGATATCTTTACGAAGCCGCTAGCTCGTGAACAGTTTAGCATATTAAGGGAAGCTATCAGTATGTTTAATCCTCTTCAATAAATATCCAAGTACAATGAATGCTGAATGATTATAACATGCTGAGTAATTATTATATATATACTGAGTAATCACTATACGCTGAATTGCTAAATACATTGAGTGATCATTAAATGCTAAGTTACTATGCATGTTGAGTAAGTGCTTCACGCCGAGTCAATATGCATACTGAGTGATCCACTATGCAAATATACAACTCTCAGAATCTACTTTCAGAGTGATCATTAAATGCTAAGGGTAATCATCAGGAAAACCATGCGCCGAATGTGTCATTAATGTCACAATTAATTGACTCTGAGTGGTTCAAATCCCCACCGCCATTCTGACCTATCAGATCAACATCTCTCGGCTATAAATAGTGAACAATTTCTCACTATTCACCTTACGCTTGATAATTTCGCACTCGATCTCTCTCGCTCAAATTCCAATCTTCTGTATTTTTCTCAAGAACTTCCCAAGAACACCATGTCGAACGATTCCCAGAACAACTCCAGTGACCAATATGAGGACAACCACTCTGATATTAATCCTCCTTCTCCAGCTGAGCAGGAGTATCAAGAAGAAGGAGAAGATGAACAAGAAACCTAAGGAAAGGAAGTTCACTCCTGTCTTCAGCAGTGTTAAGAAACTCAACGTCTTCCATTCCCGCTGGTTCTCTAAGAGCTTCGTTGAAGCTGAGAAACCCTTCTGCGAGTGGATCTCAAAGAATGGATGGACCACCCTTTTCTCACTCCCTGGAATAACCTACCCAAGACTGGTAACTGAGTTCTACGCTAACCTGACTGTGGCTGATGATGACGCTGACTACATGGTAACCTATGTTAAACAGAAGCAGATTACCATTACCCCTTCCTATCTTGCTATACTACTCGATCTTAAAGAAGAAGGTGCGGAACTGAGAAAGACAAATGACTACAAGAACGTTGAGTACAAAGCTGAGTTTTGTAAACCCAAAAATCACGTGGGTGAAGTCTCTAGTACGTGTTTGGATCAGCCTCAAAGACAAGCACACTACATCCTGACCAACTACCTTTTCCCAAAGGTCAACGCCACCTCCTCCACATCAAACTTTGAACAATGCTTCATCTGGCATATGTTCAACTACCAACCACGCAACATGCCCGTTTTTCTCATTGGGGCTTTCCAACGAAGCACCGGGATCCTCAAGATAGGCTCTCTCATCACCAAAATCCTCCAGGATCACAAGTTCAGTTTCAAGGAGGAAATAAGTGTAATAGGCACTGAGATCACCTCAAAAATCCTAGTCGGCTTGGCACACAGTCTTCCTTTTAAGAGCAAGTCTAAGAAAGGAAAGGAGATAGTGGAAGAAGAGGAGCAATCTGAGCTGCCCAAGAAGGAAAAGAAGAGAAAAGCTGACCATGCTCCTAAAGCTAAACCTGCCATTGAGATAGCTAAAAGGCTCAAAGTGATAATGACCAAGCCTCCTCAAGCTAAGCCAGCCAAGTAAAAGGCTGAACCCACTGAGCCTAAGAAGAAGAGAACCGAGCCTGAAGAAGACAGTGCAAGTGAGAATACTCCTGAGCAACCCCTAAAGAGGAAGAAAACCTCTGGGATGACGCCGTTGGATGCTGCTCCACTCGAATTCATCATCTCAAGGGATTCACATTTCCTGCGAGCTCAGGAGATCGATCTCGAAAAGACTCCTCGTGGTCAGGAGGAAGAATAAACCCTTACTGAGGAACAACCTAAAGCTGATAATCTAAAATCTACTGAACCCAGTAACACAGATGAAGCTGAGCACACCGAACAACAAGGAGCTAAGTCTCCAGTGAAAAACAAGGTTGTTGAAGACCTTTATGCTGACTTCGGACTCAACTCCTCCCCTGAGTCCCCTGAGCAACCAACTGCTGACTTCTCACCCAACACAAAAACTTCCAAAGACACTAGTGGTAAGAGGTTCAAAAGGAAATCCAAAAAGACCCAGCTTATAGATAACTTGGATGACTCTCCTCTCAGGGACCCAATTACTGACTTGACTGGATTACAATTCAACTTCTTCACCAACATCACTGAACCTACTCCAAGTCAGGTTAAGGAAAATCAAGCCTCTGTTCCTCAAACTCGGGAACATGCCGACTCCCAAATCCAAAAGGGGAAATCTTCTGCCGACACCGCTGCTCCATCCTCTACTGAGCAAGTGCTCGAAGTTCCTGCTGCTCAACACACCGAGCTAGCAAAGGAAAATACTCTTGCTCAAGACAACTCTGAACTGATTCCACCTCAAATCCCAATTCAGTCTCAAGTTGACACTGAGCAGGTGAATAATGCTGCTGCCCAAATTCTTCCTACTCCAACTGAGCAGCACGTACACAAGTCAGCATCTGAGCAAGCTGGCACTTCTACTTCTGGACAGCATCCAAACCTTCAAACACCTGCTTCTAACCAGAAAATGGCCCCTGAGACTTCTCCGATCAATGCTGAAAATGATCCCTACAACTTTCTGGATGCCTCTGAGTCAGGCCGTAGGATCATTTTTTCAGCTCATGCGCTCATTCAAGAAATGAATCAGTCTCAAGCCGCTACTGCTGGGTCCACTCATGCTGAGTCTACTCAACTCTCATCCATTACGCAACTTTTGACCGAACTCAAAGGTCTCAGGAGCTGATGAATGTTATGACATCTTTGGTCTCTCAGCAGCCCAAGCAAGAATTTATGGTCAAGCTGGCGGATCTTCAGCTTATGATGGTTCACCACATGGACTCCATTGAGGGCAAGATTAATGCTCTATCTACCATGAACTCATCAACCGCTACTTCTGCTGAGGTCACTCAACATTTCACGCAGCTGACCACTGAGCTTACTCAGGCTTGAGAACTTATCTCCTCCACTTCTCAATGCTCCATCGAACAAATTGGTGAGGCCATGCGCCTACTTAACTTGAGCCGAGAAGAGATGGAAGCCGACCAGGTCAAAACCAACGACATCCTACACTACACACGATCAACTCTTGAGCACGTTCGCCACATAAACGCTCAACGTCATATCTATGATGCTTCCATGCTCAGGATGTATCATCAATCATATGCAAGGATGACAGACTCAATCACCTAGATGGGGAAGTTGTTGAAACACCTTTCCACATAATTTTGATTTGACAAAATTGTTTAAGTATAATTAAAAACATATTCTAAACACACTAAGTTTAAATGCTTTAATTTATTCTACT
Source organism: Euphorbia lathyris (assembly GCF_963576675.1). Taxonomy (NCBI): domain Eukaryota; kingdom Viridiplantae; phylum Streptophyta; class Magnoliopsida; order Malpighiales; family Euphorbiaceae; genus Euphorbia; species Euphorbia lathyris. The sequence goes on from NC_088911.1 coordinate 60,353,100, forward strand.
AATGTGTTTGTTCAATGTTGAGTTAAATTGTTTATAAGACACAAAGATTAAAAGGCCCAAAGCCCAATACGGAAGTCAAAGCCCAAGTCAAACAGTTTAAGGCAACTCGGCCCGCGTATGTCAAAACGCTGTCGTTATGTACAAAATGCAGCTCAGCGGAAGAAGGATCTAGAAGACCTTCGTGGAACAACTTCGGGACGAAGCTGCTGAGTTGATTCGACAAAGAGTACAAGACAACAGCTGGCTAAGAACAACTTCCAGACAAAGTGTTTCCACTTTGGGTAAAGTTCAGACGACACAGAATGCTGTCTAGTTGACCTTATCATAAATGAAGAGACATTCTGCCGAGCTGACCAAAAGCTGACCGAGGACAGAAGATACTCAAATCTGATTGGTCGAGAGCTCTGAGCAAGACAGGATGACAACGACAGGAAGCCGTTTCCCTCCAACGGTTATTTCGAAATTCAAAATGACCGATGCCTCAGACGTCTCTATAAATAGAGCCCTTCAGTTGCTTCATTCAACACAGAACTTGATCAAGCCATTACGCTGACCAAATCTCTACGCAAAGTTCTACAAGAAAAAGCAAAGCAATCTTACACTAAATTTCATATCTTTTGTGTAAAAGTCTAGAGTGATTATTCAATCATCTAAGGTGTCTTAGCAATCATTGTTTAGGACAAACACTTATCATTTCTAGAGATTAGAAAGGAGAGGCTGAGTACTCGGTTATAGTATTCAGCGAGAGATTAGGATTGAGTAGAGGTATAGAGGAAGGTACTCTTGTTATACTCAGTTGCTAAGATTGTAAAAGGTTTGATGCTCTACCGTTAAAGAGCTCAGTAGAGAATTCGAAATCTCGGAATGTGTTCCGGGGACAGGACGTAGGCTTGGAGGCTGAACCTGGATAAATCTGCTGAGTAACATATTTCTAACCTTAAACTCCTTTATATATTTATTGCTTGCTTAAACAAAAACTGACAAAGTAAAGAGGTCAAGCTGAGTTGTGCGCATTGAATATCTGAGCTCAGGAATAGACTCTAAGTGCTATCTCCTGACTCAAGTAAAGAAACTGACCTAGTCACTAGTTGACTAAGCCAGTATCTTGCTATTCACTCAGCGCCGCTCTTAAAACCTTTTTCTCACGAAAAAGAAGTCTGCCCTAACTTAAAATTTTTAAATAGTTCCTAACCCCCCTTGGAACTATACTTGTAACGTTATAAGGGACCAACAAGTGGTATCAGAGCCTTAAAAGCTCACTGTAAAAGGTGTTGGGGTTTAGTGTCCTATAGATAATTGTTGCAGGATACAAACTTAATGTAAATGAATTGTTCTTTATATCATTTGTTTTAATGAGATATATGTTTTATAACTATATAAAGGCAATCCCTTTTAAGCACTAAATAAAGTCTAATAAAAGGAAATCCGTAAGTTTGTTTAAAGTGATTATAATGTGTTCATACAAGCATGAAGTGAGACAAAACTTTATAATAAACTAATAAAGTAAAAACCACCCCAAGTCAAGTGATATGTTTAGGATTGATATATCACTGTTGAGACTTGTATGTAACAATGTCTTCTGTCCGACAGAAAGCTGATGTAGACACCGAGTCGGAGGACCTGTGACGAAAACCTGGAAACAAGACGGTTGAAGCGATTGATTCTGAAAGTTTCAAAAAAAAAAGAAAAAATAATAAATAAATAAAATAAATAAGTTACGGTCGGTCGCTGTTGTCGATCGGATGGCCCGCGAATGCTTAACGGCACGGTGCGAGTGCTTAGCGGCGGCCGGCGCGCGTTCGACGACAGTCGGACGCCCGCTCGACGACGCAAAGCGCGCGCTCGACGTCTGTCGGACGCACGCATCCAACCATGAATGGTACGCGCTCGGTGTCCGAGCAAGACACGAGCTTGGCGGCACGGGACGTGCGCTCGTCAGCCACGAGGCGGGTGCGCCCGGCAGCGCGGAACACGTGTTCGGCGGTCATGACGCGTGAATGCCCGACGACGCGGAGCGTGAGCTCGGCGGCCGCGGGGCGTGCACGCCCGACGACGTGGGACGCGCCCCGGCGGCCGTTGAGCGAGTGCCCGACCGCGTCGGGCGGAAGCCCAACGGTAGGCGGGCGCGAGCGCCCAACAGCTTTGGGCGATGCCCGATTTTGCTCGGGCGTCGCCCAAAGCTTCCGGGACCCGTTTCCCTATAAAAGGGGCACGGATCCCAATGAAGAGAGAGGACTTTCTTTGGAGCCTTTCTCACACTAAACATTTTTAGAGAGAAAGTGAAATTTTTTTTGAGAAAAATATTTTTTTTCTCAAAAATTCCAAAGTTCCTAAAGTTAAATTTTTACTAAAAAATATAAAAAACGGGAGATCGCAACTCGTGGAATCAATCGGCTTCGACTATCAGATACCGAATATAAGGTATTATCCGAGGACTAGACTCTTTTATTTTATTTTATTTATCTTCTCCTTCTATTTATTTTTATGCTATAGTTTTTATTTATTTAGTTATTCATTTATTTTGTCACGTTTTATTTAATTAGCGTATTTATTTAATTTTCGTTTCGTGTTGAATAAAATTCGGTTTTGTTTTAAAATAAAAAACCTCGTTTTGATGTCCCAATACGAACCATGATCCGATAAAAAGGTAGTTCGGGTATCAAAAAACGTTGAGATTATAAGTTTTTTAATCTAAAAGAAATTTCCAAATAATGTTTTAAAATAAAAACATCGTTTTAGGAACTTCCGTTATTGACTATGATCCATTTTTGGAAGTTCGGAAATCCAAAGCGGTTGAATTAGATTTAATTTAAAGCTTTTGAATAAATCTGAAAATAATTGGAGTGCTGTTGTAATTTGTCATTTCTGTCACTAATTGCTGTTTACCGACGGATTTTCCGTCGGTAAATCTGCCAAAACGTAAAAAATGCCATTTCAGTCCCTTTTTCTTAACTTTTAAGCTTTTAACCCTTATATATATAGATATAATTATGTAATATATGTTTTTCCAACTATTTTAGATATTTAGTCTATATAATCATTTAGGATGTTTGCGTATCATTTTGTATTCAATTTTAAATATAAGTATATGTATATATATATATATATTCTTTTTATTCATTTGAGTTATATTAGATTTTATTTTGAAGGTTATTTACTTGGGTATTTTGGGAGAATTAATAGATATTAGTATATGTTATTTTTGATATTTAAAACTATAATAGTTATGTATATATGTAGTTTTGGGACATTTGGGTTATTTTATTAAATGAAATTATTTTGGATAAATGTTATTTTCTTATTTATGAAGTTTATTTACTATTTTCACCTCTTTTAAAGTATAAATATATTGTACCTAGTATTTTCATATATGTATAGTTTCTTTTTTATTAACTCTTATTTTCATATTCTCTTTTGATTTGGATGTATATATATATGCTTAAAATATTTTCTTTATTCTTTTGGACCATTTATGGGTTCATGTTTCAAATGTGCTTTATTTGAGTGTGAATCTTGGTTTAAGTGGGTTTATTATTGTAATTATAATAGGTGAAAAGTCCATTAAATAAAAGGGGAAAATAAATCACAAAAAGAGAGTTTTTCAACTTAATCATTTAAACTAATGAATTTTTAGAGGTTCCTAATGTAAATAAATGGAGTTATTTTAGTTAATATTTCAAAATTGGTTCCAAAACATCACGTTTTAAAACCTTAATCCGTTCCAAAGGCGGATTAAGCGAACATTGTAATTAAAATCGTTTTCTTTGTGAATAATAGAGTTTTTGAATCATTTCCTTAAAGGGTTTGTACAAAATTAAATTGACTTGTATGTTTAATCATGTTTTCCTATTAAAAGGTTTTTATCCTAACGTTTTCAAACACTCGAGTCGTTCCAACGGCGATTTGGGTGAACTTCATCAAACGGGGTTTTAAAACGCACCTAAATCGTTCCAACGGCGATTAAGGTGCGAACCATGTAAATAAACTCGTTCTGGGGAAATAAGTTGGTATAGAGTAAACACACAACATGACATTTAAATAAAGTCGTAAACCACTTCTTTCTTCCCCCTTCTCTGTGTATGCATAATATAAATGGGTGATTCTTTACTAATGTGGCTTTTCAATAATATATGCTCAAAACGGTTTCTAAAAAGAGAAAGAAAAGGTTTCAAATGAATTTTAAACTTAAAGAAGTATAAGATTAGTCCGTTATCGCCTAACATGCTGAGTAGGAGGCCGGTGGTTCATAACCGGGCGATGTCGGGGTGCCTAGTAGCCTTTCTCCGGAAAGGAGCTAGCCTTCTCGGCTCGTACCTAAGTTTCCTGAACCCACACCGGTCTCCCGCAAGGGATCGGTGTTCATTTTCCCATTCGTGGGTGGCGACTCTTCCATATCTCCGAGCTCCGGTCCTGCCGAGCAGCTTGATTCCACGATTGGTTGCTTTCGGCGCCAATCACCGCTTACGTCGCCATGAGGTTGTCCACCCCCCGGTCCGCCCGGGAGATTTGGCCGCGGTACCTCGTCTAACAAGTGGCGACTCTACTGGGGAAGCGAGAAATTTGATTCCGGAAGGCGTGTATTAAGCCCTTAACGGGGACGGATCGTTTTACTTCTTTTCGTATGCATTCATGTGCATTATTGCAAACCCTTTGGGTAATTTCCGCGAAACCTCTAGCGAGAGTCCATTCGTCGCTCGAAAGAGGCTAGTGTAAGTTCCCCCTTACAGTAAGGCGCCAAAGGGTCCCCATCCATTCGTTAGGGGCGAATTTGTGCGGTCCTGTGAGGTCCCGCGGTCAGCCGTGTCAGCATATAGTAGCCTTAGAAGTTTCCATAGGATTACCCGTTACTATTTTTGATGTGATAAATGAATCAATTCGTGTTTTCAAACCGCCACGATACGTGTCTAATCCTAAAGTAGGTAAAGAAAATGAGACGATGTGTTAATATATACTCGTGAATCGACATACTAATTACCCTAAAACATCGAAACAATTTGAACTAAAGACGACTTAGTCATCTCATATGAATGAACATGTGCGACCCGCCTTGTCCCTTTCGGTGTCCCGACGAAGGCACATGTTCAGGAAATGTATTATGACGTAAGCACGTATTAGTATGAATCGGTTCGGTGTTAAGGATAGTTACATCTCGATACAAAAGACTATATTAACAGTAGCCGTTATTCACATTCTTTAAATAAGTTGGGATAAAACGAGATCATGACGAAACGAAAACGTAGAACATTTCTGTCTTGAATGACCCTGTCGTAACGTGAAAAGTTTCGCACAAGTAGCCCGTCCCTTCCGAATAAAAGACGAGCTTTTTTACGTTATGCCTCGTGTCGTTCTTAACAGAAATGGATGTGTCCGCAAAGGTGATTAAGAAAATAAAAGAAAAAAAAACTAAACGACCAAAATCATTCCGAGTCTACGATATATTTCAATCCCGAGAGTAGTTAAAGAAAATAAACCAATGCCGTTGAATACGTGTCTCGAACAAGTATATACCCCGTTTAAAACTTTGAAGCCGAATTAAGCCAAACCATATAATTGCGCCATATGGACGAGACTGCGGGTTTTGACTAACGACTCGATCATTTCAACCGTTACCAAAACTGCAAGAAATATGGCCCGATATACGTGTTTACTTAATTCACGCCTAAAGGAAAGAGAACGGTGATATCCTCGCCTCGAATAAACATGCGATTCAACGAAACGTTGATTTTCTATAACCACACTAAGGTGATATATCCCGTAGATCGGAAAGAATAAGAGATTGTTGTTAGCCGAAAGATTACCGTGCGCTCAAATAAGACTCGCCGTCTTTTCGTGTAGCAAAATGAGCAGACGAATCCTCGACGCTAAGAACAAACACGTTACGCGATGAGTCCGTTCCCTAAAATAAAATCCAAAAGTGATTCCATCACTAAATAAACGCATTGTTACGTCTCTCGATAGATCCAAAAAGATCCCGTTGTAATCCAAAAATCGAGACACGAATCCACGTGAATAAAAAGGGAACGAGTCATTTGCAATAACAAACGATTGGAATAGAAGAATAACTCGCTCCACATTTAAAAACCGAGATGCGCTCAAAGGGAGTCAAAACCCAAATTAATGTGTCTCGCGAAAGGACAAAAGACGAGTTATTCTGAAAGGACAATCCGACTTGGTCAATTTCTTAGTCACTGAACGTGGATACGTCAAAAAACGAACTGTATTGTCTGATGGGTGATTTAATTTTTCCGCAATAATCGACGGCATCACGCGTCCCTTGGACCGCAATGTGAGCCAAAAACCAAAATCCTAGAAAAGAGACCTGGACCGACGAGTGTGTGGAGGAATAAGGGTGGAAGAGAGATGTTGTGATACGTGTAAATAGAACTAACGTTTGTTCTTCTTATCTTATAATCGTAAATAAATAAATGCACACACCACGAATCATGCATATAAAATCATGCATACATGCTAATGGATACCGTTCGCGCAGACGTCATCATTAAGCGGTTGTGGTTTCTTGAGAGTAATCGGCTTGTCAGACAGTTTGATCAGCTACGAGTAGACAATTCCGAATCAGTAGTTGTGGCTTCTGAATCATCTTCATCCGGGTATACTCAGTCTTCCGTCAATATGTCTGCGACCGACGAGAAAGTGGCTGAATTGGAAAATTCTGTGAACAATATCAATGATCAGCTGGCCGCAATCTTGGCCCAGCTAGCTGAGTTAGCACTGAAGGACAACAAGAGTGGTAGCAAGCGTGCTGAGAATGAGGTGAACGATGGCCCTCGCTTTGGGAATGAGGAGGATTATTAGGATTATATCCGAAAACAGTTAGAGAAAGAGAAAGCTAAGGAAGAGGAGTGGAAGCAACACATCACACAGGAAGTGCAGGACTTGCGCGGAGGAAGCTCCGGAAGTCAGGATTTCTATAACTTGAAGAATTGTTTGTCGGCAACAGCTTTGCCTTTGAAATTTTGGCTCCCTGACATGAAAAAGTTCGATGGAACGGGAGATCCCACCGCTCACATGAATCAGTATATTGCGGTGATGAAGCACACGATCCTGATGGAGGATCAGGTCCTAGGGCTGTTTAACACCTACCTAGAGGGGGCTGCCCTCACATGGTTTCATGCATTACCAATGGTGACAAAGAAGGATTGGAAGGAATTAGCGAAGTCATTCATCGCTCAGTATAGCTTTAACACCATGCTGGAGGTCACTTTGAAAGAGTTAGAGAGCACTAAGCAACAGGCTGGGGAATCTTTTTCCGATTTTGTGAAAAGATGGAGGGCTAAGGCCGCAGTGATGAAACAAAAGCCGCTCGAGCAGGATCAGATCCGAATGGTGGTTGGCAACACGTTACCGTATATAAAAAATGAGTTGCGGTATATGCCATTTACGAATTTCAATCAGATGTATAGTTGTGCCTTGACTGTTGAAGGGGATGGAGAGCCGAAGAAAGCTTATACCAAGTGGACGAAGTCTGGATATAGTGCCGGAGGGCCTAGCGCGAGTACGGAATCCACAGCAGTGAAAGTGGTTGATCTTAATGCTATTGAAAAGAGGCGGTTCGCCAAGTTCGATCAGACCTACGCGAAAGTTTTCGAGCGTCTGCAGAAAAAGGGATTGTTGAAAGCCCTTACCCCGTATAACAAAGCTCAACCTACTCCGCAGATACAGGCTAGAGGGTATTGTGAATTCCATAGCAGTTATGGGCATACAATTGAGAATTGTGAGAGGCTGAAACATGAAATCTAAGATTTAATTGAGGAGAAGAATATAGCTGATCCTTCGTCAGCGAACCCTTCCGTTAGGCGCAATCCATTGCCTAATCATAGAGTGAGTACGATCGGAGTTGGTTTGACAGAAACTGTAGTGATGGAATCCTTCGAGGAGAATGTAGAGGAGTTATTGGACTCCGATGAAAAGAGCAATGTGGGAAAGGGGCTGTATGTGTCCTTCCTGGGTGAAGAACAAGAGGATGAACCGATGGGGGAAGGGTCAGATGGTGGAGCATCGTATGATGAGGATAGTGCTGAAGAGACCGGAGAAGGGTCGTCTCGGACTATTGTGCCAGATTTGGGTTTGTTTAGTGGAGGAAGGGATCCCGAGGCGCACTTGCGTGAATATATGCACGACATGTTTATTGAATCCTTCGGAGTAGATGAAATTGCCCAGTGGTTCCACCATTCGCTGGTAGGCGAGCCTCTGGAATGGTTCCATTCATTACCCGACTCTTGCAAGCATGATTGGGATCGGTTGTCGGATTTGTTTCTAGAAAAGTACCAAAGAGCTGAAGATAGAACTGCGGAGCACTTTGCGATGCAGATCGGACCCATCAAACGTCCGCTACCGAGGGTTAGTAAGTATAACGGCAATAAGGACCCTATGGAGCACCTTCACTTCTACTTGTCGGCTATGGCACCCTTGGGTTTTAAAGAGGAAGAGATCACTAGCTTGTTTTGCAATTCATTGATGGGTGAACCGTTAATGTGGTACATGTCGTTGCCGATGTATGTTAAGACCGATTGGGCGGCAATGACGAAAAGATTTATCAAGGAGTATACAGTATGGATGCTGACGGAGCAAACCCTTGATTCCCCATCTTACCAAACGCCTGATGCGGTGTTAGCGATGCCTAGGTATGGTGGATACCAGGATCCTGTTGAGCACGCGAGGTTATTCCGCAATCATATGTATGACGCCGGATTTCCGCAATGTGAGTTGCATGAACATTTTCCGGAAAACTTGATGGGTGAAGCCTTATTATGGCATCAAGGTCTATCAGAGGAAGAAATGGGTCATTGGGTACCGCTTAGAAGTGCCTTTGTGGCAAGATATGAAATGTACATTTCGTGGACGGGATCCCTGGACGATCTGGATAGGATTAGGCAATTCCCCGAGGAACCGTTTGTGGATTATGCTAGAAGGTGGAGGCACAGTTATGAGCAGTGTCATGAAACAATGAGCGATAAGGTGCAGCTTATGTGCATACAACGAGGAACTATTCCGTTCGCCGCCAGAAGGATGAGTAGAGTGTCCCTCCGGGATTATGATGAGTTGATAGGCTGGGCGTTGTATGGATCAGCAGATCCCTTTTATTTGAATCCAAACGTTCCTCACGTCATGGATTTAATGATTGTGGACATTTGGGAGAGTTCTTCAGACGAGGAAGATGCCAATCGGAGGATTCCTATTAACATTTGGGATGAATCGGACGATGAGCCGGAAATTGCCGTAATGAGAAGATCAGGTCGGGTGGCCGAGGGAAAGGCACCTATGGTAGAGACTGAGATAGGGGAAGGGTCGGCTCCTAAGCCCGACGAACAAGTTCTCGAGCAGTTGAAGAAGACGCAAGCTAAATCCATGGTGTGGGAAGTTTTATGCCATTCCAAGTACCATCGTGAAAACCTGATGAAAGAGCTGCAGAATTTGGTTATTTCTACCGATACTGAGCCGACAGCGCTAGTAGGGGCAATTATGGCTCGAAAGAAAACTGAAATCACGTTTACCGACGAGGATCTCCCAGAAGAGGGGAAGGCTCACAATAAGCCTTTGTACATCCGAGCGGAAATCAACGGAAAGAAGACTAGCTGTGTGATGGTCGATGATGGATCGGCCATTAATGTTTGCCCGTTGAAACTCTTGTCGAAGTTGGGAGTGGAGAGAGGAGATTTGACAGCTTCTGAAACTGTGATTAGAGCATATGACGATAGCCGTAGGCACATTGAAGGAGTCTTCAAGGCCAAGTTGAAAGTGGGGCCGCATGAGGAAGAAACTGAGTTCACGGTGCTGGATATCCTGGTAACCTTTGCCGTACTGTTGGGACGCCCTTGGTTCCATAAGTTGGGAGGTGTGCCCTCGACGCTCCACCAAATGATTAAATTCCCCTTCGGGGAGGAGATAGTGACAATTAGAGCTAAGAAATTGAGCTCGGTGGCAGCATTGGGAATTGAGCCTCAACTTTTCTCCGGATTCCAAGTCTCCGGGATTTACGAATCAAGCATGACCACCGATGTGGTGAAGATGATGAAGGGAGGTTTCATCCCAGGAATGGGCTTAGGAGCACACCATCAGGGGTTGCCAGAATTTCCGGACTTTAAGAGTCAGAAAACCCGGAGGGGTTTGGGATATGAGCAGGGAGGTCCGTCCAATGTGAGTGGTGAAGGAAAATTGGGCCTAAGGAAGTACTTCGTGAACGAGGGGCATGGAAAGGCGTATTCAGGGACCCCCGAGGCATGGACTAGCACAGAAGGGAAGATTCTGTCGGGGTTCGAAATCTTCAATGATGTTGCCGACTGGGGCAAAGGAAAAGCGAGCTGCTTTGTCGAGGAGATTATGATGCTGGATTTGAATGCCGAGGAGCAAGTCATCACCATTGAAGCAACTGCAGGAGCGGGAGATGAGCCTAGTACCTCCAAAATTCATGAGAAGTCCGAAGACCCTGATGATGAAAATGGTATTACTGCTTTGTTTGAATCAGATGATGTAATCACCCATGCTATCAATGAAATGAATTCTGATTTTGCTTACTTGCTTGATGTTGATCATGATCATTCCATGCATTCTCATTCATATAACATGCCTACATTTGAAATCAATGCAATAGAAATGTCAACTTTCAATCTTGGTACGGATGAAAATCCTAAACTTATACAAATTGCTCAAGAATTAACTATTGAAGAGAGAAAAGAATTCGAGAGAATAATTAAAAAATACGAAATTGTATTCGCATGGACATACGAAGACATGCCTGGAATTGATCAATCTATCGCAACTCACCGCATTCCAACTTACCCCGAAGCAAAGCCCGTAAAGCAGAAGCTCCGACGTATGAGACCAGAATGGGCAGATAAGATCAGAGAGGAGGTGAAGAAGCAGTTAGAAGCAGGATTCATCGAAGTGATCGACTATCCCCCTTGGGTCGCAAATGTGGTGCCAATCGCAAAAAAGGACGGCAAAGTAAGGATGTGCGTTGATTACAGAGATCTTAACAAGGCATGCCCCAAGGATGAGTTCCCATTGCCTCATATCGACGTATTGATCGACAGTGCAGCGTCAAGCGTCTTACACACGAATGTGGATGGTTTTATGGGCTACATGCAAGTTCAGATGGCCGAAAAGCACAAAGCAAAAACCTCGTTCACAACCGAGTGGAGGACATACTGTTATAGAGTAATGCCGTTTGGTTTGAAAAATGCCGGGGCAACTTACTAGCGAATGGCCACAGCACTGTTCCATGATATGATACACAAGGAGGTAGAAGTCTACGTGGATGATATGATGGTCAAATCAGAGACAAGAGAAGGGCATTTTGCCGCGCTCGAGAAGTTTTTGGCCCGAATTGCAGAATTCAAGCTAAAGTTAAACCCGAAGAAGTGCTTTTTCGGCGTTTCATCGGGGAAAATCTTAGGCTATGTAATCGGAAATAAAGGAATCGAGGTGGATCCTGATAAAGTGAAGGCTATACAGGAGATGCCGGTGCCGAGAAATGAGAAGGAAGTGAGAGGGTTTCTGGGACAGGTTCAGTATATCAGTCGGTTCATAGCGAGACTCACCGCAATTTGCGAGCCAATCTTTAAGTTGCTAAGAAAGACCAACCCGCTACTTGGAATGATAAGTGTCAGCAAGCTCTAGAGAGCGTCCGGAACTATTTGTCTAATCCGCCAGTGCTGAGACCGCCTAAACTGGGAAAGCCGCTTCTCCTCTATGTAGCAATTGAGGAGCGATCTATTGGGGCAATGTTGGCTCAAGAGGGAGACACCGGTGTGGAGCACGCAGTGCATTATTTGAGTAAGAAATTCCTGGAGTACGAGCTCAAGTACAACATGATCGAAAAGACATGTGTGGCAGTAGTATGGTTGACAAAGAAACTGCGGCACTATTTCCAATCGTATAAAGTGATCATTATTTCTCGGATGGACCCCGTGAAGTATCTATACCGAACTCCATCATTAACGGGGAAGTTAGCCAGATGGTTGTTGCTTTTGTCCGAGTTTGACATTGAATATGTGACGAAGAAGGTTATCAAAGGGAGGGCCGTGGCAGAATTTCTGGCCAACCAACCACTGAATGTAGAGGAAGAAGAGATAAGCTATGATTTCCCCGATGAGCACTTGAACGCAATCGAAGTTATACCGTGGAAAATGTTCTTCGACGGAGCAGTTAATTCGAATGGAGCCGGAGTAGGAGTACTACTTACCTCACCGGAAGGAGAAAGGATCCCGATGGCCAAGAAGTTATCCTTCCCTCTCACCAATAATATGGCCAAGTATGAAGCGTGCATTTATGGTTTAGAGTCATTAGCGGCACTGGGAGCATCATATGTCGAAATTTGGGGTGACTCAAAGTTGATCATCGAACAAGCACAAGGAAACTGGGAGGTAAGAGAAGAAAGACTACGTCCGTACCTCGATCAGCTAGAAGGGTTGGCATAAAGATTCAAGGAGTGTCGTTTCTATCACATTCCTCGAGCACATAACCAGGCGGCGGATGCCTTGGCCACTTTGGTGTCAGTTTGGGACAATCCCCGGAACCTTGCTTCGAAACCGTTGGTATTGAGAAGATCTCACAAACCGTGCTACGAAGACGTAATGCTGTTAGGGGCAGATGAAAAACCGTGGTATTTCGACATCATGAACTTCATGAAGAGTGGAACATATCCGGCAGAGTCAGAACCTAGGGATCAAGCTGTGGTTAGAAGGCTAGCTCGTCAGTGCGTCATTTATAATGACTTGCTTTACAAAAGGCACATTGATGGATTACAATTAAGATGCTTGGATGCGGGAGAAGCCCGCGAGGCAATGGAATCAGTACATTCAGGAATTTGTGGAGCCCATATGGGGGGAGCAGTACTAGCTAAGAAAATTATTAGGCAAGGCTTCTATTGGCTCACCATGGAAAGAGATTGTAACGAGTATGCAAAGAAATGCCATGATTGTCAAATCCACGGCGATTGCAGTCATCTTCCGGCCATGGAACTACATGTGCTAGCACCTATTTGGCCATTCGCTGCTTGGGGCATTGACATCATCGGCGAAGTAAGGCCTAACGCTTCAAATGGACATAAGTTTATTGCTGTCGCCATCGATTATTTCACCAAGTGGGTAGAAGCAGAGTCGTTTAGCAAACTGGGATCCAAGCAGATGAGAAAGTTCATTGAAAAACACTTGATCACCAGGTTCGGAGTGCCTCATCACATGATTACAGATAATGGGGTCCAGTTTCAGGGGGAAGTAAGAAATCTTTTCCGAGAATATGGCATTGAACATCACAGGTCTTCTCCGTACCGTCCACAGGCTAATGGAGCAGTAGAAGCAGCTAATAAGAACCTTAAGAGGATTCTCGTAAAAACGGTGGAATCACATCGGAATTGGCATGAGCACCTCCCACTCGCGTTGTGGGCTTATCGCACGACAGTTAGAACCTCAACTGGGGCAACGCCATTCTCTTTGGTGTATGGAACAGAAGCGGTCTTGCCGATTGAGATCGAAAAGCGATCGTTGAGAATCGCAGTGGAGGCAGAAATTCCCGAGGCGGAATGGGTGAAGAGGCGATGTGAGCAGTTGGCTTTAGTTGACGAGAAAAGGATGGAAGCCCTTTACCATTTACAGTTATATCAAAGAAGGATGGCTCGGGCTTTCAATAAAAAGGTCAAGACCAGTCCTATCAAAAAAGGAGATTTGGTGCTGAAACAGATTCGTGTGACGCACACCGACCCAAGAGGGAAGTTTAGGCCTAACTGGGAAGGGCCATTCGTCGTGAAGAAGATACTAAGCAAAGGAGCGGTGAAGTTAACTACCATGGATGGCATGGAATTCTCCGAACCTACCAACCTGGATAGGCTTAAGAAAAACTTTTCGTAAAAAAAAAAAGAGAAAAAGAAAGAAGAATTCCCGATAGGTTGAAAACCCGCAAAGGGCGACCTATGCAACAACGAGGGAAATCCCAATGGGTGAAAACTCGAAAGGGCACTCATTTAAAAATTCCGGGATAGTAAAAGGAGAGAAGAAAAATCGCTGGGATCCGAAAACCGAAAGGTGGGTCCTGGTAACAATAGTTATGACTTGAGCAACTACAAAAACAATGTATAAGAGACTAAGTATTTCTGTTGTTTATAAATAAATAAAGGCATGAATATATTTGACGAGAATGATTGGAATCATCATAATCTACTGAATGTATGGTAATATGAATCATGAGTTATACATTTCCTATCCTACTTTTCATAAAAAGCCTACCTGATATCCACCCCACTCCCTATACATCAGCTATACATCGGGGAAACTCTAATATGAAAGCTACAAAGCAATACATAACGAGCCTAATACGGAGGGAAGTCCCAATAGTCCTCAAAATCTCTCAAGTGTGATGCCTGCTCCGCAGATAGTGCCTCCTCGGCAGCTCGCGCTCGCTCATCAGCAACTCGCGCTCTCTCATCGGCGACCCGTGCTCTCTCCTCGGCAGCGAGGCGTCCGATCGACTCATCGCGCGCCCTCTCCTCGACGGCAAGGCGACCCTCAGTCTCCCATCGCATCATCCCTGACCAGTGGTCATTTCTCTCCTGATACACCTGACCGACCCGGGCGTCGGCCTCCCGCACCGACTCACTCCGTCTCCGCTCATGGGCATGAAGATCGCTCTAAAAAAGAAAAAAAAAAGAAAAACAGATGTGAAAAAAAAGAGAAAAAACGAAGCAACATAGGCAAGAACAGAAATCATACATACATGCATGCATCCCACTACACTAAAATAAAGTAAGGATACATACCAGGTGATCGGCACAACGCAAGCTGAGGCGGTCTCGGAGATAACCAGACAGCCCCACGTAATCCGTACAAGTCTCCCTCGTAGTCAGCGAAGCATCTGAGGGATCAAATGGGACCCTCGAGGAGAAGATGGGAGGAGCCGCCTCGAATCCCGCATAAGCTGCCCCGAACTCGTCATAACAAATCGTGGCAAAGTCTCTCCCGTAGTCTGGTAGGGGCACACCTAGGGAAGACCTCTCCGGTCGGGCAGCGCTGGAGGACTCGCCGACATAGTAGGGCTGCTCGCACACAGGCGTCTGAGCTCGAGTGCCGTCAAAGAAATCGGATAAATGGGCACTCCTCCAGGATCCCTCCTGCAAAAAAAACACACAATAAAAACCTCTAAACATCTCATGAATGAAATGGTAAAATGGGAAAGGGGGCGGAACCACTTACCCGGACCTCCTCCTGACCAAAGACTGCCGCAACAGCCTCCCTCGAAAATACATCTGCCACCGGATCCACCTCCATCGCTGCCACCGGGGCATCCCTCGTGCTCAGCAGAGTAGATAAGTAAAGCTCGCGGCCCCCGACATGAATCCACACCGCTCTACCAACAAACCGACGGGTCAGGTCCTGACGAATGGTCGATAGGGGCATGGTCCGCACCGCGAACATAGAAACGGGAATCTCACCCGGTGTCCAGTGGGCGTCACTAACTCCAGTGATGCCTCGGTCCCCCAAATACCATGCCCGCACGCAGGGGCCGATGAGCACACACTGCTGCTCCTGGATCATAGATACATAAGTATAATCGGGAATGAAGTCGAGGTCGTCCCACCTGAACTTAATCTAAAAAATGCACAAAGAGAAAGTCAGAAAGACTCAAACAAAAATCTAGCACGACTAGGCAAAATCTACCTGTCTGAGGGTCAGCGAGTCGATCCAATCTAGGAGCCGCGGCACCATCCGACTCCTCTCGGCGCCCAAGTCAAAATCTCTCCATCGGGTCATGAAAGGCAGCCTCGGTACTCTCGGTCGAGGTCGATACCGACTGGGAAGGATGTGCCTCTCATACGCCCACACCTGCGGTAAAAACAAGGACTAGGAGTGTGAAAAACGCGAAGAAGATAAGACGGGCAAGTCAAGAAGGCATCACGTACCAGCAGAGCAAAGGTGTAACCACCGAAATCCTTGCGCTTCCGGCAAGTCAGATCCAAAAATTTGTAGAGAAAGGCTAAGCCTGCCCCCGCCCAATCATAGGAAGCCGCCGCATCCAAATCGCTGAGTGCCTGAATGAGACCCGCGTGTACCTTCCCGCCCTTCATGCGGAAAATCGTCTCACTCAGAGTATATACCAAGAAGCTACGAACCGCCAAGTCGGTATCGCCGGTCTCACAAAAATCTCGCCGACTCAAAAGGCTCGCGGTGGAAATAAACTTCGCCGGAGTAGATTTGGCGCATGGGCGAACCCCCGATCCAATCAAGGCAGCGAGCCTAGCAAGGTCGACCCGTGGTCACATCATATCGAAATAAAAGGGAACGGGAGTGCTGCTCCCTCGCAACCCTGTCAGCAGTGAAAAATCCCTGGGCGAGATGGTCATCTCCCCGAAAGAAAGGTGGAAAGTATGGGTCGAGTCAACCCACCACTCACATAAGGCGCGTAAGCCAAAGCGGTCGCATACCCCGTTGGTGCGGGGCAACGCTGCAATAAAAGGCTCGAAGCCCAACTCGCGCACGCGGGCTCTCGCCGCGGTGCCCAGCCTAGCATACCACGAGTGAATCTCGGCGGTGGTCCCAGAAATCTCAATAAACTAGAAAGAACAAGACAAGAAAATTTAAATACAGTTCCTAAAGCATGCAATTAGTGAGGACGCGTTAAGACTAGGCATTCTTTCATTATCTAACCTAGAGACATCTGGTCAATTAGGGCCAACTTTCTGTAAAAGTCTCTCCTTTAGGGTCGCTCATGTAAGGTTTAGTTAATTCTTTAATCCACTCTCGTCCGCATTGACAAGGAGCATAGGTTAAGTTTATTATTCATGTGCATTAGTTAAGTTTTCACTATTCACGTTTTTTTTACTATTCACGTGCACTATTCACGTTTTACTATTCACGTGCATTAGTTAAGTTTTCACTATTCACGTTTCTACTATTCACGTGCACTATTCACGTTTTTTTACTATTCACGTGCATTAGTTAAGTTTTACTATTCACATGCATTAGTTAAGTTCTCACTATTCACGTGCATTAGTTAAGTTGTCACTATTCACGTGTACTATTCACGTTTTTACTATTCACGTTATTTTTACTGTTAGCATGCATAAATTCGTAGGATTACTATTCACATGCATATAGCGCGCATTCTTACGCAGAAGTAAACAAGTGTTACTTGTAAGTGAAAAAATTCATGTTTTCTAGCTAAAGTCCTCTAAGGCAATCTAAAAGTTAGCATGCAAATCATGTTCGGATAGGAATACTAAAGCCTAGAATTTGAATCAAACAAAAGTGAGAAATCACTTACCTCGTTGCAGCGTGTCCGGCTCAGATGCATCGTAGGGTCGTGGAAAGGGTCCACTCTATCTAGGTTCACGTAAACCTCATCCATGCCTCTCGTGCCATCGCATTCATCCAAATCCATCCCGAGGATAATCCAAATCAAAGTCTAGAGAGAGAAAGAAGAGAGAGAAGGTGTGAGGTTGAAATGAAACCCCACCACCTTATATAGGAAGAAGGAATGACATTCCCGTAAATAGTGAAAAAAGTACGATGTGACATAAAGGTAAAAAGTAAATAATTAATTACTAGGTGCACAAACCTCCGATTCGCAGTCCGTTTCAGCCTGCATTTCTCCCAGACAGCGACCAATATTGTCAAGACATGAACTCCAGACAACAGTCAATTTTTACAGAACAGTGACACCAGTCAAAGTACAGACGACAGTCAACAGAAAAACAATCATTAGTCTATATCATTTCAGACTAAAACATGTTCCCATTGAACCTTCGAGATGATAGCTCCAGTGAGAAAATACAGACAACAGTGTTGTACGAAAATCCAGAAACAATCCCCGCTTTTGAGCCATATGACTCATGGTCGCAGACCTGAGTTGCTTTTGAGCCATATCACCCGCGGTCGTGGACCAGGGTCGCTTTTGAGCCATATTACCCGCGATCGTGGACCAGGGTTGCTTTTGAGCCATCTTACTCACGGTCGCAGACCAGAGTTGCTTTTGAGCCATCTGACTCACGGTCGTAGACCGGAGTTGCTTTTGAGCCATTTTACCCGCGGTTGTGGACCAGGGTCGCTTTTGAGCCATCTTACTCCCGATCGCAGACCGGAGTTGCTTTTGAGCCATTTTACCCGTGGTCGTGGACCAGGGTCGCTTTTGAGCCATCTTACTCACGATCGCAGACCTGAGTTGCTTTTGAGCCATTTTACCCGCGGTCGTGGACCAGGGTTGCTTTTGAGCCATTTTACCCGCGGTCGTGGACCAGGGTCGCTTTTGAGCCATCTTACTCACGGTCGCAGACCTGAGTTGCTTTTGAGCCATCTGACTCACGGTCGCAGACCGGAGTTGCTTTTGAGCCATTTTACCCGCGGTCGTGGACCAGGGTCGCTTTTGAGCCATCTTACTCACGGTCGCAGACCTGAGTTGCTTTTGAGCCATTTTACCCGCAGTCGTGGACCAGGGTCGCTTTTGAGCCATCTTATTTACGGTTGCAGACCGGAGCTGCCTTTGAGCCATTTCACTTACGATCGTAGAACGAAATTGCTTTTGAGCCATTCTTACCCATAACCAACGTATGCTAAATTTCGAGAAAAGAACATTCGTCGACGGCCGCTCCAGAGGCGACGACGGAAGGAATCAGAGAACGACACCAGAGCGAGTAGCGCGAAGGTCAGGTATGCTTCCTCCTACTCTTTACGTGTCTTTTACTTTTATATGTTTTACATTGCATGTGTTACGTTAGCAAAAAACGTTTTCAAAACACACACATCACTGTCAAAATAGAAAAGTAGGGGCAACTGTAGACACCGAGTCGGAGGACCTGTGACGAAAACCTGGAAACAAGACGGTTGAAGCGATTGATTCTGAAAGTTTCAAAAAAAAAAAAAAAAGAAAAAATAATAAATAAATAAAATAAATAAGTTACGGTCGGTCGCTGTTGTCGATCGGATGGCCCGGGAGTGCTTAGCGGCGGCCGCCGCGCGTTCGACGACAGTCGGACGCCCGCTCAACGATGCAAAGCGCGCGCTCGACGTCTGTTGGACGCACGCATCCAACCATGAATGGTACGCGCTCGGTGTCCGAGCAAGACACGAGCTTGGCGGCACGGGACGTGCGCTCGTCAGCCACGAGGCGGGTCCGTCCGGCAGCGCGGAACACGCGTTCGGCGGTCACGACGCGTGAACGCCCGACGACGCGGAGCGTGAGCTCGGTGGCCGCGGGGCGTGCATGCCCGACGACATGGGACGCGCCCCGGCGGCCGTTGAGCGAGTGCCCGACCGCGTCGGGCGGAAGCCCAACGGTAGGCGGGCGCGAGCGCCCAACCGCATCGGGCGGACGCCCAACAGCAGTTGGGAGCTCGCCCAACGCTGTTGGGCGATCGCCCAACTATTGTTGGGCGGCCGCCCAACAGCTTTGGGCGACGCCCGATTTTGCTCGGGCGTCGCCCAAAGCTTCCGAGACCCATTTCCCTATAAAAGGGGCACGTATCCCAATGAAGAGAGAGGACTTTCTTTGGAGCCTTTCTCACTCTAAACATTTTTAGAGAGAGAAAGTGAATTTTTTTTTGAGAAAAATATTTTTTTTCTCAAAAATTCCAAAGTTCCTAAAGTTAAATTTTTACTAAAAAATATAAAAAAACGGGAGATCACAACTCGTGGAATCAATCGGCTTCGACTATCAGATACCGAATTTAAGGTATTATCCGAGGACTAGACTCTTTTATTTTATTTTATTTATCTTCTCCTTCTATTTATTTTTATGCTATAGTTTTTATTTATTTAGTTATTCATTTATTTTGTCACGTTTTATTTAATTAGCGTATTTATTTAATTTTCGTTTCATGTTGAATAAAATTCGGTTTTGTTTTAAAATAAAAAACCTCGTTTTGATGTCCCAATACGAACCATGATCCGATAAAAAGGTAGTTCGGGTATCAAAAAACGTTGAGATTATAAGTTTTTTAATCTAAAAGAAATTTCCAAATAATGTTTTAAAATAAAAAACATCGTTTTAGGAACTTCCGTTATTGACTATGATCCATTTTTGGTAGTTCGGACATCCAAATCGGTTGAATTAGATTTAATTTAAAGCTTTTGAATAAATCTGAAAATAATTGGAGTGCTGTTGTAATTTGCCATTTCTGTCACTAATTGCTGTTTACCGACGGATTTTCCGTCGGTAAATCTGCCAAAACGTAAAAAATGCCATTTCAGTCCCTTTTTCTTAACTTTTAAGCTTTTAACCCTTATATATATAGATATAATTATGTAATATATGTTTTTCCAACTATTTTAGATATTTAGTCTATATAATCATTTAGGATGTTTGCGTATCATTTTGTATTCAATTTTAAATATAAGTATATGTATATATATATTCTTTTTATTCATTTGAGTTATATTAGATTTTATTTTGAAGGTTATTTACTTGGGTATTTTGGGAGAATTAATAGATATTAGTATATGTTATTTTTTATATTTAAAACTATAATAGTTATGTATATATGTAGTTTTGGGACATTTGGGTTATTTTATTAAATGAAATTATTTTGGATAAATGTTATTTTCTTATTTATGAAGTTTATTTACTATTTTCACCTCTTTTAAAGTATAAATATATTGTACCTAGTATTTTCATATATGTATAGTCTCTTTTTTATTAACTCTTATTTTCATATTCTCTTTTGATTTGGATGTATATATATATGCTTAAAATACTTTCTTTATTCTTTTGGACCATTTATGGGTTCATGTTTCAAATGGGCTTTATTTGAGTGTGAATCTTGGTTTAAATGGGTTTATTATTGTAATTATAATAGGTGAAAAGTCCATTAAATAAAAGGGGAAAATAAATCACAAAAAGAGAGTTTTTCAACTTAATCATTTAAACTAATGAATTTTTAGAGGTTCCTAATGTAAATAAATGGAGTTATTTTAGTTAATATTTCAAAATTGGTTCCAAAACATCACGTTTTAAAACCTTAATCCGTTCCAAAGGCGGATTAAGCGAATATTGTAATTAAAATCGTTTTCTTTGTGAATAATAGAGTTTTTGAATCATTTTCTTAAAGGGTTTGTACAAAATTAAATTGACTTGTATGTTTAATCATGTTTTCCTATTAAAAGGTTTTTATCCTAACGTTTTCAAACACTCGAGTCGTTCCAACGGAGATTCGGGTGAACTTCATCAAACGGGGTTTTAAAACGCACCTAAATCGTTCCAACGACGATTAAGGTGCGAACCATGTAAATAAACTCGTTCTGGGGAAATAAGTTGGTATAGAGTAAACACACAACATGACATTTAAATAAAGTCGTAAACCACTTCTTTCTTCCCCCTTCTCTGTGTATGCATAATATAAATGAGTGATTCTTTACTAATGTGGCTTTTCAATAATATATGCTCAAAACGGTTTCTAAAAAGAGAAAGAAAAGGTTTCAAATGAATTTTAAACTTAAAGAAGTATACGATTAGTCCGTTATCGCCTAACATGCTGAGTAGGAGGCCGGTGGTTCATAACCGGGCGATATCGGGGTGCCTAGTAGCCTTTCTCCGGAAAGGAGCTAGCCTTCTCGGCTCGTACCTAAGTTTCCCGAACCCACACCGGTCTCCCGCAAGGGATCGGTGTTCATTTTCCCATTCGTGGGTGGCGACTCTTCCATATCTCCGAGCTCCGGTCCTGCCGAGCAGCTTGATTCCACGATTGGTTACTTTCGGCGCCAATCACCGCTTACGTCGTCATGAGGTTGTCCACCCCCCGGTCCGCCCGGGAGATTAGGCCGCGACACCTCGTCTAACAGCTGATCTCACAAGCTTCATATATATAGATATCTGGACAGTTACATAGATCCGATGAAACGTCGTTCATTAGGATTGGGGATCCGATTTGAGATAACAGGATGGGTAGATTCATCCTTGTCACCTGTTCATCTCATTGGTATTAATAGGTATAACTAATCCTCAGACTCAAAGGAATGTTAATTGGTCATCCTGAATTACTGAATGTGAGACTTTGATCCTGCTGTCCCACGATCCTTAACAGAGATGACTCTGGGGTGTGAACGGCAATGGTTGGGTGTCACAGGAGGTAATATCAGGGTAGTTATACATTGGATTGAGCATTTATCACTCCCGATTAATGGGAGATACATCCAAGGATCGCTTGTGGAAGACTCGACTCTAAATCCTTGCAAGGTGATAGCTTAAGAGTAAGAAATACAGATTTCACTTAACCTATCTATTTGAGTTGACTCGGCTTATACAAGTAAAACGAACGTCTCGCTATATGTGACTTGACATCACCCATAGTCATAAGATTCAGTTCAAGGATGTAGTTGATAAAGGATCGAATTATACCGTAACTAATACGGAAAGGTTAACGACAGAATCAACCTGTCTTCTTAACCGACTCTAGGGGAATGATTACAGACTTGCCAATAACATACTCAGTACATCATTCCGTTATGCAAGGATTAAATATAATTCTTGAAGAAATTAATTTAATAGTTGCATACGGCTAGAAGTAGTAAGAACCTAATGGATCACACATAAAACTTGGAACCAAAAGAGAGATGGATGTCATTAATAGATGGAAGCCCAATTGAGCCCAGTAAGGCCCATTTAAATAGAGGGGGCCGAAATTTGTATGTAATAAATAAGGAATTATTTTAATTCCATTAATCCTAATTTGATTAGGTTTGTGAATTAAATTAATTAAGAGATAATTAAGTTAGGAGTTTTAATTAGATTAATATACTCCTATTATTATCCAATTAGGTTATTTATTATTATCTTAGATATATTAGATATATAATGAGATAATAATTGGGAATCCTTTTCCGAATTGAATTCCTATTAAGTAACCTATTCCTATCTAACTAGGGTTTAGATATAAGTGATTATATATACCCCTCTATGCATGAATTTCGACTAAGCTATACACTACCCCCTTTGTGATTTTCAAAATTACAAGTAAGAGAGAGAAAGAGAATTCGACTCCCCTAGTTCGTGGATAAGAATTCATACGGCTTCCATCGATCGATTAATTTCATCTATCTCCCTTTTCTTTGATCTTGTGTTGGTTAATTAGAGGCAATCTATTTTGGTTGCATCTCATACGGTTGATTCTAACTTAACCTCACCGTGTTATACTTCGTGCTTGGGAACTCGGAGAAGAATTGTGGGCACTTCTTTAACAACGGTAGATTGTTCTTCAAAAGGTATTTCTTCTTATCCCTCTTTATATGAAATAACGATTAACGGATCCTATGGTTAAAAGGAAGTAGGCTAAAATTTTTATATTTCCGCTGCTATACCTTAGCCTAATTTTCCTTCTGTGGTATCAGAGCCATCGTTAAATCCGTTATTTCATATATGAAAATTTAGAAGTTTTTCAATAGGATTGAATAAATATTTATGGTTAGGATTAATTAACAAATTGTTTGATTAATTAATTCTAAAGATAAATAAATTTTAATTAATTGTTAATTAAAATAGATTATGCGTATGTTCCTAATTATTTCGGTTGATAATCATTATAACAAAATCTATTAGTTTTATAGTTAGGTTAATAAAATTAGTTTTATTAATTCTAAAAGATAAAACGGAAATCTATTGTAGTTTTTCCTATTTCTGAAAATCGTTTTTAAAACCGTTTTAAAATCTGATATATATATATATATATGTTTTATATTATTAAAAAAAAATAAAGAAATACGACGGCGGCTCGGGTCGCGCCTCACGGCGCGACCATCCGCCGTCGCGCGGCTGCTGCCTCGCTGCAGCAGCCCGGCTTCGGGCCCTGGCCCGAATCCCACTTGATTTTAATTGTTAAAATCGGCTTGAATATAATTTGTATATATAAATATATGTTTCAGAAATTAATAGTTTTCTGTTTTGATTATCGAATGAAAATTCGTTTAAAAGTTTGTTTTTTACCAAGTTGTAAATCAAAGCGTTAAATGAATTGAAATCAAAATAATTGGGACACGCATAATTGACGTTTTATATGGTTATATTAATCTAAGGATTAATATAAAGATACAAAACGATTAGAAGTAAAATTGGATGAAAGTTAATTTGACGAGTTAATGTGATTAACCTAAATATTACATAAATCGGTTATGTAATCAACCAATTAAATTTATTTAATTGAGTCTATGCATGTTTGGAGTTATGGACATATTTGGACCCTCTTTTAGTTTTGGTATTTTTTGAAATAGGGCTTGCGCGTCCTGCTTTTCTACTATCTATTGTAATTTCTCCTCTCATCTAATTCCCTTCAATTCAATTGAAGTTTTCTTATAGTAGTATAGAAATTAATATGTAATTTCAAGACGCCATGGAGAAGACGGAGGACCTAAAGAGAAATATGTAATAGTTAGTATTTCCTTAGGTTTGCCCTTTTATTCCGCCTCTGGCTCGACGGAATAATTTAGATGATATGTCCATAACGCCAATGTATGTGAATGTATGTGTCTGATGTATGCTAAAGAAAATCAAGACTAAGTTAGATTATGAGACCTAAATAAAAGCCCTCGTTAAAAAGTTAAGTAAATAAGCAAGTTATTAAAATCGGTTGCCCCTCCCTAATATTATAATTCAGCCGGCAGTACTGGGGGCCTTTGGGTTGTTGAGCAAACTCAAGCTCGGGGTCTTATGGTAACACCTGAATTATCGAAAGTCATTCTTTCATGAATATGGGGTAATACTTAAATTAGATTATGATAATTGGATGAGCAAACTCATGTTGTCATACACTAATGGGCAATATGGTTGGGATTAATATGAATATCATATTAGTTACTAATGTGGTTAGTAACCCAATAACCTAGGAGTCACATTCAAGATGTGATTGATTACATGAATCTACCTAACGAATGAGACTAGCTTGTTGAGCAAACTCAAGGCGAAATCTCAGGAGTTAGGATCCTAGCTCACTAAAAGATTTGTGAAATTCTTCGAATTAATATGGAGGGCTATTAATTTGGAAAAATAGTGGGAGCAATCTGAAATAAATTAAAAGGCCTATAATTTTAGATTGTTATACTTTAAAACAAATGAATGACATACGTTTACTCTTTCTCACTCTCAGGTTTTGTTTAAACACACTCTTAAAATCATGACTATTCCATGGTCAAGCACCTCAAAGAGTTATTTGTGAATGAAACTCGGTGCGAACGCTTCGAAATAACCAAGGAGTTATATAAAAGCAAGATGCAGGTGGGCACATCTGTAATGGCACATTGTGCAAAGATGATCAGCCTTATCACCAAGTTTTCTAGTATTGGAGATGCGATGGACCATGAACTAAGTGAAAACTTACTTCTTCAGTCCCTCCCCGAGAGTTACTCACGGTTCATAATGAACTACCAAATGAGTGGCTTGCAAACCTCTCTTGTAGAGCTTGCACATATGCTCGAGTCAGTCGAGCCCATTATAAAAGAAAACGAGGAGATACTGGCCCTTGCTATTGAAGGATCGAGAAAAAGGAAAGGGGTCTCTCCCAATCCAAACCATCTTGATAAATGCAAGGGGGCTGTGCTCACCGAAACGAAGGGAAAGGAACCAAAGAAGCCCAAAGGAAAGTGCCACTATTGTGGTGACTTGGGGCATTGGAGGAGGAACTGCATGAACTACATGGTTCGTACCTTAATCGCCGTTGGAACGATTTAGGTACGTTTCAAAACCCCGTTTAATGACGTTCACTCGAATCGCCGTTGGAACGACTCGAGCGTTTGAAAATGTTGAGATAAAAGCTTTAATAGGAAAACGTGATTAAGCATACAAGTCAATTTATTTTGTTCAAAAACCATTTAGGAAAACGATTCAAAAACTCTATTATTTACAATTAAAAGCAATTTTAATTACAAGGTTCGCTTAATCCGTCGTTGGAACGAATTAAGGTTTTAAAACGTGATGTTTTAAGAAATGGTTTAAAAATGTCAAGAAAACGTTATTTACACTTAGAAATATCTAGAAAAACTTAAGTTTAAATAAGCAAATTAAACTCTCTTTTTGTGATTTTATTTTCCCTTTTTCACTCAATCAACCCTTTATTCACACATAATTACACTAATGAACCAATTAAACCAAAATTCACCAAGTAAAACTCATTTGGAATATATACATGTATACAAAAATAAAATAGAAATACATATATATATATATATATATATATGATTTTATCTAAAAATAAGGATATATTTATATATAAAAATAAGTGAGAAATACTATATGATATAATAAAGAAAATGAAAAAGAATACAAAATATAATACATTTTCATCCTAACTAAAACTATGTAAAAGTAATGGAAGACCATAAATGCAAAAAAAATGATATAATAAGTATATAGAAAACACCCTCCCCAAATAATAGCTAAACCCTACATTTTGATAACCCAAAAATATATATACACATATACAAATAATGAATCAAAACAAATTAAATTTCAAATATGAAATAAATAACTACATAATAGATAATTAATAGTTATATGACCCCAAAAATAATTTTTATAATCATATTACATAATTACATACTTACATATATAAGAATCAAATACCAAAAGGTTGAGAAAATGGGTTAAAAATATGAATATTCGTTTTCCAGCAGATTACCGACGGAAAATCCGTCGCCAATCTGCTATTAGTGACAGAAAAGGGAGAATTACAGCAGCAGTCCAAAACTTTCCAGATTCGTTCAAAAGCTTTAGATTAAGTCTAATTCGATCATTTTGGATCTCCGAACTACCAAAAATGGATCATAGTCTATAACGGAGTTTCCTAAAACGACGTTTTTATTTTCAAACGTTATTTGGAAATATCTTTTTAAAACTTATAATTACAACGTTTTTAATACCAGAACTACCTTTTAATCGGATCACGGTTCGTATTGGGATATCAACACGAGGTTTTTTATTTTAAAACAAAACCGAATTTTAACACGGGATAAAAATAAATAAATACGGGAAATTAAATAAAACGTGACAAATAAATAAATAACTAAATAAATAAAATTATGACATGAAAATAAATAAATAAAGGAAATAAATTAAATAAAATAAAAACGAGTCTAGTCCTCGGATAATACCTCAAGTTCGGTATTGACGGTCGAAGTCGGTTGATTCCACAAATCATGATTTTTCGGTTTTTTTGTGTTTTTTCGTCTTTTTAGTAAAAATTTAACTTTTGGGAAATTCGGACTTTTTGAGAAAAAAATATTTTTCTAAAAAAAAATCACTTTCTCTCTCTAAAAATGTCTAGAGTGAAAAAGTCTCCAAAAATCCCCCCTAATTTTCAAATGCATGGGGATCCGTGCCTTATATAGGCAACGGATCCCCGGAAACTTTGGGCGACGCTCGAAGAAAATTGGGCATCGCCCAAAGCCGGTTGGGCGAACGCCCAACTTATGTTGGGCGAACGCCCAACTATTGTTGGGCGTACGCCCAACTTCAGTTGGGCGCGCGCCCGGGCGTGTGTCCAACTGTCGTCGGACACGCGTCGGCTGCCGCTAGACGCTCGCACCACGTCGCTGAGCACTCGCGAGCCGTCCACTTGACGACCGCGACTCACATTAACTTTTCTGTTCTTATTATATATTTTTCTTTTAAAACTTCCGGAATCAACCTCTTCAACCGTCTTGTTTACAGGTTTTTGTCACAGGTCCTCCGACTCGGTGTCTACATTTGCCCCTACTTTCCTATTTTGACAGTGATGTGTGTGTTTTGAAAACGTGTTTTGCTAACGCAACACATGCAATGTAAAACATATAAAAGTAAGAGACACGTAAAGAGTAGGAGGAAGAATACCTGACCTTTGCGCTGCGCGTTCCGGCGTCGTTCTCGATTCTTTCCGTCCTTGCCTTTGAATCGGCTGCCGGCGGATGTTCTTCTTACGGACCCTAGCCTAAGTTGACTGCGGGTAAAAATGGCTCAAAAGCAACCTTGGTGCACGACCGTGAGTAAAATGGCTCAAAAGCGACCCTAGTCTACGACTGTGGGTAAAGTGGCTCAAAAGCGACCCCGGTCTATGACCGTGGGCAAAATGGCTCAAAAGCGACCCGAGTCTACGACTGTGGGTGAAATGGCTCAAAAGCAACCCTGGTCCCTGACCGCGGGTAAAAATGGCTCAAAAGCAACCCTGGTCCACGGCCTCGGGTAAAAATGGCTCAAAAGCGACCCCGGTCTACGACTGTGGGTAAAATGGCTCAAAAGCAACCCTGGTCCACGACCGCGGGTAAAATGGCTCAAAAGCGACCCTAGTCTACGACTGTGGGTAAAATGGCTCAAAAGCGACCCTAGTCTACGACTGTGGGTAAAATGGCTCAAAAGCAACCTTGATCCACGACCGCGGGTAAAATGGCTCAAAAGCGACCCTAGTTTACGACTGTGGGTAAAATGGCTCCAAAGCAACCCTGGTCTACGACCGCGGGTAAAACGGCTCAAAAGCAAAGGTTCTTTCTAACAATTCTGAATTCTTTTAAAACACCGTTGTCTGTATTTTCTCACTGGAGCTAGTGTCTTGGAGGTTTGAATGGTTCAATAGGAACGCCTTTTTAGTCCGGAATGATTCAAACTAACAATTATTTTTCTGTTGACTGTCGTCTGTATTTTGACTGGTGTCGTTGTTCTGTAGAAATTGGCTGTCATCTGTAGTTCTATCTCGACATTATTGGTCATTGTCTGGCAGAAGCGCAGGCTGAAACGGACTGCAAATCGGAGGTCTGTGCACCTGGTAATTAATTATTTACTTTTTACCTTTATGTCACATCGTACCTTTTTCAATATTTACGGGAATGCCATTCCCCTTTTCTATATAAGGTTGTGGGGTTTCATTTCAACCCCACACCTTCTCTCTCTTCTTTCTCTCTCTAACTTCGGATTTGGATTATTCTCGGGATAGATTTGGATCAATATGATGGCACGAAGGGCATGGAGGAGGGTTTTGTGAACCTTACTATAGTGGACCCTTTTCAGGACCCCACATCTCATCTGAGCCGGACCTGCTGTAACCAGGTAAGTACTTTCTTACTTCCTCGTCTTTTGACTAAATTTCTAGGCTTTAGTATCCCTACTTTGAACATGATTTGCATGCTAATCCCTAGGTTGCCTTAGAAGACCTTAGTTAGAAAACATGAATTTCTTTGCTTGCAAGTAACACCTTATTTGTCTTTTTGGAAGAATGCGAATTATATGCATGTGAATAGTAAACATACGAGCAATGCATGCCAACAGTAAAAACGTGAATAGTGCACATGAATAGTGAAAACGTGAATAGTAAAAACGTGAATAGTACACGCGAATAGTAAAAACGTGAATAGTGCACGTGAATAATAAAACCGTGAATAGTAAAAACATGAATAATGCACGTGAATAGTAAAAACATGAATAATGCACGTGAATAGTAAAAACTTGACTAATGCACGTGAATAGTAAAAACTCGAATAATGCACGCGAATAGTGAAAACTTGACTAATGCACGTGAATAGTAAAAACTTGAATAATTCTCTTTGCCAATGCGGACGAGAGTAGATCAAAGAATAATGAATTAATCAAATCCTATGCAAACAACCCTAAGGGAGAGATTTCACAAAATGACGGTCCAAATTGACAAGATGTCTCTAGGTTAGATTTGACCGAAAGAATAGCTAGATTAACGTGCTTTCATCAGATGCAAGCCTAGGAACAACATTTAAACTTACCTGTTCCGTTCTTTCCAGTTCATCGACATTTCCGGGACTACGGCAGATATTCATGTGTGGTATTCCATGCTAGGCGCCGCGGCGAGAGCCCGTGTGCGAGAGTTGGGCTTTGAGCCCTTTATTTTGGCGCTGCCCCGCGCCAACGGGGTGTGCGATCGTTTCGACCTACGGGCCTTATGCGAGAGATGGGTTGATTCGACCCACACCTTCCACCTCTCATTCGGGGAGATGACGATCTCGCCCCGCGACTTCTCTTTACTGACCGGGCTATGGGGGAGCGGTACTCCGGTTCCCTTCTCCTTTGATACGATGCGTCCACGGGTTGACCGTGCTAGGTTGGCTGCTTTGATCGGGCCGGGAGTTTACACGGGTGTCAAATCCACCCCGGCGAAGTTCATCACTACCTCGAGGCTCTTGAGTCGTAGGGACTTTTGTGGGACCGACGACACTGATCTGGTTGTCCGCAGCTTCCTGGTGTATGCTTTAGGCGAGACGATCTTCCGCACCAAGAGCGGGATGGTACATGTGGGTCTTATTCAGGCCTTCAGTGATTTGGACGCGGTGGCGTCTTACGATTAGGCAGGAGCGGGTCTAGCTTACCTGTACAAGTTTTTGGATCTGACTTGCCGGAAGCGCAAGGACTTCGGCGGTTACACTTTTGCTCTTTTGGTACGTGGCTCATCCTTAACTTGCCCCTTTTATCTTCTTCGCGCCTTCTGTTCATAACCTTTGTTTTTACAAGCAGGTTTGGGCCTACGAGAGGCGGATTCTTCCCAGCGAGCGTCGGCGCAGGCCACGGGTAGTGAAGCCCCCACTTATGGCTCGGTGGAGCGAGTTTGGTCTAGGTACTGGGGAGAGGCAAACGGTGGCGCAACTCCTAGATTGGATTGATTCACGGACCTTGGGGCAGGTAAATATCTTCTAATCGCGCTAGATTTTTGTTTGATCAGACCTGACTTTTTCTTTGTGCTTTCAAATTAGATTCAGGTGGGACGACCTTGACTTCGGTCCCGATTACGCGTACGTTACCCTGATCTAGGAGCAGTAGAGCGTGCTTACCGGCCCTTACGTGCGGGCATGGTACTTGGGCGACCGGGGCATCATCGGGGTTAGTGCCTCGCATTGGACACCAGGCGAGATCCCCGTCTCCATGTTTACGGTGCGGACCATGCCCTTATCGGTCATTCATCGGGATTTGACTCGCCGCTTTGCTGGTAGAGATGTATGGGTTCATGCCCGGGGCCGTGTTCCCTATTTATCGACATTATTGAGCGCGAGGGATGCCCCAGCGGTGGCGATGGAGGTGGACCCCGTGGCGGACGTGTTTTCGGGGGAGGCTGTCGCTGCAGTCTTCGGTCGGGAGGCGGTTCCGGTGAGTGTTTCGGCCTATTTATTTTTATTTACGAGATAGTTAGTGGTATTTACTGTGCCTTTGCTTGCAGGAGGGTTCCTGGAGGAGTGCCCATATGTCAGATTTCTTCGATGATGCTCGTGCTCATACGTCTACGAGCGAGCAGCCACACTGTGCCGGCGAGTCCTCTGTCGCTGCTCGACCAGAGTGGTCCCCTTTAGGCGTACCCATCCCTGACTTTGGGAGGGATTTCGCGACAGTTTGCTACGACCAGTCCGGAGTGGCTTATGCCGGTGTCGAGATGGCCCCTCCTGCCTTTACGTCGAGGATATCGTTTGATCCCTCAGACGCTCTCCAGACTTCGAGGGAGACGTGCACCGATTATGTGGGGCTATCTGGTTTCCTTAGAGATCGACTCAGCTTGTGTTGCGCCAGCCACCTGGTATGTATCTTTATTTTATTTTAGTGTAGTGGAATGTATGCACATGTGTATGTATGATTTCTATTCTAGTCTATATTTCTTTTTTATATCTGTTTTTTCTTTTTTTTTTTTACAGAGCGATCTCCGTGCACATGAGCTGAGACAGAGCGAAACGCTGCGGGAGGCCGATGCTAGGGTTGGCCAGGTGTATCGGGAGAGGAACGACCACTGGTCTGGGGTGATGCGGGCGGAGACCGCGGGACGCCTTGCTATTGAGGAGAGGGTGCGGGAGGAGACCGCGGGGCGCCTTGCTGCCGAGGAGAGACTTCGAGTCGCCGAGGAGACCCTATCTGCGGAGCGGGCGTCACATCTGAGGGACTTTGAGGCCCACTAGGATTTCCCTCCTTATTAGGCTTATCATGTATAGCTTCGTAGCTTTTTATTAGGATTACCCCGATGTATAGCTTGTGTATAGGGAGTGGGGTAGATAGTAATTGTGAAAAGAGAGGTAAGAAGTGTATAACTCATGATTCATATTATCTTGCATTTAGTGAATTATAACGATCCCAATCATTCTCTTCAAATATACTCATGCCTTTATTTATCTACAAACAACAGAAATACTTAGCCTCTTATACATTATTTTTGTAATTGCTCAAGATATAACTACCGTTACCAGGACCTGCCTTTTTTCGGTTTTCAGATCCTAGCGATTTTTCATCTCTCCTTTTACTATCCCGGAATTTTCAAATGAGTGCCCTTTCGGGTTTTCACCCATTGGGATGTCCCTTATTGTTGCATAGGCCGCCCTTTGCGGGTTTTCGACCTATCGGGAATTTTTCTTTCTTTTTTTTTTTTTACGAAAAGTATTTCTTAAGCCTATCCAGATTGGTAGGTTCGGAGAATTCCATGCCGTCCATAGTAGTTAACTTCACCGCTCCTTTGCTTAGTATCTTCTTCACGAAGAACGGCCCTTCCCAGTTTGGCCTAAACTTGCCCCTCGGGTCGGTGTGCGTCACACGGATCTGTTTTAGCACCATATCCCGTTCTTTGATAGGGCTGGCCTTGACCTTTTTATTGAAGGCTCGGGCCATCCTTCGCTGATATAACTGCACATGGTAAAGGGCCTCCATCCTTTTCTCGTCCACCAATGCTAACTGTTCATACCGCTTCTTCACCCATTCCGTCTCGGGAATCTCTGCTTCTACTGCGATTCTCAACGATCGCTTTTCAACCTCAATCGGGAGAACGGCTTCTGCACCGTATACCAAGGAGAACGGCGTTGCCCCAGTTGACGTTCTAACTGTCGTGCGATAAGCCCATAAAGCGAGTGAAAGCTGTTCGTGCCAGTTCCGATGCGATTCTACTGTCTTTACGAGAATCCTTTTAAGGTTCTTATTAGCTGCCTCAACTGCGCCATTAGCTTGCAGACGATACGGAGAAGACCTATGATGTTCAATACCGTACTCTTGGAATAGACTTTTCACTTCTCCTTGAAACTGGACCCCATTATCCGTGACCATATGATGAGGCACACCGAATCTGGTGATCAAGTGCTTTTCAATGAACTTCCTCATCTGTTTAGACCCCAACTTGCTAAATGATTCTGCCTCCACCCACTTGGTGAAATAATCAATAGCGACTGCAATGAATTTGTGCCCGTTCGAAGCATTAGGCCTTACCTCTCCGATAATGTCAATGCCCCAAGCCGCAAACAGCCAAATGGGTGCTAATACGTGCAGTTCCATAGCTGGTAAATGATTATAATCTCCGTGGATTTGACAATCATGGCATTTCTTCGCATATTCGTTACAATCTCTTTCCATGGTGAGCCAATAGAAGCCTTGCCTTATGATTTTCTTTGCCAATACCGCCCCTCCCATATGGGCTCCACAAATTCCTGAGTGTACTGACTCCATTGCCTCACGGGCTTCTCCCGCATCCAAGCACCTCAGTTGTAAACCATCGGTGTGCCTTTTGTAAAGCAAGTCGTTGTGGATGATGAACTGCTGTGCTAACCTTCTAATCACAGCCTGATCTCTAAGTTCTGATTCTGCCGGGTATGTTCCACTCTTCATGAAGTTTACGATATCGAAATACCAAGGTTTTTCATCTGCCCCCAACAGCATTACATCTTCGTAGCATGGTTTGTGAGACCTCTTCAATACCAAAGGCTTCGAGGCAAGGTTCCGAGGGTTATCCCATACTGATACCAAAGTGGCCAAAGCATCCGCTGCCTGGTTCTGTGCTCGAGGAATGTGATAAAAACGACATTCATTGAATCTTAGTGCCAACCCTTCTAGCTGGTCTAGGTATGGACGTAACCTTTCTTCCCTCACTTCCCAGTTTCCTTGTGCCTGTTCGATGATCAGCTTTGAGTCGCCCCAGATTTCAACATATAATGCTCCCAGTGCTGCTAATGACTCCAACCCATAGATGCACGCTTCATATTCGGCCATGTTATTAGTGAGATGGAAGGATAGCTTCTTTGCCATCAGGATCCTTTCTCCTTCTGGTGAGATAAGTAGCACTCCTACTCCGGCTCCATTCGAATTAACTGCTCCATCGAAGAACATTTTCCATGGTATGACTTCTATTGCGTTCAAGTGCTCATCGGGGAAATCATAGTTTATCTCTTCCTCTTCTGCGTT
Source organism: Euphorbia lathyris (assembly GCF_963576675.1). Classification (NCBI taxonomy): domain Eukaryota; kingdom Viridiplantae; phylum Streptophyta; class Magnoliopsida; order Malpighiales; family Euphorbiaceae; genus Euphorbia; species Euphorbia lathyris. The sequence continues at coordinate 60,387,204 of NC_088911.1, forward strand.
CAGAGGTTGGTTGGACAGAAATTCTGCTATGGCCCTTCCCTTGATAACCTTCTTCGTTACATATTCAATATCAAACTCGGACAAAAGCAACAACCATCGGGCTAGCTTCCCTGTTAGAGACGGAGTTCGGTACAGATACTTCACGGGATCCATCCGAGAAATAATGATCACTTTGTAAGATTGAAAATAGTGCCGTAGTTTCTTTGTTAGCCATACTACTGCCACGCACGTCTTTTCGATCATGTTATACTTAAGCTCGTATTCCAGGAACTTCTTACTCAGATAATACACTGTATGCTCCACACCAGTGTCCCCTTCCTGGGCCAACATTGCCCCTATAGATCGCTCCTCGATCGCCACATAGAGGAGAAGCAGTTTTCCCAGTTTAGGCGGTCTCAGAACTGGCGGATTAGACAAGTAGTTCCAGACGTTCTCTAAGGCTTGCTGACACTTATCATTCCAAATCGTGGGTTGATCTTTCCGTAGCAACTTAAAGATTGGCTCGCAGATTGCGGTGAGTCTTGCTATGAACCGACTGATATACTGAACCTGCCCCAGAACCCCTCTCACTTCTTTCTCATTCTTTGGTGCCGGCATTTCTTGTATGGCATTCACTTTGTCGGGATCTACTTCAATTCCCCTATTTTCAATTACATAGCCTAAGATTTTCCCCGATGAAACGCCGAAGAAGCACTTCTTCGAGTTTAATCTTAGTTTGAATTCTGCAATTCGGGCCAAAAACTTCTCAAGTGCAGCGAAATGCCCCTCTCTTGTTTCTGACTTGACCATCATGTCATCCACATAAACTTCTACCTCTTTGTGTATCATATCATGGAATAGTGCCGTAGCCATTCGCTGGTAAGTTGCCCCGGCATTTTTCAAACCAAACGGCATCACCCTATAGCAGTATGTTCCCCACTCAGTTGTGAACGAGGTTTTTGCTTTGTGTTTCTCAGCCATCTGAACTTGCATGTAGCCCATGAAACCGTCCACATTCGTGTGTAAGACGCTTGATGCTGCACTATCGATCAACACGTCAATATGAGGCAACGCGAATTCATCTTTGGGGCACGCCTTGTTAAGATCTCTATAATCGACGCACATTCTCACTTTGCCGTCCTTCTTTGCGATGGGCATTACATTTGCGACCCACGGGGGATAATCGATTACTTCGATGAACCCTGCTTCTAACTGCTTCTTCACTTCTTCTCTGATCTTATCTGCCCATTTCGGTCTCATGCGTCGGAGTTTCTGTTTCACGGGCTTAGCATCGGGGTATGTTAGAATACGGTGAGTCACGATTCATTGATCAATTCCTGGCATGTCTTCGTATGTCCAAGCAAACACTATTTCGTATTTTTTAATTATTCTCTCAAATTCTTTCCTCTCTTCAATAGTTAATTCTTGAGCAATTTGTATAAGTTTAGGATTTTCATCCGTGCCAAGATTGAAAGTTGACATTTCTATTGTATTGATTTCAAATGTAGGCATGTTATATGAATGAGAATGCATGGAATGATCACAATCAACATCAAGCAAGTAAGCAAAATCAGAATTCATTTCATTGATAGTGTTGGCGAGTACATCATCGGATTCAAATAAAGCAGTAATACAATTCTCATCATCAAGGTTCTCGGGTTTCTCATAAGCTTTGGAGGTACCGGGTTCATCTACCGCTCCCACAGTTGCTTCAATAGTGATCACCTGCTCCTCGGCGTTCAAATCTAACATCATGATCTCCTCGACGAAGCAGCTCGCCTTTCCTTTGCCCCAGTCGGCAACATCATTGAAGATCTCAAAGCCTGGCAGAATCTTTCCTTCGGCGCTAACAGCCACTTCCGACTCATTATCAAACTCATCCCAGATGTTGATCGGAACCCTCTGATTGACACCTTCCTCATCGGAGGAACTTCCCCAAATGTCCACGACCATCAGATCCATTATGTGAGGGAAATTCGGATTTATGTAGGAAGGATCCGACGATCCATACCGAGCCCAGCCTATCAGTTCTTCATAGTCCTTGAGGAACACTCCATTCATTCTTCTAGCCACGAGTGGAATAGCACCCTTCCGGATGCACATGAGTTGCTCCTGATCACTCAAGGTGACGCGACACGAGGCATACTTGAACCTCCATCTTCTAGCATAATCCACGAATGCTTCCTCGGGAAATTGCTTGATCCTTTCTAAATCTTCCAACGACTCTATCCACGGAATGTACATCTCATACCTCTGCACAAAGGCCTCCATGAGAGATCCACAGTCCCCTTTTGTCTTTGCCGAGAGCATTCGGTGCCATATCAAAGCTTCTCCTATGAGTGTCTTTGGAAAATGTTGGACTAACTCACTTCGGTAGAGTCCCGCGTCAAACATGTAGGCACAGAAACGGTTTATGTGATCAACGGGGTTCTTATCTCCCTTATATTTAGACATGGCTATTACTGCTTCAGGTGTCTCCTCTTCGGGTAACGCAGGCATTTCCTCTGGACATTCCCGTGCGGCGTATTTCTTGATGAATCTCTTAGTCATTTTTGCCCAATCTGCTTTAACGTGCATTGGAAGAGACATGTACCACACTAGTGACTCTCCTGCCAATGAGTTGCAAAACAAGCTCGTGATCTCCTCCTCTTTGAAACCTAGAGGACCCATAGCCGACAGATAAAAATGCAAGTGCTCCATGGGGTCCTTCCCTTCATTATACTTGCTGACAGTCGGAAACGGACGTTTGATAGGCCCAATTTGCATCGCGCTATATTCCCCTGCCTGTGTTTTGTCTCTTCGATACTTCATCAAAAACAAGCTTGACATCAGTGACCAATCATGCTTAGTCGAGTCAGGTAGCGATTGAAACCACTTCAAAGGTTCGCCCACCAGCGAAAGATAGAACCATGGAGCGACTTTTTCCACTTTGTATGGCTCCCCAAACATAGCACACACGTATCCCTACAAATGAGCTTCGGGGTCTTCTACCCCACTAAACAATTTCAACACCGGCATGATCCTCCAGGATGATACTTCCTCGGTTTCCTCGGTTTCAGTTCTATCGTCCATCACCTCTTCCGTTGGCTCTTCCTCCAAAATAGACACGTATAAACCATTTCCCACATTCCTTTTCTCATCGGAGTCCAACAGCTCCTCCTTAAATTCACAAAATGACCCTACCCCCAAGTTTTCCTCCAACTTAGATCCGATTGCACCTACCCAATGGCTAGTTTTCTCGATGGCATTGAGTTCAAGAACTCCTACTATGACGGGTTCTACGTGAGCACTCGGCCCTCCGGCACCATTCCCCAACTTCCTTCGTTTAGTATGAGATATTTTCTGTTCTCCCTCAACTGTCAAGGCGTAGTAGTAGATTTGATTGAAATTGGTGAAAGGCATATGCCGCAGCTCCTCCTTAATATATGGCGACGTGTTGCCAATTACCATTCGGATCTGATCCTGCTCAAGTGGCTCCTGCTTCATAACTGCCGCCTTGGCTCTCCACCTGCCCACAAAGTCAAACAAGGACTCCCCCGCTCGCTGCTTGGTGCTCTCTAGCTCCTTCCAAGTAACCTCCAACATAGTGTTGAAGCTATATCGGGTAATGAATGCCTTTGCTAGTTCCTTCCAATTTCTCTTTGTTACCAACGGTAACGCATGAAACCATATGAGGGCAGCTCCCTCCAGATAAGCATTAAACAGCCCCAAGACTTGCTCCTCAGTCAAGATTGTGTGCTTCATCATAGTAACATATCGATTCATGTGAGCGGTAGGATCCCCTGTTCCATCAAACTTCTCCATGTCCGGGATCCGGAATTTCGAAGGCAAAGCCGTTGCCGATAAACAGTTCTTCAAATCATAAAAATCCTGACCCCCGGAGCTTCCTCCATGCAAATCTTGCACCTCCTGAGTGATGTGCTGCTCCCATTCCTCTTCCTTAGCTTTCTCTTTCTCAAACTGTTTCTGGATATAATCCTGGTAATCATCCTCATTCCCGAAGCGGGGACCGGTGTTCACTTCATTCTCAGCACGCTTACTACCCCTCTTGTTATCCTTCAGTGCCAGCCCAGTTAGCTGATCTAAAATTGTAGTCAACTGATCGCTGATATTGTTTACGACTCTTTCTAACCCAGCAATCCTCTCATCCGGTGTAGACATACTGACAGAATATTAAGCTGACTTGGACGAAGATGATTCAGAAGCCACCACTCTCGATTCGGAACCGTCAATCTGTAGCTGATCAAACTGCTCGACTAGCCAGTTACCCTCACGAAACCACCACCGCTTAATGATGAAGTCTGTGCGAATGGCATCCATTAGTATGTATGCATGATTTTATATGCATAATTCGTGGTGTGTGCGTTTATTTATTTACAGATATATAAGATAAGAAGAACAAACGTCAGTCTAATTACACGTATCACAGCATCTCTCTTCCATCCTTATTCCTCCACACACTCGATGGTCCAAGTCTCTTTCCTAGGATTTTGGTTTGGGGCTCACATTGCGGTCCAGGGGACGCGTGATACCGTCGATTATTGCGGAAAAGTAAATCATCCATCAGACAATACAGTTCATTTTTGACGTATCAGCGTTCAGTGACTAAGATATCGACCAAATGGATTGTCCTTTCGGAATAACTCGTCTTTTGTCATTTTGCGAGACACATTAGTTTGGGTTTTGACTCCCTTTTGAGCGTATCTCGGATTTAGACGCGGTACGAGTTATTCTTCTGGTTCAATCGTTCGTTATCGACAATGACTCGTTCCTTCTTATTCGCGTGGATTCGTGTTTCGATATTTGGATTACGACGGGATCTTTTGGATCTATCGAGAGATGTAACCACGTGTTCATTCAGTGATGAAAGCACTTTTATTTTAAGGAACGGACTCATCGCGTAACGTGTTTGTTTTTAGCGTTAAGAATCTGTTTGCTCGTTTTGGCTACGTAAAAAGACGGCGAGTCTTATTTGAGCGCACGGTAATCTTTCGGCTAACAACAATTCTTTATTCCTTCCAATCTACGGGATATATCACCTTAGCGTGGTTATAGAAAATCAACGTTTCGTTGAATCGCATGCTTATTCGAAGCAGGGATATTACCGCTCTCCTCATTTAGACACGAATTGAGCAAACACGCCAATCGGGCCATATTTCTTGTGGTTTTGGTAACGGTTGAAATGATCGAGCCATTAGTCAAACCCACAGTCTCGTCCATATGGTGCGATAATGCGGTTTTTTAGCTTAATTTGGCTTTGTGATTTTAAATGGCGTACATACCGGCTCGAGGCACGTATTTAACGGCATTGGTTCATTTTATTTAACTACCCTCGGGATGGATATATATCGTAGATACAGAATGACTTTGGTCGTTTTGTCTATTTTTGCTTTTCTTTTATTTTCTTAGTCACTTTTGCGGACACGTCCATTTCTCTTAAGAACGACACAAGGCATAACGTAAGAGCTCGTCTTTTATTCGGAAGGGACGGGCCCCGTTTGCGAAACTCTTTACGTTACAACGAGGTCATTCAAAACAGAAATGTTCTTTGTTTTCGTTTCGTCATAATCTCGTTTCATCCCAACCTATTTCAAGAATGTGAATAACGGCTACTGTTAATATAGTCTTTTGAATCGAGATATAACTATCCTTAATATCAAACCGACTTGAACTAATACGTGCTTACGTCACAACGTATTTCCTGAACGTGTGCCTTCTTCAGGACACGGAAAGGGACCAGGCGGGTCGCACGAGTTCATTCATACGAGATGACTAAGTCGTCTTTAGTTCGAATCGTTTCGATGTTTTTGGGGTAGTTTGTATATCGGTTTAAGAGTATATATTAACGTATCGTTTCTTTTTCTTTACATATTTTAGGATTAGGCACGTATCATGGCAATTTGAAAACACGAACTGATTCATTCATCACATCAAAAATGGTAACGGGTAATCCTATGGCAACTTCTAAGGCTACTATATGCTGACACGGCTGACCGCGGGACCTCACAGGACCGCACAAATTCGCCCCTAACGAATGGATGGGGACCCTTTGGCGCCTTACTGTAAGGGGGAACTTACACTAGCCTCTTCCGAGCGACGAATGGACTCTCACTAGAGGTTTCGCGGAAATTACCCAAAAGGTTTGCAATAATGCTTATGAATGCATACGAAAAGAAATAATACGATCCGTCCCCGTTAAGGGCTTAATACACGCCTTCCGGAATCAAATTTCTCGCTTCCCCAGCAGAGTCGCCACTTGTTAGACGAGGTGCCGCGGCCTAATCTCCCGGACGGACCGGGGGGTGGACACCTCATGGCGACGTAAGAAGTGATTGGCGCCGAAAGCAACCAATCGTGGAATCAAGCTGCTCGGCAGGACCGGAGCTCGGAGTATGGAAGAGTCGCCACCCACGAATGGGAAAATGAACACCGATCCCTTGCGGGAGACCGGTGAGGGTTCGGGAAACTTAGGTACGAGCCGAGAAGGATAGCTCCTTTCCGGAGAAAGGCTACTAGGCACCCCGACATCGCCCGGTTATGAACCATCGACCTCCTACTCAGTGTGTTAGGCGATAACTAATCGCATATCTCTTTAAGTTTAAAATTCATTTGAAACCTTTTCTTTCTCGTTTTGAAAACCGCTTTGAGCATATATTATTGAAAGCCATTTTGGTAAAGAATCACCCATTTTGCATAAATTTAAAATACATAGGAGAGAGAGGGGGAGAAGAAAGAGTTGGTTTATTCACGGTGTGATTTTAGTTTGTACACTAATTCTAAGCTAAACTCATTCCCCAAAACGAGTTTATTTACATGGTTCGTACCTTAATCGCCGTTGGAACGATTTAGGTACGTTTCAAAACCCCGTTTAATGACGTTCACTCGAATCGCCGTTGGAACGACTCGAGCGTTTGAAAATGTTGAGATAAAAGCTTTAATAGGAAAACGTGATTAAGCATACAAGTCAATTTATTTTGTTCAAAAACCATTTAGGAAAACGATTCAAAAACTCTATTATTTACAATTAAAAGCAATTTTAATTACAAGGTTCGCTTAATCCGTCGTTGGAACGAATTAAGGTTTTAAAACGTGATGTCTTAAGAAATGGTTTAAAAATGTCAAGAAAACGTTATTTACACTTAGGAATATCTAGAAAAACTTAAGTTTAAATAAGCAAATTAAACTCTCTTTTTGTGATTTTATTTTCCCTTTTTCACTCAATCAACTCTTTATTCACACATAATTACACTAATGAACCAATTAAACCAAAATTCACCAAGTAAAACTCATTTGGAATATATACATGTATACAAAAATAAAATAGAAATACATATATATATATATATGATTTTATCTAAAAATAAGGATATATTTATATATAAAAATAAGTGAGAAATACTATATGATATAATAAAGAAAATGAAAAAGAATACAAAATATAATACATTTTCATCCTAACTAAAACTATGTAAAAGTAATGGAAGACCATAAATGCAAAAAAAATGATATAATAAGTATATAGAAAACACCCTCCACAAATAATAGCTAAACCCCATATTTTGATAACCCAAAAATATATATACACATATACAAATAATGATTCAAAACAAATTAAATTTCAAATATGGAATAAATAACTACATAATAGATAATTAATAGTTATATGACCCCAAAAATAATTTTTATAATCATATTACATAATTACATACTTACATATATAAGAATCAAATACCAAAAGGTTGAGAAAATGGGTTAAAAATATGAATTTTCGTTTTCCAGCAGATTACCGACGGAAAATCCGTCGCCAATCTGCTATTAGTGACAGAAAAGGGAGAATTACAGCAGCAGTCCAAAACTTTCCAGATTCGTTCAAAAGCTTTAGATTAAGTCTAATTCGATCATTTTGGATCTCCGAACTACCAAAAATGGATCATAGTCTATAACGGAGTTTCCTAAAACGACGTTTTTATTTTCAAACGTTATTTGGAAATATCTTTTTAAAACTTATAATTACAACGTTTTTAATACCCGAACTACCTTTTAATCGGATCACGGTTCGTATTGGGATATCAAAACGAGGTTTTTTATTTTAAAACAAAACCGAATTTTAACACGGGATAAAAATAAATAAATACGGGAAATTAAATAAAACGTGATAAATAAATAACTAAATAAATAAAATTATGACATGAAAATAAATAAATAAAGGAAATAAATTAAATAAAATAAAAACGAGTCTAGTCCTCGAATAATACCTCAAGTTCGGTATTGACGGTCGAAGTCGGTTGATTCCACAAATCGTGATTTTCCGGTTTTTTTATGTTTTTTCGTCTTTTTAGTAAAAATTTAACTTTTGGGAAATTCGGACTTTTTGAGAAAAAAATATTTTTCTAAAAAAAATCACTTTCTCTCTCTAAAAATGTCTAGAGTGAAAAAGTCTCCAAAAATCCCCCCTATTTTTCAAATGCATGGGGATCCGTGCCTTATATAGGCAACGGATCCCCGGAAACTTTGGGCGACGCCCGAAGAAAATTGGGCATCGCCCAAAGCCGGTTGGGCGTACGCCCAACTTCAGTTGGGCGTGCGCCCAACCAGCGTTGGGCGTTCGCCCAATGATCGTTGGGCGTCCGCCCAACGTCGCTGGGCCCTCGCCCAGCGGCTGCCGGGCGCGTTCGCCCAGCGGCCATCGGGCGTGCGCCACAAGCTGTCGGGCGCGCGCACCCCACGGTCGTCGAGCGCGCGCTTCGCGCTGCCGGGCGAGCGCGCCCAACGGACGTCGAGCGTACGCCCCGCGCTGCCGGGCGTGCGTCCAACTGTCGTCGGACACGCGTCGGTTGCCGCTAGGCGCTCGCACCACGTCGCTGAGCACTCGCGAGCCGTCCACTTGACGACCGCGACTCACATTAACTTTTCTTTTCTTATTATATATTTTTGTTTTAAAACTTCCGGAATCAACCGCTTCGACCGTCTTGTTTACAGGTTTTCATCACAGGTCCTCCGACTCGGTGTCTACATCGGTCCAAGCAAGAGGAGGATTCAGATACTTCATAAGCTTCATAGATGACCATACTCGATATGGTTACATCTACTTGATGAGGCACAAATCAGAAGCTTTTGACAAGTTCAAATGCTTCAAGAATGAAGTGGAAAATCAATTAGGAAAGAAAATAAAGACGCTTCGATCCGATCGAGGTGGCGAATATCTTTCTGATGATTTTCTGAATTATCTAACTGAATGTGGGATATGCTCACAATGGACACCTCCCTATACACCACAACACAATGGTGTATCCAAGAGGAGAAACCGTACCCTATTAGATATGGTACGATCCATGATGAGTATGGCCTCTCTTCCAAAGACGTTATGGGGCTATGCCTTAGAAACTGCCCTCTTCACCCTGAACCGAGTACCAACTAAATCCGCTAGTTCCACACCATATGAATTGTTCGTTGGTAGGAAACCCGTGTTCTCATTTATGAGAGTATGGGGTTGTTCGGCGTATGTCAAACGCACTGCGTCCGACAAACTAGATTCTAAATCTGATAAATGTTTCTTCATTGGATATCCCAGGGAAACCATAGGGTATTACTTCTATCATCCAGATGATCAGAAAGTAATAGTATCCAAGCACGCAACCTTCTTAGAGAAAGAGTTTCTCGAAGAAACACAAAAGGGAAGCGTGATTGAACTCGACGAAGTTCAAGAGGAAGAAACACCGACTGAAACAACAGAAGCGGTTGAGGTACCCGAAGTAGTCCCGTTAGATGAGACTCTAGTGGCACCTATTCGTAGATCACGAAGAGTTCGTGAACTCCCAGTTAGATATGGTTTTCTAGTGGGAGATGATAATGAGGTTCCCGTGTTAGACGACGAACCCGAAAACTATGAAGAGGCTCTTACTAGTCCAGATTCTAAAGCATGGCTTGAGGCCATGGATTCTGAAATGGATTCCATGTATACTAACCAAGTGTGGACTTTGGTTGATCCACCCGAAGGGATAATTCTCATTGGGTGCAGGTGGATCTTCAAAAAGAAGACTGACATGGATGGAAAGGTTAGCACCTACAAGGCTAGGCTGGTAGCGAAAGGATATCGTTAGAAACAAGGTGTTGATTATGACGAAACCTTCTCTCCTATTGCTATGTCCAAATCAATCAGAATCATGCTTGCTATTGCCGCTCACTACGATTATGAGATTTGGAAAATGGATGTGAAAACAGCTTTCCTAAATGGAAACCTGCTTGAGGATGTATACATGATGCATCCTGAAGGTTTCATATCAAAGGATGCAAATAAAGTTTGCAAACTTCAGAGATCCATTTATGGACTCAAGCAAGCATCTAGAAGCTAGAATAAGCGTTTTGACGAAACCATAAAACAATTTGGTTTCGAACAAAATTGCGAAGAAGCTTGCATTTACAAGAAAGCAAGTGGGAGCTCTATAGCATTTCTCATACTATATGTGGACGATATACTGTTAATGGGAAATGACATTGCTCTATTACAGTCGGTAAAAGTATGGTTATCCGGTAACTTCTCAATGAAAGACCTTAGTGAAGCAGCTTATATACTTGGTATAAAGATCTATAGAGATAGATGAAGAAGACTGCTTGGTCTTTCACAGGCTACATACATTGAAAAGGTGCTAAATCGGTTTAGTATGCTTGAATCGAAACGAGGTAACTTACCCATGCTAGATGGAGTAAAGTTAAACAATCATCAATGTCCTAAAACTGATGATGACAAACGACGCATGGCTGTAGTCCCGTACGCCAGCGCGACCGGTTCGATTATGTATGCTATGCTATACACTAGACCCGACGTAGCGTTCGCGTTATCTGTAATGAGTCGTTACCAAGGGAATCCGGGAGACGAGCATTGGATTGCCGTCAAGAACATTCTTAAGTACTTGAGAAGGACTAAAGACATGTTCCTAGTGTACGAAGAAGGAGATATGAAAATACAAGGATTTTCAGACGCTAGTCATCTCACAGATGAGAATGATTTTAAATCCCAATCAGGATACCTGTTTATCTTGAATGGGGGCGCGGTCAGTTGGAAGAGTTCCAAGCAGGGAAGCGTAGCTTTCTCTACGACCGAGTCAGAGTACATCGCTGCTGCGGAAGCAGTTTGGATTAGAAAGTTCATTACAGAACTAGGTGTGGTGCCTGACATTGTCAATCCTATTACTCTGTACTGTGATAACAATGGAGCCATTGCGCAAGCAAAGGAACCACGGTATCATAATGCATCCAAGCACTACCTAAAGCGATACCACATCATAAGAGAGATTGTGGCTAGAGGAGATGTGAGAATAGAAAGAGTACCTACAGAGGACAACGTTGCAGATCCGTTGACAAAGCCTTAACCCAGAAAGTACATGATCGTCATTTAACTTCTACTGGGATAAGTTTTAGAAACAATTGGCTTTAGTCCAAGTGGGAGTATGTTGGGGTTTAGTGTCCTATAGACAATTGTTGCAGGATACAAAGTTAATGTAAATGAATTGTTCTTTATATCATTTGTTTTAATGAGATATATGTTTTATAACTATATAAAGGCAATCCCTTTTAAGCACTAAATAAAGTCTAATAAAAGGAAATCCGTAAGTTTGTTTAAAGTGATTATAAAGTGTTCATACAAGCATGAAGTGAGACAAAACTTTATAATAAACTAATAAACTTAAAACCACCCCAAGTCAAGTGATATGTTTAGGATTGATATATCACTGTTGAGACTTGTATGTAACAATGTCTTCTGTCCGACAGAAAGCTGATCTCACAAGCTTCATATATATAGATATCTGGACAGTTACATAGATCCGATGAAACGTCGTTCATTAGGATTGGGGATCCGATTTGAGATAACAAGATGGGTAGATTCATCCTTGTCACCTGTTCATCTCATTGGTATTAATAGGTATAACTAATCCTCAGACTCAAAGGAATGTTAATTGGTCATCCTGAATTACTGAATGTAAGACTTTGATCCTGCTGTCCCACGATCCTTAACAGAGATGACTCTAGGGTGTGAACGGCAAAGGTTGGGTGTCACAGGAGGTAATATCAGGGTAGTTATACATTGGATTGAGCATTTATCACTCCCGATTAATGGGAGATACATCCAAGGATCGCTTTTGGAAGACTCGACTCTAAATCCTTGCAAGGTGATAGCTTAAGAGTAAAAAATACAGATTTCACTTAACCTATCTATTTGAGTTGACTCGGCCTATACAAGTAAAACGAACGTCTCGCTATATGTGACTTGACATCACCCATAGTCATAAGATTAAGTTCAAGGATGTAATTGATAAAGGATCGAATTATACCATAACTAATACGAAAAGGTTAACGACAGAGTCAACCTGTCTTCTTAACGGACTCTGGGGGAATGATTACAGACTTGCCAATAACATACTCAGTACATCATTCCGTTATGCAAGGATTAAATATAATTCTTGAAGAAATTAATTTAATAGTTGCATACGGCCAGAAGTAGTAAGAACCTAATGGATCACACATAAGACTTGGAACCAAAAGAGAGATGGATGTCATTAATAGATGGAAGCCCAATTGAGCCCAGTAAGGCCCATTTAAATAGAGGGGGCCGAAATTTGTATGTAATAAATAAGGAATTATTTTAATTCCATTAATCCTAATTTGATTAGGTTTGTGAATTAAATTAATTAAGAGATAATTAAGTTAGGAGTTTTAATTAGATTAATATACTCCTATTATTATCCAATTAGGTTATTTATTATTATCATAGATATATTAGATATATAATGAGATAATAATTGGGAATCCTTTTCCGAATTGAATTCCTATTAAGTAACCTATTCCTATCTAACTAGGGTTTAGATACAAGTGATTATATATACCCCTCTATGCATGAATTTCGACTAAGCTATACACTACCCCCTTTGTGATTTTCGAAATTACAAGTAAGAGAGAGAAAGAGAATTCGACTCCCCTAGTTCGTGGATAAGAAGTCATACGGCTTCCATCGATCGATTAATTTCATCTATCTCCCTTTTCTTTGATCTTGTGTTGGTTAATTAGAGGCAATCTATTTTGGTTGCATCTCATACGGTTGATTCTAACTTAACCTCACCGTGTTATACTTCGTGCTTGGGAACTCGGAGAAGAATTGTGGGCGCTTCTTTAACAACGGTAGATTGTTCTTCAAAAGGTATTTCTTCTTATCCCTCTTTATATGAAATAACGATTAACGGATCCTATGGTTAAAAGGAAGTAGGCTAAATTTTTTATATTTCCGCTGCTATACCTTAGCCTAATTTTCCTTCAAAAGGTTTAACCACCTTGAGCTGATCCCCACTATGGGCGAAAACAGCACTCGGTTTCTCCCAGGAAACCAAACAACTCAGATCTTACCTGAGGGGCTGTCCATTACTCAGCCTCCCCTATTCTTCGGGTCTAACTATACCTTCTGGAAGAATAGGATGAAAAATTTCATTCAGGCTACAAATATGAGTGCCTGGCTATCTATAGTCCAAGGTCCATTTGTACCTGTCGAAGTTGTGGCTGGCCTAACAGTTGTTAAAGCTGAGGCCAAATGGACAGAGGATGATCTCAAGAAGCTACAAAATCATGCTTCAGCTATAAATATGCTTCACTGTGCGCTCGATGCTGCAGAATATAATAAAATCTCAGGTTGTGAGTCGGTGCAAGAGATCTGGAAGAAGCTGGAGGTCACCTACGAAGGAACCAATAAAGTAAAGGAGTCCAAGGTGAACCAGCAGATGAGACTGTACGAGCTGTTCGAAATGAACAATGATGAGGGAATATCTGACATGAATGCAAGGTTTACCAACATCATCAATGAGCTCAAGAGACTTGGGAAGATCTTCACTAAGGAAGAACAAGTCAAAAAGATACTCAGGAGTCTTCCTAAAGACTGGCAAGCAAAGAAGACCGCTGTTGAGGAAGCTCAGGACTTAACCACCTACAAATATGACGAACTCATCGGCTTGCTGCTGACCCATGAGATATCAATGAAAAACATCGAGGTGAAGGAAAAGTCTGAAGACAAGAAGCAGAAGTCTCTTGTCATGAAAGCTGACTCCACTGATGGGAGCTCAACAGATGATGAAGAGATGGCTATGTTCACAAGGAAGATGAAAAGGCTATTCAGGAAGAATGACAAATATTCTAAGAAGCCTTACAGAAAGTTTGATAAGTATAAAGCTGAGTCCATCGACAGCAAATACAAGAAGGAAAACTCAAAGCCTATTACATGCTTTGAATGTCATCAAACTGGCCATATCAAGTCAAGCTGCCCTATGCTGAGGAAAGATAAGAAGAACGGCAAAAAGGCAATGGTGGCAACATGGAGCGACAGTGATGAGTCTTCATCAACAGAAGTTGAGGCCACCGAGTCAGCAAAGATATGCTTCATGCCTGAAGAACTTGCTGAGCCGTGCGTCTTTGAGCATGCTGACCCCTCCATTGCATCTGATGATGAGGAGCAATCAAATGAGGTAATATCACTTTCCCAGCTCAGAAACGAAATAGGTAATGCCCTGAGTGACCTCTATACACTTGTCAAAAAGTGTAATAAGAAAATTAGAGCACTCAGCAGGCGCTGTGATGAGGTTGAAGAGGTCAAGCTAAGTGACCTCAGATTCCTTCTTCAGGACAACTCAACTTTGCATGATAACATGGAGATCATACATAATTCTGTCTCTGAAGTCCAATCAGAAAGGACGTCACAAATATCCAGAACCAACTAAAGGTTCAAAACAAAAGAAATATTCATCTGAATGCTCAGTACCGAAGTACTGGTCAGCAGAGATGGAATCCCCAGCGAAATGTCCAGTGTGACTTCTGTGGGAAGAAAGGACACACCACAAAAGTGTGCTGGCACGCTCAGCACTGGGGTGCTGACCAGTCAGTGAAAAATCCTAAACGGAAGGTCAGCTGTGACTTCTGTGGAAAGAATGGCCATACTGTCCAAGTATGCCGCCATAAAATAAAATATGATGCTTTACCTGTTGAACCTAACAAGCAAGGACCCAAAAAGAATTGGGTACCTAAAAGTAACTAGTTACAATGCAGGTAAGCCTGAGGTGTGCTGAGAAGTCAAAGATGTGGTATATTGACAGCGCATACTCGAGGCACATGACTGGTGATGAAACTCAGTTCATCACGTTTGAGCGTAAACGAGGAGGAAGTGTAAGTTTTGGAGACAACAAAAAGGGCAAGATAGTAGGGTCAGGAACCATCGGAGGTAATCCTACTATTGAGTCAGTCTCCCTAGTCAGCGGACTCAAATATAACTTACTCAGCGTAGCTCAGCTATGTGACAATGGGAGAAAAGTTATATTTGATGCTACTGGATGTAAAATATACGAGGGAAAAACAAATGAGTTAATTTTAACTGCCCATCGGATTGATAATGTCTTTATGCTAGACTTAGAGAAAAAGTTTTCAAAAACTGTATGCTTAGTTTCAAAGGAAGCAAATTCCTGGCTATGGCACAGGAGACTTGGTCATGTAAGCATGGACCTCCTGGCCAAATTAGCAAGAAAGAAATTGGTTGAGGGACTGCCTGAACTTAGATTTGAAAAAGATCAATTATGCCACGCTTGCCAAGCTGGAAAACAAACCAAACAATCTTTTCATAGCAAAAACATTGTCTCAACTAAGCGTCCGTTAGAATTACTACACTTGGATCTCTTCGGTCCAGTCCAACCGTTGAGTCTGGGTGGAAGAAGATTTTCCTTGGTCATTGTAGATGACTTCTCTCGGTACACCTGGGTCATCTTGCTGAGTAGCAAGGATGAGACCTTTGAGACATTTTCAAATTTGGTTAGAAAACTTGAAAATGACAAAGACCTAAAATTGGCTCACATCCGAAGTGATAATGGTGGAGAATTCAAAAACCAACAGTTTGTTGAATTCTGTGAAGCCAGCGACATTGACCATAATTTTTTCTGCTCCTAGAACGCCTCAACAAAATGGGGTTGTTGAAAGGAAGAACAGAACCTTGGTTGAAATAGCCAGTACAATGCTGAGTGAGCATAAGCTTCCAAAGTATTTTTGGGGAGAGGCTGTTAACACAGCGTGCTATATTCTTAATAGGGCTCTTATTAGACCTATACTAAAGAAAACCCCCTACGAACTTTGGAAAGGACGAAAGCCCAACATTGGATACTTTCGTGCCTTTGGCTGTAAATGTTTTATCTTAAACACCAAAGATAGCCTAGCTAAATTTAACTCAAAAGCTGATGAAGCTATCTTTTTAGGCTACTCAACAAACAGCAAAGCATACAGAGTTTTCAATAAATGAACTCAAGTTTTAGAAGGGTCAGTACATGTTGAGTTCGACGAAACTAACCCTGCAAGAAGATATCTGCCGCTGACCGAGGATGATCCACACTCAGCACCCGCTGATCAAGATACAGCCGCTGAGTCATTATCCCTCAAGGGCTGACCAAAGGTAAAAGTGAACCAAATATTATTTTCACTGACCAGTCTTCACCTGCAGAGATTGTTGAAACACAGACAGCACAAGACATCAATCTACCCAAAGAGATAAGGATTCCAAGAGGGCACTCAGAGAGTGCAATCCTTGATGCCGCTGAGAATACCCTGATGACAAGAAACCAACTCAGGAGGTACCTCAGCAATGTAGCCTTCGTCTCAGTTTAGGAACCTAAGAACTTCGCTGATGCTGAGGAAGATGAATTCTGGATGAGCGCAATGCAAGAGGAACTTGACCAATTCAGAAGAAACGATGTATGGGAGCTAGTGCCACATCCAAGGAGTCAGAAGACCATTGGAGCAAGATGGGTCTTCCGCAACAAGCTGGATGAGCAAGGAAACGTGGTCAGAAACAAAGCAAGACTTGTAGCTCAGGGCTACAGTCAGCAAGAAGCAAGCAAATGCAGACTGAGTTTGAAATGTCTATGATGGGAGAACTCAACTTCTTCCTTGGACTTCAAATCAAACAAGGAAAGAATGGCATCTTCATCAGTCAAGCTAAATATGCCAAGGAGATATTGAAGAAATATGATCTTGAAAATTGCAAGCCAATATCCACTCCTATGGGCACTGACACTGTCCTCTGCGCTGACGAGAATGGTAAGTCGGTAGACAGCAAATTGTATCGAGGTATGATAGGCTCTCTACTTTACTTAACAGCAAGTAGACCGGACATTCAGTTCTCAGTATGCTACTGTGCTAGATATCAATCTAACCCTAAGGAATCTCATTATATAGCTGTAAAAAGAATCCTTAGATATTTGCAAAGCTCAGTGAACGCAGGTTTATGGTATCCCAACACTCATGGCTTTACACTCGTTGGATACACTGACGCTGACTATGGTCGAGACAAGCTAGAACGGAAAAGCACCTCTGGAGGATGTCATTTCTTAGGAAGCTGTCTTGTATCCTGGTTCAGCAAGAAGCAGGCGTCAGTAGCCTTGTCTACCACTGAAGCTGAGTACATTGCTGCTGGTCACTGTGTTGCTCAAGTCTTATGGATTAAGCAACAGCTTGAAGACTATGGTGTTCAAACAAAGACAATTGAGGTCAGATGCGACAACAAAAGTGCAATTGATCTATCAAAGAACCCAATTCAACACAGCAGAATGAAGCATGTCAGCATAAGACATCACTTCATTAGAGACCATGTACTCAAGGGTGAGATAAAGCTGACCTACGTCCCAACGGATGAGCAGCTTGCGGATATCTTCACAAAGCCACTGGCTCGTGAACAGTTCAGCATACTGAGAGAAGCCATTGGTATGTTTAATCCTCTTCAGTAAATTCCTGTTCTAAAATGTAAATTTATGCTGAGTGAATTACTATACTGAATGATTTATGCAAATGCATACTGAGTGATTGTTATGCTGAGTACTTAACGCAAAATACATATCAATACTGAGTAAATATGCACACCGAGTAGTAATCTCAAATTGAGAAATCATCCTTTCATATACTACTGACCACTCAGAATATAAAACGCTTAGTATTCTAAACGCTGAGTGTTAGATCCGTTGCATTAAATGCAAAAGCACGCGAATAGCCACTTAGGATGACGTATGCGCCGAATGTGTCATAAAAGCCAGGATCTTTATCGGTTG
Source organism: Euphorbia lathyris (assembly GCF_963576675.1). NCBI lineage: Eukaryota > Viridiplantae > Streptophyta > Magnoliopsida > Malpighiales > Euphorbiaceae > Euphorbia > Euphorbia lathyris. Next base: position 60,405,293 of record NC_088911.1, read on the forward strand.
ACAATCCCAAGGAAAAACTGACACATGGATTCGATAAGATCCACTCTTCACCGCTATAAATAATGGGTAAATCCCCATCTTTTATTTTCTTTACACTTACCGAATTCTTTGGCAAAGCATTCTCTCTCTAAAAACTCTCAAAGCTTCCTAATCTTGTTCTGAAACTATGACTAAAGTTTCCGTTAACATCTCCTGTGCCGGTCACCCTAAGACCAGCTCCGATGAACCCTCCAGGCAAACTACTTTGCCTGAAACCACTAAGGTCACTACGCTGAGCAAAGGCAAAGCTGGCCAAGCTACCTCATCTAAAGGAAAGCCGACCAAGGCCAGAACCTATACCAAGGTATTTGAAGACATTAGCGAATGGAAAGTAGACTTCTCACGATGGGTTTCTGAGGCCTTCGTGACATCCGAGCAACCTTTCTGCGAATGGATATCGAAGAATGGCTGGACAGAGCTGTTCTCCATTAGAGATCACACCTATCCTGACCTAGTAAGGGAGTTCTACCACAATCTCCGAGTTGCTGATGATAACCAGGACTATCTGGTAACTGTGGTAAAGGAAAAGACCATTTTCATAAACCCTACATATCTTGCTAACTTGCTGAAGTTAAAGAATGAGGGAACAAAACTGAGGCGATCTGGAGATCATGACGGTACTAGGTACGATACCACCTTTTGTAAACCCTATAGCCACTCTGGAGAAGTCTCAAGTACCTCAATGGGTCAGCACCAAAAGATGGCTCACTATCTGCTGACCTACTTCATTTATCCCAAGATCAACTGCACCACCTCAGCAACGAATTTTGAGCAATGCTTCATATGGCATATGCTGACATACAAGCCGATCAACATGCCAGTATTCTTGATTGCTGGCTTCCTAAGGAGCACTGGAACTCTCAGGCTGGGATCGCTCATCACCAGAATCCTCTTAGATCATCAAATTGATCTATCTGAGGAAACTAAGGATAGAGGATCTGAGATAACCGCGGCATCGCTGAGGGCTTTGAAGTTCAATCAGCCACTAAAGAAAGGAAAAGCTGCTGCTGAACAACAAGCTGAGGAAACAGCTCCAAAGCAAAGCAAAAGGACAAAGGCTCCAGCTGCCCGCAAGAGGAAAGCTGTTGGGACTCCTTCAAAGAAGGCTGAGCCTCAGGCCAAGAAGCCTAAGTCAGCTGCTGAACCAGGTCAGGAGAGACCTAAGTCAACTGAGAAAAGGAGCAGGCAAGATGAGCCTGAAATTGAGGAAAGAACAGATGCTGATGAGCAACCTCAAAAGAAGCAGAAGTCTTCTACACTGACTCCTATTGATGCTATCCCTACTGACGTAGTTGTTCCTGGTGATTCTAACTACACACAGTGTCTAGGAACTGAAGCTGAGCATCAAGAAGATGATGTGCATCTGGATGATCAGTTCATTGCACAAGTTGAGGAAGAGTTAGATGGCGATAGTGAAGAAGATGAAGAACAAGAAGAAGCAAGCGGTCAGGATGACGCTGAGGACGCTGAGGAGACAGCTAGTAAGATTAGAGCTGAGCCAACCAATACTGAGTTGGCTGCTGGAAATGAACAAGAACCTGACCAACCCAACGTTGTTCAAGAACAAGAACAAGAACAAGCTGACCAGCTTAATGCTGATCAAGAAGAAACTTCCTCCTCAGGAGAATCTATTCAAGCTGACACTCCTCCTCGAAGAAGAAGATTAGTTAAGGCAAGTCAGAAGTCTGACGTCGTCCCTCCTGTTCAGAAACCAACTGTCCCTGACTTTGTTATCCAGAAGCCGACCCAAGACCCTTCTAAACTCAAGCTGAAATTTTTCAGAAAACAACCATCTTCTACTCCATCGGCTTCCCTTGAAAAGCAAGCCTCCGTTTCTTCACCAAAGGAACACGCCGACTTGAATGCTTCCGCTAACTCTACAAGCCAAGTGGAGCCAATTCCTGTCAATGCTGTTACTATAAGCATTGTGCTGACTAAGGTCATTCCCGCTACAATCAGCACAGACAGCATTCAGATTACTTCTTCTCCAATCAACATTCTACCGATCAATCAGTTCTACCAGAAACTCAAGTGCAGATTGAAAACACACTTCCAGTCACTGACCATGTTATACCCTTGACTCCTCTTCCAATCGGTCTTACTGAGGAAGCTAGGCAAGTTCATGAAGGCTCTCTCAGCTACTTGCATGCCACCGAGTCTGGTAAAAGAATCATCGACTCGGTGCAAACATTAATTAAAGACCTTCATCAAGCCACTCCACCTGCTGCTGGGTCTTCTACTGTTGAGACAACTCAGCTCTCCCAAGTAACTCAGCTTCTCAATGAAGTTAAAGGATTCAAGGATTTGCTGAGTGTTATAGTCTCCTTTCAAGCACAGCAACCTAAGCAGGATTCCATCACAAAGCTGGCTGAGCTCCAGCTGACAATTGTTCAACATCTCAATTCTCTTCAAGGTCAAGTTCAGACCTTGTCAGATACGAACACGCGATATGCCACTTCTGATGAAGTTAAAATGCTCTTTGCTCAGCTTCACACCGAGCAAATCAAGACCAACGAGCAAATGGTCTCCTATTCTCAATGCTCAGTGGAGCAAATTGGTGAGGCTGTTCGACTGTTGAACTTGAACAAACAAGAGATGGACACTGACGCCATGAAGCAAAATGAAATAATGTCTGTCACCAGACAAACTTTCAACCATGTACGTCACAACAATATTCAGCGTCAATACTACGACACATCCTTACTGAAGACATTTCATCAAGTCGTTGCTGGTCTGTCCGAAGCACTTACCTGGATAGGTAAATCTCAAGCTTTCATAGTAAGCATGATCAGCGCTGCTGAACTTAATATACCCGCCGAGGTCTCAGATGATGGAGTTGCTATTTTTGATGGTGTCAATGAAAGCACCGATAGACTTAAGGCGCTGTCCACGGAACTGACCAGAGCCGTCTTAACCGACGCCTTTAGGATTCCTCCTCCCGATGCTGACAAAACGGGGGAGAAAGAACAAACTAGAACACAGCATGAGCATAGTCAGTCCAAGCAAAAGAAAAAGAAATAGAAATTAGGCTAGCTCAGTTATGCTAAGTTGTAGTCTCTATGTTTATGCTTATCTTTTGTTGTATACGCTGACTACTTCTAGTAATATCAATACTTGCATCTTTTTATCCAAAAGCTGAGTTATAAGTTATTATCTATGATGCTGAGTATTAAGTCATTATGTATCTTCAATTACATCAGCTATGGTTAATGCTTATAAAACTTATTGATTGAACCTAATGCTGATAACATGTTTAACATTGACTTGTATGTTTATATAACACTGTCTTATAAAACTCATTGAACAACAAATTACTCAGCGCCCTCTGAATGTTAAAACTTCCGCTTAAACACTGAGTAAAATAGAATATGTTCCATGAGCTGACCTATATCTGAAAACTGACCTTAGAATTACTCGATTAAAACCTTAAATGTTTTGAACAAAACTAAGTCAGTAGCTCAACCCTGACGGGGGAGTTTGCTAAGTTATTTTAGGTCAACTATCATGGGGGAGCTCAATACTGAGTTCTTCGCTGAATAGTTTTGCCAACATCAAAATGGGGGAGTTTGTTGAAACACCTTTCCATATAATTTTGATTTGACAAAATTGTTTAAGTATAATTAAAAACATATTCTAAACACACTAAGTTTAAATGCTTTAATTTATTCTACTAATGTGTTTGTTCAATGTTGAGTTAAATTGTTTATAAGACACAAAGATTAAAAGGCCCAAAGCCCAATACGGAAGTCAAAGCCCAAGTCAAACAGTTTAAGGCAACTCGGCCCGCGTATGTCAAAACATTGTCGTTATGTACAAAACGCAGCTCAAGGGAAGAAGGATCTAGAAGACCTTCGTGGAACAACTTCGGGACGAAGCTGCTGAGTTGATTCGACAAAGAGTACAAGACAACAGCTGGCTAAGAACAACTTCCAGACAAAGTGTTTCCACTTTGGGTAAAGTTCAGACGACACAGAATGCTGTCTAGTTGACCTTACCATAAATGAAGAGACATTCTGCCGAGCTGACCAAAAGCTGGCCGAGGACAGAAGATACTCAAATCTGATTGGCCGAGAGCTCTGAGCAAGATAGGATGACAACGACAGGAAGCCGTTTCCCTCCAACGGTTATTTCGAAATTCGAAATGACCGATGCCTCAAACGTCTCTATAAATAGAGCCCTTCAGTTGCTTCATTCAACACAGAACTTGATCAAGCCATTACGCTGACCAAATCTCTACGCAAAGTTCTGCAAGAAAAAGCAAAGCAATCTTACACTAAATTTCATATCTTTTGTGTAAAAGTCTAGAGTGATTATTCAATCATCTAAGGTGTCTTAGCAATCATTGTTTAGGACAAACACTTATCATTTCTAGAGATTAGAAAGGAGAGGCTGAGTACTCGGTTATAGTACTCACCGAGAGATTAGGATTGAGTAGAGGTATAGAGGAAGGTACTCTTGTTATACTCAGTTGCTAAGATTGTAAAAGGTTTGATGCTCTACCGTTAAAGAGCTCAGTAGAGAATGGGGGAGCTCAACACTGAGTTCCTTATTAAATATTTTTGCCAACATCAAAATGGGGGAGTTTGTTGAAACACCTTTCCACATGATTTTGATTTGACAAAATTATTTAAGTTAATCCCATGATTAAAATATCCCAACAATTAAATTTAAGTGCTTTGATTTAATTGTACTAATGAGTTTGTTCAATGTTGAGTAAGTTAATTAACAAGAACAGGAATTGAATATCTATAAGAGAAAGCCAAAAGTCAGCAGATGCAAGTCACACAGCCGGAGCTGAGTAGAATGTAACTTAGCTTTGCGAAAGAATATGTCTTCTTTAGAAAAGCTTGAAGGCAAAGCCGCTATGTCAAACTGAGTCATCGTCAGGTCAGTTTCGATAATGATCAGTGTTGAAAACAAAACCTGTCGTATTCTGAGAAAAGTTTAGAAGACTCAGAAATCTGTCAGAATGACCTTTCCGAGAAGCATGGACTATCTGAAGCACACAACAAGACAAACCTGGCATCTGACGAAGACAGAAGATAGGATTGGCCTGCAGCACTGAGTGCTGACTAAGTAGTGACAAAATAAGACCGTTTCCCCACAACGGCTATATCGGGATTCAAATCATTAGAGCCTCAGACATCACTATAAAAGGCCATTCCAACACTTTAATCCACACAGATCTTCATCAAGTCTATTAATTGATAAAGTACAAAATAGAAGCTCTGTCTTGAGAAGAAAAAGCAAGCACTTACACCAAACTCCTATCTTTGTGTAAAAGTCTAGAGTGATTTTATTCATCTAAAGTGTTCTTCACTCAGTGAGAACAAATTCTATATCATTTGTAATAGGTTAGAAAAGAGAAGCTGAGTACTCGGTTATAGTACTCAGTGGTAGAGAGTGGCTGAGTATTCGGTTATAGTTCTCAGTGGTAGAGATATGATTGAGTAGACGAATAGATGATGGTACTCTTGCATACTCAGTTGCTATTGTAAACGGTTTGTGCTCTACCTTTAAAGAGCTCAGTAGAGGATTCAAAAAGCTCGGAAGGATTTCCGAGGACTGGACGTAGGCGGAAAGGCCGAACCAGGATAAGTCTGCTGAGTAACTTCTAACCCTTTATTCCTTGATATATATATATATATATATATATATATATATATATATATATATATATATTGCTTGCTAAATATTGCTCAGTAAAATAACAACTTGTATACGCTGAGCTGAGTAATCTGAGTGCTGAGTTGGAAATTGACTTAAGTGTTGCTTCCCAACTCACAATTGAAACAACTCTAGTTAGTAAATTGACTAAAGATGTCTCAAAACATACTCAGTGATGCTGACCTAGAAACTGAGTAAAGTATTAAACTTAAAATAAGTCAGCCTTAAAGTAAAAAGTTTTAATAGTTCCTAACCCCCCATTGGAACTAATATTATCACGTTACACGAGACCAACAGTTTATGCTTACAGTATTTAGTGATGCTCTTCAATGCATGTTTCTATACGTGTTATCTTGTGTTTATGAATGATGGGAGACTGCTTTCATTCTCATTGATTTATCATTAAATATGTGGAATCTGAAATAGGAATATTAAGGTTTTATGTCAAGGGTTTTCTGAAAGGAAATGCTGCTTTGTGTTTAATGCAAGAAAGAACCATCTTTAAGGACGTTTGAAGTTGTAGTAAGTCTTAAGATCTTAAGAACACACAAGAGTCGACTTAAGTGAACCTAAAGCAGAGACATTGACTGTGCCATATTGCATTCATGAATAAATAGACCAAAGTGATACTATATTTCCTTGTTCTTACTTGTGGTTTAGCTTGTTCCACCTTTTTATTGTGAAAAAACAGTATTTTCTAAACGAACTATTAGACGATCTGTTTCTTTGTAGTGATTTCTAACCAAGTGTTACAAAACTATTTCAACTTAAGAAAGAAGTTACGTTACTATGAACACCCTGTTCTATAAGGTTTTTCGGGTTAAATTATTCATCAATCCCTGTGGAGACGATACTCTACTTACTAAGATATTACTTGTTCCTAGTGCACTTGCTAGAGTCTACTTTTAGGACAACATTTGCTTCAAAGGATACTAATAGGGCATAGTTATCTTAAACTCTTGTAGAACCAGGAGATGTTCATGACCATAATAAACATAACCATGAGAACCAAAACCGTGTTATGTTGGTATTTGTGTGAGGTATATCATCGTTTACACAAACGACATAATAGTTCAAGGACATCGCGTCTACTAGTCCGTCAATAAAGTAAATGCACTTTCACAAAGGAAGGTTCAAGGATTGTTGTCTACCTATCCTATACAAATATCGATTATAGAAAGTTATCACCATATCGAATTCTTTTTCATTTTTTTTTGTGGGGGATTATTGGAAAAAAACAAAAAAAAAACAAAGGAAAAATACAAAATTGGGTAAAATGTGAGATCCATTTACATATTTAGCCCATTTACCCAACCTACTACATATTTAGACTATTTTTGTGTGACTATCACAAAATACCCTTTATATATATATATATATATATATATTCTGTCTGACTTCGCATATTTCGCAATATGCGAAGTATGCGAAGATAATATTTGGTTCAGAACATGATTTTAAATCGCATATTTCGCAATATGCGAAACATGCAAAGACAATACTAATTTGCATAATAACTTTCATTTTCGCAGATTTCGCAATATGCGAAGTAAAAGAAGTGTTTTTAAACCGTATTTTCTTCGCATACTTCGCATATTGCTAAATATACGAAGTGTTATATAACAAAAAAAAAAGCATAACAACAAGGGTGCAACAATGATTCTAACATTAAAATCATAACATTATCAAAATATACAATAAGATTGCAACAATAACAACATTAAAATCATAATATTATCAAAAGTTACAACAAGATTGCAACAATAATTCAAAAGCTAAACCCTAAATCCTATAAGCGAAGAAAAATCGGCGGAATAAGCGTCATTTTGAGATGATAAATGGAACCCAAAGTTTGTGGTGATTTTTCTTTTCTTTTCAGAAAAGAATCCAAGAAAAATCGGCAGGTTCCCACCTCACCTCCCATGCATCCCAGTACACCACCTTCTTGAAAGGGATGTTATGTGATCAACCACCTTCACAAAAATTAAGTTCTGTTAGCAAGAAAAATGACAATTTGGCTTCACGAAAGAAGATTCCACGAAGTCTGCAAAGAGAAATATGCAAGAAAGAGGACGATTTTACTTCGCGAAAGAAGATTGCGTGAAGTCTATGAAGAGAAATGTAATAGAAAAAGGACAATTTTGCTTCGCAAAACTAGATTACGCGAAGTCTTGGAAGGTAAAAATTATGAACATTTCTCTTTGCAGACTTTCACAGAATCTGTTTTCGCAAAGTAAAATCATCCATTTCAGCCTCTTTTTCCTTGCAGACCTTCGCAAAAATCATTTCGCGAAGTGATTTTCTAGAAAAAAAAACAAAGAGAAAACAATAGATACTTACCTTTTTCCGCCTTTTACCATTAAAATGGTCAATAACCATATGATAAATGCAGAGAAACAATCAAAATAACGTCGAATAACGATGTCTTCGATCCGCACAAGAAGAAAGAAACCAAGAGACGAGAAGAAACGAGAAGATGATGAACCATGACTTTATTTTCTAGAAATAGGAAGATCAGGAATCAAGAGAAAAACAAAGGAATAAGAGAAAGACATGGTGATAAAGAAATTGGTGCAGATTTCACAATATAAAGGAAGAGAGGAAGATCAAAGGTTTGCGAAACCGTAAGAAAAAGGAAGAGGAGGGGAAGATGAAAGGTTGGGGTATTTTGGAAAAGTCACACAAAAATAGTCTAGATATGTATTAGGTTGGGTAAATAGGCTAAATATGTAAATAGGTCTCCCATTTGATCTAATTTTGTAATTTTCCCTTTTTATTATTGTTTTGAATAAAAAAAATTGAATCATCATTCCTGGAGGCTTCAAAATTTTTGCTTTAACATATAAGTCAACATAAAGATATAGTGAAGGCTAAAGGCCAATTAAGATATTAGTAATATAATTATATGTAAATTAAAGATATTTTATGTTAGATGATATCAATCCAAAAAGAAAGACGAACAAAATAACTGCTTTAATAATTTGAGATTACAATAAAATAATTAGAGTTACAGAGTACTTCCAACCTTCAACTTGGAACGAAAATAAGCTGAGAAAAACGTTGAGGTCTGTACCAGACAGATTACTTAAGACAGAATTTGCCCACTTTGGAGAAATCGTCTCCCAGAATACAACAACGAACTTGAAAGAACTTTACTGTGTATAGAGAATTATCACCGAAACAAAAGAATAATTGGAAGAAAGAGTAAGGATCTAAAGAGAATTTTACACTTACTAAAGCATTATTGTTGGTTCTCTTTTTTCTCTAACTCATACGTGTGTGTGTGTGTGTGTGTATATATATATATATATATATATATATATATATATATATATAAGGTTTTTCTATCATGTGCTCAAATGGCACATGATAGTAAAAGATTTTGCACACATTAAGCCTTTATTAGCCTTCCTATTTTCAAGATCCTACTTAATTAGTGGGATTATCAATAAATGTTTAATTAAAGAATATATATTCTCTCTCCTCTCTTTTCTCTTTACCAAAATACTATCAAACTCCTAACGTTAGGCCTTTTCGAATAGACAAATGCAAAAGGCATTTATTATGCATTAATTAGCATTTTGCTATGTGGTGGGGTATTATTAAGCCTTACATACTTTGAAAGAGTCATTCAACATAATTTCCATTATTACTTATTTATTTTTTTGGAAAAATTACAAAAATGGGTCAAATGGGAGGCCCATTTATATATTTAACCAATTTACTCAACCTACTACATATCTAGACTGTTTTTGTGTGACTTTCCCATAATACCCCTAACTTTCTCACTTTCCCTTACGCGAACATTCTCTCCCCTCTTCTCTTTGGGTGCGCGAAACGGCTGTTGGCTCCTCCACTAATGATTCCAAGACTTTTGATCTTCATATCTTCCTTTAAATTGCATGAAATCTGCACCATTTCTCCAAATCATAATGAATTTCTCTTTTTCCTCTTTTCATCTCTTGATTCTACAACTTCCTAATCCTAGAAAACGAAGCCATGGTTCTTCATCTTCCTGTTCTTGCTCGTTACTTGGTTTCTTTATTCTTGTTACCATCAAAGAAATGGTTATTCTGCATTATTTCCATCGTTTTCCCCAGTTTATCATATTGTTATTGTTGCTTTTAAGGGTGAAAGATGCGAAAAATGTAAGTATTAGATCTGCGTTTTTCCATGAATACACTTCGCATAGTCGATGATTTCGTGAAGATCTGCGAAGAGAAAGAGCGTGAAACGCGACGATCTACTTCGCGAAGTCTGCGAGTAGAAAAGTTCATGATTTCACTCGCAGACTTTACGAAAGCATCGATATGCGACGTAGATCGTCACGTTTCAGAGCTCGTATACCTCACGAAAACATCGATTATCGAAGTAAAATCATCTCTTTCCCTGCACATTTACATTCGGATGCTTCGCTAATCCTCATTTCACGAAGCCAAAATCGTCTTTTTCCCTGCCTAGCACGATTAATTTTTCGTGAAGGTGGTTGATTATATAACATCCCTTTCTAGAAGGCGGCATCCTCAGATGCAGGGGAGATGACTTTCCTTTTTGTATAGGGAGAAATTTCCCTCAAGATTGGCACATTCACTTTGAAATGACTGGTTTGGAGAGATTGTGCCAATCTTAGTGTGCACCATGGGACACGTCCATCCCAAAAGGTCTAGACTTCCATTTCTCATCCCAAAAGGTCTGGACTTCCTGTAGAGAGAGAAATTTTTGTCCAGATTAGTTAGGTTCACTTTGAAGTGATTTGTTAGGAGTTTATTGTGGCAATCTTGTTGTAAATTTTGATAATGTTATGATTTTAATGTTGTTATTATGGCAATCTTGTTGTAAATTTTGATAATGTTATGATTTTAATGTTAGAATCCGTTGATGTTTGGCATTTTTTGTTATATACCACTTCACGAATTAGCTTCAAAACACATCCAGGATTCGCATATGCTAATTAAACTCATCAACTAAACCATACATTAGCTTCGCAGGCTTCGCATATGCTAATTAATTTCATCAAGTAAAACCAAACATTAGCTTCGCAGGCTTCGCATAAATCGAATCTGCGAAGTCAGACGGGAGGGAGACATGCACGCGTAAATATTGAGGGTATTATGGGAAAGTCACACAAAAACAGTCTAGATATGTAGTATGTTGAGTAAATGGGTTAAATATGTAAATGGGCCTCCCATTTGACCCATTTTTGTAATTTTCCCTTAGCATTAACATGTACATGCTTAAAAACAATCATCATCCAAAAAACTCTCTTCTTCATCATCCATGTTTTGACATTTTCTTCTAGCTTTTAGCTAGAAGAGAAGCCATTTCTTTGCTTTGTTTTGCTTTTTCTTTATTTAATAAATTTTTGATTGATCTGCTATTATAAATTTGATGGGTTTTTCTTTATTTGTAGTTTTTTTGTTCTTTCTCGCTTTACAAGTGGTTGTGGTATTTCTCAATGTATGAGCGTTATCATGTTTTCCTTTATGGAAAAACATGTGAGCTTTATCTATTATCACATAGATCTGACTCATTGAAAGACCATCAAGTCGATTCGTAGAGAAAAAGACTATGAAGTCACTTCGTCCGTAGATCGTGTGGGAGCAACCTATCAACCTATCGGGAGAAGTGTTTACATTCGTATGTGTTGTGCCCGCTTCGTTTGTTGAACTTACAATACCTATCTTTGTTGAGTGAAGACTTCGGGCACAACTCGACTTTCGATGGCTGATAGGGTCAGTGAGATTCAGTGGAAAAGTGATGGATTTATGATGGGTGAGAGTCCTCAAGCTAGTGGAATTCTATACTAAAAGAATGGCTCGAACGACTAACCTCCTGAGGTCATATTCTTAGTTCGTCTCACTTTTCGTGATAAGGGAGGGTGCATAATCTCGTCTAGAGCGTGAATTTTCACAATCAATTATATGATTACTGATATGGTATCAAATAAAGGTTATAGGCTTAAGCAAATAAGCCCAGACCCATTATTTGTTATATCCGGCTAGCCCATCCATCAAGAAGGGCCTTTCTGGAATAAATGAAGGAAAGGAGCTTCGGAACTCAATAAACACGCTCAATTCAATACGTTGCGGAATTATAGGTTCTGAACCAATAATAAGCTGACACGTGTACAAGGGCACAAACAAAGATATAACTGATTGTCTATAAATAGCATGTAAATCATAATCTCATGTACACAATTCTATATTACTCGCTTCTACTAAATAACTTTCAAGTTACGTAGTCCACATACTGACTTAAGCATCAGAGAGGTTTTGCCGGTCTCCGGCCCCTTGTCTGGCGGTTTTCTTCCTTCTCAAGTGACCCAAGACTAGCTATCAGAAAGTAATCGATATCCCGATATCAATTGGTTTGGTGATCATGGATTGAATCTCGTGGTAGAATGGTCTATGTTCACTCTTTTATCATTCGTCCCTCAATTGAGCCTGTTCTTCAACAGGTTACTCCATAAATTGTTCACCCGATTGTTCATTCTCCAGCTCCATTCAGTGAGAGAATGGAAGACCAACTTAGTCCTTCAGCTACTCACCATCGTGGTTTACTTGATTCCAGTAACCATTCGATTCCGCCTATCTTTGTCACACCAGCTTTGGATCAATGAATTGAAGCTTGTTTGGGGTCATTGGATCCGGAACAACGTTGCTTCATGGACAACCTTACGAATCAATTCATATACAATATGGGCTCTATTTAGGAATCTATGAACATTTTACGTGCAGAGCATGCTTCGCAGATGGAGGTTATATGTTTGGAGCTGTTAGAAGGAAATAAGGTTGGGCGATATGAAGAAGGAGGCAGTTCGGTTGCCTGTACTACTGGACATCACACTATGAAAACATGTCATAAGAAAAGAGATCTTTTAGAAGAATCTCATCCGGAGGTTGGAAGAGGCAGGTCTGGAGAAAGGTTTGGTGATCCTCAATATTGAGGATGTCATCATACACCTTCTCTAGTTAGGCTGAAGTTAGTATGATGATGAGGAGATTCAAGATCCCCGAAGCGGCGAAGGAATGACCGTCATGATTTTACCGAATATTTAATTCAGCGTTATGAGGCACACAAAAAAACTCATCAGTATCTAAATATCCTAATCATCATGACTTAGAACGACAGAAAAAACCAAGGGAACTTTTGTTGAAAGAGGAGATGTTGAGTCTCATCAAAGGAGAGCTTCGCCAAGCTATGAAGGATGAAGGATTTCAGACTAAAGGTTCGACATCAATAGAGACTGAAACTCCATTGAGTGCTGACATCATGGGCCAACCGATGCCCAGGGGGTTCAAATATCCCTTGTTAAAAGACTATAATGGGATGACTGATCCTACTCTTCACATCAAGAATTTCCAAAGAGCACTCCAAACCATTACTGCTACTGATGCACTCATGTGCAGATTCTTTTCAACAACATTGAGAGATTCAACTGCTTATTGGTATGATCAACTTCTGCCTAGATCTATTTGGTCCTTTAAGATGTCTCGAGAATTCTGTGATCATTTCATCACTTCCATTCCCGAAAGCAAAACCATGCAAGATTTGAACTATTTAGTTCACGAACCAAGTGAATCACTGAAGGAATGGGTGGAACGATTCCAGAGGGTAGCAATCCAGATCAAACATCTGAATGTGGATGGGGCAGTTGAAGCTATGACAGGTAACTACTGAAACAAAGATTTATCTAAGGAATTAAGTACTCGAAGACCTCAGACGTTTCCTGATCTGATGAAAAGAGCTAGAGATTTTATCAAATGGGATGGCCATTATTTGAATCATTTGGTGAAGGAAATGTTGAGTTCGGTGCACCAGCCGAAGGAAGGGAAGAACGACAGGGGTAAGGAGGAGCATAAACAGACTAATGAGCATATGGATCGTAATTATGTACATTTGAATGCCCCTAGAAAGGAGGTTTTGTATTGGGTTGAGACCAATAGGCATCACATTCAGTATCTGTTAGGGATTATAGCCAGTTAATCAATTATAGCGCAGCAGAATTGCGGTTTAAAATTTATTTATAATCCCTTTTAGTTTGATCTTTGTCCGTTAACCATTGATTGAATAAAACCTTTAGATCCTTTTAGGGATAAAAACTTACCCGGACTGTCTCTTCTAGAGACTGCTGAAGAATCCACAAAGTAGTAAGATCTCCGTAGTCAGGTGCACGAACAACTATCAAGCCAGAACCGGTGCTATCCGAAGAACGGAGGAAGAACTAGAGAGATAATGAAATTTGCCAAAATTCCCACTTTCTCAAATTGGTGGTGCTGTCGAAAATCCTTTTGAATTTCTTATGGTGGCTGAATGTGTATTTGTTAATTAGGGTTTTAGTGTTTTAATTTATATATATAGTGTATTCCTAAACCTAATTGGTTTAGGATTAATTGGTTAATTACAAAACTAATCCAATCCTAATCTAATTACATAAATAAATGGGAAAAGTACAAAAATAAACCTTGTGGTTACACCCATTTTCGATTGCAGCCCTGTGGTTTAAAAGTTTGCAAAATGGTACCTTGAGGTTCATTCCGTTAGCAAACACATACCAAATTGACTAACGGTGTTAAAAGTCAAAGGGAAAAGAGTTAATTTGGTCCTTATATTTATTTATTTTATAAATTAAACCCCCTTACTATCTAATTATCATAAAAAAATCCAAAATAAAAAATAAAAATCAATTACACCATCGTTTCCATTTCTCTTTAATTTTTTATTTTTTTACTTCTTTCTCTCTCCCCTCTCTCTCTCCTCTCTCTCTCCTCTATGATAATTTCTCTACAAAATCATTAGTAGTGTTTAAGAACTTGACTTTCTCTTCCTTCCTCATCTCCTTAAAATTCCTCCGGAGGTACTTTACCCAGAATCCATTTTGAAAGCATCTGGATCGAAATTAAAGTCAGACTAGAATTTAACAGAAGAAAAAAATGATTCAAAAATCGAGATCGGAATCATCAGACTTATTTTCTTGGCATTACAATCTTGATTATCAGTCAAGCGTTTCTTATCGACAACGGAATCATCGGAGACGGAAGAGGAGTCAAGCTCCGGTGAAGAGCATACGGACCTCCAAGCGAAATATCCAGCTAAAACAGCGGAGAAAAATACCAAAATGAATCTGAGAGGACACATTCTTCTTTTTCTTCTGAACTGAAATCAAATCAAAAGCGGTATTTTTTCTTATCGACGGCGGAATCATCGAAGACGGAAGAGGAGTCAAGCTCCGGCGAGCGTAAAAAACTGAAAATATGAGAACTTTAAACACAAAACAAGCTAAAAGAATTGAAAATATACCAGGCTTAGTCCCCTGAAAGACATGGCAGCTAAGTAAAAGTAGAAACTAGAAGATTAAATAATAGAAAGAAGATGCAAAGAACAGGGATAACGGCGAGCGTAAAAATCTTAGGACGAGAATTGCAAATGGAGGGAACGGAGAGGGAGAGCTGCTGCAAACGAAGGGAACCGAGGGGCAGGTGAGTGGAAGAGATGAAGAAAGGTAGAGAAGCATCCGGGGAACAGACTGGAGCCGAAAGGGAGGTCATCAGATTTTTTAACGTCGATGAGAGGGAGAGCTGAGAGAAAGAGAGAGTGGAGGGATTTGAATTTTGAGAGGGAGAGTGTAAATGATTTTTATTTTTTATTTTGGGGTTTTTTTATGATAATTAAATAGTAAGGGGGTTTAATTTATAAAATAAATAAATATAAGGACCAAATTAACTCTTTTCTCTTTGACTTTTAACACCGTTAGTCAATTTGGTATGTGTTTGCTAATGGAATGAACCTCAAGGTACCATTTTACAAACTTTTAAACCACAGGGCTGCAATCGAAAATGGGTGTAACCAAAAGGTTTATTTTTATACTTTTCCCTAAATAAATACCAATAATATTTATTCTATGTAATTAATTATGATTAGATTAAATTTAATTACCCCAATTAAACAAACAACACTAATTAATAAATTAACGTATTAGTTTAATTAATTATTCACCGAATGCAATTTCATTAATTTACAAATTAATTAATTACATCCCGTAAACTAATTAATCAATTACACACTCAACACTTAAGACCATTAATCAATTACCTTGATACAAAGTATCAACTAATCAATTAATTAACCACCAATTTTTTTTTTTTTTTGGTAGAACTTAACCACCAATTAATTACCTTGATATTTTACTATCAATCAATTAATTAATTTCATCTCTCCAATGTACCGTTCTATAAGTTCTAACTCAGATGTTCGATGTGCACGATCCTATGGGACTGTCCTTAGCCAGCAGTGGGCTCACGGCCCACAGACAGTAAGTGGGTTCTAGCAAACCATTATTGCCCCTAACCAAGACAGAGTTTCAGCAGTCTAAAGATGTAGAGACCCTGTAGTTATCTCTTAACTTCTTTTACCATTTGATATCGATATTATAAACTAAAGGCATAGCGACTGTCATCCTTTCCGATGTTTATGACATTTCTTGATCTTAAGTAGATTGATGAAACAGATAAGTAAACTACTTATCAGGGTGTGGCCACACACTTATCAATCTCACTTATCAAGTGGCCTGTGATATCATCTCACTATTACATGAGTGGTAATTCCATCACTTCAATATCAATACCAACGTGTTCACCTGTTCACCCAATCATACCCGTATTTAGCATCCTGTTACAGACCTGTTAGGCGTATGTCAAAGTGAATCGGATCCCATATTGATATTATAATGAAATCTGGTCTGAAGATAGTTAGAGATCTACTTAAGAAAACTAATGACACAACCACCATGTAGTTTTCTCGGGCGGATCGATCCAGTCACATGTATGCAACATGTACCCATATTCACAACTGACTTATCAAGTGCTATGGCTAGTATCAATTACTACCATACAGTCGTCGAATATACAAGTCCGTGGTCCTAATCATTCCCATGATAGAATAGACTTGGGATATGGTTTTACGATTATCAATCAATGGATTCTCTATTCATATTATAACACAAGATATAAATGAACTAGATTAATGCCTTTATTAATGTAACACAAATAGTGTATCTATGCAAGAATAATCAAAAAGCATAATACAATATACATGAACCAATGCCTAAGAACTAGGGCACACCAACAGTATCCACCACAACTCAAGGCTTCAGGCCGAAGGCAAAATGGCCTACATTGTGAATTTCACTAGAGTGAAGGACATGATATTGAAGATTGCAGGCAGTTGGCTACCGAACTAAACAAAATGGCCGAAGCACGAAATAAGAAATACAAAAATAAAAAATAAAAAATATTTATATTATTCATAATAAGTTACTAAATAAAAATTAGCATGATAATTAATGTATTTATATAATTAATATATATTAACACAAATTACAGAACCCTATTAGCAAACTTTTAAACTACGAGGACCATTTTTATAAATCGAACAAACAACAAGATTTACTTTTGTACTTTTCTAAAATTTATTAATATTTTTTTGAAAAGAAAATTTATTAATATTAAAAGATAAAATAAGAAATATTTATATTATTCATAATAAGTCACTAAATGAAAATTAGCCTAATAATTAATGTATTTATATAATTAATATATTTAACACAAATTACAAATCTCTGTGAGCAAACTTTTAAACCACGAGGACCATCTTTATAAATCAAACAAACCACAAAATTTGTTTTTGTATTTTCCTAAAATTTATTAATATTTTTTTGTAAAATTTTTTTATTAATATTAAAACATAAAATAAGAAATATTTATATTTATATTAATATTATTCATAATAAGTCATTAGATAAGAATGAGCCTAATAATTAATGTATTTATATAATTAATATATATTAACACAAATTACAAACCCTGTCAATAAATGTTTAAATTATGAGGATTATCTTTTATAAATCAGATAAACCACAAGATTTATTTTTTGTAGTTACCTAAAATTTATTAATACTAAAACATAAAATAAGATTTTTTTTTTATATTTATTCATAATAAGTTATTAAATGAAAATTAGCCTAGTTCTATAATTAATATATATTAATATATTTTAATTTTGTAATTAGTCTAATAATTTTCTTGACCAAGAACAAATATTGTAGCTAAAATAGTTTTTAAATACAATAAAATCTAGTTATTTCACAATTTTTTTTTATTGTTAATATTTATAACATGTATACAAAACAAAATACTGAATTTATTTTTATTAAAAAAAATATTGAATTTATTTTATATTATACATGTATTTATCCTTTCGAAATATAATAATATGTATTTATGTTATTTGATTTATTAGTTTAATAAAAAAATTCGCATCGATATTTTTTGTTTACGCAATAACAATTAGCTATTGCTGTAAATGGTTTCAGCTACATCAACAACATATAGTCGTTTTTGTAAATAGTTTCATTTATAGCAACAACACACAATCATTATTGCAAATAATTTTATTTACAACCACAACAACAAGAAATTATAGAAATTGAAATGCATGTGTTTGATTGATATAAGGAAGTTGGTGAGTTATGTATGGAAATGGAGACATTCATAAAAAAAGAAAAGTTCAAATATCCCAATTAGGTTTGTCGAAAGGTTGGTGGTAATGATTCATGATTCTCTGTTGAGTCATTTGTATTCTGGTTCCTCCTATTCCCATGAAGTCTCTTGTCATGACATCTCCTCCACCTTCTCCTTGTCCTTGGAACATCGTCGGACGCATCAATACATTATTATTATCTTCAGTTTGTTCCATGTTTTTCATAAACCCTGGATTCTGATCACTCCCCATAAACATACTACTGAACATCCCCATATCGTTGAGGCCTGAGTTTCCATCAAAAAAGGGACTCATTTCTTGCATTTGTGTTTGTGTTTGATCAGCCTGAAAGTTATTGTTTATGGAAGAAGACATCTGTTCAGGGGCCGACATGCTTGTAGCAAAGCTCTTTTGCATCATAGGAGAATTGATAGTGTTACTAGCAGTTGCACCCATTTGTGCTGCTTTTTGTAGTAACGCTGTGGCCGACATTTGAGCTGAGCTTGAAATCTGGCACCCATTTTTCCCATCTTGGTGATAGTTAGTGTTGGAGCTCAGCTGAAGACTAGAAGTAGAAGTAGAAGAGGAAATGGTTCCGGGGCCTGCGAAGAGAGTGCCTGAGCTGCTTGAAAACATGGGTCCATGCATTGATTTGAATGGCATTAATGGTACAAGTTCTTTGAGAGGGTTTTTAGGGTCGAAGGTGTTGAAATCTGAAGAGATTCCAATACAAGTATTGGTTAAAGGCATTAGTCCTTGGTTTACTTTGTTGTTTTCTTCTGCCAATGCGTCGCAAAATGCTCTGTGGGTGATGAAGCTGTCCCTTCTGCATATTTCCAATAATACTAAATTAAATATTGTTGCTTTGGTGAGCATATATAATTGACAGGTTTAGTTACCTGGAAAAGATGGTTCCACAATCACATTTGTATTCCCTGGTACCACAGGTTTTTTGATGAGCTTTCCAATCGGATTGAACAGCATATTTCTTGGAGCATTTATCACATTTCCATTTCTTCTCACCATGTTTTCGGCTAAAATGCTTCTTAATACCTGTCAAATCTCCTAAAGCTCGAGCGGGATTGTGATGAACACAGGTTGGTTCAGGGCATATGTAGACTCGTTTCCTGACCTCCGTTGTAGTCCTTTGTCTTAGCTTCCATGGGAGATTATGCCCTCTCCTATGCAGTTGCAGGTTTTGGTCTCTTTGAAACCCTTTGTTGCATATCTCACATACAAATCGGTTGGTCGCCATAAGCGTAGTCGGTGATAAAGCAATAACTTCAGCACTAGGATCTGATTCATTTGTCAAATTTAGTTTCATCTACATATATTCTTGTGAGGAAACAACTATACTTTCTGTACTATAATTAATATAGTAATTAAATTTCATAAAGAAGTTGAGTTTCAAGCAAAGCAATTATTGGAATCCGAAAGCAATAATTGAACCTTTCAATTCATATTGCACGAAAAAGAAAAAGAAAAGATGAAAGCCAACTTAAAATATTCACAAATATATATATAAAAAAAAAAAAAAGTAGTAATAATATGTAAATGTATTGAGTTTGCCTGCCTGGAGTTCCTGGGAGATTTCTTTTCTTCTTGAGTGCAGGCTGCTGCTGCTGCTGCTGATTTTGGTGTTTTTCAACTTCTTCTCCTGTATTTCCTGAAGAAAAGCTCCCTTCATCTCCTCCTCCTCCTGTGATATTTGACATTTCAATTTAAGATAGTTATAGCAAAGTTATCTTCTTTCTTGTTTTTTTGGAGACACACAAAACGAGGAGTTTGCTCTCTTCAGAGGAAGACAAAATCCAGGGAATTCTCCTCCATTTCTGTTTCCTGCTATAAAACTAACTTTCCACTTTGGCCTTACATATTTATATATACTGTTTTATTACTCGTAAATTCACCTATCCTCTACACTATTTTAGTAATTATACATTATTTCTCTATTTTCCTTTTTTTTTTGTTTACCATTCTACGTTTATAATCCATGTCAAAGAAAAATAATAATTCTAAGGTCCTTGATCTTTTTTATTTTTATTGATCGAATTCCTCATTTTATTTATTGAAATATTGATCACTCCTCCATTAATTATAATACACAAATTAAGTTCTTGGTGAAAAAAAATATCGACTTAAACATAAAATTCTGATACTATAGTGATATTTGTTTCATATGGATTTAGAATTTACGATTTTAATAGTTTAAAAAAAGTGTTATCAGATGTTCTATATGGCTATAGAAAAATTTATTATATGTTCGATGTGGCTATAAAGAAAATAGCAATTAAAAATTAAAATTGAATTTTTAACGGTTAAAAAAATTATTTTTTTACAAAAATGCTCATTGCCATGTCAGAAACGTCAAGCCAAAATATGCAATTTTGTTAATGGAACAAAGCACACGGTGATTTTTAGAATGAAAAAATCTACAAATATGAATCTGCGAATTCATAAAATCTTTTGAAATTAACTCTTCTCATTATTATATTATATTTTATAGGTAATTAATTTAATTAAAAAGTTGTCTTTTTTATTAGCAAGCAACCTTTTTCAAAGAAAGAAACATTTTATGGAAAAATGCTGTTTTATTACCATGCATTTTCTATCTCCAGCAATATTTGCTTATTGAATCGTATGTTTTATGTGATTAATTAATTGTGAAAATATTTGAGTTTTATAATTGGATGTAGCTCTAGGAAATCCAAGCCGTGCCGAAACCGTTTTGCCTTATTTAATTTAAGCGGCAGGAGAATGCCAAATAGTTCAGTGTGAATGCCAAATAGGTCAGTGTCCATATTTTAAAATTACAAATCCATTGATGACATGAAAAGAATATTTCTTCTTTGTTTTCTAGGTACATTTTTATACTAATTTATAACGTTGATAGGTACATCGATTGTTATATTTTTTTTTTTTTATAATTCGATTATTATATTTAAACAAGAAGGAAAAATAGACCCATACGTTTTCACCCTTGCTATGTACTATTTTTTAATAATGGAATCTGGTGATATTTTGGAGACAATTATATTGACTCTATATAATATTATTTCAATGTTTAAAAGTAAATTAGATGGTTAAAGATGGTTACTTCTATTTGAGAGGTCTTATATGTTCAATTCCCTCCAATCTCATTTTCTTTTAAAAAGTTTTTATTTATTTTAATTTTATTTTTCAATAATTATAAAAACATGTTATCATTATTAATTAATTTAAATGGACTCTTTATTTTTATTTTGATCACACTTTTGAATTCATTTTTAATATGTCTTTACCTTAAAAAAAAAGTAAACATGTTAATTTTTTATTAGTTCAATGCTAGTTTCTATAAAATTAAATTCATTCTTAAAAGTAAAAATTTTTACATTTTTAATTCGTTGGAGGCTAAACAAAATTTGCACAGCCCGACTTTGAAAATTTATCGTCAACCGCACAGTTAATTTCGAATTTTTTTTTTTGACTCTTTGATATTTCTTTTACTGATATGTTTGAACCCCGGGTCATCCGGAATCCTGGTTCCGCCACTGGTCGATCGGATAACTAAATAGTTCAATGAGTGCCTTAAATTTTAAAAACATCTTATTACTTTTTTGATTTTTTTTAGCTTGTCCGAACTTTAATTTATAAATTTTTTAAAGTGATGTATTAATCTTTTAAATTCATTCAAAATAAATGTATCAGTTGTTTGAATTGATTTAGAATAATAGTTTATTAACCTTTTAAACTTTTTTAAAGTTTAAGTGCAAGGATGGAGATGGAGGGGTCTAGAGGGCTCAGTCCTCTATCTTTATTATGGATGATTTTCGACCCTCACCGTTGGAACTATCTCTACAATAGGTTTTCAATTTCCAACAAATTAAAATTGGAAGTACTTAATTAATTTATTGAGGTTGTATTTAATTAAGTAAGCAATTTTTGTTAGTAATATGTATAAATGTTAAAGTAGTTTTTTAAAGTGATAAGTGATGAATAAGGAAATAGAATCCAACCAAAACTAACAATCTCACCTCACCTGGAAATATCACTGACATAGACTAAAAGAAAAGGTTGTGTAAACAAATTCCAGTCTTGTCATATTATTCATGTATGCATAAGTGAGCCACTTTTGTTAGATATAAGCTAAAAAAGATCCTTAGAGATTTCATCATGAATTGAAGTATTGATGTTTCATCCTAAGTCTTTATTTAACAACTTTCTTGTCATTTTAAGCTGACAAAAATACACAAAAATAAGTTAAATGATGATCCACACACAGGTTTGAAGAAAAAGCTTGAAAATTCTTTGGAAGTGAAATTATTTTGATGGAAAAGTATCCAGTGGTTATTGAGATGAGTTTTAACTTATAACCAACAACTCTATCTGTCTGGCATCTGATTTCTTGATGAAATACTATTGTAGAGAAAGGGAGGCAGGTGAAAGAAGGAAGGAAGGGGACAAAAGTAAGAATATGAGTTGAGTTGGGTTCTTGTTAATGGGAAATAACGAAAAAGACAAATAAAAAGCATAGTTAAAGACGATGAAACAATTCACAATTCTGATCGATGCAATCAATCTATCAACACAACAACATAAAGACATTAGCAAGAATCCTGTGGATAAAACCAATACAATACAAGGGGAGGGAAGGGGACCTTAGCTTAGACCACGACATGCATGGCATGGTTAAATTCCCATATTATTAATATTACCCTGTCAATTACTTTCATTAGTTAACAAAGAAACAACAACTACCTAGCTCTCTCTCTCTCTCTCTCTCTCTCAATATATTTATATGGTCCACTATAGAATTTTTCACCAAATCAATAAATAACTACTACTGTTATCGCGGGTTACGCGGGCGATAAATTACTTATATAAAAACAAAAATTATAATATTTTTTAAGTACATATAATTGAATATAATGATATTAATATTTTATTCAAATTCAAAGTGTTAGGATGTTAACAATAATGATTTTATTTTATAAAATTATACTATTGGTTTTCAATATTCATTAACGAAAGATTTATTTTCTTTCTATATAATATTGTTTAATCAACTCATAGGATCAGTTTTAATATTTTCAACATACACCAAGCAACCATTTATATTCTATAACATCAAATTTGAATTTGAATATCTTGTTATTTCCATGTTCGTGTCTTATGTTTTATTAAGATTGGCTCTATGATAGCTTCTGATGTCTTGTCCTAATTTTCCAAAATAACAAATCAAATTTAGGAATATGAATATCAAAAGATTTTCCAAGAATTATAATTCAACTTTAATAATATTAAAAAAAACATATAAAAGAAACAAAATATGAAAATGAAAAAAGAAAAAAAATCGTATGGAGAACTTATCTTGAAAGGTAAGGAGAAAATGATTTTGTTTCTTCCACAATAAATCGTGATTCTTTTTCCCTCTCCAAACTTGGTTACACAAAGCAAAACGCATGTACAAATGGGTAAAATATTGTATGGCCAGTTGATAATTGGAAAAAAAAAAAAAAAATAAGGTTCATTATAATTTTCTCCATAAAATTTTCAAACATACCCTTAATTCATTAGAAAATTGAAGTTATTTATGGATTTGATTGGAAAAAACATTGGAAAATAATTCTCATGGAAGAGAACTTTTGATAACCCTCTGAATACTTAATTATTAAAACATCTTTCATAAATTATAGTTCATAATTTTCATTTTCCTCTCATTTAATTACTCTAAATAATGTGTTTTCAACTCTTGGTAAATTTGTACCATTAATTTTGTACATAAATTTGTTGGATTCTCTTGTTAGTTTCTAGTTTTTCAACTATAATACATTTGTTGTAAGACTCTGGTCCAATACCATATAGACATTGTTCGCTCTGGCCCAATTCCAACACATTGGGTCTCACGGCTTTAAAACGCGTCTACATGTATTGAATTCTCATCTTACTAATAAGCCTCAATCACTCCATCTCCATTTTCGATGTGAGATTCAGTTCATTCATGCCCCTATCGTCATCCCTTAGGGCCGCTCCTTACTCAGGCCTTCTACCCCGACGCCACCCATTCCGGACCGGGTCGTTACATCTGTACATGTCAAAATTATATAATTAAATATTAGATTTAATAAATTTAATTTTCACTAACTACAATTTTGAATTCATTAAGTTGAATCTGTCCCATAAATCAATCAATTAAAAGTAATAATTTTATAAAAGCTACTTCATGAACCATGGATACTGTTATGGTTGATAACCTCCATAAATAATAATGATGATGATGATAATAATAATAATAATAATAATAATAATAATAATAATAATAATAATAATAGACTTAATATATTAATCGGGTGAACTTGTCTAGAAAAAATTAACTGGCCTTGAACTTTAAAGGGTACCATGTTAATCCCTAAACTTGTTTAAAGAGATAAATATAAATACTTAATATGTCAATAAAAAACTTGAAATGGAAGATAAAAATCATCAAATAAAAACATATAATGTCTATATCACTTGCATTGACTCATCATTTAATACCACCTTCATCTTGTTGTTCTTTCATCACCATTAACGCCTACTTTCAACAGATTAACCATCAAAGATTTATTAGTTTTAATAGAAGAAAATAAAAAATAGAAGAACACAAAGAAGTATCTCATATTTGCTAAAAACTTTACTTGATTCGAAAAAGAAAAATGACAAACAAAAAATGATCCAACAAACCCAAAATTACTCTTTCATCACCATTAACGCAAAGTACTTCCAATAAAAGATTATTGTATTTTTTTACTTTTTAGATATTGAAAATGTAGTGGTGAAACTCTTAGCCTGTTGGTTGAGAGCTTAACCATCAAAGATTTATTAGTTTTAATAGAAGAAAATAAAAAATAGAAGAACACAAAGAAGTATCTCATATTTGCTAAAAACTTTACTTGATTCGAAAAAGAAAAATGACAAACAAAAAATGATCCAACAACCCAAAATTACTCTTTCATCACCATTAATGCAAAGTACTTCCAATAAAAGATTATTGTATTTTTTTACTTTTTAGATATTGAAAATGTAGTGGTGAAGCTCTTAGCCTGTTGGTTGAGAGCTTACCTATGACCGTTGAGGTCATGTGTTCGAATCACATCGGGGTGGGGTGGGTTAGTGGTTTTTCTTTGTCTTCAATGTAATTTTCCTTTGTTTAATGTAAGTGGATTGTGCATAACTTTAAAAAAAAGATATTGAAAATACATTTCTAATATATTTTTAATAGATGTGTCATTAAAAATAATTATTAGAAATTTTTTGAATAGATGTTCCCCTTTTGCAGTTTCCACCACTTAATCTTAGTCTCCACTTATGGTATTCGTTTTTCTATACATCTCCTACTTCGAAAATCAAGCACCACTATTCTATGTTGGGTTATCGTACTCTCACCAGGGATCACCTTACAATCAATATAACTCTTTCTCCAAGCACTTCTTATTAGGAAGAAGTCAATTTGGCTCGCATTACCGCCACTCCGATAAGTCACTAAGTGGGAGGTTCTTTTCGTAAACCAAGTGTTCATAAAACTCAAGTTATAGGCTGATGTGAATTCCAGAGTATCGTTTTATGCTTCATTTCTATCTCCAAAACCAAAACCTCCATGAACATTCTCAAACCCATATCGCCTAGCACCCACATGTCCATTGAAATCACCACCCAGTACCATCTTCTCATCCCTGCGAACCTGTTGCACCACTTCCTCCAAATCCTCCTAAAAAGCCTATCTTATAGAGGCATCTAATCCTATTTATAGTGCATATGCACTTATGACATTCACAACCTCATCCCCTATCACAAGCTCAATACTCATAATTCTATCGCTCTTTCTAGACACCGCTACTACATTATCAATATACTCCCAATCAATAAGAATACCTACTCCATTTCTACCCTTATCCTTTCATGAGAACCAAAGCTTATAACCCCAATGAGCTATCTATCTGGCCTTGGTTCCAACCCATTTGGTTTCTTATAGGCACATTATATTTATTCTCCTCTTCTTCATAACATCTACAATTTCAACTAATCTTCTTATCAAATGTTCAATGTCCCAAAGCCTGACCTACTACTCCTACCCCTACCATTATCGTTACTGTGGACTAGCTTATTTACCCGCACGCGTCCATCATACGGGAACCCTTGCACATTTGACACCACCCCCGGGCCTCAGGGTGTCGCGCCGCTTCGGGACAACGACCTAGCAACCCTTGCACATTTTTCACTGCACCCGGGTCTATGAAGTGCAGCACGTAGCTGAGTAGGGAATGCCCTCACGATATTCATATTTTGGTTTATCTCTATAAGATGTGGCTAAGTTTTACGATGGCCACCGCAACCCTCCTCCTTCGTCCGATCTTGGGACCTGCTGTAAATGCCACCAAGTGACCCTCACAGGTGGAGTTTAAACTTTTAGTTCAATTCATTGACAAATATGATATTTTCTTCTCAACAAGTTGGTAACGTTTTTAGAAGTGGAAACAATATAACATAAAATTTATGTCATTTTCGAAAGTGGAAATGCTGGTTTTTCTCAACAAGTCTGGTAACGTTTTCGAAAGTGGAAGTAATACACTAGCAAATTTATATCATTCTCGGAAGTGGAAATGATATTTTTCTCAACAAGCCTGGTAACTTGTCGGTAGTGGAAACAATACACTTTATGTCATTTTCAGAAGCGGAAATCATATTTTTTTCTCAATAAGCCTAGTAATGTTTTCGGAAGTGGAAATGATATTTTTTTCTCAACAGTCTGGTAACGATTTTGGAAGGGGAAACAAGACACCATCAAATTTATGTCATTTTCGGAGCTGGAATTGACATTTTTTTCTCAACAGTCTAACAACATTTTCGGAAGGGAAAATAGCACAATAATAAATTTATGTCATTTTCAGAGGTGGAAATGACACTTTTTCTTAAACATTACCTGTCAATACCGATTTTTCTCAAAGATTTGAAAATGAATTTTGCACATAAAATAAGCCTTTCATTAATTTTTTTTTACCCATCAGTACCGATTTTGTTGAAGCTGAAATCGTGTTCTTTGCAGCTTCCTCGTCATATTCACATATGATTTCTGCGGGTTCATGGCTCGGAAAGAAAATAAAGATCACTGAGGTAAATTTTGTATGAAAATTGACGGTGTGTGATGGAATTGTTGGATGATTTGTTGAATTTTTCTTTGAATTACAGGACATGATCATCTGCTGCTGCATTTTCTGATATTGCAATCTCGATTTTTTCCTGCTTCATCTTTGACTGATATGCTTTGCTCCTGCTGAAATTTTCGTCAAATCACGCCATGCTTGTTGATGATGAATATGCTCGTGTCTGCCTTTATTTTCCTTCGTAACTAGGCTCAATTTGCAATCAGTTTTTTTCTACTCATTTAAACAAAATAGCTGATGCCATTTTATTTAAATTGTATGAAAATTGATCTTGAGTTGAGCTTATTCCTGAAAAATGTTGAAGTTGAATCCGATTTGTATCAGTATAGATCTGTTGCTTGCTGAAATTTGTTTAACTCCGTCTATGAATTCGCGACTTCACTTCCGTTGTTAATAAAATTCTTTGAGCTACTGATTGGTGGAAATAAATTGAATTGTCACTTCGTTTTCACAGGAATCATGCTTGGCCAATATCTGTCTTGAACCTGTTAAACTCGGAGCTGAGAATCCATTTGATGATATGGACATATCGTATATGATAGAACCTGCCCCCCGGCGTCTTCGAGCTTGGATGCCATCGGCGCTGCACAATTTGTTATCTCGGATTTGCTGGCGCCAAAATTGAGTGAGTGGACGATGGATCGAGTGGAAAAGGCTACCCCGAGCATCTTCTTAGCGATTGTATTTTTTTTATCTCTCATAGCTCTTTTATTCTTTTTAATTTTTTTTGGGACATGTTAACAAACTTTTATTGTTTTTCTTTATTTTTATTTTTCTTTTTATTTATGCTTTTGTCATTTCATTTTTTACGCTTTTTTTAAATGAATGCTTTATTACCTCTAAGCATGCTAAAAATATCAATGATGCTAATTAACAGCTTAAAAGAAAAACTAAAATGTAAAATGATGCAAAAACAGAACAAAACAAAAAATAAAAAGCACCTTGTACCTTGTCGCATCTTTATTTTTTCTATAGCGGCTGATGCCACCGCTTTCTCCTTCGGTTGTAACGAAATCATTGAACCTCTTCGATGAGAGGCTCATTGCCAATCGATCTACGGTAAGGAATAATGGTGCTTGACTTTTTCTTGACTTTGGTCTTGATCTTGATTGGGCCAATGCTATCTTCGTATACTTGAGACTCTACCACATCCGAATGTGTCTCAAATGGTTTTTCGTTTGCCTTAATCACCTCGACGTTGTTTCCTTTCCAACGTAATAAAAGTTGGTGCAAGGATGACGAAATGCATGAGTTGGAGTGGATCCAATCTCATCCAAGAAAAGCTTGGTAACTCGCCGTTGAATTGACTACAAAGAATGTCGAAGTTGTGGTTTGAGTACCGACGGTAAGTTGCATAGGTAAAACCCCATAGGTTTTAGCAACTTCGCCAGTAAAAGCTAAAACAGAAATTTTTGATGTCATTACGTCGCTAACGGATTTCCTGAGAGCTAGTGCCATCTTTAATGGCATAATATTAACGACTGGTCCATTATCAACTAGAACTCTCGATAAAGGCTTACCATCAACGTGTGCTTTGACGTATAATGGCTTAATGTGTCGTGTCATCTTTAGAGTGGGTTTGTCAAAATAAACCCGCTTCATCCGATCTTCTGATGAAGCTTTTGTTGTAACACCACTTCGTCATTCTTCTTGGACTTCGTTTCTTTCTTCCTTTGGATCTTCACTTCTGAAATTTATTGGTAAAATCAAAGAAGTGGCAGCATATCCAGCTTGGATCACAAAGTCTCCAACACAAATTTCCACTTTTTTCTGCTCTTTTATCTTTTCTTTCGAAATGTTGCTAGAATCGACACTAGACAAATCCATTTCATTTTTCTTTCTTTTTTCTGCCTCCCTCTTTCTTATTCTTCTTTTTGTATTTTTTGAGAGAGGTTTTGGGAATTTTTTATGTCGGTTGATGAACCATTTTTCGAGGGGAACTTGTGCTGGTGGAGTAACAAAACGTGGCTGCTGATGTGTTTTATTTTTGTTTTCCATGCTCCGATTTCTACTTGGCTTCTCTCCTCGTCTCACCGTTGGAGTGGCTTTCTTTGGAACCCATATTTTTCATAATGTTGGATTAGAAAGATAACTTCCTTTATTGATCGTCTCTATAAAGGTGGCGTTAACCATTGCAAACAGTGGGAATGGGTCCTCATCAATCAACATGCTTTCCTTCTTCTCGGGAAATTTCATCACTCCTTTGTTTATTCTATC
The DNA here is from genome assembly GCF_963576675.1 of Euphorbia lathyris. Lineage (NCBI taxonomy): Eukaryota > Viridiplantae > Streptophyta > Magnoliopsida > Malpighiales > Euphorbiaceae > Euphorbia > Euphorbia lathyris. The sequence goes on from NC_088911.1 coordinate 60,434,932, forward strand.
CGGCAAAATATTTCTAAAACCAAAACATGATTGAGTACTATGGCTCCAAACATCATGATACTTACAATAATCCTTCCCTTGTAGCTTCTCCTTAGACGGGATGACATGTCTATGAGGTAAGGTGACAAACTCTTCCTTTAGCAATTAGTCAAAAATTTCCTCTTTCTTTGACACGTTGAGTGATTGGGTTTCTTTTGAACTCTGAGGCCTTAGGATTCTTTGCTAACATCGGACAGATACGGGACCCTGTGTTCATCACGTCTGCGATAGCTATTTCATTAGTTTGGACATCTTGATGGTAACTCCCAACAGTATTTTTCTTTCGGCGATGATCTTCTCTCATAAGCTCTACATATTCTGACACTTTTGCCATAAGTTCATAGTAATCATGAAAATCAATGCCTTGAAACTTTTTGCGATTTTCAAATTCTAAGCCACGTTGTGCTATTTTCACAAACTCAATTTCTGGTATATTTATTCTACAATGACGCCTCATCTTTTTAAATCTACTAATGAAACTTTCCATAGGCTCACCTTGACGTTGTACCATGTGTGATAATTCGGCCACACATACCTCAGGTTCGGTTTGGTAAAATTGAGCATGGAAGAATCTTTCCATTGCCCCCCAATCATCGATTGATTTCGATGGTAGTGTAGTGTACCATGAAAAGGCTGGACCTGTAAGTGAACCAGGAAATAAACGTAAACGTAACATGTCAAAATTCATTTCAGCACTCAGTCTGCTACATTGGAAAGTAAAACATGCAATATGTTCCATGGTAGATTGTCCCTCTTCTCCTGAAAAAAGAGTAAAATCTGGAATCCTGAAATTATGAGGGAAAGGAAACATTATATCATAACGTCTTGGATATGGTTTTTGAAATTCTAGACGGTATACTTCCCTAACGGTTGGCCCATAGATTTCTTGCATGATATTTCTGATCCGTTGCCTATCATTCACATCGTGCTTTACCTCACCACGTGCATTTGACACTCGAGAAGCATTATACTCACGACCTCTTCCATTGCCCCCCCCCACATTACTGTTGGTCCCGTGTAACGTAATAGGATTAGTTCCAAGGGGGGGTTAGGAACTAATATAACTTTTTCGCTTAATAATGCTGACTTAATTGAATGGTTGATAGTTTAACTCAATTTCAGGTCAGCAAGACTGAGTGTGGTGTGAGACAGCTTTAATCAGATACTGACTAGAGCTGTTTCAGTTGTGAGTTGGGAAGTAACACTTAAGTCAGTTTCCAACTCAGCACTCAGATTACTCAGCTTCAGCTTGTACACATTATTTACTGAGTAATTTTAAGCAAACAACACACACATATATATATATATATATATATATATATATATATATATATATATATATCAAGAGAAGGGGTTAGAAGTTACTCAGCAGACTTTTCCTAGTTCGGCCTCTCCGCCTACGTCCAGTCCTCGGAATCCTTCCTAGCTTTTTCAATCCTCTACTGAGCTCTTTAAAGGTAGAGAACAAACCTTTTACAATAGCAACTGAGTATGCAAGAGTACCGTCCTCTATTCGTCTACTCAATCCTATCTACCACTGAATACTATAACCGAGTACTCAGCTTCTCTCTACCACTGAGTACTATAACCGAGTACTCAGCTTCACTCTTCTAACCTTTGTGGGAAAATGGTCTTCTTTGTCATCACGTGGTCAGCTTCCAGAGCTACAGGCCAATCCTGTCTTCTGTTTTGGACAGGTGCCGGGTTTGTCTTCTTATGCCAGATTTGTCTTTTTACGCCAGGTTTGTTTTCTAGCAGAGGTCAGATGGTCTATGTGTCTTGAAAAGGTCCTTAAGATGGATTTCTGAGGCTTCTGATTTGTTTCAGACATTTGTCAGATCTTGTCTTCCAAGTTGATGGATCATTGATGCTGACCTGACGACTACTCAACTTGACTCAGCGGCTTTGCCTTCAAGCTTTTCTGAAGAAGACATTTCTTTCGCAAGGCTGAGTTGCATTCTACTCAGCTTCTGTTGTGTGACTTGCTTTCGCTGACTTTGTCTTGTCTTTCTCTTATAGATTCTTAGTTCCTATTCTTGTTACTTAACTTACTCAACATTGAACAAACTTATTAGTACAATTAAATCAAAACACTTAAATTTAATTGTTTAATCATTGGATTTACTTAAATAATTTTGTCAAATCAAAATCATGTGGAAAGGTGTTTCAACAAACTCCCCCATTTTGATGTTGGAAAAAGTATTCAATTAAGGAACTCAGTGTTGAGCTCCCTCATGATAGTTGACCTTTCTGTTCTTCTGAAAATAATCCCTCGTAAGGGTTGGATCTACTGACTTAGTTCAACTCTAAACCTTCTAAGATCTAATCGAGTGAAGCTAAGGCTTGAATCCACTGACTTAGTTCAATTCTAAACCTTCTAAGATTTAACTGAAAAGAGTCTAAGGTCAGCTTCAGAAGTAGGTCAATACTTGGAACATTTTGACATTACTCAGTTTTGATACTTAGATAAGTTTTGGTATCAGAGTTGAGGTACACTGATTATATTTCACTAGTTTAATTTTTATGTTCACAAGTTTTAATTGATTATTGTTCGATGGTTAGCACATAAACATAGCATATAAGCATCACATATATAAGGACATTTTGTAGAATAGATGCTTGTATATATAGATGAAGGAAAATAGACAAGCCTAGGCGCAGCGGAATAATAAAATTTTATCTATTTTATCTATTTCCCTTTTCCAAGATCTGTTAATTGTTATTTCATATAAAGAGGGATAGAAAGTAATACCTTCGGTGAAGAACTATCTATGGTTGCAAACAAATTGCCCACAACTCTTAATCTGTTTATCACGAACAACAAAAGAAACAACACAGAAAAAGATAACTAATCAGTAATCAACCTTAATAATAGCAATCGCAATGATTGCCTCTAACAGAAATCGATACGAGATCAAAGAGAGAGTAAGAAAGATTGTAATTAGTCGAGACGGTTGCGAAATGATTCCTCTAGCCCTTCTATTTAGTGTTGGCCGAATTATGGGGTTAGGGAGTCTATTTATAGACTTCTCAAAACCCTAATCCCAGTTGTGTTAGGTAATTAGATAATTGGAATCTTATTCGGAATAGGATTTCTAATTAGATAATTAAATAAATACTTTACTATTATCTAAATAATAACTAATTATATCTAGATAATTATTATTAATTAAATTAATAATTAATTAATGTTAGGGATAATTAATTAGAGTTTCAATCACATAAAAACTTCTAATTAATATTATCAAATAATCATTTAATTTAATTCATAACCATAATCAAATTATAATTATTAATCAAATTAATTTATCCCTAATTAATCTACAAATTTCGGCCCATATATATAGTGTCTCACTAATTACATTTTCTTCCTCCGATTCCAAGTCCCATATGGGACCCATTAGGTTCTTTATTACCACTAGCCGTATATATATCTTTTGAAATTATTCATCACGATTAATTCCAACATATATATAACGGAATACCGTCGCGAGCTGTTACTAGCAGAACCTATGATATTCCCCCAGAGCAATTAAGAAGTCAGGTTGATAACTGACGTTAACCTTTCTGTATTAGGTACAATATAATACGATCCTTCATCAACTATATCATGTCGGTCAATTCCTTATAACCATGGAACGTGTCAAGGTTACATATAACGAAGAGTCTGGTTTTACTTGTACAGGTTGAATTCACTCTGAAAGATAAGTTAAGTGAAATGTTCATTTTTACTCTTAACTTCATCACCTTGCAAGGATTTCAGTCAATTCACAATAAGCAGCCATTTGGATATATCTCCCACTTATTGGGAGTGACGAATGCTCAATCTGACATTAACTATTCTGCAATTACTTTGTGTGATACCCAACCCTGCTCTCACACACCCCATGCTCTCACCTGTTGGATCGTGCTCGCACAGAATCAAAGTACCAGACTCCATAATCCAGAATCACTAATTAACGAATGTTTGAGTCTGAGGATTAGTTATACCTACTAATACCAATGTGATGAACAGTTGACACATTAGATAAATCAATCCATACTGTTATCTCAAGTCGAGTCCCGATCCTAATGAACTCCTTCACCGGATCTATGTAACTGTCTAGATATCTAAATATCTAAAGCTTGTGAGATCAGCTTTCTGTCTCGACAGAAAACATTGTTACATGCAAGTCTCAACAGTGATATGCCAACCCCTATAACATATTACTTGACTTGGGTTGATTTTAAGTTTATTGATCTTATTATAAAGTATAGTCTCACTTCATGCTTGTATGAACACTTTATAACTACTTAAATAAACTTAGGATTACTTTCTTTATGAAAGATTTGTGCCTTTATATATAGTTACATTTTAATGCTATATATCTTATTAAAAAATGATTAAATAAATAATTTATTCATTAATATTTATATCCTAAAATAATTGTCTATAGGACATAAACCCCAACAATAAATAGTCAGCTTAACAAAGAAAACATGCCGGATACAAAATACAAGTCTCAAGCTAAGTCTAGTTCTAGTTCTACTTCTTGATATTGGCTTGAACTTGGTTAGCTTTGGCTTTGGGCTTGGCTGTTCTTTGTTGCTGAGTTTGGTTGCCCGGGACAGCAGAAGTTGAGCCAGGAGGCTTCTGCTGAGTTTGACGTTGAGTTCCGTCAGCTGGCTGGTCTTTCTCCCCCGTTTTGCCAGCATCACCAGGCTGAGGAGTAGAAGCATAGAACTGGCCCCTCTGAACAACACGAGTTAAGATAGTGGAATATTGTTGCATTTGACTCGTACTTTGTTTAAGACCCGTAAATACCTGGACGCCATCTGCCATACTTGATGAGGGGATCTTAATATGAGCGCTGAGCATACTGAGTAAATACTCAAGTGACTTCCCAATCCAAGTAATGGAGTCGGTCATCCTTGCATATGATTGATAATACATGCGAAGCATCGTACGTATGCTGCTGAGAGACCAACGAAGTCATAACACTCATCAGCTCCTTAAGACCTTTGAGTTCGGTCAAGAGTTGCGTGATGGAGGAAAGTTGAGTAGACTCAGTAGGAGCAGACCCAGCAGCAGCGACTTGAGACTGATTGATCTCTTGGATAAGCGCATGAGCTGAATAGATGATTCTATGGCCTGACTCAGAGGCATCTAAAAAGTTGTAGGGATCATCTTCAGCATGAATTTGTGAAGTCTCAAGAGCCGTTTTCTGGTTAGCGGCAGCTGATGAAGAATTTTGATGCTGCCCAGAAGTAGATGTGCCAGCTTGATCATGAGCTGCACTTTTATTATTGAGGCCAGCAGCAGGAGCTGACTGGCTTACTAACTGCTCAGTGGAGGATGGAAGTGATTGATCAGCAGAATTATTGACTTGCTCAGTGTCAGCCTGGAGTTGAGTTGGAACTTGAGGTTGAGGCAACTCAGAACTGTCTTTAGCAGGAGGATTTTCCTTTGCTAACTCGGTGTGTTGAGTAGAGGGAACTTCAAGCACTTGCTCAGTTGAAGGTGGAGCAGCGGTGTCGGCAGAAACTTGACCCTTAGGAGCTGTTGGGTCGGCTTGTTCCTCAGTTTGAGAAACAGAGGCTTGCTTTTCCTTCACTTGACTTAGAGTGGGCTCGGTGATTGATGGGTGTCGAATCCACCAAAGATAATTATAACTTCACTTAGCCGAAAATAAATTGTAAAAGAGCAAGTAGAGGTCGTACCCAAAGGATTAATACTGAGCTAATCACAAATATAACCAAGCAATTAACAAAAAGTAAATAGGGGGGATTGAAATTGTTGATTAATGAATAAATAAAATTGCAGAATCAAATTGAAATTGAATGTAAAATTATATGTTGGAATTTCAGTTAAGGGAGATTTCGCAGGCCAAACAATTATTTCCCATCGATCATTGACGGTGATCTGGATTAGTTATAGCCGTTCCTTATTCATTCCCAACCTAATCCTTCCTTAATTGTAAAGCAAATCCTAGAGCGCCTAAAGATAAGCTCCTATTCAATCAGACAGTTCTAGCTTAGCGCTTAGAATTTAATCCGTCGAAAGCATTATGAATTAGAAGGACCCAATCTAAGTTAACCAAATTCTTAGCGATTCTGATTTAAACCAAATCACATGTTCATGCGCTTAATCGTTGTCAAGATATTCAGATGATTACAAATCCTATTTCCTAATGTTGTTCAATGAATGAAAAAGCAAAAGTCTGGCCAAACCTTCACCTGAACCTCCAATGATGGTCTGATTTTATAGATTAACAAACATGCAAACAGCTCATATAAATTCAGATTTCTAAATTGAAGAGTAACAATCTCACGATAGAAAATAATGCTCGCCTTTGATTAATCCCTTAACCGAATAAAGTGTTTAGCTACACATAGTCATGAATTCGACTATGATAACCATTAAAGATAAAAATAAATAAAGCTAACTAAGAATCCAAAAAGAGAGAAAAAAAAACCTAAAAAGAACTTATCCCCCAAAATGTAAATTCTCATCTATTTATAGAGAAAACCCCCTCCTAAAAGTTGGGTAACAAAATAATATCTATCTAAATCATCAACCTCTTTTACAAATTTCAAATCCCTGATTTTCTGCCTTCTATTTCGAGTTGGAAAAGGTCCTGGTCAATTTGAACATCAGAAGATTCGGAGGTCCTTAGTCTTGGGCAAGACTAACTCCAATTTCAATTCAGCTCCTTTAATTCAGCACCAAATTCCTTTCTGGTCCAAAGTTTCTCCAATTAAGCTCAATTCTGCTCCTTTTAATTATTTGAGTCATGTGGAGGCAAATCAAACCAAAACAAGCAATAATACCCAAAATAACACCAAATTAATTAAATAACCTAGCACTAAAGTGGACATTTGAACGTTGAATTGGAGACTTATCAAATACCCCACACTTACCCAATGCTTCATCAGCTCTTTACTCTTATGATTTCGTGTTTACCAACCTTTCTCGACCCCCTCTTGTAATGTAAAGATTATCAGCCATCAATTCTCAAAGCCAAGATATTATTCATGTTTAAACACACAATGTAACTACTTGAAGAATCTCAGGAATTGAGCTTTTGACCATGTACATAAGGTATGAATTAAAATCAACAACACCCTCACGGAAACCACCCATTGCACTCAAGTGTTTGGGCTATAATTAATTTCAAGAAATCACTCAAGTCGCAACCTAGAATGAAATTACCATAAGCTTCCCAATATATCATATCTCCACCACTTAGTATGAATTCAAGACACTAAATCAAAGGGACTTAAAATAGGGTGTAATGTAGGCTAGGGTTAAGGTTTGGATAGGAATTGAGGAAGAAAGGGAAATCCAGAGTAATAAAAATGTACATTCACTCTGAAAATGGCCAAAATGGAAATCAAGACACAATTATTTACGAACGACTCACAATTCTTAAAATTCAGAATGAATGTTTAAGACAAACTTAAACCACTATATACATACTGAAATGAATAAGTTAACGAAACATTTTTTTTTTCTTTTTGCTTCTGTGTTTTTTTTTTCTTCTTCTTTTTTTTCGTGCCTCTTATTTTTTCTTTCTTCTTTTTTTTCTTTGAGGCTTCTTTTTTTTCTTTTTATTCTAATGATAATACTTCAAACTAGAATAAGAAAGCTACCACTTTTCAAGCTAATGTCCATTTAGACACCTTTTAAATCACAACCACATATAAGCAAAAGGCCTATGCTAAATCCTCATACTTTGATGAGCTTGTGGTTAATTCGAATATGGAGATTGCTTAAAGCAATAGCTAAACACATAAATAAATGAAAGAATGTATATACTCTGATGGCTAGAACGTCACTGGCCAAGGGACTCGAACAAAAGTGTGTCAAGAATGGGAAAAGGCTCAAATGTGGCTAACTAAGGGCTGGTACTGTTATTTTTGTTAGTCTTGAGCAAGACTAAGGGTTCGAATTTTATTTGAAATGGCTAAGAAAAGAAACCTACTGCCCTTATCATTTTTAATGCTTAAATACATCAGTGTGGTCTCGAAATGCATAACATGGCAAGTTCTAGAATTCCAAACTAGAATTGGACAACACTCAAAAAGAATAGAACAAAGTGTAATGTTTTTGTTCTTGCATTTAGGCTCAAAAACTTTCCAAAAATTGGGGTAAATTGGTGTTGTTTCATTCAAAACGTCTGTCATGTAATGGGAAATTAATCAAGTGGTTCATATGCATGCTCAAGACAATTGTGCAATCCCGACCTTTTGAAATCGACAGCTTTATTCAAAACAAGACTTAGAGGTTTCAATACTAAGTTGGCAACCTATTTTCAACCGAGTGCAAAACTGAGAGCTAGCATTGTTATTTCTAGAGACAAAACAAAGGGTGACCACCCCACACTAGACTCGAGCATATTTTCTGGTTTTTTCACTTGAGGTGGACACCTCACACTAATTTAGCACATGTTCCATAAAATTAAACTAAAATTGCAGTAGTAAAATAATGAAATTTCAGCAGCAGATAAATTTAATCCCAAATATACTAGCACAAAATTTCCAAAACAATGTGAAGCTAGAAGCCTTTCAACAAATTAACCATCACAATCAGCCAATTAATCATGAAATCACAAGGCAAACACTTCTATAGTAAACCCCCCCCCCCCCCCCCCCCACTTTCTCCTTGCACTGTCTCAATGCGGAATTCACAAAAATTAGGGGCAAAGGGTAGCAAACATGAGAAAAATGAATAAACGAAGAAGAAAAGATTATGCTTACTGTCCTTTGTTTGGTGGTTCATGTGCTGGGTTTGTCTGCACTGGAGTCGATGGTGGCTGATCTTCGGTGGTTGTGCGATTTGAAAGAGATGGGTTTAGTGTGGCTGCAGTTTGAAGAATACGATTGAAAGAGATAGAGATAGGGTTTTGATTTTGGAAATACAGTGGTGAGGGTAAAAAAGGAATTAAGGGTAAAAAGAGAGGAATTAAAAACAAGGGTAAAAACAGAGGAATTAAAACCAAAAATTGTTTTTAACCCTCTTTTTAACTTCTTTTCAGCATATTGGGCCCCTATTAATTCACTAACTCTCTTATTTCCCTCCCTTGGACCTACTTCTCCATTCTTTTCCTTTCCTTCACACCTGCAAACCAAAACCCAGAAATTTAAGCCATTTGGAGAAGATGATGGTAAAATTGGTTATTCCATATGAATTGAATAAATAAATAAATAAATAAAAACAAAGACTGAATATAAATGACAGATGCTGGTCCTGGGCAGGACCAACACTACTGAATATAAATGACAGATGCTAGCCCTGGGCAGGACCAACACTGGGTTGCCTCCCATTAGCGCCGCTAATTAACGTCTTTGGCTAGATGGAATCGAGCTTCAGGCTAGTCTCTAGGAACTTGTATCTTCATAACTTCACCACTTTCAATCGGGATATTCTCATAAAATGGCATGAGACCATTTAATTTTTGCACTTTCCCGTTCTCTAAACGCTGAATTTCCACAGCTTCATTCCTTAATTCCTCAAGCTCTTGTACTTTTAGCTTCCTGAGTTTTCCTGCTTCATCAATATTCATGTTACACTGCTCAATTTCCTATAAGGCTCTGTGTTCTGATTTTGGTTCCTGCAAAACGGAAGCTAAAAGATGTTGAGTTGTGTGTGAAATTGTTTTAGGATTAGAACGCTCAGGTTCTGATTTCAGAGCTGCCAACTGTTGCATTACTTCCTGCACATCTTCTCCAATCTCCACTTCTTTCTCCTCTATTTTGCTGCTCACATCTAAGCTTTCTTCTATTACTACTTGCATCCTGTCTTCCCTACATGCTTCAAAAACTTGATGAGTTATTGGTTCAATAGCATCTATGCCACAAATAGAAGACACTTCATTAGGAATTTTCATGGCCTTATAAACATCAAATTGAACAATTTTACCATCAAACTCCATAGTCATTGTTCCTTTGTGAACATCGATTTTTGTCCGAGCAGTTGTTAGGAATGGTCTACCTAACAGGATTTCCGATGAATCTGAAGAGTGATCTTCATCTTCCATGTCTACGACATAGAAATCAGCTGGGAAAATTAAACCATTAACCTGCACAAGAACATATTCCAACAAACCTTCGGGATAAACTATAGATCGGTTAGCGAGTTGGATTACTACTCCTGTTTTTTGTAAAGGACCAGCATTTAAAGATGAATAAATTGATTTAGGCATGACATTAATTGACGCTCCTAGATCACACATTGCTCTCTTAATACTAGTATTCCCAATTTGACAAGAAATAGCAAACATACCTCTGTCCTTACATTTTTGGGGCATTTTCTTTTGGAGTACATCAGACACATTCTCACTCATGGTGATCATTTCATACCCAATTTTTTTAATCTTGTTAGCACACAATTCTTTAAGGAATTTAGCATATCGAGGGATTTGTCTAATAACATTAAGCAATGGAATATTCATCTCAACCTTACGAAATACCTCAAAGATGTCTTTCTCTTCTTTTTCCTTCTTTAATTTGGCTAAACGTTGAGGGAAAGGGACCTTAATTACAAAAGGCATATCTTGCTCTTCGGATGACTTACCAGTTGAACCTTCTATAGCTAAACCTTCCGTTTCTTTTTCGAATGCCTCCTTTTTGCTTGCAGATTTCTCTGACACAGTCTGTTTTGATTCGGAAGAGGACTTAGTCTTGGGCAAGACTAAAGCTTTTCCGCTACAGAGTGAGATTGCACTCACATTCTGTCTCGGATTTGCCTCAGTTTGTGAAGGTAACTTCCCCTGGGACTGTATTGCACTTAGAGCGGTCGCTATCTGACTCATTTGCTTCTCTAAATTTTGGACATTTGCTTGAAGATTTACATTGATCTTGCTTTGTTCTTCCTGAAATTTCAACAAGTTAGAAACAACAGATTGGTCATTAGGATTTGGCAGCATACCTGAATTTGGATCTGTTTGAATAGGTCTATATTGTTGAGGTCTTTGCTGATTGTAACTGAGATATGGGTGATCATGCAATCCTGGATTATACGTGTTGGAGTATGGATCATAGTTATGTGGAGGTTGCCCCTGATATCCGAGGACGGCATTAATCTGTTCTGGTGTTCCTTCATGCAATGTGGGACATTTATTTGTAGCATGTCCAATAACCGAGCATATCCCGCATGTTTTCACTTGAGCTATCTTCCCTACAACCAAATTTTGTACAAGAGATGTCAAAGTATTTAATTTTTCTTCAATGGAAGAAGTACCTACCTCATACGCTTTTCGTGGAGCATCTTGTTGTTTTCCAAATTGTTGGGAAGTTGCTGCCATGCTTTGGATCAATTCTTTAGCAGCAGATGGAGTTTTATCAATCAGGCTTCCCCCACTAGCTGCATCTACCATTTTTCTTTCCATTCCTAACATTCCCTCATAAAAATATTGAATAATAGAATGTTCAGTTATCCCATGTTGGGGACAGCTTGCACATAGCCTTTTGAATCTCTCCCAATAATCATGGAGTGTCTCAATATCTTTTTGTCTTATTCCACTAATCTCCCTTCGAATCATTGATGCTCGAGAAGCTGGAAAATACGTTTCTAGGAATGCTTGTGCCATACCCATCCATGTTGTGATGGATCCAGAGGGCAGATTGAGAAACCAGTCTTTAGCTGCATCCTGCAAAGAAAAGGGAAAAGCTCTTAATTTCACTTGTTCCTCGGTTATCCCTTGTGGACTCATACCTGAGCAGACCGCATGAAATTCTTTGAGATGATTATGTGGATTTTCGCTTTCCATTCCATGAAACTTAGGCAAATAATGAACCAGTCCCGATTTAAGTTCAAAAGCTGCATCTAGGACTGGGTAAGTGACGCATAAAGGCTGCTGATCAGCCTGAGGCGCATGAAGCTGTCTTAAGGTTCTGCCTGCCATCATTTCTACTTCTGATGACTCGCTTTCCTCGCTGGAAATTTCCTCTTCTTCACTGGAACTGTTTCAGCACCTTGTAATTTCAAAACTGGTCATATATGGAATTAAATCAAGTTAAATTAATCCCCGTCAACGGCGCCAAAATTTGATGGGTGTCGAATCCACTAAAGATAATTATAACTTCACTTAGCCGAAAATAAATTGTAAAAGAGCAAGTAGAGGTCGTACCCAAAGGATTAATACTGATCTAATCACAAATATAACCAAGCAATTAACAAAAAGTAAATAGGGGGGATTGAAATTGTTGATTAATGAATAAATAAAATTGCAGAATCAAATTGAAATTGAATGTAAAATTATATGTTGGAATTTCAGTTAAGGGAGATTTCGCAGGCCAAACAATTATTTCCCATCGATCATTGACGGTGAGACATTATCTTAATTAACATGATCTGGATTAGTTATAACCGTTCCTTATTCATTCCCGACCTAATCCTTCCTTAATTGTAAAGCAAATCCTAGAGCGCCTAAAGATAAGCTCCTATTCAATCAGACAGTTCTAGCTTAGCGCTTAGAATTTAATCTGTCGAAAGCATTATGAATTAGAAGGACCCAATCTAAGTTAACCAAATTCTTAGTGATTCCGATTTAAACCAAATCACATGTTCATGCGCTTAATCGTTGTCAAGATATTCAGATGATTACAAATCCTATTTCCTAACGTTGTTCAATGAATGAAAAAGCAAAAGTCTGGCCAAACCTTCACCTGAACCTCCAATGATGGTCTGATTTTATAGATTAACAAACATGCAAACAGCTCATATAAATTCAGATTTCTAAATTGAAGAGTAACAATCTCACGATAGAAAATAATGCTCGCCTTTGATTAATCCCTTAACCGAATAAAGTGTTTAGCTACACATAGTCATGAATTCGACTATGATAACCATTAAAGATAAAAATAAATAAAGCTAACTAAGAATCCAAAAAGAGAGAAAAAAAAAACCTAAAAAGAACTTATCCCCCAATGTGTAAATTCTCATCTATTTATAGAGAAAACCCTCTCCTAAAAGTTGGGTAACAAAATAATATCTATCTAAATCATCAACCTCTTTTACAAATTTCAAATCCCTGATTTTCTGCCTTCTATTTCGAGTTGGAAAAGGTCCTGGTCAATTTGAACATCAGAAGATTCGGAGGTCCTTAGTCTTGGGCAAGACTAACTCCAATTTCGCTTCAGCTCCTTTAATTCAGCACCAAATTCCTTTCTGGTCCAAAGTTTCTCCAATTAAGCTCAATTCTGCTCCTTTTAATCATTTGAGTCCTGTGGAGGCAAATCAAACCAAAACAAGCAATAATACCCAAAATAACACCAAATTAATTAAATAACCTAGCACTAAAGTGGACATTTGAACGTTGAATTGGAGACTTATCAGTGATAATAGTGAAGAAGTTGAATTCAAGCCTAGTTAGGTCAGTGATGGGGTCCCTCAGCGGAGCATCATCCAATATGTCTATGAAGTTAGGCTTCTGTGCCTTCCGCTTGAACCGTTTTTCAGTACTTCCCTTGTTATTTTTGGTTGGAGGAGAAGGGATAGTAAAAGTAGGTTCTGGGGACTCAAGAGAAGAGTTGAGGCCGAAGTCAGCATAAAGGTTCTCAACAACCTTGTCCTTCACTAGAGACTCATCTCCTTGCTCATCAGCTTGCTCAGCAGCAGCTGTGTTACTAGGCTCAGCAGAATGTATCTTGTCAGCTCTGGCATGTTCTTCAGTACAACCTTGTTCTTCCTCTTATTCACAAGGTGACTTTTCTAGGTCGATCTCCTGAGCTTGCATGAAGTGAGAATCCTTAGTGATGACAAATTCAAGGGGGGCAGCTTCCAAAGGTGTCATCCCAGAGGTCTTCTTCCTCTTTAGGGGTTGCTCAAGAGTCTCCTCACTTTCTTCCTCAGGGTCAGCTCTCTTCTTCTTTTTCTTTGCTGACTCTGGTTCCTCTTGAGCTGGCTCAGCAGGAGCAGCTTTCTTCTCCCTTACCGCCAGTCTGATCTTTTTCACAGTTTGATTAATATCTTTGGTTGTCGGTGTTGAGGATGGGCCAGCTTTCCTCTTTCTTTCCTTCTTGGTTCGCTCAGCAGGTGCTTCTTCAACCACAACTCCCTTTCCTTTCTGAGGTAACTCAGCAGGTGCTCCTTCAACCAAGGTTTCCTTACTTTTCTTAGGTTTGATAGGAAGGCTGTGAGCTAAGCCAAACAGGATTGCTGAGGTGATCTCAGTGCCCTCTACGTCGATTTCTTTTTTTAAGCAAACCTGGTGATCATGAAGTATTTTGGTGATGAGAGAACCCATCCTAAGGATCCCGGTGCTACGCTGAAAAGCACCAATGAGAAAGACAGGCATGGTGAGCGGCTTGTAGTTCAACATGTGCCAGATGAAGCATTGCTCGAAGTTTGAGGCTGAGGAGGTGGCGTTGACCTTGGGGAAGAGATAGTTGGTCAAGATGTAATGTGCCTGTCTTTGAGGCTGAGCCAGATTGGTACTGAAGATTTCACCTTTGTGGTTTTTGGGTTTATAGAACTCGACTTTGTACTCAACCCGTTTATAATCATTTGTGCATCGCAGTTCTGCACCTTCTGCTTTAAGCTTTAACAGGATAGCAAGGTAAGAGGGGGTGATGGTGATCTCCTTATTCTTAACCTTAGTGACCAGATAGTCATCGTCGTCGTCAGCGACTTTTAGGTTTGCGTAGAATTCCTTTACCAGTTGTGGGTAAGTTGTTCCAAGGAGAGAGAAGAGGGTGGTCCACCCATTCTTTGAAATCCAATCACAGAAGGGTTTTTCTTCTTTGATGAAGCTCCTAGAAAACCATCGAGAATGATAGACGTTTAGGCTTTTGATACTGCTGAAAACTGGAAAGAACTTCCTTTCCCTAGGTTTCTTGTTTTTCTTTTCCTTCTTCTTTTTCTTTGAATGAGTTGTTTGGTCAGTTTGGGGGTTCTCACCGAGGATGCTGACCTCGTGCATAGGTTGGTCAAGCTGACCATGGGTCTGTTTATGAGACTCTGAGGAAGTCTCGTTATACTCCTACTCAGCTGGAGAAGGAGGATTGATTTCGGAGCGGTTGTCATCGTATTGCTCACCGGAGATGTTCTGGGAATCGTTTGACATGGTGTATTTGAGAGGTTCTTCAGAAGATTTGGGGAATTGAGAGAGAGAGAGATCGAGTGCAAAATGTTTCAAGCGTAAAGAAGGGTTAGTGAGAAATCGTCCACTATTTATAGCCAGTGCGTGTTGATCTGATAGGTCAGAGTGGCGGTTCGTTTTTGAATCAATCAACGACATTTAATTCTGACATTAATGACACATTCGGCGCATGGTTTTCTAATCATTACGCTTACGTCATCCTAGGTGGCTACTTAAATACGCGTGCAAGTATTGATTTTGCAAGTTTGTTTTACTCAGCATCTAAGATACTAAACGTTTGGAGTTCTGAGTGTTTAGCTTAGCGTAGAAGGAATTCTTACCATGTGTAGTAACTCAACATTTAGCAATCACTCAATATATATAGCAACTCAGCAAATAGTGATTTCATAGCATTCATATCTGCACATCATATAACAATTACTCAACATGTAATAATCACTCGGCATAATATAATCACTCAACATTCATTTCACTTAGAAATTTATTAAAGAGGATTAGACATACTGATAGCTTCCCTTAGTATGCTGAACTGCTCACGAGCCAATGGCTTTGTGAAGATATCTACAAGCTGTTTATCTGTTGGAATATAGGTCAGCTTGATCTCACCTTTGAGTACATGATCTTTGATGAAGTGATGCCTTATGCTGACATGCTTCATCCTGCTGTGTTGGATTGGATTCTTTGATAAGTCAATGAAACTTTTGTTGTCACATTTGACTTCAATGGTTCTCGTTTGAACTCCATAATCATCCAGCTGTTGCTTGATCCATAGGACTTGTGCAACACAACTTCCAGCAGTAATGTACTCAGCTTCAGTTGTTGACAGGGCAACTGTGCTTCTTACTGAACTAAGACACTAAACAGCTTCTAAGGAAATGACATCCTCTTGAAGTTCTTTTCCGCTCAAGCTTGTCCCGTCTATAGTCAGCGTCAGTGTATCCAATGAGTGTGAAATCGTTCGTGTTGGGATACCATAAACCTGCATTTACTAAGCTTTGCAAATATTTAAGGATTCTTTTTACATCTATGTAGTGAGATTCCTTAGGGTCAGCTTGATATCTTGCACAGTAACATACTGAGTACTGTATATCTGGCTTACTTGTTGTTAGATAGAGTAGAGAGCCTATCATACCTCGATATAATTTGTTGTCTACTGACTTACCTTTTTCATCATCACAAAGCACAATGTCAGTACCCATTGGGGTAGATATTGGCTTACAATTTTCCATATCAAATTTCTTCAATATCTCCTTGGCATACTTAGTCTAGCTAATGAAGATGCCATTCTTGCCTTGTTTGATTTGAAGTCCAAGAAAGAAGTTGATTTCTCCCATCATTGACATTTCAAACTCAGTTTGCATCTACTTGCTAAATTCCTTGCATATTGACTCATTAGTAGCACCGAAAATAATATCGTCAACATATATCTATGCCAACAGGGTATCTTTACCCTTTTTCTTAATGAATAAAGTTGTGTCATCTTTTCCTCTGACATAGTTTCTGGTCAACAGAAAGCTGGTCAGCCTTTCATACCAAGCACGTGGTGCTTGCTTCAGGCCGTACATAGCGTTTTTGAGTTTATAAACATGGTTTGGGGATTTTGGATCCTCAAACCCTGGAGGCTGACTAACATAGGCCTCTTCATTTATAACTCCATTAAGAAATGCACTTTTAACATCCATTTGGAACAATTTAAAATTCATAAAGCTAGCATATGCACATAATATTCTTATAGCTTCTAATCTAGCTACGGGTGCAAAGGTCTCACTATATTCAATACCTTCCTGCTGACTGTAACCTTAAGCTACAAGTCTGGCTTTGTTCCTGACTACGTTTCCTTGTTCATCTAGCTTATTACGAAACACCCATTTTGTTCCTATGGTCTTTTAATTCCTTGGTTTAGGCACTAAATCACATACTTCGTTTCTCTTGAATTGCTCGAGTTCCTCTTGCATCGCGTTTATCCAGAATTCATCGTTCTCAGCTTCTGAGAAGTTTCTTGGTTGAAGAACTGACACGAAAGCTACGTTGCTAAGATATCTCCTGAGTTGATTTCTGGTCATCAGGGTATTCTCAGCGGCGTCAAGAATGCTACTTTCAGAATGTCCTCTTGGAACCTTGATCTCTTTTAGCAACATAGTATCTTCAGGAGTAGGTGTTTCAACATTTTCTGCAGGATTATATTGGTCAGCAAAGATAATTTCAGGTTCGTTTTTACCTTTGGTCAGCCCTTGAGGTAGTGACTCAGCGGCTCCATTTTGGTCAGTGGAAGCTGAGCATGTGTCATCTTCGGCAGGCTAACATATCTTCCCTGAAGGGTCAGTTTCATCAAACTCAACATGTACAGACTCTTCTAAGACCTGAGTTCGTTTATTAAACACCCTATATGCTTTATTGTTTGTTGAGTAGCCTAAGAAGATAGCTTCATCAGCTTTTGAATCAAACTCAGCAAGGTTGTCTTTAGTATTTAGGATAAAACATTTGCAACCAAAGGCACGAAAATATCCAATATTGGGTTTTCGTCCTTTCCAAAGTTCATAGGGAGTTTTCTTAAGTATAGGTCTGACTAGAGCCCTATTGAGTATATAGCAAGCTGTGTCGACAGCTTCACCCCAGAAATACTTTGGAAGCCTATTCTCACTCAGCATTGTCCTAGCTATTTCAACTAAGGTTCTGTTCTTCCTCTCAACTACCCCATTTTGTTGAGGAGTTCTAGGAGTAGAAAAATTATGGTCAATGCCGTTGACTTCACACAACACATCAAATTGTTGATTTTTGAATTCTCCGCCATTATCATTTCGGATGTGAGCCAAATTTAGGTCTTTATCATTTTCAAGTTTTCTAACCAATGTTAAGAACATCTCAAAAGCTTCATCCTTGCTACTCAGCAGGATGACCCAAGTGTACCGAGAAAAGTCATCCACAATGACCAAGGAAAATCTCCTACCACCCAAGCTCAGTGGCTGGACTGGTCCGAAGAGATCCAAGTGTAGCAACTCTAATGGACGCTTGGTTGAGACTATATTTTTATTTTGAAAAGACTTTTTGGTTTATTTACCTTGCTGACAAGCATTACACAATTGATCCTTCTCAAACCTGAGTTTGGGCAATCCCTCAACTAATTGTTTTCTTGCTAATTTGGCAAGGAGGTCCATGCTTACATGACCAAGTTTCCTATGCCATAGCCAGTAATTATCTTCCTTTGACACTAAGCATATATTCTTTGAAAACTTCTTTTCTAGGTTTAACATGAAAACGTTGTCAACACGAGGGGCAGTTAAAATCAACTCATTTGTTTTTCCCTCGAGTATCCTACACTCAGTGGCATCAAATACAACCTTTCTACCACTGTCACACAGCTGAGCTATGCTCAGTAGGTTATATTTAAGACCCCTGACCAGGGAGACTGACTCAATAGTAGGATTACCACCAATGGTACCTGACCCTACTATCTTAGCCTTTTTGTTGTCTCCAAAACTTACATTTCCTCCTCGTTTATGCACAAGTGTGATGAACTGAGTTTCATCACCAGTCATATGCCTTGAGCATGCGCTGTCAATGTACCATAGCTTTGACTTCTCAGCACACCTCAGGCTCACCTGCAAGGTAACTAGTTATCTTTAGGTACCCAAGTTTTTTTGGGTCCTTGCTTGTTAGAGTCAACAGGTGATGCATCATATTTAATTTTGTGACGACATACATTTATAGTGTCGCCATCTTTCCCACAAAAGTCACAATTAACTACCATTTGGGGGTATTTCCATTTTTGGTCAGCACGATGGTGCTGAGCATACCAACATACTTTTATAGTGTGTCTTTTCTTTCCACAACAATCACACTGACTGTTCTGCTGAGTGTACCATCTTTGCTAACTAGTACCTGAATACTCAGTCTTTGAATAGAACCTTTTCTTAGCCGATGAACTCAGCTGGTTCTATATGGATGTGATGTCCTTTCTCATCTTCTTAGAGTCTGATTGGACTTCAGAGACAAACCTATGCATGATTTTTAGATTTTCATCTTACCTGGTATTGTCCTGGAGGAGATGTCGAAGGTCACTAAGTTTGACCTCTTCAATCTCATCACATCGCTTGCTGAGTGATCTTATTTTCTTGTTACACTTTTTGATAAGTGTATAGAGATCACTCAGGGCATTTATCATTTCATTTCTGAGCAAAGGTAGAGATGTTACCTTGGTTGAATGTTCCTCATGGTCAGACCCACCAGACAGGCCAGCTTACTTAGAGTGGCAGGTGTCAGCAGATTCGTCAGCCATAAAACAGATGTTTGCTGGCTCAGTGGCATCAGCTTCTGACGAGGTTGACTCATCACTATCGCTCCAAGTTGCCACCATTGCCTTTCTACTGCTCTTCTTTTCTTTCTTTAGAGTGGGACAGCTTGATTTGATGTTCCCAGCTTGATGGCATTCAAAGCAAGTAACGGGCTTTGAGCTGTCTCTCTTGTGTCTGCTGTCGCTAGACTTAGCTTTGTACTTGTCACCTTTCTTAGATGATCTTATGATGTATTTGTCATTCTTTTGCAACAGCTTCTTTATCTTTCTGGTGAACATGGCCATTTCCTCATCATCTGATGAGTCAGCATCAGTTGAGTCATCTTTCATGATAAGGGATTTGTGCTTCTTGTCTTTAGAATTTTCTTTAACTTCAAAGTTCTTCATTGAAATCTCTGTTGGTCCCGTGTAACGTAGTAGGATTAGTTCCAAAGGGGGGGGGGGGTTAGGAACTAATGTAACTTTTTCGCTTAATAATGCTGACTTAATTAAATGTTTGACAATTTAACTCAGCTTTAGGTCAGCAAGGCTGAGTGAGGTGTGAGACAGCTTTAATCAGATACTAACTAGAGCTGTTTCAATTGTGAGTTGGAGAAGTAACACTTTAGGTCAGCTTCCAACTCAGCACTCTGATTACTCAGCGTCGGCTTGTACAAATTATTTACTGAGCAATTTAAGAAAGCAATACATACATAAACATATATATCAAGAGAAAGGGTTAGAGATTACTCAGCAGACTTATCCTGGTTTGGCCTCACCGCCTACATCCAGTCCCCAGAATCCCTTCAGGTTTTTTCAATCCACTACTGAGCTCTTTGAAGGTAGAGCACAAACCATTTACAATAGCAACTGAGTATGCAAGAGTACCGTCCTCTATTCGTCTACTCAATCCTATCTACCACTGAACATTATAACCGAGTATTCAGATTTTCTCTACCACTGAGTACTATAACCAAATACTCAACTTCACTCTTTTAACCTTTACAATTGATACAAGATTGTTCTCACAAAATGAAGAACACTTTAGATGAATAAGATTCACTCTAGACTTTTACACAATGATTGGAATTTGGTGTAAGAACTTGCTTTTTCTGTTCAGACAGCTTCTCTTTTGGATTTTTGACTTAGTGAAGATTTTGCTTGTCTGTATCTCTCTTGTATGTATTCGGCAATGAACCAAGAGATGAACTTGTCCATTTATAGTGAATTCTGAAGCTTCAATGATTTGAAATCAGACATATCTATTGAGAGTAAATGGTCTTCTTTCGTCATTCATTGGTCAGCTTCCAGAATCGCAGGCCAATCCTTTCTTCTGAATCTATGCAAGAGACAGGCTTGCCAGTTTTGTCTTCTTGCGCCAGGTTCATCTTCTAACGCCAGGTTTATCTTCTTGCCAAACGTCAGATGGTCAATGCGTCTCGAAAAGGTCCTTGAAATGGATTTCCGAGGCTTCTGAAATGTGTTAGACGTTGTCTCACAAGTTGACGGATAATTGGACACTGACTTGATTATCACTCAGCTTGACTTAGCGGCGTCTTGAATATTGCTCAGCTTGACTCCGCAGCTTCACCTTCAAGCTTTCCTGAAGAAGACATTTCTTTCGTAAAGCTGAGTTGCATTCTACTCAGCTCTGCTGTGTGACTTGCTCATGCTGACTTTGTTCTATCTTTCTTTTAGAGACTTTAAGTTCCTATGCTCGTTAGTTAATATACTCAACATTGAACAAACACATTAGTACAATTAAATCAAAGCACTTAAATTTAATTGTTTTAATTATGGGATTAACTTAAATAATTTTGTCAAATCAAAATCATGTGGAAAGGTGTTTCAACAAACTCCCCCATTTTGATGTTGGCAAAAGTATTTAATCAAGGAACTCAGTGTTGAGCATCCCTCATGATTTTTGACCTTTTTTATTCTTTTGAAATTACTCCCTCGTAAGGGTTGCATCTGTTGACTTAGTTCGACTCTAAACCTTCTAAGATCTAATTGAGTGAATCTAAGACTTGAGTCCACTGACTTAGTTCAATTCTAAACCTTCTAAGATTTAATCGAAAAGAGCCTAAGGTCAGTTTCTGAAGAAGGTCAATACTTGGAACATTTAGACATTTACTCAGTTTTGATACAGTTTAATTCAGGTATTAGAGTTGGGTTCTGGTATTAGAGTTAGATTCAAATATCAGAGTTGGGGTATACTGAGTGTATTTTTCTTGATAAATTTTTATGTTCACAAGTTTTAAGTTGTTGTTCAATGAGTTGGAATGAGACAGATCAGCATATAAACATAGCAAGTAAGTGTTAAGCCCAAAATATACCTAAAATATCATATATAAATACGTTAAATTTACATTAAAATCATGCTAATTATATTCCTTTGGAATACTTTTACGTCTTTATTTACTTCTTTGATGCAATGTACTTAATTATTTGGTTAAATCCAAATAGGAGCGAAAATGAAGCTAAAAAGGAGCTAAAATGGAGGAAAAACCTAAAAAACGTACCAAGAATGCATATCAGTCAGAAGAACGCTCAAGGAGGACAAAAAACAGTCGAGAGACAGGGAAACATCTCTCTGTCGCGACTGAGATTTTGAGAATCTCAATCGCGACTTGCGGAGGCCAACTCGGGAGAAAAACGAAGTTTTCACTCGCCCCTATACCCCCTATCGTGACTGAGATTTTCAGAATCTCAGTCGCGACAGCGAACCCTTCTGCACACAAAACACATGTTTTAAATCGGAAAAACGCGCCTGTTCGTTCGGATAAAAGCAACCCTTCACCAGCGGACACGGTCCATCATTTACAACCCTTCAACAACTATAAATAAGTGATCCATTTCAGAAATCAAGGTTGGAAAAAGTTAGAGAAATTAGAGAAGAAAGTTATTATGTTGAGTTTCTGATTCAGAAAAGAATCAGAAAGTTAGATTTCATTTCTGTGTAAACAATCGTGCTGTACACGAATTGTTATTAGATTAGTTATAAACAGTATTAGTTTAGTTTTCATTCTGGTAGTGGACGAGATCAGTCTCTATTCCGAAGATCCAGCGAGAAGAATTGACGGCTGAAGCGTATGAGGTTTGACGAACCTACGGAGTTTGAGAGAAAGATTGACGACCCGGATCTCAAAGTTTTCGTTGCAATGCTATCCAAGTTTCTACTTCTTTGTTAACTTGTGAAAATTCACATTTCATTAATGATATACTTATTTATTCAATAAATTCTTACTGTTGTTGTTTTGATATTGTTCTAACAAAATGATTTTCAAAATGATAAATTGGTGTTTTTATTAAAACGTTCTATTCCATCTTATTCATATAAGAACTTTGTTGAACACTTGACAGATTTAGTTTTTATGGATGACATGATCGCTGATCGCGGCTTATCAGACATAAAACACTAGTTTGATTAAGGTAGGAATCACCTCAACATCAGGGGGATTTCTATGGTTCGAAGCCATTTAATTGAATAAATCGCTATATTGTTACATGTCCATAATCTTACAAAGTTAAAGTTGTTTTCTTTGCTTTATGAAAATAAGTTCTATTTTATTCCAATTGCGGAAGTATCTGTCTTGTAATCAAAACCTCAAAAACGGAACTGTTCTCTAAACTCGATATAATCCTTCTATCTAATCCTAATTTACCAAAACCAATTCAATCAATTAAAAGATATTCTTTTGTTAAACCTAAACACATGACTAAACCGAATTAAATAAAGTTTTAGTTAAAAAGCGTTCCCTGTGGGTTCGATATCTTTTATTACTACAAGCGTATGCCGTGCACTTGCGAAAATCGCTCAACAGTAAGCATCGCATATATAAAGAAAGTTTGGATAAAAGATGCTTATATATAGAAATACTCAGCTCAACAAGAACATGCGATAAAAACATAAGTTACAAGCTAAGACTATAGACTATTGCTAGTTCTATTTCTTGATATTGGCTTGAACTTGATTTGACTTGAGTTTGGTTTGGCTCGGCTTGGCTGTTCGTTGTTGCTGACTTTGATTGCCTGGGATAGAAAAAGTTGAGCCAGGAGGCTTCTACTGAGTTCCGACAGCTGGCTGCTGATGGGGCGACGCCTAGTGGTAGAGTTTCTTACGACGACTAAATGTGTATTGCGGTGAATGTGCTATGAATATGGATGTGATCTTTTAAATGTTCTCTCAACTCTACTAGACGATACGACTACTTAGGGGCAAGTGTACCCCATCGTATCAAGTAATAATCCGGTTAAGACCGGGTATCGAATCCACGGGATTTATAACTGCAAGTATTAGACGACTCGGTTTTATACGTTATCTAAGCGGTGAATACTTTGAGTTGGTGTGGGACGCAACTACATACTACGCCTAACCTATTGGCGAGACAGATTTATGTAACGGAAAACTCCACGGAATGATATGGGCGACGATAAGTTATAAATATAAAAGGCAATGACTCCGAATATATTCGATTGACGATTTACTCTTGCAAAGACGGCTACGTGTAGTTCGACTGACCCGTGAAGTACTTAGACTATGTGGTTTCTAGTCAAGGCGTGTCTAATGCTAGGGACCAGAAACTAGGGCCTGTAAGTTCCGTGGCTTGTCAATTCCTACGGTTTCCGGTTTGTCACTTCCGGTAAGGCAACACCTATATGAGTCCCTAAAGATAGCCCGAATGGCGTCGGAAATCGCGTTCCCCTACACAATAGTCAATTATGAGTATCAAAACAAGCAATAAACATCAACACGTATACAGAAACGAAAATTGCAAATCATATATTATAAATATGGAGAGTAAGAATATAGAATACAACCAAGCCTAGTACATAGGATGAGATCAAAGCTAATTAGCAAGTAAAGAGGGAAGAATCGGCCCTCGGAACTAGCCAACCGGACTCAAGGCTGTCTTTTAGGACTTGGAGGTGGAACTCTCGAGCTCGGTGATGAATGATGGAGCGGAACGTTGATGGAACGCCGGAATAACCGAACAAGCTATCGAGGTGGGAGAGTTTTATTACATAAACTGAATCTATACTACAA
Source organism: Euphorbia lathyris (assembly GCF_963576675.1). Taxonomy (NCBI): domain Eukaryota; kingdom Viridiplantae; phylum Streptophyta; class Magnoliopsida; order Malpighiales; family Euphorbiaceae; genus Euphorbia; species Euphorbia lathyris. The sequence continues at coordinate 60,459,371 of NC_088911.1, forward strand.
AACTACACAACAACTATCTAAGAGAAGCAAAATGTAGCTATGTACAAGGTGTATATGGTAGAGGGTAGAAGGTGATGTAGAAGCCCCCTAAATGAGTGCTAGTCACTCTTATTTATACATCAAGCTAGGGACACAAATGTAACTTCACAAGGTGCAAGTATGGAGCAACATTATTGAGTAAAGAAATCCCATAATACGCCCTGCGTATGGTGATACACGCCCCTCGTATATGCCCATTCCGTCAGAAATCTCCTGCATGTGGACCAATTCGTTGTCTTGTTGTCTCAAGCACGCCCTGCGTAAAGGATTTTACGCCCCGCGTGTTTGAGTCTCTGAAGTTTTATTGCTTGAATTGGAGCTTTTATGCCGTGCGTAGCTGAAGTACGCCCCGCGTAAAGGATGATACGCCCCGCGTATGGAGAGTTGACTCCGGGAGACAATGCAATCTGACTTTCAGGATTAGGCCAATTATTGCCGACATGTGTCATACGCCTCGCGTAAGGTGTCATATGCCTCGCGTATGCTGAGTCAGTTCTACATGGTGTCTGTGGATAAGGCAATTATTCCTGACACCATGTTTTACGCCCCGCATAAGGGATGATACGCCCCGCGTATGGAGTGGATTTTTGCTCATTTCTCGTACCTGAAATACAAATCTTGAGAGCCGAGTTAGCTTGACGTTTTTATTTCCTAAACTAATAAAAAACGAGGAAAATAAACTGAAAGTACGAGATTTATTTTTATTTCTTTATTTTATCAAAAACACTTTATTTTTGTAATTAAACTTATTTATTTTATCCAAAATCAACCCGTAAATCACGCTAAGAGATAGGGGTAAAATACCCCTATCAAACCTCCTCGGACTTTAAAGTTTTACTTGTCCTCAAGTAAAAGAAATCGAAAGACAAGGGATTGAGATTATTAAGAAACAAACCGTCGGTTGGTTTTACCAAGTGCGTGATTTCAAAGTTAAAGTTTTATGCAAAGTTTTCGGTAAATACCTACGCAAACAAACGAGTGACCAAAACTTGTTTGAAACCTCCATGATCAAAGTTAATAGGCAATATTAACGGGGGTCGATTATCTTTTGAGAACCCGATAGTACCTCACCAAGGGATTTCACTCTTTCGCTCAAATTTTGGTGGGTCGGTGTTTTAGCACTCTTCTTTGCACTTACTCGAAGTCACTTTGAGTTTGCATTTTCATCCGGGTTTTTCCTCCTATGTTATGGTCTCGGCAATATTAAAAATGAACCCGGAGGGGGTTGTAATGTGGGTGGCTTTTTAGTGGTTAATTTTTGGAAACTCACGTTTAAATACCATTTTGATGATCGCACCGTATTTTTATTTTGGCCTTGGCGAGTTCATAAGATATAACTCGAAATTGCTCGGGTAGAGCTTGAGAATGCCTTTTTGCTCTTTATTGTATTTTTCTTTTTCGTTTGAGAGCGGCACAAAAACGATTTCGAAAGCTTTTGGTGCTTATTTGTGAAGGCCTTTGGCTTATTTCGGGTAATTTTGGTGCGATTTGATCTTGTTGGTATTTAAACAAGAGGAAAAAGGGTTAAATGTTAAAAAGGGTATTAACAACAAAAAGTCGGTTAATAGGCTCGAGGGGGTTTCCTAGAGGTTAATGAAAACGAGAAAAATAAATTAAGAAAAATTAGCCTAAGTGGGTTCAGTTTATCACAATAAGTGTACTTAACCCGGTATTAGATGCAAATTTTATGAGTCGAGTGAAGTCAAAGCTCTCGAAAAATTGTGAAAGAATTAGAGTTCTCGTACGAACTCTTTTAGGCTCGAATATACCTCACAAAGATTCGGGTTTAAATTGTGTACTATCAAGTTTTCGCTAAATTCTCAACTATCCCGTTTTTATTGCCTTTTTAAAGTTCATTATGGAGATAACATTTGGGTTAAGACTCAATGCCTTAGTTTAGTACTAACCTAAGCTTTGCACAAATTCCCTAACTTTAAGATCAAGACTAAAATTTCTTAATCGAATCATTCCTTTATGTTCCGACGTTTTTACTTTTGATGACAAATAACGGAACTTTAATTAATTTCCGAAGGAGGGCTAACGTGTCGGGAAAATTTAAAAGAGTCAATAAATTAGTTTAATTATTTTGTTGTACAAAAATTTTTATTTTTGTTTTTGGTAGTGCAAAACAAACGTTAAGTGCGGGGTTGCACTTCCCTCCTCGTTATTTAAAATGACGCCTATTCCAAGGGCGTCGCAAAAAGAAACTAAAACAAAAACAAAAATAAAGCTAAGGAAGGGAAAGAAGAAGACCCTTAGTGGTCAGGGGCCCTACGCGAGGCGTGCCCAGGGGGGCGCCCCGCGTAGGGTAGCATTATTTGTGCGTTTTGAGTCAGAGACTCAAATACGCGGGGCGTAATAGGGAGGGCGCCCCGCGTAAGGTGTTGTTTATATTGTTTTTGGAGTCAGAGACTCAAATACGCGGGGCGCAGGAACTGGGCGCCCTGCGTGTTTGAGTTTCTGAACTTTTTTAAGTATAAAAATGAGGGGTACGTGGGGCATGCCATGAGGTACGCCCTGCGTGGTGTTATTCTTAAACAATAAAATGAAAAGAACGAAAGCACAAAACACAAACGGAACTTAACAATTTCAATTAAAGAGAACATCCTACATTACAAACATAAAAACAACATAGGAAATAATAAAAACAACGTGAAAAAGAAAATAAAGAAAACATGAAAAGAAAAGAAAGGGAAACTATGGTTGTGGTGGAGGCAGATGGTCACGGATATTAAAGTAGGAGGCGAAGGAGTTGGTGAGGGCGTCAAATCGAGCATCGAGATGAACCCGATCCTCCCGTTGTAGTGCTTCGATGGAGTCGAAGCGGGTGTTGAGGGTGGCGAATTGGGAGTCATAATGAACCCGGTCCCGGTGTTGGTTATCCTCCAAGATATCCAACCGAGCATAGATGGCATTGAAGTCATGGTTAGGTGGATGGCTAAAGTTGAGACCCAAATCTGAATCCGAATCCGAACCCCCTTCCTCGTTGGCATGAGCCGCCCCCGAAGTCTCTCCCGGGCCCGAAGTGGGATGGTTAAGGGACTTAAAAGCATTTTTCTCCACGGGTCGAGGCAAAAGGCTTGGGAGGCGAGCAAGGGTGGCCTCGCCAAGAGTGGAAGTGGCGAAAAGAGTGACTAGATGGCCCAACCCGATCTTGCCCCGCTTTCGGGTGGAAATGTGGTGGAGTTGGACGGCCACAAGATAGGAGAGGTCATAGGCACGGTTGTTGACACAACAATAGAGTGCCAAAAGTTCGTCCTTGTTGACCTTGGTGGATTTCGACTTCCCCGAAAAGTAGACGGAGATGAAGCGGTGGAGAAGTTGGAGGATTGGATCATGAATGAGAGAGGGGCGGAGGTTGGAGACATCATAATCCTCGGACCCGGTGATGGAGGTCCAAAAATCACGAGCGGAAACATCCTCGGGCCAATGGGAGATACCATCTTCTGCTTGTTTGGTGAAGTGATTGCAGAGCCATTGGGTATCAATGGTGAAGGGGTGGTTGTGAAGGCGGAAATGGAAGAGGGTGGCACCGGAAACATTGTTAGAGGTGAGGGTGGTGTAGAACTCCAAAACTAAGGAGGGGTAAACGTGGTGCCGTGCAAGAAAATGATCGTACCAAGAGAGGGCACGGAGGCGCTCCACGAAGGCTCCGCCAAGGCCGAAACGGTCAAGAGTGTTCCGCTCAATGTACGGAAGTTCCATAAAGTGGGCGGCGGAAAGTGTTTGGTAGTGCTTGGCCTCCCCCTCGGTTAGGAGATGAAAAGGGGCCCGGTGTAGGCGGGTAAGTGGTGGAGTTCCCTCCCGTTCGAGAGGTGGATGTGATTGTTAGTTTTGTGCGGAACGGGAGGAATGGGCCCGAGTGGACTGTGGGGGGCGTATGTCGGTGGCTCTCTTTCGTGCCATGGCAATAGTTAGGAATGGAGAAGGATTGGGAGAAGGTGGAAGAAGGTTGGGAGAGAGTTGAGATAGTTGTGAGGAAGGGAAGGGAGAAAATGGGAGATATAAATAGGGGAGAAGTGGGGAATCCAAGCAAAGCTCGGATTCCCAGAGGGGTACGCGGGACGTAAAGGGGCCACGCCACGCGTATCCCTCCCCCTGATGTTATTTTTGTGCAAGAATGGTGAGATACGCGCGGCGTAATTAGGGTTACGCCACGCGTATCAGACCTCCTGCTCCTTTTTTATGACAAAAAGGGCGGAGACGCGGGGCGTAAATGGGGTTACGCCCTGCGTATGACGACGGAAGATGAAGGATTTTTGTGGTTTTGGTAATTTTCTGATTTTTTTTATTTTTGGGTTTATGAGTGTTTAATGATTTTTAATTGATTTTATGATTTTTATGTTTTATTTAATTTTTATTAAGTTGTAATTAAGGGGGGTAGTTAATGAAAATTTATTATGGAGGGAAGTTGAAAATTTGAATTTGGAAGGATGGAAGTTGATTGGATGGAAAGGAAGGTGGAGTGTGGAAGGGGAAAATGTGTATGGGGAAGATGAGTGATGGGAAGTTTGAGGGAAAGGGAGTTGCCATGAGGAGTTTTAATTCACAACTCCCCGAGGATACGCGGGGCGTGCCTGGGGTACGTCCCGCGTGTCCTCCCACGTGGCGTTTATTCAAAAAGTGACGAAAAGTAAAGTGTACGCGGGGCGTGGTAGGAGAGACGCCCCGCGTCCCGTGTCTTTTATTGTGAACGAGGATTAGACACGTAGATACGTGGGACGTATAGGTGCGTACGCCCCGCGTGTCATAAAATTTGGATTAAAAAGGGATTTGTTTTTCTTTTGGTTTTATAAAAATAGAAGAAAATAGAAGAAAACAAAATAAAGTGAAGATGAAAATAGAACAACAATGCAAAATAAAGAAACGAAATAAAGTTTATAATACATATAGACAAGTGGTTCGAGGAATTCAAACCGGTGCTACGTTTTGAGTCGAAGTAGCTCGACTTTGAACTTCCTCCTAGTTGTATGCTTCCATTCGCGTTAGGAATTCAAATTCTTGAATAAACAACCCGTACCTGCAAAACAGATTGTTCGCTTCAAAAGAATTTGACAAAAACCAAAAACTATATGTACAGAAATTATCGAAAAGTTTAGTTTGCTCCATTTTTTACTCCTTTGGTAGTTCAAAAGGAGCGAGATGTTCCGAGGTAGAAGGAACCTCCGACTCTTCTAACTTTGGATTTACTTTCATGGGCCCGCACACAACCGGCTTATTTTTCTCCCCACTGAGATAGCCTTGAATATTTGGGGAATCCTTTTGAGAAAACCTGATTAACTCGAGCTTCCCATTTTGACAAACCGAATTGGACTCTCGACTTGATTCGTCCGCGGCGGAATCACGAGGAGACTTCAATCTGGCCCATAGATTTCCTATTTCCCTGAAATATGTCTCAGTGTTAGATAATCCTTCATGAATATCTTTAAGCAAAGAGTCTATCACATCGAATTGCGAGATTGAGTGTGGGCATTCATCATCCATGCGGTTGTCCCACCGATGACGATTATGAAGCATCATACCTTGAAACAAATCATTAGTAACATAAAACGAAATAAATTATTCACAAAAAGAGAAAATAATATTTACAAATGCTTAAACTAACAATAAAACGTTTTTATCTAATATTGCAAGATATTATAAATCCCCGGCAACGGCGCCAAAAACTTGATGGGGCGACGCCTAGTGGTAGAGTTTCTTACGACGACTAAATGTGTATTGCGGTGAATGTGGGAGAGTTTTATTACATAAACTGAATCTATACTACAAAACTACACAACAACTATCTAAGAGAAGCAAAATGTAGCTATGTACAAGGTGTATATGGTAGAGGGTAGAAGGTGATGTAGAAGCCCCCTAAATGAGTGCTAGTCACTCTTATTTATACATCAAGCTAGGGACATAAATGTAACTTCACAAGGTGCAAGTATGGAGCAACATCATTGAGTGCAGAAATCCCATAATACACCCCATGTATGGTGATACACGCCCCGCGTATATGCCCATTCCGTCAGAAATCTCCTGCATGTGGACCAATTCGTTGTCTTGTTGTCTCAAGCACGCCCTGCGTAAAGGATTGTACACCCCGCATGTTTGAGTCTCTGAAGTTTTATTGCTTGAATTGGAGCTTTTACGTCGTGCGTAGCTGAAGTACGCCCCACGTAAAGGATGATACGCCCCACGTATGGAGAGTTGACTCCGGGAGACAATGCAGTCTGACTTTCAGGATTAGGCCAATTATTGCCGACATGTGTCATACGCCTCGCGTAAGGTGTCATACGCCTCGCGTATGCTGAGTCAGTTCTACGTGGTGTCTGTGGATAAGGCAACTATTCCTGACACCATATTTTACGCCCCGCGTAAGGGATGATACGCCCCGCGTATGGAGTGGATTTTTGCTCCTTTCTCGTACCTGAAATACAAATCTTGAGAGCCGAGTTAGCTTGACGTTTTTATTTCCTAAACTAATCAAAAACGAGGAAAATAAACTGAAAGTACGAGATTTATTTTTATTTCTTTATTTTATCAAAAACACTTTATTTTTGTAATTAAACTTATTTATTTTATCCAAAATCAACCCGTAAATCACGCTAAGAGATAGGGGTAAAATACCCCTATAAAACCTCCTCGGACTTTAAAGTTTTACTTGTCCTCAAGTAAAAGAAATCGAAAGACAAGGGATTGAGAAAATTAAGAAACAAACCGAAGGTTGGTTTTGCCAAGTGCGTGATTTCAAAGTTATGGTTTTGTGCAAAGGTTTCGGTAAGTACCTACGCAAACAATTAAGTACGGAACTTGTTTGGAACCTCCATGATCGAGATTTAATAGGTAATATTGACGGGGGCTGATTATCTTTTGAGAACCCGATAGTACCTCACCAAGGGATTTCGCTCCCCCGTTTTCTGCTGAGTTCCAGCAGCTTGCTTAGATTGATCTTTCTCCCCTATTTTGCCAGCATCATTAGATTAAAGGGGAGGAGCATAGAACTATCCTTGTTGAACAGCACGATTCAGTATGGATGAATAGTTTTGCATGTGACCCGTACTTTCTCTAAGACCCTTAAAAACCTGCACGCCATCGTCCATACTTGAAGCAGGGATTTTAATATTTGCGCTGAGCATGCTGAGTAGGTACTCAAGTGATTTCCCTATCCAAGTAATGGAGTCCGTCATTCGTGCATAGGATTGATAATACATCCTGAGCAGTGTAGAATCATACAAATGACGCTGAGTATTAATGTGCCGAACATGCGCAAGTGTTGACCTGGTGCAGTGCAAAATGTCATTGGTCTTGACTTGATCAATATCCATTTCTTCTTTGCTGAAGTTGAGTAGGCGTATAGCCTCACCGATTTGTTCTATGGAGCATTAAGAAGAGGAGGAGATAAGTTCACGAGCCCCGGTTACCTCGGCGGACAGCTGGGAGAAATGCTGAGTGACCTCAGCAGAAGTGGCGGATGATGAGTTTGCAGCAGTTAGGGCGTTGATTTTCCCTTCGATCGAGTTCATATGATTAACCATCATCAGCTGAAGTTTGGCCAGCTTGACCATGAATTCTTTCTTGGGCTGCTGAGAGACTAGAGAAGTCATGACACTCATCAGCTCCTTGAGACCTTTGAGTTCGGTCAAAAGTTGCGTGACGGAGGAAAATTGAGTTGGCTCAGCAGGAATAGACCCAGTAGCATCGGCTTGAGACTGATGAATCTCTTGAAGTAGAGTTTGAGCAGAGTGGATGATTCTTCTTCCAGACTCAAAAGCATCCAAATAAGTATAAGGATCATCAGTGTTGTGCTCAGTGGCCGTTTTCTGGTTAGCGGCAGCAGGTGGAGAATTTTGGTGCTGCCCAGAAGTAGAGGTGCCAGCCTGGTCAGCAGCTGCACTTTTGTTGAGGCCAGCATCAAGAGCGGCCTGGTTTTCTAACTGCTCAGTAGAAGAAGGAAGTGGTTGCTTAGCAGTGTTATTTACCTGCTCAGGGTCAGTCTGGAGTTGAGTAGAACTTTGAGGTGGAGGCAACTTAGCACTGTCTTTAGCAGGTGGAGTTTCCTTTGCTAACTCTTTTTGTTGAGCAGCAGGAACTTCGAGCACTTGCTCAGTGGAAGGATGAGCAGAGGTGTTGGCAGAAATTTGACCCTTATTGGCTTGTTCCTCAGCTTGAGAAACAGAGGCTTGTTTTTCCTTTACTTTGTCTGGAGTGGGCTCAGTGATGTCGGTGAAGAACTGGAATTGGAGCCCAGTTAAGTTTGTGATTGGGTCCCTCAGTGGTGATTCTTGGGTTTGCAGAACTCAGCTTCGTAATCAACGTGCATGTAGTCGTTTGTGCACATGAGTTCTGATCCTTCTTCCTCCAGTTTTAGCAGTTTAGCAAGATAAGAATGAGTGATGGTGAACTCCTTATTCTTGACTTTCGTGATCATATAATCGCAGTCATCATCGGCTACCCTTAGGTTTGTGTAGAATTCCTTTACTAATTGTGGATAAGTGGTTCCAGGAGAGAGAAGAGGTTGGTCCAGTCATTCTTCGATATCCATTCGCAGAAGGGTTGCTCAGCTTGTACGAAGCTCTTGGAGAACCAGCGGGAATGGAAAACTTTTAGAGTTTTAACATTTTTAAGGACCGGGGAGAATGTCCTTTCCTTATGTTTCTGGTTCTTTTTCTCCTTCTTCTTCTTTGATGAAGTTGGTTGGTCAGGAGGTGGGTTTTTGCCGTGGGGACTGGCCTCACCCTTTGATTGGTCATGCTGACCATGCATTTGTTCTTGAGACTCTGAGGAAGTCTCCTGATATTCCTGCTCAGCAAGAGAGGCAGTATTAATGTCTGAGCGGTTGTCGTCATAGTTCTCGCCGGAGTTATTCTCGAAATCGCTCGACATGGTGTTCTTGAGGGTTTTTGAGAGAGTTAGAGGATTAGGGAATTCAGAGAGAGAGATCGAGTGTGATATGTTTCAAGCATAAAGAGAAGTTAGTGGGAAGTCATCCACAATTTATAGCTGGTGTGTGTTGATCTGATAGGTCGGAATGGCGGTTCGTTCTCGAATAGATCAACGACAGTTATCTCTAGCATTAATGACACATTCGGCGTATGGTTTTCTAATCATTACGCTTACGTCATCCTAGGTGGCTACTTAAATACACGTGCAAGCATTAAATTTCGCAAGTTGTCTTACTCAGCATCTAGGACACTAAACGTTTGGTGTTCTGAGTGCTCAGTTTAATGTGGAAGGGATTCATATCATATGAAGTAACTCAACATTTAGTAATCACTCAATATATATATCAACTCAGCATATAGTGATTTCATAGTATTCAGTTTTACTCAGCATATGGTTGTTACTCAACATGTAATGATCACTCGGCATTTTATAATCACTCAATATTCATTTAGCTCAGAAATTTATTGAAGAGGATTAGACATACTGATAGCTTCCCTTAGTATGCTGAACTGCTCACGAGCCAATGGCTTCGTGAAGATATCTGCAAGCTTTTCATCTATTGGAACATAGGCCAGCTTGATCTCACCCTTGAGTACATGATCTCTGATGAAGTGATGCCTTATGCTGACATGCTTCATCCTGCTGTGTTGGATTGGATTTTTAGATAAGTCAACGACACTTTTGTTGTCACATTTGACTTCAATTGTTTTGGTTTGGACTCCATAATCATCCAGCTGTTGCTTGATCCATAGGACTTGTGCAACACAGCTTCCAACAGCAACGTACTCAGCTTCAGTTATTGACAGAGCAACTGACGACTGCTTCATACTGAACCAAGACACCAGACAGCTTCCAAGGAAATGACATCCTCCTGAAGTGCTTTTCCGCTCAAGCTTGTCTCATCCATAGTCACCGTCAGTGTATCCAACTAGTGTGAAATCATTCGTGTTGGGATACCATAAGCCTGCATTCACTGAGCTTGCAAATATTTAAGAATTCTTTTTACAGCTATGTAATGAGATTCCTTAGGGTCAGCTTTATATCTTGCACAGTAACATACTGAGTACTGAGTATTTAGCCTACTTGCCGTTAGATAGAGTAGAGAACAGATCATACCTCGATACAATTTGCTATCTACTGACTTACCTTTTTCATCAGCACAGAGCACCGTGTCAGTACCCATTGGAGTAGATATTGGCTTACAACTTTCCATATCGAATTTCTTCAATATCTCCTTAGCATACTTAGTTTGACTAATGAATACGCCATTCTTGCCTTGTTTGATTTGAAGTCCAAGGAAGAAGTTGAGTTCTCCCATCATTGACATTTCAAACACAGTCTACATCTGTTTACTAAATTCCTTGCACATAGATTCATTAGTAGCACCAAAAATGATATCATCTACATATATTTGTGCTAACAGGGTGTCTTTACCCTTTTTCTTAATGAATAAGGTTGTGTCAGCTTTTCCTTTGACATACTTCCTGGTCAGCAGAAAACTGGTCAACCTTTCGTACCAAGCACGTGGTGCTTGCTTCAGGCCGTACAGAGCCTTTTTGAGTTTATAAACATGGTTTGGGAATTTTGGATCCTCAAACCCTGGAGGCTGACTAACATAAACCTCTTCATTTATAACTCCATTAAGAAATTCACTTTTAACGTCCATTTGGAACAGTTTAAAATTCTTAAAGCTAGCATATGCACACAATATTCTTATTGCATCTAATCTAGCTACGGGTGCAAAGGTCTCACCATAGTCAATACCTTCCTGCTGACTGTAACCTTGAGCTACAAGTCTGGCTTTGTTCTTGACTATGTTTCCCTGTTCATCTAGCTTGTTACGGAATACCCATTTTGTTCCTATGGTCTTTTGGTTTTTTGGTTTAGGCACTAAATCCCATACTTCATTTCTCTTGAATTGATCGAGCTCCTCTTACATCCCATTAATCCAGAATTCATCGTGCTCAACTTGTGAAAAGTTTTTCGGTTCAAGAACTGAGACGAACGCAACATTACTGAGATATCTCCTGAGTTGATTTCTAGTCATCAGGGTGTTCTCAGCAGCATCAAGAATGGACTTCTCTAAGTGTCCTCTTGGAATATTGATCTCTTTTGACAGTGTTGAGTTTTAAGGAGTCGGTGTTTCAACAATCTCTGCAGGATTATATTAGTCAGCAAAGATAATTTCAGGTTCGTTCTTACCTTTGGTCAGCCCTTGAGGTTGTGACTCAGTGGCTCCATTTTGGTTAGCGGAAGCTGAGCATGGGTCATCTTCGATAGGCTGACTTGTCTTCCCTGCAGGGTCAGTTTCATCGAACTCAATATGTACAGACTCTTCTACGACCTGAGTTCGTTTATTAAACACCATATATGCTTTGCTGTTTGTTGAGTACCATAAGAAGATAGCTTCATCAGCTTTTGAATCAAACTTAGCAAGGTTGTCTTTAGTATTTAAAATAAAGCATTTGCAACCAAAGGCATGGAAATATCCAATATTGGGTTTTTGTCCTTTCCAAAGTTCATAAGGGGTTTTCTTGAGTATAGGTCTAACTAGAGCCCTATTGAGTATATAGCAAGTTGTGTTGACAGCTTGATACGTGCCGTCTAGTGTAGTGTTTTCTACGACAAAATGTATATTACGATAAGTGCGTTACCACTATAGATGTGATCTTTCTAAATGCTCTATCTTTACTAGACGTCACTACTTAGGGGCAAGTGTACCCCATCGTATCAAGTAATAATCCGGTTAAGACCGGGTATCGAATCTGCGGGATTTATAACTACAAGTATTAAACGACTCGGTTTTATACGTTATTTAAGCGGTGAATACTTTGAGGTTGATATGGGGACCAACTACAAACTACTCCTAACTACGGGTGAGGCGAATTTATATAACGAAACTCTATGAAGTGATGCGGATGTGATAAGTTATAAATATGAAAAATAACGACTTCTAATGTTTATACGGTTGATGGTTTGTTCGTGCAATGACGACTACGTGTAGTGTGACCGACCCGTGAAGTACTTAGACTACGTGGTTCCTAGTCAAGGCATGTCTAATGCTCGGGATCAGAAATTAGGGCCCGTAAGTTCCGTGGCTTGTCAATTCCTATGGTTTCCGGTTTGTCACTTCCGGTAAGGCAACACCTATATGAATCCCTAAAGATAGCCCGAATGGTGTCGGGAATCGCGTTCTCCTACACAATAATCAATTATGAATATCAAAACAAATAACAAACATCAACACATATATATAAAAGAAGATTATGAATCATAAATTATAAATATGGGGAATGTAAATATGAATTACAACCAAGCCTAGTACATAGGATGAGTGCAAGCTAATTAGCAAGTGTAAAGGGAAGAATCTACCCTCGGAACTAGCTAACCGGACTCAAAACCGTCTCTTAGGACTTGGATGGTGGAGCTTTCGAGCTTGGTGCACGGAGATGGAGCGGAACTTTGATGGAATGCCAGAATCAACGAACAAGCTCTCAAGGTGGAAGAGTTTGGCTATATAAAGCCTAAAAACAAAATCTAAAACTACAAATGACAAGAATTTAATCTCAAGAAAGTGTATATTACAAGGTGTCTAAGATATATCAAATGAGTGCTAGTCACTCTTATTTATACACATCAAGCTAGGGGTGAAATTGTAATTTCACAAGGTGCAAGCATGGAGGAACATGATTTTGTGCAGAAATCCCATAATACGCCTCGTGTAGGGTGTGGAACGCCCCGCGTGTTTGCCCATTCCGTCAGAAATCTCCTGCATGTGGACCAATTCCAGATCTTGTTGTCTCAAATACGCCCCGCGTAGACTGGGATGCGCCTCGCGTGTTTGAGTTTCTGAGTTTTTATTGCTTGAATTGGGTCTTTTACGCCATGCGTAGCTGAAGCACGCCCCGCGTAAATGAGTCTCTGAGCTTTTTGCATTGAAGAACTTCCTTACACGCCCCGCGTGTAAGGTGGTACGTCCCGCGTATGGATAGTTGACTCAGGGAGACCGTGCAGTCTGACTTTCAGGATTAGGTTAATCATTTCTGACACATGTTCCACGCCCCGCGTATGGTGGTACACGCCGCGTGTATTGGTGACTAGATCCCACGTGGTGCCTGTGGATAAGTCAATTATTTCTGATCCAATGTTTCACGCCTCGCGTGAGGAGTGATGCGCCTCGCGTGTATGGGTGGATTTTCACTTCTTGCTCGTACCTGAAATACAATTCTCGGGAGCCGAGTTAGCTTGATATTTTATTTACTAATATTAATAAAAAATACGGAAAATTAACCAAAAGTACGGAATTTATTTTATTTCCTTATTTTATTAAAACACTCTATTTTTGTAATTAAACTTATTTATTTCTTCTAAAATTGAACCGTAAATCACGCTAAAAGATAGGGGTAAAATACCCCTATCAAACCTCCTCGGACTTTAAAGTTTTACTTGTCCTCAAGTAAAAGAAATCGAAAGACAAGGGATTGAGATTTATTAAGAAACAAACTGTCGGTTGGTTTTACCAAGTGCGTGATTTCAAAGTTAAAGTTTTATGCAAAGTTTTCGGTAAACACCTACGCAAACAATCGAGTGACCAAAACTTATTTGAAACCTCCATGATCAAAATTAATAGGCAATAGTAACGGGGGTGGATTATCTTTTGAGAACCCGATAGTACCTCACTAAGGGATTTCACTCTTACGCTCAAACTTTGGTGGGTCGGTGTTTTAGCACTCTTCTTTGCACTTACCCGAGGTCACTTTGAGTTTGCATTTTTATCCGGGTTTTTCCTCCTATGTTATGATTTAGACAATATTAAAAATGAACCTGAAGGGGGGTTGTAATGTGGGTGGCTTTTTATTGGTTAATTTTTGAAAACTCGAGTTTAAATACCATTTTGATGATTGCAACGTATTTTATTTTGGCCTTGGTGAGTTCATAAGATATAACTCGAAATTGCTCGTGTGGAGCTTGAGAATGTCGTTTTGCTCTTGATTGTCTTTTTTTTTAGAGCAGCACAAAAACGATTTCGAAAGTTTAAGGTGCTTATTTATCAAGGCCTTGGCTTATTTCGGGTGCGAATTGATTTTGTTGGTATTTAAACAAGAGGAAAAAGAGGGTTAATTGTTAAAAGGGTATTAACAAGAAAAGTCGGTTAGTAGGCTCAAGGGGGTTTCTTAGGGGTTGATAAAAACGAGAAAAAATGAATTAAGAAAAGAATTAGACTAAGTGGGTTTGTTTTATCATCTATTGCCATCTTAACCAAAATAGGTGTACTTAACCCGGCATTAGGTGCAAACTCTATGAGTCGAGTGAAGTCAAAGCTCTCGAAAAATTGTGAAAGAAATAGAGTTCTCGTACGAACTCCTTTAGGCTCAAAAATATCTCACAAAATTTCGGGTTTAAATTGTGTACTATCGAGTCTTCGCTAAACTTTCAAACATCCCGTTTTTATTGCCTTTTTAAATTTCATTATGGAGATGACATGTGGGTTAGGACTCAATGCTTTTATTTAGTATAAGCCTAGGCTTTGCATAAATTCTAGAACTTCAAAATTAAGACTAAAATTTCTCATTAAAATCGATCCTTTGTGTTCCGTCTTTTTATTTGAAGGACAAATAACGGAACTTTTATTTTATTTCCGAGGGAGGCAGTGTGTCGGAAAAATTTCAGAATCGATAAATTAGTTCCATTATTTTGTTGTTTATTTGATTTTTATTTATTTTTGTTTTTGTTAGTGCAAAACAAACGATGAGTGCGGGGTTGCACGGCCCTCCGCGTTATTAAAATGACGTCTATTCCAAGGACGTCGCAAAAGAAGAGAAAAACAAAAACAAAAATAGACATGAAATTAGAATTAGACCCATCGAAGGTTTGGTCCTACGCGAGGCGTGCCCAGTGGGGCGCCTCGCATAGGAGGTACGTTTTGAGCTCTTTTTTTGGGCAGAGCTCAAATACGTGGGGCGCAGGAAGAGGGGCGCCCCGCATGTTTGAGTTTCTGGCTTTTTATGCCGGAAGAAATGCGATCACGCGTGGCGTAAAAGGGTGTACGCCCTGCGTGAAAGGTGCATTTTAGGCCGATTTTGGCCAGAGGCTCAGAAATGCGGGGCGTGACGGTGTGCACGTCCCGCGTGAGGTATTTGGATTCGTATGGGATTTGTTTTTCGTTGATTTTAATTGAAGAAAATAAGAATAGTGCCTAAAAAGAACAAACAGATTTGATACATATATACAAAGGGTTTGAGGAACGCAAACCGAGGCTACGTTTAGAGTCGGAGTAGCCCGACTTTCTCGTGATGTGTGCATGCTCACGGTGTTTTGAGGAATGTGGTTTCCCCGTGTTGTGGAAGAGTGCCTCCGTAATAGATTTTCAGGCGGTGGCCGTTCACCCGATGGGTTTCGTTGTCGGAACCTTGGATGTCGACCGCTCCGGATGAGTGGGCATTGACAATGGTGTACGGTCCCGACCACCGACTCTTTAATTTTCCTAGGAATAGGCGGAGGCGAGAATTATAAAGGAGGACTTGGTCCCCTTTGTTGAATTCCCTGATTTGCACGTGCTTGTCGTGCCATTTCTTCGTACGTTCTTTGTAAATCTTGGCGTTTTCATACGAACCGAGACGAAGTTCATCAAGGGTATTGAGTTGGAGGAGACGTTGGTCCCCTGTGGCTTGCATATCAAAATTTAAAAATTTCAGAGCCCAATAGGCCTTATGTTCTAATTCCACCGGTAAATGACACGATTTCCCGAAAACTAAACGATAAGGAGACATCCCGATAGGCGTTTTAAACGCCGTACGGTAGGCCCAGAGGGCGTCGTCGAGCTTTAGGCTTCAGTCTTTCCTAGAGGCACTAACCGTTTTTTCCAAGATTCGTTTTAGTTCACGGTTAGAAACCTCGACCTATCCACTAGTTTGCGGATGGTAGGGGGTGGAAACTTGGTGTGCAACCCCGTATTTATGTAATAGTTGATTGAATTGGTGGTTGCAAAAGTGGGAGCCCCCGTCACTAATGATAGCTCGAGGGGTTCCAAACCGAGTAAAAATGTTCTTCTTTATAAATTTCCCTACTACCTTAGAGTCGTTTGAGGGTAAAGCAACGACCTCCACCCATTTGGAGACATAGTCAACCGCCATAAGAATGTAGGCGTTGTTATGCGACTTAGGGAAAGGTCCCATAAAGTCTATCCCCCAAACATCAAAAAGTTCGCAAACTAGGATCCCTTGTTAGAGCATTTCATGTTTACGGGAGATGTTCCCGCTCCGCTAACACGCGTCACATGATTTGACGAAGTCTTGGGAATCCTTGGACAAGGTAGGCCAATAAAAGCCATATTGTAGAACCTTTGCCATAGTCCGACTAGGGCCGAAGTGGCCCCCCGGCTCTTGGGTGTGACACATATGCAACACATGATTTACCTCATCTTCCGGTATGCACCTACGAATGACATTATCAGCACAAGATTTAAACAAGTAGGGCTCTTCCCAAAAATAGTTCTTAGCGTCATGAAAGAACTTCCTACGTTGCTCGTAAGTAAGATGCAGGGGAAGAATATTATCGGCTTTGTAGTTTGCCATATCGGCATACCAAGTTAAAGGTGTTACCGCATAAAGAGTTTCGTCGGGAAAGGTCTCCTTGATCTCCATAACTTCCGGAGATGTGGCTTGCTCGCTTTGTAACCGGGAAAGATGGTCGGCTACGACATTCTCCACTCCTTTCTTATCCCTAATTTCGATGTCAAATTCTTGTAGGAGTAGAATCCACCGTATCAATCGTGGTTTGGCATCCTGCTTAGTCATTAAGTACTTGAGAGCTGCATGGTCAGTGTATACGATAATTTTGGATAACACGAGATATGATCTAAATTTATCGAAAGCAAAAGCTACAGCAAGCATCTCTTTTTCCGTAATGGAATAGTTTTGTTGGGCTTCATTGAGCGTTTTGCTCGCATAAAAAATGGGGAGAAAATTTTATCCACCCGTTGGCCCAAACAAGCACCTACAGCCAAATCACTCGCATCACACATAAGTTCAAAGGGAAGACTCTAATCGAGTTTCACCATGATGGGTGCATTAACTAGTTTTTCCTTTAGCGTGTTAAATGCAAGCAAACATTCGGAGGAAAAACTAAATTCTGCATCCTTTGCGAGGAGTTGGGTCAAAGGGGTTGCTATTTTAGAGAAATCTTTAATAAATCTCCTATAGAACCCCGCATGACCTAAGAAACTCCGTATTCCTTTAACATTGATTGGAGGAGGTAATTTTTCGATCACCTCAATCTTGGCCGGATCGACCGCGATTCCTTCCCCGGACACCTTGTGTCCCAAAACGATACAATCTTGAACCATAAACTGACACTTTTCCCAACTTAAAGCGAGATTAGTGTCCTCGCAACGTTGAAGGACTTTATCAAGATTGTTTAAACAAATTTCAAAGGACGATCCAAAAACAGAAAAATCGTCCATGAAGACTTCCATGAAGTCCTCAATCATCTCGGAATATAGCCGTCATGCACCGTTGAAAGGTGGCGGGGGCATTAAAAAGCCCAAATGGCATCCGCCTATATGAAAATGTCCCATACGGACAAGTAAATGTTGTCTTTTCTTGATCCGAAGGATCAACGGGGATTTGCATGTAGCCGGAGAGGCCATCTATGGTATAAAAGAATTTATGTCCCGCCATTCTTTCCAACATTTGGTCAATGAACGGCAAGGGAAAATGATCTTTTCGGGTGGCTTCGTTAAGTTTCCTATAATCAATGCATACTCGCCACCCCGTCACTTTTCATGTGGGGATTAATTCCCCTTGATCATTCTCCGTCACCGTAGTGCCCCCCTTTTTGGGAACACATTGGACCGGACTAACCCATCGACTATCGAAGATAGGAAAGATTATACCTGCGTCGAGGAGTTTGATTACCTCGCCCTTTACTACCTCTTTCATGTTGGGGTTAAGTCGTCGTTGCGGCTGCACGGAGGGTTTGACTTTATCCTCCATAAAGATGCGGTGTGTGCAAATGGTGGGGCTGATCTCTTTAATGTCGTGAATGGTCCATCCAAATGCACCCTTGTGTTTTTGTAACACCGCAATTAACGCTTTCTCCATTTCTGCTGTCAAAAGCAAAGATATAACAACTGGTAAGAAATTAGGAGGTTGTAAAAAGACATATTTTAAATTAGGAGGCAAGGGTTTAAGTTCCAAAGTCGGAGGCTCCTCGAGAGAGGACTTTGGCTTTGCTTTGCTGTCCCGGTCCAAACCCTCGAACCGGCTCCTTGCCAATAGACATTGTTCTATTTCGGAGGAGTATTCAAATGGCTTGTTCAATGGCTCCTCATCCAAATGTTCATTACCATCTTTTTCCGAAGAGGTTCCCATAGAAGACCTATCACAAAAATCCTCAACAAAAAGATCAATAGAGTCTACGGAATTTAAAAAGTTACAATCCTCCATGGTATTAGACAGGAATTTTATGGAGTTGTATACATTAAACTCTACCTCTTCGTCTTGCAACCGTAGGATAAGCTTACCTTCGTGGACGTCAATGAGAGTCCTACCTGTTGCAAGAAATGCTCGTCCTAGGAGGATCGGTACCGACTCGTCTTCCGCCATATCGAGTACTACAAAATCGGCGGGGAAAATGAACTTGTCCACTTTCACTAAGACAACCTCCACAACCCCTTTTGGCCGGGCAATGGATCTGTCGGCCAACTGGAGCGTCATATTGGTAGGCTTTGGCTCTCCCAAGCCAAGCTTTCTAAACATAGATAAAGGCATTAGATTGATACTAGCACCCAAATCGCATAAAGCTCTCCTAAACTCAACATTACCAATCGTGCAAGGGATAGAAAAACTTCCTAAATCCTTGAGTTTAGGTGGGAGTTTGTTTGTTATGATCGCGGAGCATTCCTCCGTGAGCGCTACCGTTTCATTATGATCTAACTTCCTCTTTTTGGCGAGGATTTCTTTAAGAAACTTCGCATATGTAGGCATTTGTTCCAATGCCTCCGCAAGCGGGATGTTAATGTGAAGTTTCTTAAAAATCTCCAAAAATTTGCCATATTGGTGATCCAATTTTTCCTTTTTAAGTCATTGCGGAAAAGGGAGCTTCGGTACGTAAGCTCCATTTGGATCACATACATTTTTATTTTTATCCGAGGAAGTCATGGGTTTCGGATCTGAACCGGGGTTGCTTACCACATCCAGTTCGTCACTTACCTTTGGAGCAGTTGGAGTCGCCTTTGGAATCGGTGGTTCCAAACCCTTACCACTACGGAGAGTTATCGCTTGTGCGGTCTTCCGGTTCTTTGGTCTCGGGTTTCGTTCGGTGTTAATCGGGAGAAACTCATGTCGTCTCTCTTATCGTTGGCGACTCAATTGGGCCACTTGACGTCCCAAATCCCTGCAAAATGCTTCATTGTTAGCAAGACGGGAAGATATTTCTTTGAGAAGATCAATTACCATAGGGTCTTGCGCATTGCTAAGAGGTTGAAAATTTTGTCCTCCTTGGGCATGAGGGAATTGGCCCGAACCTTGCTCCACGAACTCCTTATGGAGTTCGGATGGGGGGTTTCAACACCTTCTGCTTGTTATCATTAGACAAATTCGGGTGTTGGTGTTGAGGCCTCCATCCGTTGTTATTATTGTTACGGTGGTGATAAGCATTTGAGTTAGGATAGGAGTTATGATAAGAATTATACATTTGTTGCCCCCCTACATAACTTACGCTTTTGGTATCGCCGGCAAAAGGGCTTCTGGCTTGACAATCCTTACCGTGGTGGTCACCACCGCAATGTGAGCACACTAGGACTTGTGCTGTATTCTTGAGGCTCATTTGCGCCATCAGGGCGTCCAGCTTTTTATTCATTTTGACCATGAAGATTTTGGGAGCCTCGTCTTCCATGGAAAAAGTTTGATTTCGCGAGGGTCCGGCAAGCCGATCTTCTTGCTATTGGACACTTTTCCTAGCTAATTCGTGGATGAGCTCATAAGCCTCGCTTGCCGATTTCCAAAACAAATCCCCACCTGCAGCAGAGTCAACGGTTGCACGATTAGCGGGTGTTAATCCATGGTAGAAAGTACTTACTGTTGAAACACCTTTCCACATGATTTTGATTTGACAAAATTATTTGAGTATATGTTTAAAAATATTCTAAAGCACACTAAGTTTAAATGCTTTGATTTATTACAGTAATGTGTTTGTTCAATGTTGAGTTAAATTATTTATAAGACATAAAGACTAAAAGGCTAAAGGCCCAAAGGAAAGTCAAAGGCCCAAGACAACTCGGCCCGTGTAAACAAAACGCTGTCATTGTGGACAAAACGCAGCTCAACATGAAGAAGGATCTGGAAGACTTTCTTTATCTACTTCGGAATGAAGCTGCTGAGTTGGATGACAAAGAGTACAAGACAACAGCTGAGCAAGGAACAACTTCAAGACAAAGTATTTCTACTTTGGGTAAAGTTCAGAAGACACAGAAAGCTGTCTGGAAGACTTTGCCATAAAAGGCGAAACATTCTGCATGTCTGTCTAAAAGCTGCTCAGCACTGACCGAAGACAGAAGATACAATAATCTGATTGGCCAATGGCACTGAGCGTGTACTGAGTGACAACGACATCAAGCCGTTTCCCTCCAACAGTTATTTCGAAATTTGAAATAACCGATACCTCATGTGTCACTATAAATAGGCCTTTCAGTTGCTTCATTCGATGCGGATCTTCAACAAGCCATTACGCTGACCAAATTTCTACTCGAAGAATCTGTGTGAAAAAGCAAAGCAAATACTTACACCAATTTCCATATTACTGTGTAAAAGTCTAGAGTGATTATCCAATCATCTAAAGTGTCTTAGCAATTGTTGTTTAGGACAAACTTATTATCATTTCTAGAATTAGAAAGGAGAGGTTGAGTACTCGGTTATAGTACTCAGCAATAGAATAGGAGTGAGTAGAGGTATAGAGGAAGGTACTCTTGTTATACTCAACTTCTTGTTGTAAAAGGTTTGATGCTCTACCGTTAAAGAGCTCAGTAGAGAATTCGAAAGCTCGGAATGTGTTCCGAGGATAGGACGTAGGCGTAGAGGCCGAACCTGGATAAATCTGCTGAGTAACATCGTTCTAACCTTAAACTCCTTTAATATATATATTGCTTGCTTAAACAAAACTGACCAAGTAAAGAGGTCACACTGAGTTATGTGCATTGAGTATCTGAGTTCAGGAATAGACTTAAGTGCTATCTCCTGACTCAAAGAAAGAAGCTGACTTAGTCACCAGTTGACTAAGCTAGTGTCTTACTTCACTCAGCGCGCTGTGTAATTCCTTTTCAAAGTAAAAGAAGTCAGCCTTAACGTACTAAAATTTTAAATAGTTCCTATCCCCCCCTTGGAACTAACCTGTTACGTTATAAGGGACCAACAAGTGGTATCAGAGACTAAAAGCTCACTGTGAAAGGTTTAACTACCTTGAGCCGATCCCCACTATGGCTGAAAACAGCACTCGGTTTCTCCCAGGAAACCAGACAACTCAGATCTTACCTGAGGGGCTGTCCATTACTCGGCCTCCCCTATTCTTCGGGTCTAACTACACCTTCTGGCAGAATAGGATGAAAAACTTTATTCAGGCAACAAATATGAGTGCATGGCTTTCAATAGTCCAAGGCCCATTTGTTCCTGTTGAAGTTGTGGCTGGCCAAATAGTTGTCAAAGCTGAGGCCAAATGGACAGAAGATGATCTCAAGAAGCTACAAAACCACGTTTCGGCTATAAACATGCTTCACTGTGCGCTTGATGCTGTAGAATATAACAAGATTTCAGGTTGTGAGTCAGCGCAAGAGACCTGGAAGAAGCTGGAGGTCACCTACGAAGGAACCAACAAAGTGAAGGAGTCTAAGGTGAACCAGCAGATAAGACTATACGAGCTGTTCGAAATGAATGATGATGAAGGAATCTCTGACATGAATGCAAGGTTTACAAACATCATCAACGAGCTCAAGAGACTTGGGAAGATCTTCACTGAGGAAGAACAAGTCAAGAAGATTCTTAGGAGTCTTCCTAAAAACTGGCAAGCAAAGAAGACCGCTGTTGAGGAAGCTCAAGACTTAACCACCTATAAGTATGATGAACTCATCGGCTCACTGCTGACCCATGAGATCTCGATGAAGAATTTCGAGGTGAAGGAAAAGTCTGAAGATAAGAAGCAAAAGTCTCTTGTCATGAAAGCTGACTCCACTGATGGAAGCTCAACAGACGATGAAGAGATGGCTATGTTTACCAGAAAGATGAAAAGGCTGTTAAAAAAGAATGACAAATATTCTAAGAAGCCTTATAAAAAGTTTGATAAGTACAAAGCTGACTCCAGCGACAAGAAGGACAGCTCAAAGCCCATTACTTGCTTTGAATGTCATCAAACTGGTCATATCAAGTCAAGCTGTCCCTCGCTGAGGAAAGAAAGAAAGAACGGCAAGAAGGCAATGCTGGCAACCTGGAGTGATAGTGATAATTCATCATCATCTGAAGTTGATGCCACTGAGTCAGCGAAGATTTGTTTCATGGCTGATGAACTTGCTAAGCCATGTGTTTCTGAGCATGCTGACCCCTCCATTGCATCTGACGATGAGGAACATTCAACTGAGGTAATATCACTCCCCTTCCTCGGAAATGAAATGGTTAATGCCCTGAGTGACCTCTACACACTTGTCAAAAAGTGTAATAAAAAGGTTAGAGCACTCAGCAGGCGATGTGACGAGGTTGAGGAGGTCAAACTGAGTGAGCTTCGATATCTTCTTCAGGACAACTCAGATTTGCATAGTAACATTGGAATTATGCAAAAGTTTGTCTCTGAGGTCCAATCAGATTCTAAGAAACTGAGAAAGGACGTCACATCCATTCAGAACCAACTAAAGGTTCTAAACAAAAGAAATATTCCTCTGAATACTCAATACCGAAGTACTGGTCAGCAGAGATGGAATCCTCAGCGGAATGTCCAGTGTGACTTCTGTGGGAAGAAAGGACACACCACAAAGGTGTGCTGGCACGCTCAGCACTGGGGTGCTGACCAGTCAGTGAGACATCCTAAATGGAAGGTCAGCTGTGACTTCTGTGGAAAGAATGGCTATACTGCCCAAGTATGCCGCCATAAAATAAAACATGATGCTTTACCTGTTGAACCTAACAAGCAAGGACCCAAAAAGAATCGGGTACCTAAAAGTAACTAGTTACATTGCAGGTAAGCATGAGGTGTGCTGAGAAGTCAAAGATATGGTATATTGACAGCGCATGCTCGAGGCATATGACTGGTGATGAAACTCAGTTCATCACATTTGAGCGTAAACGAGGAGGAAGCGTAAGTTTTGGAGACAACAAAAAGGGTAAGATAGTAGGGTTAGGAACCATTGGAGGTAATCCTACTATTGAGTCTGTCTCCCTAGTCAGCGGACTCAAATATAACTTACTCAGCGTAGCTCAGCTATGTGACAATGGGAGAAAAGTTATATTTGATGACACTGGATGTAAAATATTCGAGGGTAAGACTAATGAGTTAATTTTAACTGCCCCTCGCATTGATAATGTCTTCATGCTAAACTTAGAGAAAAAGTTTTCAAAAACTGTATGCTTAGTATCAAAGGAAGAAAATTCCTGGCTATGGCACATGAGACTTGGTCATGTAAGCATGGACCTCCTGGCCAAATTAGCAAGAAAGCAATTGGTTGAGGGACTGCCAGAACTTAAATTTGAAAAAGATCAACTATGCCACGCTTGCCAAGCTGGAAAACAAACCAAACAATCTTTTCATAGCAAAAACATTGTCTCAACTAAGCGTCCATTAGAGTTACTACACTTGGATCTCTTCGGTCCAGTCCAGCCGCTGAGTTTGGGTGGAAGAAGATTTTCCTTGGTCATTGTAGATGACTTTTCTCGGCACCTTTGGATCATCTTGCTGAGTAAAAAGGATGAGACCTTTGAGACATTTTCAAATTTGGTTAGAAAACTTGAAAATGATAAAGACCTAAAATTGGCTCCATCCGAAGTGATAATGGTGGAGAATTAAAAAACCAACAGTTTGTTGAATTCTATGAAGCCAGCGGCATTGACCATAATTTTTCTGCTCCCAGAATGCCTCCACAAAATGGGGTTGTTGAAAGGAAGAACAGAACCTTGGTTGAAATAGCTAGGACAATGCTGAGTGAGCATAGGCTTCCAAAGTACTTTTGGGGAGAAGGTGTCAACACAGCGTGCTACATTCTTAATAGGGCTCTTGTTAGACCTATACTAAAGAAAACCCCCTACGAACTTTGGAAAGGACGAAAGCCCAACATTGGATACTTTCATGCCTTTGGCTGTAAATGTTTTATTTTGAATACTAGAGATAGCTTAGCTAAGTTTGACTCAAAAGCTGATGAAGCTATCTTCTTAGGCTACTCAACAAACAGCAAAGCATACAGAGTTTTCAATAAACGAACTCAAGTTTTAGAAGAGTCAGTACATGTAGAGTTCGACGAAACTAACCCTGCAGGTAGATACCAGTCGCTCACCGAGGATGATCCACACTCAGCACCCGCTGGCCAAGAAACAACTACTGAGTTGTTTCCTCAAGGGCTGACCAAAGGTAAAGGTAAAGGTGAAACTCAAATTACCTTCACTGACCAATCTACATCTGCAGAGATTGTTGAAACACAGCCAGCGCAAGACATCAATCTACCAAAGGAGATTAGAATACCAAGAGGCCACTCAGAAAGTGCTATTCTTGATGCCGCTGAGAATACCCTGATGACAAGAAATCAACTCATGAGATACCTCAGCAACGTAGCATTCGTCTCAATCCAGGAACCAAAGAATTTCGCTGAAGTTGAGTATGATGAATTCTGGATGAATGCAATGCAAGAAGAACTTGATCAATTCAGACGAAATGAAGTATGGGATCTAGTGCCAAAACCAAGAAGCCAGAAGACCATAGGAACAAGATGGGTCTTCCGCAACAAGCTGGATGAACAAGGGAACATGGTCAGAAACAAAGCAAGACTTGTAGCTCAGGGCTACAGTCAGCAAGAAGGTATTGACTACGGTGAGACCTTTGCCCCAGTGGCAAGGGTAGAGGCTATTAGAATTTTATGTGCATATGCATCTTATATGAACTTTAAATTATTTCAAATGGATGTTAAGAGTGCATTTCTTAATGGAGTTGTAAACGAGGAAGTCTATGTTAATCAACCTCCAGGGTTTGAGGACCCTAAGTTCCCAAACCACGTTTATAAACTAAAAAAGGCTCTGTACGGCCTCAAGCAAGCACCACATGCTTGGTATAAGAGGCTGACCAATTTCCTGCTGACTAGAAATTACGTCAGAGGCAAAGCTGATACAACCTTATTCATTAAGAGGAAGGGTAAAGATACCCTGTTGGCTCAGATTTATGTGGATGATATCATTTTTGGTGCCACTAACGAGTCAATGTGCAAGGAATTTAGCAAGCAAATGCAGACTGAGTTTGAAATGTCAATGATGGGAGAACTCAACTTCTTCCTTGGACTTCAAATCAAACAAGGAAAGAATGGCATCTTCATAAGTCAAGCTAAATATGCCAAGGAGATATTGAAGAAATATGATCTTGAAAACTGCAAGCCAATATCTACTCCTATGGGCACTGACACTGTCCTATGTGCTGACGAGAATGGTAAGTCGGTAGACAGTAAATTGTATCGAGGTATGATAGGCTCTCTACTTTACTTAACAGCAAGTAGACCGGACATTCAGTTCTTAGTATGCTACTGTGCTAGATATCAATCTAACCCTAAGGAATCTTATTACATAGTTGTAAAAAGAATCCTTAGATATTTGCAAAGCTCAGTGAACGCAGGTTTATGGTATCCCAACACGCATGATTTCACACTCGTTGGATACACTGACGCTGACTATGGATGAGACAAGCTTGAACGAAAAAGCACCTCTGGAGGATGCCACTTCCTAGGGAGCTGTCTTGTATCCTGGTTTAGCAGGAAGCTGCGTCAGTAGCCTTGTCTACCACTGAAGCTGAGTACATTGCTGCTGGAAGCTGTGTTGCTCAAGTCCTATGGATTAAGCAACAGCTTGAAGACTATGGTTTTCAAACAAAGACAATTGAGGTCAAATGTGACAACAAAAGTGCAATTGATCTATCAAAAAACCCAATTCAGCACAGCAGGATGAAGCATGTCAGCATCAGACATCACTTCATTAGAGACCATATACTCAAGGGTGAGATCAAGCTGACCTATGTTCCAACAGATGAGCAGCTTGCGGATATCTTCACAAAGCCACTGGCTCGTGAGCAGTTCAGCATACTGAGAGAAGCCATTGGTATGTTTAATCCTCTTTGTTGAAACACCTTTCCACATAATTTTGATTTGACAAAATTGTTTAAGTATAATCCAAAATACATATTCTAAACACACTAAGTTTAAATGCTTTGATTTATTCTACTAATGTGTTTATTCAATGTTGAGTTATAAATGTTATAAGTCATAAGGATTGAAAGGCCCAAGCCCAATACGGAAGCCAAGGCCCAAGTCAAACAACTCAGTACACTCGGCCCGCGTATGTCAAGACGTTGCCGTTTTGAACAAAACGCAACTCAGCAAACGGAAGGATCTAGAAGACCTTCGGGAACAACTTCAAGATGAAGCTGCTGAGTAGTCTCGACAAACGTACAAGACAGCAGCTGGCGAAGGAAAACTTCCAGACAAAGTGTTTCCTCTTTTGGCAAAGTTCAGACGACACGGTTGATAGCTCCCATTTGTATAGGGTTTTTAGGCCCCTTTTAGCTTCCTTTTGCTTTATTTCCTTTCAGTTTTATTATTGTTTTGTTATCTTTTAGTTAGAATTAGTAATTTCTCTTATTTTTGGCATTTTTTGTGTTTTCAGGTGTTTTTGGGCCTATTTGAGCATTCCCGAACCAGACCGAGCCTTTTGGAGCAATTCTGGACAATTCAGGGACCGTCGGAGCACTTTTGGGACTCGCCAGGGACCATTAGAGCATATTTTGGAAGCCTAGGGACCAAAACGGATAAAAACCAGAGTTCTGCCCCATTTTGGCACTTGTCTCGACGAGACACAAAAGCGTCTCGGCGAGACAAGGCCTGTCTCGACGAGACACATAAGTGTCTCGACGAGACAGGTCCTCGTCTCGACGAGACACTGCCTTTCTCGACGAGACGAGGAAGGGAGAGGCGTTTCCCTTGCTGGAATGTCGAACTATTATGCCCAAAAAGCCCCTGTTAATATAGAAAACGACCTTTGTACCCCCGGAGACACTAGGGTTTCGCCCTATCTCTATAAATAGGGAGCTCCTCTCAGTTATTCGGGGACGGATTCCTTAAGAGCCGTCGTAATGTAGAGTTTTTAGCTTTTTATTTCCTTGCTTTCTAGATTAGGTTTACTTTCAGTTTTGTCTTTCCTTTTAAGAACGATTGATGGGGGAAGCGCTTGATCTTCTATTTTGTAATTGGAATCGACAAACGGGTTCTAGATTTCTTCTCTCTTTCCCTTTTGTCTCTTACCTTTATATTCAATTGAAGCTCTTTTCCATTACTCCTATTGCTATGATTGGTTTGTCTATGAACTGATCCCCATCCAATTTGGGATGGGGATGAAATTGATTGTATGAATATGTATGATTAGGGATTTAGGACCTTTGATTGATCAGTTTATGCATGCTTAATGCCTAGATATTGTTAGGAACAGGATTTATGCTAGAATGAACATTGATAATGATCAACTAGCCTGTTTA
This sequence comes from Euphorbia lathyris, assembly GCF_963576675.1. Lineage (NCBI taxonomy): Eukaryota > Viridiplantae > Streptophyta > Magnoliopsida > Malpighiales > Euphorbiaceae > Euphorbia > Euphorbia lathyris. The sequence goes on from NC_088911.1 coordinate 60,487,088, forward strand.
TGTATATAATGTGCCTAATGCCTGTGACCCTGACATTAAATAGGATTATAGATAGATGAGAACCTGACCACGGAATTGTCTATGCTGAATCTATGTAAACTTGACCTCGCTAGAGACCACTAGGAGTGCGGCTTCGTGGCTGGGCTACGGCTTTAGCCTTAGTTGCCAATGAACCTAATGCTTTGCATGACCTAGGGTATATGCCTAATCAAGCCGTCACCCAAATGCATGTGAATAGGAAGGACAATACTGATCATATTAGTCTTTCACTTAGGGCAATTACCATCAAATCACTGGTAAAACATAATTCTGAACTCCCTAAACCCATACATAAGATTTAATCAAAGGATTCCTCAGCCTAGATTGTCCACCTTCTACCCTGTCAATTGTTCGCTTTATCTTATTATTGCTTTCAATTTAGTTATTTAGTTATTCCAAACCCAAACCTTTATTCAAACTCTCTAAACAATTAATCATACTCGTTAGATTTACTAGTTATAACGAATAGTCTTTGTGGTTCGATCTCGTGCTTAGCACAATATTACTTGTTGCGATAGGATACACTTGTCCTATTAAATGCTATATACTTTACGAGCATCAACAGTATGCTGTCCAGTTGACCTTACCATAAAAGGAGAGACCATCTGCTGAGCTGACCGAGGACAGAAGATACACGATTGTGATTGGCCGAGAGCTCTGAGCAAGTCAGGATGACAACGACATATAGTCGTTTCCCTCCAACGGTTATTTCGAAATTCGAAATGACCGACGCCCAGGCGTCTCTATAAATAGTGCCATCATAAGCTTCACAAGATACAGAACTTGATCAAGCAGTTACGCTGACCAAATTTCTACACAAGTTCTGCAAGCAAGAAGCAAAGCAAATCTTACACTACAATTTCTTATATCTGTGTAAAAGTCTAGAGTGATTGTTAAATCGTCTAAAGTGTCTTAGCACATCTTTGTATTAGGACAAAACACTTATCATTTCTAGAGATAGAAAGGAGAGGCTGAGTACTCGGTTTTAAGTACTCAGCGAGAGATTAGGATTGAGTAGAAGTATAGATGAAGGTACTCTTGTCATACTCAGTTGCTGATATTGTAAAAGGTTTGAGGCTCTACCTTTAAAGAGCTCAGTAGAGGATTTGAAATCTCGAAACGTGTTCCGGGGACAGGACGTAGGCTTAGAAGAAGCCGAACCTGGATAAATCTGCTGAGTGAAGTATTTCTTACCTTTAACTCCTTATTTATATTGCTTGCTTTAAATAATCAAAACTGACCAAGTAAAGATGTCAAATTGAGTTGTGCGCGTTGAACGTCTGAGCTCAGGAATAGACTCTAAGTGCTATCTCCTGACTCAAGCTAAGAAACTGACCTAGTCACCTGTTGACTAAGCCAGTATCTTGTTGTTTACTCAGCGCCGCTGTTAAAACCTTTTTCTTTAGAAAAAGAAGTCTGCCCTAATTGCGAAAAAAGTTTAAATAGTTCCTAACCCCCCCTTGGAACTATACTTGCAACCTTACAAGGGACCAACAAGTAGTATCAGAGCTTAAAAGCTCACTCTAAAAGGTCTAACAACCTTGAGCTAATCCCTACCATGGGCGAAAACAGCACTCAGTTTCTCCCTGGAAACCAAACAACTCAAATACTGCTTGAGGGGCTGTCCATTACTAGGCCTCCCCTATTCTTCGGGTCAAACTATACCTTCTGGAAGAATAGGATGAAGAACTTCATTCAGGCTACAAACATGAGTGCCTGGCTATCTATAGTCCAAGGCCCATTTGTACCTGTCGAGGTTGTGGCTGGCCAAACAGTTGTAAAAGCTGAGGCCAAATGGATAGAGGATGATCTTAAGAAGCTCCAAAACCATGCTTCGGCTATCAATATGCTTCATTGTACGCTCGATGCTACAGAATATAATAAAATCTCAGGTTGTGAGTCGGCACAAGAGATCTGGAGAAAGCTGGAAGTCACCTACGAGGGAACAAATAAAGTAAAAGAATCCAAGGTGAATCAGCAGATGAGACTGTACAAGCTGTTCGAGATGAACAATGATGAGGGCATTTCAGACATGAATGCAAGGTTTACCAACATCATTAATGAGCTCAAGAGACTTGGGAAAATCTTCACTGAGGAAGAACAAGTCAAAAAGATTCTCAGGAGTCTTCCTAAAGACTGGCAAGCAAAGAAGACAGCAGTTGAGGAAGCTCAGGATTTAACCACCTACAAATATGACGAACTCATCGGTTCATTGCTGACCCATGAGATATCCATGAAAAACTTTGAGGTGAAGGAAAAATCTGAAGACAAGAAGCAGAAGTCACTTGTCATGAAAGCTGACTCCACTGACGGGAGTTCAACTGACGATGATGAGATGGCTATGTTCACAAGGAAGATGAAAAGGCTATTCAAGAAGAGTGACAAATACTCTAAAAAGCCTTACAGAAAGTTTGATAAGTATAAGGCTGACTCAAGTGACAGCAAATACAGAAAGGACATCTCAAAGCCCATTACATGCTTTGAGTGCCATCAAACTGGCCATATTAAGTCAAACTGCCCCACGCTGAGGAAAGACAAGAAAAGTGGGAAGAAGGCAATGGTGGCTACTTGGAGCGACAGCGATGAGTCTTCGTCCACAGAAACTGAGGCCACCGAGTCAGCGAAGATATGCTTCATGGCTGATGAACTTACTGAGCCATGCGTCTCTGAGCATGCTGACCCATCCATCGCATCAGATGATGAAGAGCAATCAAATGAGGTAATTTCTCTTCCACAGCTCAGAAACGATATGGTTAATGCCCTGAGTGATCTCTATACACTTGTCAAAAAGTGTAATAAAAAAGTTAGAGCACTCAGCGGGCGCTGTGACGAAGTGGAAGAGGTCAAACTGAGTGACCTCAGATTCCGTCTTCAGGACAATTCAACTCTGCATGATAACATGAAAATCATGCATGAGTATGTCTCTGAAGTCCAGTCAGTTTCAAAGAAACTGAGGAAGGACGTCACAACCATCCAGAACCAACTAAAGGTTCCTAAGAAAAATAACATTCCTCTGAGAACTCAGTACCAATGTACTAAGCAGAGATGGAATCCCCAGCGAAAAGTCCAGTGTGACTTTTGTGGGAAGTTAGGACACACCACTAAGGTGTGCTGGCACGCTCAGCACTAGGGGTACTGACAAGTCAGTAAAAAATCCTAAACAGAAGGTCAGTTGTGACTTCTGTGGAAAGAATGGCCATACTGTCAATGTATGTCGCCATAAAATAAAATATGATGCTATACCTGTTGCACCTAACAAGTCAGGACCCAAAAAGAATTGGGTACCTAAAAGTAACTAGTTACAATGCAGGTAAGCCTGAGATGTGCCGAGAAGTCAAAGATGTGGTATATTGACAGCGCATGCTCAAGGCATATGACGGGTGATGAAACTCAGTTCATCACGTTTGAATGTAAACGAGGAGGGAGCGTAAGTTTTGGAGACAACAAGAAGGGTAAGATAGTAGGCTCAGGAACCATCGGAGGTAATCCTACTATTGAATCTGTCTCCCTAGTCAGCGGACTCAAATATAACTTACTCAGCGTAGCTCAGCTATGTGACAATGGGAGAAAAGTTATATTTGATGCTACTGGATGTAAAATATACGAGGGTAAAACAAATGAGTTAATTTTAACTGCCCCTCGGATAGATAATGTCTTCATGCTAGATTTAGAGAAAAAGTTTTCAAAAACTGTGTGCTTAGTAACAAAGGAAGAAAATTCCTGGCTATGGCACAGGAGACTTGGTCATGTAAGCATGGACCTCCTGGCCAAACTAGCAAGAAAGCAATTGGTTGAGGGACTGCCTGAACTTAAATTTCAAAAAGATCAATTATGCCACGCTTGCCAAGCTGGAAAACAAACCAAACAATCTTTTCACAGTAAAAATATTGTCTCAACTAAACGTCCGTTAGAGTTACTACACTTGGATCTCTTTGGTCCAGTCCAGTCGCTGAGTCTGGGTGGAAGAAGATTTTCCTTGGTCATTGTAGATGACTTCTCTCGGTATACGTGGGTTATCTTGCTGACCGGCAAGGATGAGACTTTTGAGATATTTTCAAATTTGGTTAGAAAAATTGAAAATGAAAAAGACCTAAAATTAGCTCATATCCGTAGTGATAACGGTGGAGAATTCAAAAACCAAAAGTTTGTTGAATTGTGTGAAGCCAGCGGCATTGACCATAATTTTTCTGCTCCTAGAACACCTCAGCAAAATGGGGTTGTAGAAATGAAGAACAGAACTCTAGTTGAAATAGCCAGGACAATGCTGGATGAGCATAGGCTTCCAAAGTATTTTTGGGGAGAGACTGTTAACACAGCATGCTACATTCTTAATAGGGCTCTAGTTAGACCTATACTCAAGAAAACCCCCTATGAACTTTGGAAAGGACGAAAGCCCAACATTGGATACTTTCGTGCCTTTGGCTGTAGATGTTTTATTTTAAATACCAAAGATAGCTTAGCAAAGTTTGATTCAAAAGCTGATGAGGCTATCTTTTTGGGCTACTCAACAAACGGCAAAGCATACAGAGTTTTTAATAAACGAACTCAAGTTTTAGAAGAGTCTATACATGTAGAGTTTGATGAAACTGACCCTGCAGGTAGATACCAGCCGCTGACCGAAGATGATCCACACTCAGTAACCATTGCTGACCCAGAACCAGCTACTGAGTCATTCACAAAAAGGCTGACCAAGAGTAAGAGTGAACCTAAGATTACTTTTACTGACCCATCTACTTCTGCAGAGATTGTTGAAACACAGACAGCACAAGACACAAATCTACCCAAAGAAGTAAGGATCCCAAGAGGGCACTCAGAAAGTGCAATCCTTGATTCTGCTGGGAATACCCTGATGACGAGGAATCAACTCAGGAAGTACCTCAGCAATGTTGCCTTCGTCTCAGTACAAGAACCGAAGAATTTCGCTGAAGCTGAGTACGATGAATTCTGGATGAACGCAATGCAAGAGGAGCTCGATCAATTAAGAAGAAACGATGTATGGGAGCTAGTACCTCATCTAAAGAGTCAAAAGACCATCGGAACAAGATGGGTCTTCAAGAACAAGATGGATGAACAAGGAAACGTAGTCAGGAACAAGGCAAGGCTTGTAGCTCAGGGCTACAGTCAGCAAGAAAGTATTGACTACGGTGAGACCTTTGCCCCAGTGGCAAGGCTAGAGGCAATTAGAATTCTATGTGCATATGCATCTTACATGAATTTTAAATTATTCCAAATGGATGTCAAAAGTGCATTTCTTAATAGAGTTATAAACGAGGAAGTTTATGTGAATCAACCTCCAGGTTTTGAGGACCCTAAGTTCCTAAACCATGTTTACAAACTCAAAAAGGCTCTGTACGGCCTCAAGCAAGCACCACGTGCTTGGTATGAGAGGCTGACCAGTTTCCTGCTGACTAGAAATTACGTCAAGGGTAAAGCTGATACAACCTTATTCATTAAGAAAAAGGGTAAAGATACCCTGCTGGCCCAAATTTATGTTGATGATATAATATTTGGTGCAACTAACGAATCAATGTGCAAGGAGTTTAGAAAACAAATGCAGACTGAGTTTGAAATGTCCATGATGGGAGAACTCAACTTCTTCCTCGGTCTTCAAATTAAACAAGGAAAGAATGGCATCTTCATCAGTCAAGCCAAATATGCCAAGGAGATATTAAAGAAATATGACTTGGAGAATTGCAAGCCAATATCCACTCCTATGGGCACTGACACTATCCTCTGCGCTGACGAGAATGGTAAGTCTGTAGACAGCAAATTATATCGAGATATGATAGGCTCTCTACTTTACTTAACAGCCAGTAGACCGGACATTCAGTTTTCACTATGCTACTGTGCTAGATATCAATCTAACCCTAAGGAATCTCATTACATTGTTGTAAAAAGAATCCTTAGATACTTGCAAAGCTCAGTAAACGCAGGTTTGTGGTATCCAAATACTCATGATTTTACACTCATTGGATACACTGACGCTGACTATGGACGAGATAAGCTGGAACGAAAAAGCACCTCTGGAGGATGCCACTTCTTAGGAAGCTGTCTTGTATCCTGGTTCAGCAAAAAGCAGGCGTCAGTAGCCTTGTCTACCACTGAAGCTGAGTACATTGTTGCTGGTCATTGTGTTACTCAAGTCCTATGGATTAAGCAACAGCTTGAAGACTATGGTGTTCAAACGAAGACAATTGAAGTCAAGTGTGACAACAAAAGTGCAATTGATCTTTCCAAGAACCCAATTCAACACAGCAGAATGAAGCATGTCAGCATCAGACATCACTTCATTAGAGACCATGTACTCAAGGGTGAGATCAAGCTGACCTTTGTCCCAACGAACGAACAACTTGCGGATATCTTCACGAAGCCACTGGCTCGTGAGCAGTTCAGCATACTGAGAGAAGCAATTGGTATGTTTAATCCTCTTCAGTAAATTCCTGTGCTAAATGAATATGAATGCTGAGTGAATTACTATGCTGAATGATTGATTGTTTGCTGAGTAACTCATCGAAACTGACTGAACATCAAATACTGAGTAACTTGCACACTGAGTAAATTAGTTTAAACTTAAACTTTAAAATCATCCGTAAATGCATTACTGACCACTCAGAATATCAAACGCTTGACATTCTAAATACTGAGTGTTAGATCCGTTAACATAAATGCAAAGCACGCGTATAGTCCTAGGATGACGTATTCGCCGTATGTGTCATAAATGCCAGGATCCTTGTCGGTACATGATCCCAAGGCAAAACTGACACATGGATTCGATTAAGATCCACACCGTTCACTCCGCCTATAAATTATGGGAAATTCCCCATCTTTTATTCTTTACGCTTAATCATTCTAAGGCAAAGAATTCTTTCTCTCTTAAATTCCTCTAACCACTTCCTATCTTCGAACTATGACTAAGATATCCTACAATGTCTCCGGTGCCGGGCACGAAAAGTCCAGCTCCGATGAACCTTCACGAAACCCTTCTACACCGAGCAAGGGTAAAACTGGCCAAACTTCTGGCCAAGGGAAAGTTGTTAAGATCAGGACCTACTCCAAGGTCTTCGAAAATGTCCGCGAATGGAAGGTTGAGCCCTCCAGATGGGTTTCTGAGCATTTCGTACAACATGAACAGCCATTTGCCGAATGGATTTCCAAGAATGAATGGACTAGGCTGTTCTCTGTCAGGGATGAAACTTATCCTGACCTAGTGAGGGAGTTTTACCACAACCTCAAGGTTGCCAGTGACTCCACCGACTACCTATGCACTGAAGTAAGAGGCAAAACCATCTTCATCAACCCTTTGTACATAGGAAACCTTCTCCAACTGAAAACTGAGGGAGTAAGGCTGAGAAAATCGGGAGATCATGACAAGACAAACTATGTACACAGTTTTTGCAAACCTAATGGCTACTCAGGAGAAGTCTCAGCTTCTTCGATGGGTCAGCACCAGAAAATGGCTCACTACCTGCTGAGTTATTTTATTTACCCGAAGATCAACTGCACTACATCAGCAACAAACTTTGAATAGTGCTTCATATGGCACATGCTGACGTACACCCCCATCAACATGCCGGTCTTCTTAGTTGCTGGGTTCCTACGCAGCACGGGTACGATGAGACTTGGGTCACTCATAACTAGGATCCTCATTGACCACAAGATTGACCTCCAAGGTGAGGAATCTTACCGAGGATCTGAGATAACAGCATCCTCACTGAGGGCGCTGAAGTTTGGACAGCCTTTGAAGAAAGGTAAAGTTGCTGCTGCTGCTGATGCTTGCCAAGCTGAGGAAACTGCTGAGCCAAAGAAAGGGCGAAGAACTAAGGCCCCAGCTTCCCGCAAGAGGAAAACTGCTGAGACTCCTACTCCAAACGTTGAGTCTCCAGCAAAGAAGCAGAAGTCAGTTGGCAAGTCAGCTGAGAAAAGAAACAAGCAAGATGAGCCTGGCACTGAGGAAGCTGCTGAGCTACCTCAGAAGAAGCAGAAGTCTTCAACACTGGCACCTCTAGAAGCCATACCGACAGACTTCATTGTATCGGGTGATTCTCACTTCACCCAGTGTCAAGGTACCAATGTTGAGTCTGAGGAACCTGAGGTCTAGTTAGATGACCACTTCATCTCCCAAGTTGAGGAAGAACTTGATGGAGATAGTACTGAGGAAGAAGATGAAGAAGCCAGCGGTCATGATGACGTTGAGGATTCTGAGGAAACTGCCAGCGAAATTGAAGCTGAGGATGCTAATACTGGGTTAGCTTGTGGAGATGTGCATGTCGACACTGAGTTGGTTGCAGGAGTTGAGCAAGTACTTGACCAACACACTGTTGATCAAGTTGAAGAGCAAGCTGACCAGCTTCATACTGAGCAACAGGAATCCTTCCCTACTCACTCAGGAGAACCTGCCCATACTGACACTCCACCTCGTAGAAGGCAAAAGTTGGTCAAGGCCAGTGAGAAGATAGTCAGTGAACTTCCTGTGCAACTTCCAACTCTTCCTGACCTTGTCCTATCCAAAACAACTAAGGACCCTTCTACTGTTCAACTGAAATTTTTCAAACGGCAATCAACTTCCTCTACTTCAGCGCCGTTGGAAAAACAAGCCTCTGTTTCTTCTCAACAGGAACATGCCGACCATAACACTTCAACCACTTCAACCAGTCAGGTTGAACCGTCCACTGTTCATGCTGTCTCCTCAAGTATGGTGCTGACTCCCCATCCTTCCGCACTCAGCACAGACAGTGTTCGGGTTATTACTTCCACAACCAATCTCTCTACTGATCAATCAACAATTCCTCCGACTCAAGTGCAGATTGAGCAAACTCATCCAGTCACTGACCAGGGTACTCCTTTTACTCCACTTCCTTCTGGTCATACTGATGTCCATCTGAATGCCACTGAGTCCGGCAAAAAGCTCATTGACTCAGTGCAAGCACTTATTAACGATCTTCAACATTCCGTTTCGCCTGCTGCTGGATCTTCAATTCCTGAGACCACTCAGCTCTCCCAGGTCACTCTGCTTCTCAACGAAGTCAAGGGACTCAAGGATCAGCTGAATGTTGTCTTGTCCTTCCAAACCCAGCAAGCTAAGTAGGATTCCCTTGCCAAGTTGGCAGAGATACAGCTGACAACAGTTCAACATCTGAACTCTCTCCATCACCAAGTCCAGAAGTTGTCTGCTGTGAACACTGACTACGCCACTTCCTCTGAACTCAAAATGCTCTTTGCTCAGCTTCATACTGAGCAACTCAAGACCAATGAGCAAATGGTGTCATACAGTCAGTGCTCCGTTGAGCAAATCGATGAGTCCATCAGGCTACTTAACCTAAACAAGCAAGAGATGGATACTGATGTGTTAAAGCAGAATGAGTTGTTGTCTCTCGCACAACAATCTTTCAACCACATCCGTCACAACAATATCCAGCGTCATCATTATGACTCAGCTCTCTTGAAGACATTCCACCAAATTTTTGCTGGCCTCTCTGAAGCACTCCTCTAGCAAGCCAAAGCTCAAGCTTTCAGTGTAAATATGCTCAGTGCTGCTGATCTTCGAGTACCAGTCGAAGTATCAGCTGATGGAGTTGCCATTTTTGATGGCGTAAATGAGAGTGCTGAGAAGCTTAAGGAGCTTTCTCAAGAACTGACTAGAGCCGTGTTAACCGATGCATTCAAGCTCCCTGAAGTTGACAAAACGGGGGAGAAAGCGCAAGCAGCTAGAGCTCAGCACGAGCGACGTCAGTATGAGCGAAGTCAGTCTTCACAACACAAGAAAAAGAAATAGATAGGCTAGCTCAGTATACAGTTTTAACCTTTTGTTGCCATATCTTTTTATGTGTTGCTGTGTAATGAATGACTTCCATAAATATATCATATCCTTATCTTCATCATCTTCAAATCTTAAGTTATGATATATATTGCTAAATACTGAGTTATGGAGTATCTTCAATTGAATCAGCCATGCTTAACACTTGTAAAATTATTTGACTAAATCAAATGCTGATAACATGTTTGACATTGACCTATGTGTTTATAAAACATTCTTATAAGAACTCATTGAACAAAAAAATTACTCAGCGCGCTCTATATGATTAAACCTTCCGCTTAATACTGAGTAGATAGAATATGTTGAAATAGCTGACCTATAATCTGAAAACTGACCTTAAATTTACTCATGTAAACCCTTACAAGTTTCAAGTAAAACTTAAGTCAGTAGCTCAACCCTTACGGGGGAGTTTGCTAAATTATACTAGGTCAACTATCATGGGGGAGCTCATACTGAGTTCCTTGCTGAATAGTTTTGCCAACATCAAAATGGGGGAGTTTGTTGAAACACCTTTCCACATAATTTTGATTTGACAAGATTGTTTAAGTATAATCCAAAATACATATTCTAAACACACTAAGTTTAAATGATTTGATTTATTCTACTAATGTGTTTGTTCAATGTTGAGTTATAAATGTTATAAGTCATAAGGATTGAAAGGCCCAAGCCCAATACGGAAGCCAAGGCCCAAGTCAAACAACTCAGTACACTCGGCCCGCGTATGTCAAGACGTTGCCGTTTTGAACAAAACGCAACTCAGCAAACGGAAGGATCTAGAAGACCTTCGGGAACAACTTCAAGATGAAGCTGCTGAGTAGTCTCGACAAACGTACAAGACAGCAGCTGGCGAAGGAAAACTTCCAAACAAAGTGTTTCCTCTTTTGGCAAAGTTCAGACGACACAGTATGCTGTCCAGTTGACCTTACCATAAAAGGAGAGACCATCTGCTGAGCTGACCGAGGACAGAAGATACACGATTGTGATTGGCCGAGAGCTCTGAGCAAGTCAGGATGACAACGACATATAGTCGTTTCCCTCCAACGGTTATTTCGAAATTCGAAATGACCGACGCCCAGGCGTCTCTATAAATAGTGCCATCATAAGCTTCACAAGATACAGAACTTGATCAAGCAGTTACGCTGACCAAATTTCTACACAAGTTCTGCAAGCAAGAAGCAAAGCAAATCTTACACTACAATTTCTTATATCTGTGTAAAAGTCTAGAGTGATTGTTAAATCGTCTAAAGTGTCTTAGCACATCTTTGTATTAGGACAAAACACTTATCATTTCTAGAGATAGAAAGGAGAGGCTGAGTACTCGGTTTTAAGTACTCAGCGAGAGATTAGGATTGAGTAGAAGTATAGATGAAGGTACTCTTGTCATACTCAATTGCTGATATTGTAAAAGGTTTGAGGCTCTACCTTTAAAGAGCTCAGTAGAGGATTTGAAATCTCGAAACGTGTTCCGGGGACAGGACGTAGGCTTAGAAGAAGCCGAACCTGGATAAATCTGCTGAGTGAAGTATTTCTTACCTTTAACTCCTTATTTATATTGCTTGCTTTAAATAATCAAAACTGACCAAGTAAAGATGTCAAATTGAGTTGTGCGCGTTGAACGTCTGAGCTCAGGAATAGACTCTAAGTGCTATCTCCTGACTCAAGCTAAGAAACTGACCTAGTCACCTGTTGACTAAGCCAGTATCTTGCTGTTTACTCAGCGCCGCTGTTAAAACCTTTTTCTTTAGAAAAAGAAGTCTGCCCTAATTGCGAAAAAAGTTTAAATAGTTCCTAACCCCCCCTTGGAACTATACTTGCAACCTTACAAGGGACCAACACTCTTCACTAAATTCCAGTTCTAAATATAGATTCATGCTGAGTGAATTACCATGCTGAATGATCTATGCTATTATTTGCTGAGTGAATAGATGTATGCTGAGTGTTTAATGCTAATTGAATGAATATCACATACTGAGCAAATATGCGGAGTGAGTAGTTATCTCAAACTAAGCAACCAATTACTTAAACCATCTGTTTGTATAAAACTGACTACTCAGAATATAGAACGATTAGGATTCTCACACTGAGTAAATTGATCCGTTGCATTGAATGCAAAAGCACGCGTATAGCCACCTAGGATGACGTATGCGCCGAATGTGTCATAAATGCCAGGATTCTTGTCGGTTGAATATCCCAAGGGCAAAACTGACACATGAATTCGATAAGATCCATCTCTCACCTCTATAAATAGTGGGCAAATCCCCACCTTTACTTCTTTACGCTTAAAGAATTCTCTGCCATTAACACTTTCTCTCTCAAAATCTTCAAATCCTTCAAATCTTCTCTGCGAAAATGATGAACGTCTCTGTAAACATCTCCGATGCCGGTCACCAACCTGCTGGAAACCCTAAATCTCCTACCCAGCATGATCAAACCAAAGCTACCACACCGAGCAAGAAAACCCAAACTGAGCAAGGTACCTCCTCCAAGGTAAAGAAACCTAAGCAACGAACATATACCAGGGTCTATGAAAATGTCAGGGAATACAAGATTGACTACTCAAGGTGGTTCTCGAAAGAATTTGTGGAAAGAGAGCAACCATTCTGTGAGTGGATTTCAAAGAATGGCTGGACCGAGCTGTTCTCAATAAGCTACATTACCTACCCTGACTTGGTAAGGGAGTTCTACCACAACCTGCGTGTCGCTGTGATAACCAGGACCACTTAGTCACCAAGGTGAAGGACAAAACCATCTTCATCAATCCCACCTACCTAGCCAGCCTTCTAAAACTCAAGAATGAAGGAGCCATTCTTAGGAAGTCTGGAGATCAGGACATCACTGGGTATTCCACTACGTTCTGCAAACCTACTGGCCATGCTGGAGAAATCTCCAGTACTTCAATGGGCCAACGCCAAAAGATGGCACACTACCTACTGATCAATTACATCTACCCGAAGATAAATTGCACCAGCTCAGCAACAAACTTTGAGCAATGCTTCATATGGCATATGCTGACATACAAGCCCATCAACATGCCAGTATTCTTGATTGTCGGTTTTCAAAGGAGCACTGGAACTCTAAGGCTGGGCTCACTCATTACCAAAATCCTCCTTGACCACCGAGTAGACCTCACGGGGGAAACTAAGGGCCAAGGATCAGAGATTACTGCCGCTGCCCTATTTCCTTTAAAGTTTAATCAGCCAATCAAGAAAGCAAAAGGTGTTGCTGACCCAAACACTGAGGGGACGGTAGTCAAAAAGGGCAAAAGAACTAAGGCCCCTGCTGACAGGAAGAGGAAAGCTGTGCAAAGCACCTCTAAGGAAGTTGTTCCCGCCCCTAAGAAGATAAAGATTGTGTCCAAAGGAACGACTGCACAAGCTGAGCCCAAGTCAGCTGAGAAAAGACCTAGGCAAGATGAGCCTGAGGCAGATGAAAGGGAAAACGTTGATGAAGAACCTCTGAGTAAGAAGCAGAAGAACTCTTCGGAGTTAAGTCCAATCGATGCCATTCCTGCTGGCTTCTTTGTTCCCGACAACTCTCACTATGCTTAGATTCAAGGTATTGCCGCTGAGCAACAGAACGATGAAGTTGAACTGGATGATCAGTTCATTGAACAATTGGAAGAAGAATTAGATGAGGAAGATCAGGATGATGAGCAAGAAGAATAAGGAGAAGAGAGTGGTTAGGATGACACTGAGGAGACAGCAAGTGAAGAAGATGTTGAGCCAACTCACACTGAGTTGACTACAGAAGAAGGTGCTGAGCAAACAGAATAGCAGGATGCTGATGAAGGAGAAAATTCTCCATCTCATTCAATTCACGCTGATCCCACTCCTCCAAGAACTCAGGGAAAAAGAAGAAGGCTTGTCAAGGCACATACAACAACAGTGCTTGATTTCATGGATGATCTAACGCAGAAAAGACCAACCACTGATCCATCGAATATCAAGCTTAAATTCTTCAGAAAACCTTCTACGACTCTGCCAGAGCAAACTGAAAAGCAAGCCTCTGTTTCTCATCCACAGGAACAAGCTGACTTAGATGCTTCTAAGAACCCGACCAACACTGAGCCAATTCTCAATGCAGATGCTGAACCTAGCCCTCTGCCAGCTAAGGAAATTCCTGCTCCAGTCAGCATTGAACCTATCCCACCTTCAATAGGAAGTCAGCTTCAGTCTGAACCTGCATCAAATGTTGCTGTTCAATCACCTCTCCATTCTACAGAACAAGTGCAGGTTGAAACACTAAGACCAGTCACTGACCCCACTAGCACTACAAATGATGCACTGAATCTCACTCCTCCACCAGCTAGTCAAACTAATGAAGACTCATACAACTACCTCACTGCCACTGAGTCTGGTAGAAGGATAATTCACTCGGCTCAGGCCTTGATCCAAGACCTTCATCAAACTTCAGACACTGCTGCTGGGTCTTCCGATAATGAGTCCACTCAGCTTCCACAAGTCACTCAGCTTCTCAACGAGGTTCGAGGTCTAAAAGACTTGCTGAGTGTAATGATCAATATCCAAGCCCAACAACCAAAGCAGGAGTCTATAACAAAGATGGCTGAACTCCAGCTGACCATGGTTCAACATATCAACTCCCTACAGGGACAATTTCAATCCTTATCAGCTACGAACTCAGGGTATGCAACTTCTGCCGAAGTTCATCAGTTATTCACCCCAGTTCAAACTGAGCAAGAGAAGACAAACCATCAGCTTTCCTCTTACTCCCAATGCTCAGTAGAACAGATCGGCGAAGCTGTTCGTCTTCTGAATCTAAACAAGGCAGAGATGGACACTGACCAGATGAAGCAGAATGAGATTCTCCAGTATACACATCAAATCTTTACCCATGTCCGTCATTCCAACATTCAGCGCCAGTTCTATGACTCATCTCTGCTCAAGATGTTTCATCAAGCTTATGCTGCGCTGACTGATACACTCACTTGGATGGGTAAATCTCAAGCCTACGCACTGAGCATCCTCAGTGCTGCTGAAATTGGTGTGCCTTAAGAGGTATTAGACGATGGTATTGCTGTCTTTGATGGCATAAATGAAAGCACCGGAAAGCTGAAGGACTTCTCAGCTCGCATATCTGAAGCTGCTCAAAACAGCACCTTCAGGCCTCCTCCTCCTCTCGATGCTGCCAAAACGAGGGAGAAAGAACAAACAGGAAGAACTCAGCATGAGGCTGTTGGAAGTAGTCAGCTTAAGGGAAAGGGAAAACTGATATATAAGAAGAAATAGCGTAGTTAGGATAGCTAGTTTCTAAGTCTTAAGTATCCCTGTTATGTATAATGCTGATTACTTATTAATACTATGCTTGCATCAAATTTTTCAACTTGATTAAAATCTTATGTGATGCTGAGCTATTATGTGTTGCATACATCAACTGTGTTTATCATTCTTAATGTCTTCTGATTGTATGCTGTTAACACTGTCTTGTATGATTAAAACATTGTCTTATAAGACTCATTGAACAACAAAATACTCAGCGCTCTCTGATAGTTAAATCTTCCGCTTAAAACTGAGTTAATAGAATATGTTTCATGAGCTGACCTTTATTTGAAAACTGACCTAGGACTTACTCGATTAAAGTTAAAATGTTTAGAGTAAAACTGTGTCAGTAGCTCAACCCTTACGGGGGAGTTTATTAAGTTATAAAAGGTCAACTATCATGGGGGAGCTCAAAACTGAGTTCTTCACTGAATAGTTTTGCCAACATCAAAATGGGGGAGTTTGTTGAAACACCTTTCCACATGATTTTGATTTGACAAAATTATTTGAGTATATGTTTAAAAATATTCTAAAACACACTAAGTTTAAATGCTTTGATTTATTACACTAATGTGTTTGTTCAATGTTGAGTTAAATTATTTATAAGACATAAAGACTAAAAGGCTAAAGGCCCAAAGGAAAGTCAAAGGCCCAAGACAACTCGGCCCGTGTAAACAAAACGCTGTCGTTGTGGAAAAAACGCAGCTCAGTATGAAGAAGGATCTGGAAGACTTTCTTTATCTACTTCGGAACGAAGCTGCTGAGTTGGACGACAAAGAGTACAAGACAGCAGCTGAGCAAGGAACAACTTCAAGACAAAGTATTTCTACTTTGGGTAAAGTTCAGAAGACACAGAAAGCTGTCTGGAAGACTTTGCCATAAAAGGCGAAACATTCTGCCTGTCTGTCTAAAAGCTGCTCAGCACTGACCGAAGACAGAAGATACAATAATCTGATTGGCCAATGGCACTGAGCGTGTACTGAGTGACAACGACATCAAGCCGTTTACCTCCAACGGTTATTTCGAAATTTGAAATAACTGATACCTCATGTGTCACTATAAATAGGCATTTCAGTTGCTTCATTCGATGCAGATCTTCAACAAGCCATTACGCTGACCAAATTTCTACTCGAAGAATCTGTGTGAAAAAGCAAAGCAAATACTTACACCAATTTCCATATTACTGTGTAAAAGTCTAGAGTGATTATCCAATCATCTAAAGTGTCTTAGCAATTGTTGTTTAGGACAAACTTATTATCATTTCTAGAATTAGAAAGGAGAGGCTGAGTACTCGGTTATAGTACTCAGCAATAGAATAGGAGTGAGTAGAGGTATAGAGGAAGGTACTCTTGTTATACTCAGCTTCTTGTTGTAAAAGGTTTGATGCTCTACCGTTAAAGAGCTCAATAGAGAATTCGAAAGCTCGGAACGTGTTCCGAGGACAGGACGTAGGCGTAGAGGCCGAACCTGGATAAATCTGCTGAGTAACATCGTTCTAACCTTTAACTCCTTTAATATATATATTGCTTGCTTAAACAAAACTGACCAAGTAAAGAGGTCACGCTGAGTTGTGTGCATTGAGTATCTGAGTTCAAGAATAGACTTAAGTGATATCTCCTGACTCAAAGAAAGAAGCTGACTTAGTCACCAGTTGACTAAGCTAGTGTCTTACTTCACTCAGCGCGTTGTGTAATTCCTTTTCAAAGTAAAAGAAGTCAGCCTTAACGTGCTAAAATTTTAAATAGTTCTTATCCCCCCCTTGGAACTAACCTGTTACGTTATAAGGGACCAACACTTACCAAATCATGCTTAGGAATATCATGGTGGGGACAGCTTCGGAGCAACTTTCGGAACCTAGCCCAAGCTGAATGGAGGGCCTCGTATCCAAGTTGCCGAAAGGAAGTGATATCGTTCCTCAACTTAACCGTTTTAGAAGGCGGGAAGTAGTAAGAAAGGAACTCCTTCTCAAGCTCCTCCCATGATGTGATCGATCCCGCCTCTAACGAATGCAACCACTCCAACGCCTGT
The DNA here is from genome assembly GCF_963576675.1 of Euphorbia lathyris. Classification (NCBI taxonomy): domain Eukaryota; kingdom Viridiplantae; phylum Streptophyta; class Magnoliopsida; order Malpighiales; family Euphorbiaceae; genus Euphorbia; species Euphorbia lathyris. The sequence continues at coordinate 60,504,245 of NC_088911.1, forward strand.
CCTATCAAAGAGAAAGGAAATAATTTTAGTTGGATGGCCTCAATCGGAACACCGTTTTGCTGAGAAGTTTCGGCACACATAAGAAATTTATCAAGGTGTTCGTTAGGGTTTTCATGGGGTTCCCCTCCGAATTGACCAAGTTGTTGGATTAATTGGATCATGCTAGTCTTTATTTCATATGTGTCGGCCGGAATGGTGGGGGCAATGATTCCGTTACGGTTTTGAGGGCGATGCGGAGCAAGAATCTCCAACATCGAGCGTATGTCATTGCCTCCACCATTGCGGTTGTTATTCACGGGCTGCTCCGACGGCCTTTGGTTGCCCTCGGGCTGGTTAGCGTCATTGTTGAGGGTTGCCATTTTCTCTCTCCGAATCCTACAAAGAGTACGTTCAATTTCGAGATCAATAGGAACGAGAGAATCACTCCGAGATCGGGTGTGCATAAAAAGAATGAAATAAAATACAATATCAACAAGAAAGAATGATGTTAGTAAAAGTATATATAAACAATTTATACAAAAAGAATGCTTAAACTAACAATAAAACGTTTTTGTCTAATATTGCAAAATATTATAAATCCCCGGCAACGACGCCAAAAACTTGATGCGTGCCGTCTAGTGTAGTGTTTTCTACGACAAAATGTATATTACGATAAGTGCGTTACGACTATGGATGTGATCTTTCTAAATGCTCTATCTTTACTAGACGTCACTACTTAGGGGCAAGTGTACCCCGTCGTATCAAGTAATAATCCGGTTAAGACCGGGTATCGAATCCGCGGAATTTATAACTGCAAGTATTAAACGACTCGGTTTTATACGTTATTTAAGCGGTGAATACTTTGAGGTTGATATGGGGACCAACTACAAACTACTCCTAACTACGGGTGAGGCGAATTTATATAACGAAACTCTATGAAGTGATGCGGATGTGATAAGTTATAAATATGACAAATAACGACTTCTAATGTTTATACGGTTGATGGTTTGTTCGTGCAATGACGACTACGTGTAGTGTGACCGACTCGTGAAGTACTTAGACTACGTGGTTCCTAGTCAAGGCGTGTCTAATGCTCGGGATCAGAAATTAGGGCCTGTAAGTTCCGTGGCTTGTCAATTCCTATGGTTTCCGGTTTGTCACTTCCGGTAAGGCAACACCTATATGAATCCCTAAAGATAGCCCGAATGGCATCGAAAATCGCGTTCTCCTACACAATAATCAATTCTGAATATCAAAACAAGTAACAAACATCAACACATATATAGAAAAGAAGATTATGAATCATAAATTATAAATATCGGGAATGTAAATATGAATTACAACCAAGCCTAGTACATAGGATGACTGCAAGCTAATTAGCAAGTGTAAAGGGAAGAATCCACCCTCGGAACTAGCTAACCGGACTCAAAGCCGTCTCTTCGGACTTGGATGGTGGAGCTTTCGAGCTTGGTGCACGGAGATGGAGCGGAACTTTGATGGAATGTCAGAATCAACGAACAAGCTCTCAAGGTGGAAGAGTTTGGCTATATAAAGCCTAAAAACAAAATCTAAAACTACAAATGACAAGAATTTAATCTCAAGAAAGTGTATATTACAAGGTGTCTAAGATATAACAAATGAGTGCTAGTCACTCTTATTTATACACATCAAACTAGGGGTGAAATTGTAATTTCACAAGGTACAAGCATGGAGGAACATGATTTTGTGCAGAAATCCCATAATACGCCTCGCGTAGGGTGTGGAACGCCCCGCATGTTTGCCCATTCCGTCAGAAATCTCCTACATGTGGACCAATTCCAGATCTTGTTGTCTCAAACACGCCCCGCGTAGACTGGGATGCGCCTCGCGTGTTTGAGTTTCTGAGTTTTTATTGCTTGAATTGGGTCTTTTACGCCGTGCGTAGCTGAAGCACGCCCCGCGTAAATGAGTCTCTGAGCTTTTTGCATTGAAGAACTTCCTTACATGCCCCGCGTGTAAGGTGGTACGTCCCGTGTATGGATAGTTGACTCAGGGAGACCGTGCAGTCTGACTTTCAGGATTAGGTTAATCATTTCTGACACATGTTCCACGCCCCGCGTTTGGTGGTACACGCCGCGCGTATTGGTGACTAGATCCCACGTGGTGCCTGTGGATAAGTCAATTATTTCTGATCCAGTGTTTCACGCCTCACGTGAGGAGTGATGCGCCTCGCGTGTATGGGTGGATTTTCACTTCTTGCTCGTACTTGAAATACAATTCTCGGGAGCCGAGTTAGCTTGATATTTTATTTACTAGTATTAATCAAAAATACGGAAAATTAACCAAAAGTATGGAATTTATTTTTATTTCGTTATTTTATTAAAACACTCTATTTTTGTAATTAAACTTATTTATTTCTTCTAAAATTGAACCGTAAATCACGCTAAAAGATAGGGGTAAAATACCCCTATCACAGCTTCACCCCAGAAATACTTTGGAAGCCTATTCTCAGTCAGCATTGTCCTAGCTATTTCAACTAAGGTTCTGTTATTCCTTTCAACTAAGGTTCATCAAACTGTTGATTTTTGAATTCTCCGTCATTATCACTTCGGATGTGAGCTAATTTTAGGTCTTTGTTATTTTCAAGTTTTCTAATCAGTGTTGAGAACATCTGATGGGTGTCGAATCCACCAAAAATAATTAATACTTTACTTGACCGAAATATGGATTTGTAACAAGGGTAAGCAAAGGTCGAACCCAAGGGAATATTACTGAATCAAAACAATAATGACTTGATAAATAAACAAAGTAAATAAACAGGGGGTTTTGATTTGTGAGATTTAACCAATTGAGAATTTCAAATAAAATAAAATTAGCAAGAGTAAATATGATTTGTAAACAACGTTTTGGAGAAATCCGATCAAGGGGGTTCGCAGGTAGGTAATTCAGTCAGTATCGATCACAGACAGATAAAATAGACTCTTATACACATACCGGATCGGTTTGGAGTATTCTTCCTTAATATTAAACTGGTCAAGCACGCGCGTATAACCAGTTCCTAATCAATAAATAATCCTGCCTTAGCGGTCAAGATTTAATCTATTGACAGCCTGATGAATTAGAAAAACCCGACCTTAGCCAACCGACACTCAGCGTAGACAATTCAGAAACTAAATTACTTGTTCATTCGACTCAAATAAACCTAATTAATTTTGTATTAATGTCACATGAAAGACAATCTCAGGTTGTCAAATCTGAATCTATTCTTTCAAATACAAAACTAACTCAATTTATATTATCGATTGCTACTATGATTGGTTCATTTAGGTAAAACTCTAACTTTACCAATTCAGCCGTATATTTGGAGGAACCTGTCCTTAAGCCCACTTAACAAGAAACTAAAGCTTATTCCACCATTTTTAAGCTCTTTGACACCTGCAAATTAAATCAAAAGGAAACACATGCCTATTGAAGAAGATGATGGAAATTAAGTTAGTTATTAAAAAAAATAATAAAATAAAACAAAAACAAAAACAAAACATAAAGGATAACTTGGATCTTTGAGCAAGACCAACTTGGGTTGCCTCCCAATAGCGCCGCTAGTTAACGTCTTTAGCTAGACACTCTTGAAGTCTAAGGCTAGTCTCCTGGATCAAGATATTGAACTTCTCTAGACCCTCCAATTGGGATATTCTTGTAAAATGGCTTGAGTCTGTGGCCATTTACTTTTTGCACTTTCCCATTCTCCAAGCTCTTAATTTCCACAGCACCTTGAGGGTAAATCTTCATGACCATGAAAGGTCCTATCCATTTGGACTTTAATTTCCTGGAAAACAATCTCAATCGATAATGGTGTAGTAATACCTTTTGTCCTATTTGAAATTGTTTCTGGACAATTATGTCATCATGAAATTTCTTGGTCTTTAGCTTATTGATTCTCGAGCTTTCGCAAGCTTCATTTTTCAACTCTTCAAGCTCATGTACTTGTGGCTTCCTAACACTTTCAATTTCGATGCTCTTTTCAACAACCACCTGTAATTCATCTTTCCTACAAAACTCAGAATCATGTCGTGTTATGGGTTCAATAATATCTATGCCACAAACAGAAGACACTTCATTAGGAATTTTTATGGCCTTATAAACATCAAATTGAACAATTTTACCATCAAACTCCATAGTCATTGTTCCTTTGTGGACATCGATTTTTGTCCGGGCAGTTGTTAGGAATGGTCTACCTAACAGGATTTTCGATGAATCCGAAGAGCGATCTTCATCTTCCATGTCTACGACATAGAAATCAGCTGGAAAAATTAAACCATTAACCTGCACAAGAACATCTTCCAATAAACCTTCGGGATAAACTATAGACCGGTTAGCGAGTTGGATTACTACTCCTGTTTCCTCTAAAGGACCAGCATTTAAAGATGAATAAATTGATTTAGGCATGACATTAATTGACGCTCCTAGATCACACATTGCTCTTTTAATACTAGTATTTCCGATTTGGCAGGAAATAGCAAACATACCTCTGTCCTTGCACTTTTGGGGCATTTTTCCTTGTAGGACAGCAGACACATTCTCACCCATTGTTATCTTTTCATACCCAATTTTTTTAATCTTGTTAGCACACAATTCTTTGAGGAATTTAGCATATCGAGGGATTTGTCTAATAACATCAAGCAATGGAATATTTACCTCAACCTTGCGAAACGTCTCAAAGATGTCTTTCTCCTCCTTTTCTTTCTTTGATTTGGCCAAACGACTAGGGAAAGGTGGTCTAATTACCAAAGGTGTGTCTTGATTTGTGGCTTTTTCTCCAGATGACTTACCAGCTGAACCTTCTGTCTCATTTTCATATACTTGATCTTTGCTTGCAGATTTCTCTGACACAGGCTGTTCTGATTCGAAAATAGACTTAGTCTTGGGCAAGACTAATTCTTTTCCACTGCGAAGCGAAATTGCACTCACATTCTATCTCAGATCAGTTTGTGAAGGTAACTTCCCCTGGGACTGTATTGCACTCAGAGTGGTAGCTATCTGACTCATTTTCTTCTCTAAATTTTGTAAGGTGGCTTGAAAATTGGCATTGACCTTGCCTTGTTCTTCCTGAAATTTCAGCAGATTAGACATTACAAACTGATCATTAGAATTTGACAACATACCTGAATTTGGATCTGTTTGAACATGTCTATATTGTTGAGGTCTTTGCTGATATTGTTGGGTTGCATTCGGTTGAAGCACATTATTTTGCTGCTTGTAGCTGAGGTATGGATCATATTTCTGTAGGGGCTGCCCTTAATATCCAAAGACGACATTGATCTGCTCCAGTGTACCTTCGTGCACTGTGGGACATTCATCCGAGGCATGTCCGATAACTAAGCATATCCCGCATGTTTTCACTTGAGCTACCTTCCCTACAACCAAATTTTGTACAAGAGATGTCAAAGTATTTAATTTTTCTTCAATGGAAGAAGTACCTACCTTATACGCTTTTCGTGGAGCATCTTGTTGTTTGCCAAATTGTTGGGAAGTTGCTGCCATGCTTTGGATCAATTCTTTAGCAGCAGATGGTGTTTTATCAATGAGGCTTCCCCCACTTGCAGCATCTACCATTTTTCTTTCCACTCCTAACATTCCCTCATAAAAATATTGAATAAGAGAATGTTCAGTTATACCATGTTGGGGACAGCTTGCACATAACCTTTTGAACCTCTCCCAATAGTCATGGAGTGTCTCAATATCTTTTTGCCTTATCCCACTAATCTCCCTTCGAATCATTGCTGCTCGAGAAGCTGGAAAATACTTTTCTAAGAATGCTTGTGCCATACCCATCCATGTTGTGATGGATCCAGATGGCAGGTTGAGAAACCAGTCTTTAGCCGCATCCTGCAAAGAAAAGGGAAAAGCTCTTAATTTCACTTGTTCCTCGGTTATTCCTTGTGGACTCATACTTGAGCAGACCGTGTGAAATTCTTTGAGATGATTATGTGGATTTTCACTTTCCACTCCATGAAACTTAGGCAAATAATGAATCAGTCCCGATTTAAGTTCAAAAGCCGCATTTAGGACTGGGTATGTGACGCATAAGGGCTGTTGATCAGCCTAAGGTGCATGAAGTTGTCTTAAAGTTCTGGCTGCCATCGTCTCCTCTTCAGATTGTTCACTTTCTTCACTGAAAATTTCTTCTTCTTCACTAGAACTTGAAGTTTCAACACCTTGAAGTTTCTGCAGCTTTGCTTCTTTTCGGAGTTTCCTTGCTGTTTTTTCTATTTCTGATTCAAAAAGAAGTTGTTCCAAATTTTCAGACCTGGTCATAAATTGCTTTAAATCAAGTTAGAATATTCCCCGGCAACGGCGCCAAAATTTGATGGGTGTCGAATCCACCAAAAATAATTAATACTTTACTTGACCGAAATATGGATTTGTAACAAGGGTAAGCAAAGGTCGAACCCAAGAGAATATTACTGAATCAAAACAATAATGACTTGATAAATAAACAAAGTAAATAAACAGGAGGTTTTGATTTGTGAGATTTAACCAATTGAGAATTTCAAATAAAATAAAATTAGCAAGAGTAAATATGATTTGTAAACAACGTTTTGGAGAAATCCGGTCAAGGGGGTTCGCAGGTAGGTAATTCACTCAGTATCGATCACAGACAGATAAAATAGACTCTTATACACATACCGGATCGGTTTGGAGTATTCTTCCTTAATATTAAACTGGTCAAGCACGCGCGTATAACCAGTTCCTAATCAATAAATAATCCTGCCTTAGCGGTCAAGATTTAATCTATTGACAGCCTGATGAATTAGAAAAACCCGACCTTAGCCAACCGACACTCAGCCTAGATGATTCAGAAACTAAATTACTTGTTCATTCGACTCAAATAAACCTAATTAATTTTGTATTAATGTCACATGAAAGACAATCTCAGGTTGTCAAATCTGAATCTATTCTTTCAAATACAAAACTAACTCAATTTATATTATCGATTGCTACTATGATTGGTTCATTTAGGTAAAACTCTAACTTTACCAATTTAGTCGTATGACAATCCAATTCAAAGAATGATCTGCAGTTATCATTCGAAGATTGAATAATCAATCGAGAATAAATCCCTAAATGCAATGAACAAATAAACGGTAGATTAATAAGAATAATTAAAGCACAACAATCTCACGATAATGAAGAAAAAACCTCCTTTGGATTAACCCTTAACCGAATATAGAAGTTTAGCTACGAATAGCCATGGAAGAACACATGTTTCTGTTTCAAAAAGAGAACAAAAATGATACTGAAAAAATAAAGCCTAAAAAGAACCTATTCTAAGAACGTGAATGAGGCTTTTTGTAGAGAAAAGCCTCTCCTAAAAATTAGCTAACAAAATAATCTTTTTCCTAATCACAAATCTTTTCTAATCTGTCATATCTCCTAATTTCGTGTATGCTTAGTCATCCAACTGTCCAGGTTCATTCTTGATAGAATAAAGGAGAGTCCTGGTCAATTCTGGACATCAGCAGATTCAGAGGTCCTTAGTCTTGGGCAAGACTAACTCCATTCTCGTTTCAGCTCCTTTTATTCAGCTCCAAATTCCTTTCTGGTCCAAAGTTTCTTCAATTAAGTCCAATTCTGCTCCTTTTAATCATTTGAGTCCTGTGGAGGCAAATCAAACCAAAACAAGCAATAATACCCAAAACAACACCAAATTAATTAAATAACCTAGCATTAAAGTGGACATTTGAACGTTGAATTAGACACTTATCAACATCTCAAAGGCTTCATCCTTGCTACTCAGCAGGATAACCCAAGTATACCGAGAAAAATCATCTGCAATGACCAAGGAAAATCTCTTACCACCCAAGCTCAGCGGCTGGACTGGTCTGAAAAGATCCAAGTGTAGTAACTCTAATGGGCGCTTGGTTGAGACTACATTTTTACTTTGAAAAGACTTTTTGGTTTGTTTACCTTGCTGACAAGCATTGCATAATTGATCCTTCTCACATCTGAGTTTGGGCAAACCCTCAACTAATTGCTTTCTTGCTAGTTTGGCTAGGAGGTCCATGCTTACATGACCAAGTCTCTTATGCCATAGCCAGGAATTATCTTCCTTTGACACTAAACATATATTCTTTGAAAACTTATTTTCTAAGTTTAGCATGAAAAAAATTTCAACACGAGGGGCAGTTAAAATCAAGTCATTTGTTTTTCCCTCGAGTATCCTACACTCAATGGCATTAAATACAACCTTTCTACCACTGTCGAACAGCTGAGCTACGATCAATAGGTTATATTTAAGACCTCTGACTAGGGAGACTGACTCAATAGTAGGATTACCACTAAGGGTACCTGACCCTACTATCTTACCCTTTTTGTTGTCTCCAAAACTTACATTTCCTCCTCATTTATGCACAAGTGTGATGAACTGAGTTTCATCACCAGTCATATGCCTCGAGCATACGCTGTCAATGTACCATAGATTTGACTTCTCCGTGCACCTCAGGCTCACCTGCAATGTAACTAGTTATCTTTAGGTACCCAATTCTTTTTAGGTCCTCGTTTGTTAGAGTCAGCAGGTGAAGCATCATATTTCATCTTGTGACGACATATATTTATAGTGTGGCCATCTTTTCCACAAAAGTCACAAAAAACTACCCTTTGAGGGTGTTTCCATTTTTGGTCGGCACGATTGTGCTGAGCATGCCAGCATACCTTTGTGGTATGTCCTTTCTTTCCGCAGAAGTCACATTGGACATTCTGTTGAGTATTCCACCTTCGCTGACTAGTACCTGAGTACTCAGCTTTTGGATGGAACCTCTTCTTAGCCGATGTGTTCAACTGATTCTGTATTGATGTGATGTCCTTCCTCAGTTTCTTGGAATCTGATTGGACTTCAGAGACAAACCTATGCATGATTTTTAGATTCTCATCTTGCCTAGTGTTGTCCTGAAGGAGATGTCGAATGTCACTGAGTTTAACCTCCTCGATCTCATCACATCGCATGCTGAGTGCTCTTATTTTATTATTACACTTTTTATCAGTGTATAGAGATCACTCAGGGCATTAATCATTTCATTTCTAAGCAAGGGTAGAGACATTACCTCAGTTGTATGTTCCTCATGATCAGATTCTTCAGAGAGGTCAACTTGCTCAAAGAGACAGTGGTCAGCAGCTTCGTTAGCCATGAAATAGATATTTTCTGACTCGATGGCATCAGCTTCTGACGAGGTTGACTCATCACTATCACTCCATGTGGCCACCATTGCCTTTCTGCTTCCCTTCTTGTCTTTCTTTAAGGTGGGACAACTTGATTTGATGTGCCCAGCTTGATGGCATTCAAAGCAGGTGACGGGCTTTGAGCTGTCCTTCTTGTATCTACTGTCGCTAGACTCAGCTTTGTGTTTATCACTTCTTTTGAATGGTCTTTTGCTGTATTTGTCATTTTCTTAAACAGCTTCTTCATCTTCCTTGCGAACATGGCCATCTCCTCATCATCTGATGAGTCAGCTTCTGTTGAGTCAGCTTTCATGACAAGAGATGTTTGCTTATTGTCCTCAGTTTTTTCTTTGGCCTCAAAATTCTTCATGGAGATCTCGTGGGTCAGCAGAGATCCAATGAGCTCATCATATTTGTACGTGGTCAGGTCCTGAGCTTCTTCCACAACTGTCTTCTTAGCTTGCCAGCTCTTGGGGAGACTTCTCAAGATTTTCTTCACCTGTTCTTCTTCTGTGAAGTTCTTGCCGAGTCTCTTAAGCTCATTTATGATGTTAGTGAATCTTGCATTCATCTCTGAGATGTCTTCATTATCATTCATCTCGAACAGCTCGTATAGCCGCATATGCTGATTCACTTTAGACTCCTTGACCTTGCTAGTTCCTTCATATGTCACCTCTAGCTTCTTTCAGATTTCTTGTCACAACCTGAAATCTTATTGTACTATGCAGCATCTAACGCACAGTGAAGCATATTTATAGCCGAAGCATTATTTTGTAATTTTTTAAGGTCATCCTCTGACCACTTAGACTCACTCTTGATAGTCTTTACACCGTCAATAATTTCGTAGGGAACAAACGGGCCTTGGACTATAGCTAGCCAAACACTCATATTTACTGCCTGAATAAAGTTTTTCATCATGTTCTTCCAAAATGTATAATTGGATCCAAAGAACAAAGGAGGCCGACTAATAGATAATCCCTCAGGGAATATCTGTGTTGTTTGATTTCCTGGAAGGAAACGAGTGTTGTTCTCAGCCATTTACAGGGATCAGCTCAAGATAGTTTTATCTTGAATAGTGAGCTACTGAGCTCTGATACCACTTCTTGGTCCCATGTAACGTAGTAGGATTAGTTCCAGGGGGGGTTAGGAACTGTTAGGCATGAAATTGACTAAGTTTAACATAGTGTTTATAAGGGAATTTGGGTGTTTTATTATGTCATTTGGTAAGAAATAAGGGCTAATTACTGTCCTTGTGCAGATAAGCAAAGAGAAATGCTAAACTTGCTGGAAACAACTTGTTTTGCTAAAGCCAAGAGGAGTGGAGCCTTACTTGTATCCAGCGGTCAAACGCCGGATTATCCAATGATGGACAGCAACAGATCATGGTGGCAGTGGCAGAGAAAGCGGCAGAGCGGCAGGTGAAAGTGTGTGGCGATGGGATTGCCTAAAGAAGCAAGATGACTTGAAGTATCACCCCCTTGAGTGTTCAAGGGTTAATCGAAGTTTAATCATTTTAGTTTATTTTAATCGTAGTTGGTAGTTGACTTATTTTGTAGAAAGGGTACGAAAGTTGTACCGATTTTGGCCTCTGTCTTTCCCTTTAAGTAGGTGAAGCAGAGAAAAGTTTAGGAGTTCGGATTTTTAGTATTTTTCTTTAGTAAAATAGAATAGAAGAAAGAAGAGAGCTCACATGGAGTCTCAAGCTGTATCAAGAACCATTGACTGCTCACTGCTCGATATGAGTGAGTAGTCCATTTTGAACGGGCACGGCCTGGCCGACCCGGTGATGTAAGTGTTACAATGTTTTAATGAATATTTCGTATTTTGCCAATGTTGTGGTCAATGAGGGTTTAACTTTCATGCTTAAGCATTTATGTATGTGTTAGATGAATGATAGGACACTGCTTTCATCTTCACCGATATCTCTATTGATCTCCCAACTTCGAAGCTGACAAGTTAGAAGGTTGTGTTAAGGGTTTTCTCATATAGAAATGCAGTTTTGTTCTTAATGCTAGAAAGAACGTATCTTTAGGACGCTAAAGGTGTTAGTAAATCTTAGGAGTTTGAGAACACACGAAAGTTGACTTAAACTCACTTCAAACTAAAACTTTGGCTTCATTGGCATTGTCTTGTACTCATGGAATGTTGTAAGACGTAGCACACCGTGTTCTGCTATGTCGAGCCTGTTCTATTCTCTAAAATCTTTGCAAAAGTTATTTCATTTTCTTGTTTCATCAGTCTGCCTGAATTGTTAAGTAACCAACATCAAACAATCAATGATAAAAGAAGACACTGTTGTGACACACACTGTTTAGCAACGATTTCTAATATTGATTTGAATCACAATCCCTGTGGAGACGATACTCACTTATCACTTTATTACTTGTATCTAGTGCACTTGCTAGAGTCTAATCTAAGGACAACAAGTTTTTGGCGCCGTTGCTGGGGATTGAGAGCAACAAATTTATAGCTGAAATTTCTGTAAGACAGGGTGTTTTTAATCTGTGTGTTAAGGCGTGCAGGAACAAAGAAGTTAATTACCCGTTTATGCGTAGAGCTGCACCTCCTGTTTTTCCTATCGATCTCGAATTAGAGAGAACGTGTAGACGAAACAGAGCGGGAGCTCGACGTGCTAGACAGAGAGAAAGGCAAAGAGAAAGAAGAATGGCTGGAAGGGAAGGCCCAGAACAGCCAGTTCCACCAAACCAAGAAGAAGAAGGAGAAAACAATAATCCTCCTGTTATGAGAATCAGAGACTACTCTAGACCAACTACCGAGGGACACTCATCGTGTATCGTGTTGCCCAACGAGGGGAACAACATGTTCGAAGTAAAAGGGTCCATGATACAGATGATCCAAGCCTCAGTGCAATTTAATGGGTTTCAATCTGAAGATCCAAATGGGCATCTTCAAGAATCCATCACATTGTGCAACACATTCAGGTCGAACAGGGGTGTCTCTAACGACGTGATCAGATTGAAGCTGTTTCCTTTTCCCCTGAGGGATAAAGCGAAAACCTGGCTGCGAAATTTGCAGCCGGGAACGATCACGAGTTGGGAAGAGATGGCAAGAGCTTTTCTGATGAAGTATTTTCCACCTCGACAAGCCATCAAGCTACGAAATGAAGTGTCACGCTTCATACAGGACGAAGATGAGTCGCTGGCTGAAGCATGAGAAAGGTACAAAGAGCTGCTCAGAAGGGTGCCAAATCATGGTATCCCTATGTGGATGCAAATGCAGAATTTTTACAATGGCGCGACCAACATTTACAAAATCCAAATTGAATCTATCGTGAATGGTAACCCCGAAGATCTAGAGCCACAAGCTTTATATGACCTAATAGAGAAAGTGGTCAGCACGAGTTACAACTGGCACTCGTCCAGAAGTGAAGGGAAAAGGACAGGAAACGAGGATGTCGTGTCAAAATTGACAAGCCAAGTAGAACATCTTACTCGACAGCTGGGAAAGATAAATGTCTCGTCTATTCACAATGAACCACCATTCAATGAACCGCCATTCAATGACAGTTGTGGTTTTTACGGAGGAGCTCATTTCAATATCAACTGTCCCGGAGTTAAGCAAGGAAAAGGCACATGGGCTGAATGCGACTACGCAGGGTACAATCAGAGGAACCAGCCTAACCGTTATTCTAACACGTACAACTCTGAAACCAGGAACCATCCAAATTTTGGATGGACAGGCCAACCAGACTAGCTGGGACCACCACAGTATCCAGATCAGCCTAGGTATCAACAACAGCAATGAGGACATTACCAAAGACAACCTCAGCAGCACTATAAGCAACATGTGCCACAAAAGGAAGATGTCAAACCAGATATGAAAACAATGATGATGCAGTTCATGAAACAGACGCAGGCATTAATCAAGAGTCTAGAAACACAAGTTCACCAGATAGCTGCGTCCACATCAAAAGGAAAGGGGATAATGCCGAGCAATACAGAGCCAAACCCTAAAGGCGACGTCATGGCAATCACCCTAAGGTCTGGTAAGGAAACTCAACATATGGTTTTATCTGATAAGAACGCTGAGTGTGTAGGAACGTCCAAAGAAGCTGAAGGAGAATAGGAATAGGCTGTTCCTAGAAATGAAGAAACAAGGAAGGCTAACCAAGCAAGTGAGACAGATCAAGAGGAGGAGGAAAGAACGTATAAACCACCACCACCGTATGTTCCACCTGTGCCATATCCAATGCATCTAATCAACAAGAAGTTGGAAGAGCAGAATTCGAAGGTGCTGGATACCTTAAGGAAGTTACATATAAACATTCCTTTCGTGGAAGCACTGGCACAGATGCCGACATACGCCAAATTCCTCAAGGAAATCTTATCAAACAAGAAGAAACTGGAGAACATTTCCATGATACAACTCAACAGATATTGTTCGTCAATACTCCAGAACAAGCAGCAGCTGCCCAAGAAGCTAAAAGATCCAGGGAGTTTTTCGATACCTTGTTCTATTGGAAAACTGAATATTGAAAATGCACTGTGTGATTTAGGAGCTAGCATAAATCTCATGCCATATTCTGTATATGCAAAACTTGGACTAGGAGAACCCCAACCTACTCGCATGTTGATGCGTCCCCACCTAGGTTAGAGATGGGAACTCACTAAGGGATAAGTGTACCCCGTCGTTATCAAGTAATAAATTTCTGGTTTAAGTCCAGGTTATCGTCCACAGGATTTATTTCTGCAAGTACCGAGCTACTCGATCTCGGATGTTATCTAGGCTTAGGGGGTTTTGAGTTTGTTTGATTAAATTAGTCTACTCCTAGGTGGAATTACGCTACTCCTAGCTAAGTTATCCAATTCTAACTAAGTTATTCTACGCCTAATTAAGTTACTCCACCCCTAATTAAGATAAACTACTCCTAAGTGATCTTTTACCAATGCAATTAACTGAAGGAACATGAAGGGATACGATGATAATGAGAATAGAATGTTTAAACAATTGAATTGAAACCTAAGTCACTTGTGTCCAAGGCGATTAACCCGACCTATCCTCCTAAAGTCCCTAGTTCGTGATTCCCTTGTAAGGCCGAAACTAGCTCTAAGGCTCAGTAATTTGGGCTTAATCTTCTATAGGGTCGTCAATCCTATAGGCACTGACTAGGTCAGATTCAGCTCGCAATATGTGCCAACCTAATTTTGGGATTATCGAATGAGTTAAACCAATCAGACAAAGCGTAAGACAAAGATTAAAACATCAAAACAATTGAATAAACAAGAACTATAATATATATCAAAGATGGAAACATTGTCACGAAGTTACAATAAACCTAGAATTCATAGCATGTATCAGAGGCTAGACAGAATGTAAAAGAAGAAAAATCCCTTTCAGGGAACCTGTCTACCAATGCAGGCGTCTTTCTAGGATTTAAGGATGAAGCTTGAGCAATCCTCAGTGAATGGAGCTTCGGAGGTGTCTTCAATGGAGGTTTGAAGGATATGGAGGAGGTGGAGAGGATTTCTCAAGGTGAAAAGCTAAGAAAATTACAAAGGAAAAAGATATATAATTTACAATGGAAAAATCCTATTTATAGACGCGTCTCGGGCCTCGTTTTGACCTATTTTTGTGTCCTTATTGGTGTAGGAAGATGTGGGGCCGAACGTGGCTTCGTGGGGGCGGAATTGGTCTTTTTGACCAATTCCCGCAGGGCTGCTCGCCGAGTAGGGAAGGCTGCTCGGCGAGCAGGGCTGCTCGCGCCGAGCAGCCCCCTGCTCGCCGAGCAGGCGCCTGGCGCCCTGCTCGGCGAGCAGGCATAGCCTGCTCGGCGAGCAGGCCTCCAAGGGCCTGCTCGGCGAGCAGAAATGGCCCGTGGTGTCCTGCTCGCTGAGCGTTTTCGCCCGAAGCGTGCTCGATTCATGCCGAGTGACTTCTATGCCCTTTTTCGTCCGAACTTACACCTGCACACGCATAAAAACTCCAGAAAACATTAGTCCAAAAGCCAAATTGATCCGGCAATCGCCTATTTTGAGCAAACGCTTCGTTTGGTGCGACTTTTGACGGACCAATTAGCTTCAAAAGATAACAGAATTCTACTATGCATGCTATTTCGGCCGTATTTGCCTAAATTGATCATAAAACGAGCCTAAACGACGAAAAGTAAATAGAACATTTCCAATTCCTAACTAACTCACACAAAAGCATTTAAATGCGAGAATTGCTCGCTTATTAACCAAATAACTCTAAAACCCATCCTAAAACCGTACCCAAAGATAGGGGTTTTTGACCCCTATCAAACCTCCTCACACTTAAAACTTTACTTGTCCCCAAGTAAACTAAAAACTAAACCCGCCATCACAAGCAAGCTAGAAAACCTCCCGGTTTGACTAGGTGCTTGACACAACTTCGAGCATCTGTAATTACATGCATTCGGAAATACAAAGTAGAGACACGATATCCAAAAGCCGCATTTCAATTATCATGGGTCATAGTTTTAAGCAAATGGACACATGTTCAATTAAACGAGTTTAAGGGGATCGCTAAGTAAAACACCTCACCATAGGTAGTTCACTCATTCACACAATTTTGGTGGCTAAAGTGTTTACTCTCGGCTTATGTTCTTGCTTAGGATTACGTTGATTTTGCACGTTCATCCGAGTTCCTCTACTATGCTATATGACTCCGATGATATCAAAAACAGCCTCTAATTTGGGTTGTAATGTGGTTAGAGGGTTAAAGGTACAACAAGGGTTAAAAGTTCTAGCGCTACAAAAACAAAGTTAAAATGGCTTTAGCAAATACGAAGTGACTGAGCTTTTTATTCATCCCTTATTTTTTTTCTTTTGGGATGTTTTCTTGAGACGTTTTTTATTTTTAGGAACTGGGGAATGAAGTTTTTCCCTTTTGTTCGTCTCTTTTCTTTTTTTTTCTGTTTTTCTCTTTTTTTTTTTGAATAGTGATGCGCATTCACTTCTTAGCCTTTTGGCTTGCTACTGTAATGCCATAAACAAAGATAGAGCGCTAGAAGAAAACAAAGGCTCAATTCGAGCTTTGCAAAAACAAAGGTTAAATAGCGAACCAAGTTGTGGTTTGCAAAAACAGGTTAGAACGAAAGAAAAATCTACAACTACAAAAATGTCGGCTCAAAGGGGCTTCCTAGAGTGGATGAAAAAGAAAAAAAAATAAGGTAAAGAAAAAGGGTTAATTCTAATGAGGCTGATTCATCGTTTATCATCTCAAATCATTGCATGTAGGTTCAACACAGTATTAGGTGCAAAATCTGTAATCTTCCACAAGTCAAAGCATTCACACAAAAATGTCAAGAAAAAGAGCTTTTTGATGTTCGCTCTTAGGCTCAAATTCAGCTCACAATTCTTTGGGTTTCAATTTTGTGTTTACTAGTTTTCCCCAAACTCAAGTTTAATATTGCATGCCTTCAATTCTTAAGTTATCTACCTAAGTAATGATTTTAGCATTTCTTCAAAAGTAGGGTCTAAATGCAAACTGTAGCTCATGCTTTTACAGATACAAGAGTTGTGTCCTACGCCTAAACTAGTTGTCATGCAATTTTAGATTCGGTTCTCAGCCCTCAAAGACAAATAACGAAGTTTAGATTCGAAGGAGGTTCACGGTTTTAGGTCCTAAACATGCAAAAACATAAACAAAACCTAAAAACGCTAAACTAAACTAGACACGACGCAACAAAAATTTAAAAATTTATACAATTTTTGTAAGTTTGTCTACCCCTCCTCCTCACACTAAAACATGCAATAAGTTCCAACATTGCATCACAAATCATGAAATACGAGTGTAAAGAGTTAGGGTGGAGAAGACAACTTACTGATCATCTTGAAGACGGAGGATTTGGACACCCGATGTGTCTTTACCGAGATAAAGTTTGAGTCGATGTCCATTTACTTTCTGGGTGGTTCCATCATTCAACATAATCTCAACCATACCGGAGGGATGTGCATCAAGAACTGAGAATGGTCCATACCATCTACTCTTGAGCTTGCCAGGGAAGAATCTCAATCGGGAGTTGTAAAGCAGCACTTGGTCGCCTTTTTGGAAGGTTTTCCGCTATACTTTTTTATCGTGCACCCTCTTGGTTCGTTCTTTATACAATTTGGCATTCTCGTAAGAGTTATATCGGAGCTTATCTAGTTCATGCAGTTGTGTTAATCGTAGGTCACCTGAAAGTTTAGGGTCAAAGTTTAGAAATTTTAGCGCCCAATAAGCTTTGTGCTCTAATTCAACATGCAAGTGACAAGATTTCCCGAAAACTAAACGGTAGGGGGACATTCCTATGGGAGTCTTGAATGCTGTCCGGTATGCCCAAAGAGCATCGTCCAGTTTAAGACTCCAATCTTTCCTAGCATTCCCCACCGTTTTCTCAAGAATGCGTTTTAGCTCTCTGTTTGACACTTCTACCTGACCACTTGTCTGAGGATGGTAAGGTGTTGCGACCCTATGGGCTACGCCATACTTTTGGAGCAACGTGTCAAACTGCTTATTGCAGAAATGGGATCCCCCATCACTAATGATAGTCCGGGGGGTGCCAAATCTGGTAAAGATATTCTTTTTCAGGAATTTTATCACTACTCGAGCATCGTTTATGGGTAAGGCTTCGGCCTCTACCTATTTAGAGACATAATCAACCGCGACAAGAATGTATTGGTTGGTGTGTGACATAGGGAAAGGTCCCATAAAGTCTATGCCCCAAACATCAAATAGCTCACAGACGAGTATGCCTTGTTGAAGCATCTCATTCCTCCTAGAAATATTCCCTACTCTCTGACATGCATCACAATATTTAATATAACTATTGACATCACTATGCATTTGTGGCCACCAAATCCCACTTTGGAGGATTTTTGCTACTGTCCTATCTGGCCCAAAGTGGCCGCCTAGTTCCCTAGAGTGGCACATATTAATCACTGACTCTACCTCCTCCTCAGGTATACATCTCCTAATCATGCCATCGGTGCAGAATCGAAATAAATAAGATTCTTCCCAAAAATATTGTTTGCTTTCAAACAAAAACTTACGTCTTTTGTTTGCATCTAAACCAAGAGGAAGAATGTTACCGACTTTGTAGTTCGCGATGTCTGCAAACCAGGGGAGAGTTTTTACCGAATATAACGTTTCATCCGGGAATACCTCCTTGATTGCCTCGTGCTCTAAGGATTGTTGATCTGACTCTAACCTGGATAGGTGGTCCGCTATCACGTTTTCCACCCCTTTCTTGTCTCTGATCTCGATGTCAAATTCTTGGAGTAGTAAGATCCAACGGATCAGCCTAGGTTTTGCATCCTGCTTGCTCATCAGATATCTCAAGGCTGCATGGTCAGTAAAAACAATTACCTTAGACAGCACCAAATAAGATCTAAATTTGTCAAAGGCAAACACTACGGCTAGCAATTCCTTTTCAGTTATTGAATAATTCTGTTGTGCATCATTTAAGGTTTTGCTAGCATAGAAGATTGGGCGAAAAAGTTTATCTACCCTCTGCCCAAGACAGGCTCCTACAGCTAGATCACTGGCATCGCACATTAACTCAAAGGGAAGGGACCAATCCGGACTCACCATAACGGGTGCTTCAATTAATTTATTTTTCAGTAATTTAAATGCAAGCATACATTCTTCATTGAAATTAAAATCAACATCTTTCAATAATAATTGAGTGAGGGGTTTAGTAATTTTTGAAAAGTCTTTTATGAACCGTCTATAAAACCCCGCATGTCCTAAAAAGCTCCTGACCAATTTCACATTGGTAGGAGGTGGCAGTTATTCAATTACCTCAATTTTTGCCGGATCGACCTCGATCCCTTTTCCCGACACCTTGTGTCCTAAAACTATACAATTTTGGACCATGAACTGGCACTTTTCCCAATTAAGTGCCAAGTTCTTGTCTTCACAACGTTCTAAGACTCGGTCCAAGTTTTCAAGACATTGTTCGAAAGTAGGTCCTACAACATTAAAATCATCCATGAAAATTTCTAGGAACTCCTCGACCATGTCAGAAAACATAGCCATCATACAATGTTAGAACGTGGCAAGAGCATTACACAATCCGAAAGGCATCCGCCTATATGCGAAAGTCCCATAGGGGCAAGTGAATGTGGTTTTCTCTTGATCCAAAGGGTCCACAGGAATTTGCATATAGCCGGATAGCCCATCTAAAGTACAGAAAAATTCGTGCCCTGCCAACCGTTCCAACATTTGATCAATAAATGGTAAGGGAAAGTGGTCTTTATGGGTGGCCTTGTTTAATTTCCTATAATCTATGCATACACGCCAACCCGTAACCTTTCTAGTTGGGATTAATTCCCCTTTTTCATTTTCCATTACCGTTGTTCCCCCTTTTTTGGGCACGCATTGAACCGGGCTTACCCATTGGCTATCAGAAATCGAAAAGATGATACCTGCATCGAGGAGTTTTATGACCTCGACTTTTACCACCTCTTTCATGTTAGGGTTGAGCCGTCGTTGAGGTTGGGCAGATTGCTTGATCTCTTCCTCAAGGAAAATCCTATGCGTGCAGATTTTGGGGTCGATGCCTTTGATGTCGTGGATTGACCATCCAAAGGCCCCTTTATGTTCCATCAGCACCTCCACCAATTTTTCTTCATGTTCAACTGTCAACAAAGAAGAAATAATGACGGGTAAATCTGTGGGAGGTTGAAGAAAAACATATTTCAGGTTGTTGGGTAAGGGTTTAAGCTCCAATTTTGGAGGTTCCTCTAACGAGGTTTTAGGCTTAGGTTTGATCTCATGATCAAAGTCCTCTTTTCTACCCTTAACCCAATAACATTTTTCAGGTGGGAGATCTTCAAATGGTTCATTCGAGTTTCCACATTCCTCACCACCTAGACCGATTTCTAAAGAGGCATTTCTTATGTTAAGGTCAACTTCCTCAATACATTCATCTATTAGTGCATCCACAAAGTTACAACTTTTGGAGCGTTCTTGAGGAAATTTCATAGACTCATAAACGTTAAATGTTACCTCTTCGTCCTACACCCTTAGGACCAATTTACCTCCATGGACGTCTATCAGTGTCCTACCGGTTGCAAGAAACGGTCTCCCAAGAAGAATGGGGACGGAGTCATCTTCTTCCATGTCGAGGACCACAAAGTCGACTGGGAAGATCAGTTTGTCCACCTTCACCAATACATCTTCAACTATGCCTCTAGGCCGTGCGATCGACCTGTCCGCCAGCTGCAGTGTCATGTTTGTCGGTTTAGGCTCTCCGAGTCCCAATTTCCTGAAAATTGATAAAGGCATGAGATTAATACTTGCTCCTAAGTCGCATAATGCCCTATCTATGTGCATGTTGCCTATCCTACACGGGATGGTAAAGCTCCCCTGATCTTTAAGCTTGGGGGGTAATTTATGGGTGATTATGGCCGAGCATTGTTCTGTTAAAGCCACTATCTCATTTTCCCCAAACTTTTTCTTTTTCGACAACATGTCTTTAAGAAATTTTGCATAGTTCGACATCTCCTCTAGTGCTTCCATTAATGGAATGTTTATTTCTAATCTACTAAGGATTTCCGAGAACCGAGCAAATTTCTTATTTAGGTTGGCCTTTTTCTGCTTCTGAGGGAATGGCAGTTTTGGTGTATAAGGCCTAACTACTTTTTCTACAGCTACTTCAGGAGCTGGAGTTTCAGATGCGGGACCGGGGTTGCTTACCACTTCCGGTTCCCTACTTACCTGAGGTGATGGGTACGTTTGCGATGGAGGTGCCATGAGTGTGTCCACTTCCTTGCCGCTCCTTAGGG
Organism: Euphorbia lathyris; assembly: GCF_963576675.1. Lineage (NCBI taxonomy): Eukaryota > Viridiplantae > Streptophyta > Magnoliopsida > Malpighiales > Euphorbiaceae > Euphorbia > Euphorbia lathyris. The sequence continues at coordinate 60,525,169 of NC_088911.1, forward strand.
TGATGGCGTGAATTGCCTCTCCTTGTAAGAGGAACGCCTCTTGGTATTCCCTTTCTTCTTGTCTGATCGTGGCAAGCTGATTACTCAGGGTCCTGCATGCCTCCTCATTGGCTGCCAATCGGACGGATATCTCTCTTAAGAGGGTCATTATTCCTCCTGAGTACTCTGTTTGCCTGCCATAAAAATCAGAGTTAGAATGGGGACATGGAAGGGTATCCACAGGTGCCATGTAAGGCGCCGGTGGATATCGCGTATGCTCCTGATCGTAGTAGTTGTAAGTTGAGGGTTCAGAATTATACCTTTGATGATTACCCAAAAAACTTACATTCTCACCTCTAGGTACGTAATAGTTGATGTGGCATACCCTACCGGGGTGATTCTGGTCGCATCTCTCGCAAAATGGTGTCCTTGGTTGGTCATTATGGCTGTATGAAGCCACAAGGAAATCCATTTTTGTGTTAAGATCGTTCATGGACGGATTTGACGCTCTGTTATCCATAGTTGCTGGAAGAACGATTTTATAAGTACAAATAATATGATCAACAAGTATTTATGTATACAAGTATAAGTTATAGTCGAATATAAGTAAGTATGATATAAACAAGTATAAATGATATTAACAAAGGATATATTGACAAGGAATGCCTAAACTAACAAGTCGACCTTTGGTTCGATATTGCAGAAGAAATAAATCCCCGGCAACGGCGCCAAAAACTTGATTATTGGCGGTTGTCGGGTATTTATAGAATTAATCTACTATCCCCGGCAACGGCGCCAAAAACTTGATGCGTCCCCACCTAGGTTAGAGATGGGAACTCACTAAGGGATAAGTGTACCCCGTCGTTATCAAGTAATAAATTTCTGGTTTAAGTCCAGGTTATCGTCCACAGGATTTATTTTTGCAAGTACCGAGCTACTCGATCTCGGATGTTATCTAGGCTTAGGGGGTTTTGAGTTTGTTTGATTAAATTAGTTTACTCCTAGGTTGAATTACGCTACTCCTAGCTAAGTTATCCAATTCTAACTAAGTGATTCTACGCCTAATTAAGTTACTCCACCCCTAATTAAGTTAAACTACTCCTAAGTGATCTTTTACCAATGCAATTAACCGAAGGAACGTGAAGGGATACGATGATAATGAGAATAGAATGTTTAACAATTGAATTGAAACCTAAGTCACTTGTGTCCAAGGCGATTAACCCGACCTATCCTCCTAAAGTCCCTAGTTCGTGATTCCCTTGTAAGGCCGAAACTAGCTCTAAGGCTCAGTAATTTGGGCTTAATCTTCTATAGGGTCGTCAATCCTGTAGGCACTGACTAGGTCAGATTCAGCTCGCAATATGTGCCAACCTAATTTTGGGATTATCGAATGAGTTAAACCAATCAGACAAAGCGTAAGACAAAGATTAAAACATCAAAACAATTGAATAAACAAGAACTATAATATATATCAAAGATGGAAACATTGTCACGAAGTTACAATAAACCTAGAATTCATAGCATGTATCAGAGGCTAGACAGAATGTAAAAGAAGAAAAATCCCTTTCAGGGAACCTATCTACCAATGCAGGCGTCTTTCTAGGATTTAAGGATGAAGCTTGAGCAATCCTCGGTGAATGGAGCTTCGGAGGTGTCTTCAATGGAGGTTTGAAGGATATGGAGGAGGTGGAGAGGATTTCTCAAGGTGAAAAGCTAAGAAAATTACAAAGGAAAAAGATATATAATTTACAATGGAAAAATCCTATTTATAGACGCGTCTCGGGCCTCGTTTTGACCTATTTTCGTGTCCTTGTTGGTGTAAGAAGACGTGGGGCCGAACGTGGCTTCGTGGGGGCGGAATTGGTCTTTTTGACCAATTCCCGCAGGGCTGCTCGCCGAGCAGGAAAGGCTGCTCGGCGAGCAGGGCTGCTCGCGCCGAGCAGCCCCCTGCTCGCCGAGCAGGCGCCTGGTGGCCTGCTCGGTGAGCAGGCGCCTAGCGCCCTGCTCGGCGAGCAGAAATGGCCCGTGGGGCCCTGCTCGCCGAGCGTTTTCGCCCGAAGCGTGCTCGATTCATGCCGAGTGACTTCTATGCCCTTTTTCGTCCGAACTTACACCTGCACACGTATAAAAACTCCAGAAAACATTAGTCCAAAAGCCAAATTGATCCGTCAATCGCCTATTTTGAGCAAACGCTTCGTTTGGTGCGACTTTTGACGGACCAATTAGCTTCAAAAGATAACGGAATTCTACTATGCATGCTATTTCGGCCGTATTTGCCTAAATTGATCATAAAACGAGCCTAAACGACGAAAAGTAAATAGAACGTTTCCAATTCCTAACTAACTCACATAAAAGCATTTAAATGCGAGAATTGCTCGCTTATTAACCAAATAACTCTAAAACCCGTCCTAAAACCGTACCCAAAGATAGGGGTTTTTGACCCCTATCACATGTCTATTCAGTTAGCTGATCGTTCCGTATGCTACCCTAGGGGGATTGTGGAAGACGTGCTAGTAAAAGTAGGAAAATTCATTTTGCCCGTTGATTTTATTATAATGGACATAGATGAAGACTTGCATGTTCCTATCATCCTAGGAAGACCATTCTTAGCAACAGGGAAGGCATTGATAGACGTGGGTGAGGGGCGCTTATTTTTAAGAATTAACGGGGAAGAAGTTATCTTTAAGATGAACGAGGCTATGAGGCGTGCGAATAATAATGATGACACATGCTGTTTCTTAGATGATTTTCAAAGTCTTTCTACTTTGCAGGAACAGGACACATTAGAAACTTTATTGGGAGAAGAGGTGAACATATGCGCGGGGACAGGCTGTTCCATTGAGTCCAACCTTCCGGCACCTCCGTTCGACCCTACTGTTCCAACTCATCAAGAACCACCAGAGGTACCAACTGTGCCTGTATCTAAACCAGAATTGAAGCCATTGCCTGAACATCTCGAGTACGCATTCCTTGAACCACCCAGCGGATGTCCGGTCATCATATCTTCAAAGTTGACTCCCGATCAAAAGGCGCAACTCATGGAAGTTTTGCGAAGAAACAAGGCTGCAATCGCGCGGAAAATTAATGACATAAAAAGAATTAGCCCAGCAGTCTGTGTTCACAGAATCTTGATGGAAAAGGAGCATAAACCAACGATCCAGCCGCAACGCAGATTAAATCCCCATATGAAGGAGGTTGTACGTAAAGAAGTAATCAAGCTTCTTGATGCTGGAATTATCTACCCAATATCCGATAGTGTGTGGACAAGCCCTGTTCATGTTGTGCCAAAGAAGGGAGGAACGACAGTAGTCCTCAATGAGAAAGAAGAGTTGGTGCCCACAAGAACAATCAGAGGATGGAGAGTTTGTGTTGATTACAGGAAGCTCAATGAGGTGACAAGGAAGGATCATTTTCCGCTGCCCTTCATTGATCAGATGCTAGAGCGTTTAGTGGGCTATGCATTCTACTGTTTTCTTGACGGATATTCAGGGTACAACCAAATCGCAATTCATTGTGAGGACCAGGAGAAAACAACGTTCACATGTCCATATGGGACTTATGCTTACAGAAGAATGTCGTTCGGCCTGTGCAATGCTCCTGCCACTTTTCAGCGATGCATGGTGTCCATTTTTCATGACATGGTGGAGCGAACAGTAGAAATATTCATGGATGACTTCTCGGTCTATGGAAACTCTTTTGATAGTTGTCTAAACAACCTCGAAGCTGTGCTTGTGTGATGCAAGGAAACTAACTTGGTTTTAAATTGGGAGAAATGCCACTTCATGGTCACGGGAGGAATTGTCCTTGGGCATAAAATTTCAGAAAAAGGGATGGAAGTGGACAAAGCTAAAGTAGAGGTGATAGAAAAGCTGGTTGTGCCCACCAATGTAAAGGATATGCGAAGTTTTCTGGGGCATGCAGGGTTCTATCGCCGGTTTATCAAAGATTTTTCAAAAATTGCACTACCCTTGTCTGCCCTACTTCATAAGGAAGCTGAATTTGTATTCACCGCAAGCTGTGTACAGGCATTTGAACTCTTGAAGAGCAAACTGATCAATTCACCAATACTAGCTGGACCTGACTGGGAGAAACCGTTTGAAATAATGTGCGACGCAAGCGATAATTGTGTGGGAGCTGTTCTTAGACAGAGGATTGAAAAGAAGTTTCGACCCATCTACTATGCAAGCAAGACATTAAACGAGGCCCAGCAGAACTCCACAACTACCGAGAAGGAACTTCTTGCGGTTGTGTATGCTTTCGACAAATTCAGGCCCTACCTGGTGTTATCCAGGGTGATTGTTCACACAGACCACGCAGCGTTGCGATACTTGTTCGCGAAGAAAGATGCTAAGCCAAGGTTGAGCCGATGGTTGTTATTACTCCAGGAGTTTGATCTAGAAATTAAGGATAAAAAGGGATCGGAGAATGTTGCAGCTGATCATTTGTCAAGGATTGATCACCAGGGCAGTTTGGAACAAGCAGAAATTGTTGAAAGGTTTCCTGACGAGAATCTATATGCGGCACAGTCTGCGCCATGGTTCGCCAATATAGCTAATTACCTTGCAACTTCGCTCAAGCCATACAACCTATCCACGAATCAAAGAAGGAAGTTTTTCTCTGAAGTCAAATATTACTTTTGGGATGACCCTTGCCTTTTCAGTTTGTGCGCGGACCAAATCATTCGAAGATGTATATCGCAAGAAGAAGGACATGATGTTCTAAGCCACTATCATAACCGTGAAGCCGGAGGACACCATATCGCAAGCCGAACTGCAGCCAAGGTTCTCCAATCAGGTTTTTTCTAGCCCACTCTTTTCAAGGATGCCCATGCCTTCGTTAGAACTTGCAATGAGTGCCAACGAACTGGCAATATTTCGGCTCGAAATGCTATGCCCCTCAACAACATAGTTGTGTGCGAAATTTTTGACATTTAGGGCATAGATTTTATGGGACCATTCCCGACATCTTTAGGAAATAAATACATCTTAGTGGCTGTGGATTATGTGAGCAAGTGGGTCGAAGCAATGGCTAGTCCCACTAATGATGCCCGTGTGGTAGTAAAATTTCTGAAAAGGCTGTTTGCCAGATTCGGGGTCCCGCGAGCTATCATCAGTGATCAAGGGACCCACTTCTATAATGCGAAATTTGAAAAATTAATGGGGAAACTTGGGGTCTCACACAGGGTTGCCACCCCATACCATCCACAAACCAGTGGACAGGTAGAGATCTCCAATAGAGAAATAAAAATAATTTTAGAGAAAACTGTTGGCAACTCTCGGAGGGATTGGGCAAACAAGCTCGATGATGCTCTATGGGCATATCGTACCGCTTATAAAACACCGATTGGAATGTCTCCGTTTCGTTTGTTACACGGGAAATCTTATCACCTGCCGGTGGAAATGGAACACCGTTCATTTTGGGCGTTAACATTTTTAAATTTTGAGACACAGGCTGTTGGTGAACAGAGAAGTTTACAACTGAGCGAAATTGAGGAATTCAGACTGTTCTCGTACGAAAATGCGATGAATTACAAAGCCAGGACCAAGCAGTGGCACGACAAAAAGCTCCTGAACAAGGTGTTTCATGAAGGACAAAACGTCCTTCTCTACAATTCACGATTAAGGCTCTTTCCAGGAAAGCTCAAGTCAAGATGGTCAGGACCATTCATAGTGAACCGTGTATTCACACATGGAGCTGTTGAAATTTTCAAGTACGGGGGTGATCCTTTTAAGGTGAACGGGCAAAGATTAAAACCATATTTAGAGAACGATCACACAAGGAAGATCGATACTGTTCATTTCCAGGATCCCCCAAGTCAGTAAAAGCACGAGAACAGGGTGTCCGCTACAAACACCAATTGTAGCACAAGTAACTTTGCATTTTATTTAATTTTATTTTTATTTTTATTTTTATTCTTGTGTCAAATGTGTTGAGTTTTTCTTCATAATGAGTATCTTCTGCCCAGGCACAATTGTAAAACCTAAAAATCCTTCCAAGGGTGAGGTAGTACAATTGTACCTGTTTTGTAGGGAAGGGATTATCGTAGAAACTAGAGCGGTAGAAATTTTTTAATTAAAAGCTAGGAAAAAAGTGGAACGTCCACTCCTATACCCATAGGCAATCATACCGCCTATTTTTCTCCTCGATAAGATTGAACGGTTAGGGGGAAATAAATGCTAAAATCAAATCTTGACCGTTCATCACCCCTCGTTCTAATTCGAAAATACGCACCTTTCTGCCAATCTGTCCAAGTGGCCGACTCTGATTCAACCTCATAATGACAGATTGGCGAGAAGACGCCTCGTTTCCCCTACTTAAAGAAGATTTATCTCATTTCAGTCCGTCTTTCACCATATTTCTTTCTTTTCTTTGAGATTTCTTTTCACAAAGGAAGTTCATGATCTGTGCCTTGTACCACTGGAAAACCCTGCTTAAACTAAAAAGCGAAATGAGAACCCGAGGCTCGGACAAAAACGTGAAAATGGAGGGATTTTCCAAGAAAGAAAAAGCAAAAGCAAAAATGGCGGAGCCGAGCACTGTGGCTTTTGTCCCGGATGAAAAGTTGGTCAAGAAACTCTCCCAGTTTAAAGACGCCTCTGTACAGGCGTACTATGATGAGTTAGCAAAACTTCAGTTCGGACCCCTCCGAACAGTTTGCTGGGAATCCGTAAAGAGGCTGAAGCTCGAGGATCGTGTGCGCACCCTCATGAAGGCCGGTCATTTTGAATGTTTCTTTGAAATGACGGAACCTGCCTATCGGGAACTGACACTCGAGTTCTTGGCCACCTTTAAGCACAACGCTGAGATAACCGAACCCGACGAAGAGGGAAAATTTAGTTTTAGGCTCATGGGTCACTCCCAGAGGCCTTCGCTTAACCTGTTTAACCAGATGCTAGGTGCTGCCGACGATGACGATCTAGAATCCGAGAGCTATAAAGAGGCATTCACCACAACGCCTGATGTTTTCGACCCTGTGGCCTTCTGGGAACCACTTTCAGGATAGAAATATTATGACGGAAGTTCGTCCAAGGCGTCCAATATCGATGATTACGCTGTTCGATATTTGCACAAGTTGATCTCCGGTACAATCTTCGCCCGGGAAAACCAAGCCACCATGCCACATGCAGATCTCACCGCGTTGTGGAGTATGGCAGTTGGACCGAGAATGAATTTGGGATTCTAGTTCGGAGAATACATTAGCGCTTTTTCCAAGAAAAACTCGTCGATCATCTGTTGTGGAAGCATTGTCACCAGGATTGCGGAGTCAATCGGGGTTTTTAAACCAGAAGACCGCTTCCGTCTCACGATTGTGAATCACCCTGACCCGATTGATCTCAAGAGCCTCCAAAAGATGCTATTCGGAAAACTGGTGAACGGGAAGTGGGTCTGGATGTCTGACTTTGTTACATCTCGGCAGACTAAGAGGCGAAAAAGGAAAAGCGAGCCTACTGTATCAGTGTCGTTGGATTCCGAACAAGTCGAGAAGCCAAAGGACTTAGACTTTTATAAGAAGTGTGAAAAGCTGACCAGCGAGGATGTAATGGATCGATTTAACGCCCTGTTTGCCCAGAATCTGGCAAACCGTGAGATGATATTCGCCATGGAGCAAAAATACGCGTCACAACAGGGCGAGATCGATATGCTCAAGAGCCTTTGCATTGAGGAGCATGCCAAGGAAAGTCCTTCTGGTTTCTCTGTAAAAAGTCCGGTAAGACAAATTCCCGAAACACCTGCCAGTGCTAATGTTAAGGCTAATTCTGCTGCCTCCTCAAAAGAGGAGGGCATTCCTGCCCCTATGGATAGAGAGGTTAACTCCTCTCTCTCCCATCACGCCTGATCTGTACCGATAGTCGCTATCCTAGCATCTGGTAACCTCTAACACCCTCACTCTATCATGTTATGGTCTGCCTGTTTTATTAACAATCTGCTGCCGTGATTCATAACATTGAGGACAATGTTTTATTATTTTTTGGGGGTGGATTGTGTGTGTCACAATTTATTGCGGAAATAACATGATAAATGCTTTTAATTTGTTTGTTTAAATTAGTAATTTGATGTAGAACAAATATCCCTTGAGAATTTTTGTGCATGTCCTTGGTAATTATTGTTTGTTTCCATATTTTTCTCTCCTCTTGTGTATGTTCCATCTAGGGAATTGTTCGGTGTTCTGTAGGAATCAAAGAACAGACTGTGCATGCTTTGGTGTAATGGTTGTGTTACTTGCTTGTTTGCACCTCGTGTCCCTAAATTTCAGGAAGTTCCAAGAATTGTGAAATTTTTAATTCCTCTTTCAAAATTAGTAACCATTGCCTTACTGCATTTTCCCCAAAAATAGTGAGAACTTGAGCCTTAAAATGCATCTTTGCTATGCATTAATTTTTATGAGTGGGCCAGCGCTCACTATCTTTAGGGAGAATTTGCCTTGGTGCCCTGTTGAAATGGTGATTGGTTCTGACTTTCATAGGAGGAAAGAGGCATTTAGTTACCCTCTCCGCTACACAAAAGGCACCTGTGCTTTGCACCCCAATGATTAGGATACCAAGTCGAGCCATGACCTGCTCTTTCTGAAAAACCACAAATGATAGCCCCCCCCCCCCTTCACTTATAAATCAAAAACACCCTGAGTTCTATCTTATGCTTTGAAAAGCCAATTGTTTAAAATAAAGATCATGTGCTTAAGTTTTGCGAAAATAAGCAATTGAGCAAACAATGCTTAAGGAAAAGATTGAAAGAACTGGGGAATATAATGAGGGGAGGAAGGAACCTAAATGAATATTCAAAAGAGTACTGGGTTATGAGTAAACAGGATGTGTAGATAAAGAGTGTGTAAACAGCAATCATTATAGGATGCGTATGTTAAATAAAAATTGCAAAAAGACAGAATTCATACACTGAAATAGCCTTTCACTGTCAAACCAGAGCCTAAACCGAACATTACAACCTATATAAGTCCTTTGGACTATGTTAGGAGCAACTTTGACCCTTGGATTCAGGACCAATAGGCAAACTCGCACCCTAAGGGTGTGGTGTCTGAGCTGAGGAGTGAAATCGCATGCTTAGTCCTATGGCAAAAAGATGCCATGCGAGAGTGAGTAAATTGTTCCATTCCTTAGTGAGGCATGTCTGGCAGTTGGTGACTCCTGGTGAAAGAGGACGTCTAAATTTTAAGATTTAAGGAATTTCTTGAGCAAAAAGGACACAATTTCTAAAACAAGTTTTAGCTCTTCGATGAAACCTTAGCATGCATCTGTTCATTTCCTCTTTATGCCAAGCGTTCTGTATTTCTGTATTCCTCTTTCTCATTCCCTGAAACTAATTTCATTCCTAACCTTTTTCTGATTCCTTCTTACAATTTGTTGCTTGAGGACAAGCAAAGGTTCAATTTGGGGGTATTTGTTAGGCATGAAATTGACTAAGTTTAACATAGTGTTTATAAGGGAATTTGGGTGTTTTATTATGTCATTTGGTAAGAAATAAGGGCTAATTACTGTCTTTGTGCAGATAAGCAAAGAGAAATGCTAAACTTGCTGGAAACAACTTGTTTTGCTAAATCCAAGAGGAGTGGAGCCTTACTTGTATCCAGCGGTCAAACGCCGGATTATCCAGTGACGGACATCGACAGATCATGGTGGTAGTGGCAGAGAAAGCGGCAGAGCGGCAGGTGAAAGTGTGTGGCGATGGGATTGCCTAAAGAAGCAAGATGACTTGAAGTATCACCCCATTGAGTGTTCAAGGGTTAATCGAAGTTTAATCATTTTAGTTTATTTTAATCGTAGTTGGTAGTTGACTTATTTTGTAGAAAGGGTACGAAAGTTGTACCGATTTTGGCCTCTGTCTTTCCCTTTAAGTAGGTGAAGCAGAGAAAAGTTTAGGAGTTCGGATTTTTAGTATTTTTCTTTAGTAAAATAGGATAGAAGAAAGAAGAGAGCTCCCATGGATTCTCAAGCTGTATCAAGAACCATCGACTGCTCACTGCTCGATATGAGTGAGTAGTCCATTTTGAACGGGCACGGCCTGGCCGACCCGGTGATGTAAGTGTTACAATGTTTTAATGAATATTTCGTATTTTGCCAATGTTGTGGTCAATGAGGGTTTAACTTTCATGCTTAAGCATTTATGTATGTGTTAGATGAATGATAGGACACTACTTTCATCTTCACCGATATCCTTATTGATCTCCCAACTTCGAAGCTGACAAGTTAGAAGGTTGTGTCAAGGGTTTTCTCATATAGAAATGCAGTTTTGTTCTTAATGCTAGAAAGAACGTATCTTTAGGATGCTAAAGGTGTTAGTAAATCTTAGGAGTTTGAGAACACACGAAAGTTGACTCAAACTCACTTCAAACTGAAACTTTGGCTTCATTGGCATTGTCTTGTATTCATAGAATGTTGTAAGATGTAGCACACCGTGTTCTGCTATGTCGAGCCTGTTCTATTCTTTAAAATCTTTGCAAAAGTTATTTCATTTTCGTGTTTCATCAGTCTGCCTGAATTGTTAAATAACCAACATCAAACAATCAACGATAAAAGAAGACACTGTTATGACACACACTGTTTAGCAACGATTTCTAATATTGATTTGAATCACAATCCCTGTGGAGACGATACTCACTTATCACTTTATTACTTGTATCTAGTGCACTTGCTAGAGTCTAATCTGAGGACAACAGGAACTAATGTAACTTTTTCGCTTAATAATGCTGACTTAATTAAATGTTTGACAATTTAACTTAGCTTTAGGTCAGCAAGGCTGAGTGAGGTGTGAGACAGCTTTAATCAGATACTGACTAGAGCTGTTTCAATTATGAGTTGGGGAAGTAACACTTTAGGTCAGCTTCCAACTCAACACTCTAATTACTCAGCGTTGGCTTGTACAAATTATTTACTGAGCAATTTAAGCAAGCAACACATACATAAACATATATATCAAGAGAAAGGGTTAGAGATTACTCAGCAGACTTATCCTAGTTTGGCCTCACCGCCTACGTCCAGTCCCTAGAATCCCTCCGGGTTTTTTCAATCCACTACTGAGCTCTTTGAAGGTAGAGCACAAACCATTTACAATAGCAACTGAGTATGCAAGAGTACCGTCCTCTATTCTTCTACTCAATCCTATCTACCACTGAACACTATAACCGAGTATTCAGATTTTCTCTACCACTGAGTACTATAACCAAGTACTCAGCTTCACTCTTCTAACCTTTACAATTGATACACGATTGTTCTCACAAAACGAAGAACACTTTAGATGAATAAGATTCACTCTAGACTTTTACACAATGATTGGAATTTGGTGTAAGAACTTTATTTTTCTGTTCAGAAAGCTTCTCTTTTGGATTTTTGACTTAGTGAAGATTTTGCTTGTTTGTATCTCTCTTGTTAGTATTCGGCAATGAACCAAGAGATGAACTTGTCCATTTATAGTGAATTCTGAAGCTTCAATGATTTGAAATCAGACATATCCGTTGAGAGTAAACGGTCTTCTTTCGTCATTCATTGACCAGCTTCCAGAACCGCAGGCCAATCCTGTCTTCTGAATCTGCGCAGGAGGCAGGCTTGCCAGTTTTGTCTTCTTGCGCTAGGTTCATCTTCTAGCGCCAGGTTTTTCTTCTTGCCAAACGTCAGATGGTCCATGCGTCTCGAAAAGGTCCTTAAAATGGATTTCCGAGGCTTGTGAAATGTGTCAGACTTTGTCTCACAAGTTGACGGATAATTGGACACTGACTTGATTATCACTCAGCTTGACTTAGCGGCGTCTTGAATATTGCTCAGCTTGACTTCGCAGCTTCGCCTTCAAGCTTTCCTGAAGAAGACATTTCTTTCGTAAAGCTGAGTTGCATTCTACTCAGCTCTGCAATGTGACTTGCTCATGCTAACTTTGTTCTGTCTTTCTTTTAGAGACTTTAAGTTCCTGTGCTCGTTAGTTAATATACTCAACATTGAACAAACACATTAGTACAATTAAATCAAAGCACTTAAATTTAATTGTTTTAATCATGGGATTAACTTAAATAATTTTGTCAAATCAAAATCATGTGGAAAGGTGTTTTAAAAATCTCGTGGGTCAGCAGAGATCCAATGAGCTAATCATATTTATATATGGTCAGGTCCTGAGCTTCTTCAACAACTGTTTTCTTTGCTTGCCAGCTTTTAGGGAGACTTCTTAGAATCTTCTTCACTTGTTCTTCTTCAGTGAAGTTCTTGCCGAGTCTTTTCAGCTTATTTATTATATTAGTGAATCTTGCATTCATCTCAGAGATGTCTTCATTATCATTCATCTCAAACAGCTCGTACAGCCGCATATGTTGATTCACTTTGGACTCTTTGACTTTGGTGGTTCCTTCATAGGTCACCTCCAGCTTCTTCCAGATTTCTTGTGCTGACTCACAACCTGAAATCTTATTTTATTCTGCAGCATCTAACGCACAGTGAAGCATATTGATAGCCGAAACATTATTTTGCCATTTCTTAAGGTCATCCTCTGACCACTTAGCCTCGCTTTTGACAGTTTTTACACCATCAATGATTTCATAGGGAATAAAAGGGCCTTGGACTATGGCTAGCCATACATTCATATTTGTTGCCTGAATGAAGTTTTTCATCCTGTCCTTCCAAAATGTATAATTAGATCCAAAGAACAGAAGAGGCCAACTAATAGACAATCCATCGGGGAGTATCTGGGTTGTTTGATTTCCTGGAAGGAAACACGTGCTGTTCTCAGCCATTACAGGGATCAGCTCAAGATAGTTTTATCTTGATTAGTGAGCTATTAGGCTCTGATACCACTTGTTGGTCCCGTGTAACGTAATAGGATTAGTTCCAAGGGGGGGTTAGCAACTAATATAACTTTTTCGCTTAATAATGTTGACTTAATTGAATGGTTGATAGTTTAACTCAGTTTCGGGTCAGCAAGACTGAGTTTGGTGTGAGACAGCTTTAATCAGATACTGACTAGAGCTATTTCAGTTGTGAGTTGGGAAGTAACACTTAAGTTAGTTTCCAACTCAACACTCAGATTACTCAGCTTCAGCTTGTACAGATTATTTACTGAGTAATTTTAAGCAAACAACACATACATACATATATATATATATATATATATATATATATATATATATATCAAGAGAAGGGGTTAGAAGTTACTCAGCAGACTTATCATGGTTCGGCCTCTCCGCCTACGTCCAGTCCCCAGAATCCTTCCGAGCTTTTTCAATCCTCGACTGAGCTCTTTAAAGGTAGAGCCCAAACCTTTTACAATAGCAACTGATTATGCAAGAGTATTGTCCTCTATCCGTCTACTCAATCCTATCTACCACTGAATACTATAACCGAGTACTCAGCTTCTCTCTACCACTGAGTACTATAACCGAGTACTCAGCTTCACTCTTCTAACCTTTTACAAATGATAAGAAATTGTTTTTAATACAACAAAGAGCACTTTAGATGACTAAATCAATCTAGACTTTTACACAATGATTGGAGTTTGGTGTAAGAGCTTGCTTTTTCTTTTCAAACATCTTCTATTTTGGATTTTGACTCAATGAAGATTTGCTTTTTCTGTCTGTATGTTGTATTGTATATGTATATGATCCAGGTGATGATTTGTCCTTTTTATAGCAATCTTGTGGCTTCAATGATTTGAATTCCGACATAGCCGTTGTGGGAAAACGGTCTTCTTCATCATCACGTGGTCAGCTTCCAGAGCTGCAGGCCAATCATGTCTTCTGTTTTGGACAGGTGCCAGATTTGTCTTCTTATGCCAGGTTTGTTTTCTAGTAGAGGTCAGATGGTCCATGCGTCTCGAAAAGGTCCTTAAGATGGATTTCCGAGGCTTCTGATTTGTTTCAGACATTTGTCAGATCTTGTCTTCCAAGTTGATGGATCATTGATGCTGACCTGACGACTACTCAGCTTGACTCAGCGGCTTCGCCTTCAAGCTTTTCTGAAGAAGACATTTCTTTCGAAAGGCTGAGTTGCATTCTACTCAGCTTCTGCTGTGTGACTTGCTTTCGCTGACTTTGTCTTGTCTTTCTCTTATAGATTCTTAGTTCCTGTTCTTGTTACTTAAATTACTCAACATTGAACAAACTTATTAGTACAATTAAATCAAAGCACTTAAATTTAATTGTTTAATAATGGGATTAACTTAAATAATTTTGTCAAATCAAAATCATGTGGAAAGGTGTTTCAACAATTACAAGTATTATTTTCCTCATAATATTCGGTGTGGTTATTAAGTCCGGTGTGGGACCTGATATGGTGTGATGGTGAAGGAATTGAAATGCGATCTCCACGTTCGTTAAACCTCAAATTTTCCTCACGGGCTTGAGGAGGTATGTATCTTTCACCCGAGGTTGGACCTTCTCTCCCGTTCTCTATTGTGTTTGTTGGAGTAGATTTTTGTGAAAAAATCTCAGCACATTTCTCCGGTATTTTATTGATCTCATCGATTAGAACAACAATGCGGTTCTCTATGGCTGCACCATATACGTGTTTTGCATAGCCTTTGTGTTAGTCTTTATGACTTGGGCCATTTCAGCTAGACACTTCTCCAAATCATGCATAAATGCATTGTTTTGTCGTATTGCTTCATCCAATGATGGTGGCTGTTGTGGTGGTCGACTTGCTCCTTCCATTACAGTTTCAGCCACAAAACCTTCTGGCACTTCTAACGCTTGGTTTTGGCTCTGATTTTCTTCAGACTCGGAAGGAACGAGATCTTTGCCAACATTTTTCCTTGGTGCCATTTTAAGAACAAAGACACACAAAACTTGTTGGAATTGAATGTTACTGCTGCAGGTTTAGAACTGATTTTAGCAAAAAATGAAAAGTGTAAGAAGAAAGAATTTATGGAAATCGTAGGCCGATTTGTGATGGTCCCACTGGGCGTGCCAAAAATTGTTGGCTATAGCTAATAAATTTTGGTAAGATAAAGTGGGGCGAGAAAAATGCGATACGAGGTCTGAAAAATAAAAAAAATGGTGTAAAAAATGGTTTTAGGTCCTAAATGCAATTTTTGGTAGCCTAAAAAACAAAAGGTCCAACTGGACGTGCCAAAAATTATTGGCTATATTTTGTGAACATGCCTATTTCAACCTTGACTCGTGTGGAATTGATGCGGGCGTGTCAGAGAAGCTAATTCCCAATTGATTTTAATGGTTGTGGGTTATGAAATGCGCGTTAAACTTGACTTTTTGAAAATGAAACGATTGAACGAAAGATTCAAGGATTCAAGGATTGAAAAATAAAAACCATATTGGGTTCCTAGTTACACTATAAAAAGCTTCACTAGCTCAGCTAATGGCATTACGAAAAATTAAAATCAACACAATGATTTGGAAATTTTTCCTTTTTTTATTGATTTTTGCAAATATTATTGTGATTACAGTGATAAAAATTGGAAATGCAAGCAATAATTGCAACTGAAAAGAGTACGTTAATTTCGTGAAGAAATTACGTTTGACAAAGCAATTAATTGTAAAAATGAAATATTGACAAAAGCTGAAATTGGAAATAACAAACTTGGAATTGAATTGACTTGGATTGATGATTCATCGGTAATTGGAACTAAAGATTCCTCGTGTGATATGAATGACAACTTTTGTGATTGATTGACTGGAGAATTTGTATGAGATGCAAACTAAAAGCTGGAATTTAGTTTGAAAGGTATTTCTGAGTTTTGGGAAAGATGACAATGGTAACTTGATGGGTAACTTGGAGTTGAGTAAATTGAAGGCTTGAAAAAGGAAATTGAGGGCTTGAGGATGAAAATTGGAGCTTTAGAGCAGAGCTTAATTGGTTGGGAAGAAAATATTTTGGAAATAAAATTTCAAAGGAAGAGATGAAATTTTTGTTGTAGAGATTGATTGAATGTTGGTTGGTGTTGGCTTGATGGAAAATTATTTTCAAACAATTTGAAGGATTGGGGAAACGAATTAAAGGCTTGAAAAACAAAGATTAGAACTTTAGAATGAAGCTTGAATGCTTGGAAAAAATGTATTTTGGAAGAACAATTTAAGAGAAAGAACTGATTTTTTTGTTCTAGACATTGATTGGATTTTGGTTGGGTGGGCTTTGGAATGATGGATTGAGGTCTTATTTATAGTCAAATAATCCAAGCCTCACACCCATGAACTCCTATTTTTGCTCCATTAATTGCCATTATTGATAATGTAGAGTTTGAGGGTCAAAAAGCATGGATAGTGGACAATTTGACGTGAAAAAATGGCATTCAGGACACCGTCTCGCCGAGACCAGGACAGGTCTCGTCGAGAAGTGATGTTTTTCGTGGAAAAAATAAATTGTTCCAAGAGCCCGTCTCGCCGAGACCTGTACAGTTCTCGCCGAGATGGTCCGAATTTTTTTTTTTTTTTCTTTTGCTATTTTTGATATTTTTTTGCAGAATAAAACGGTTTAGGAGGCAAACCAATTATCTGTCAATGGTCCTGGATACATTACATATTTTATTCTATACAAAAGAGAGATCCCAGCATGCATACTAAAGTTGATAAGTCATACCCACTTAGAGCATCCGTTTTTGAGGAATATCAAACAGTTTCTCACTCTGTCTCAAATTTCTCTTAAGAAAAGAAAAAGCATAATCTATCAATATCCACTTTCCTATATTTGCCCCTTTCGCTGCAACCACCTCATTTTCACCTATTAAGTGAACAACTCCTGCTCTCCATGCTTTTTCCACTATCTCTATTTCTTCTTTTGCATCATCATCCTTGTCAAGGCTTTGCTTCTCATCTTGGATAAATTGCTTCAATTTTTCCATCAACATTACATCAAATGGTTCTTGCTCGTTCCGCGCATCTGTGTATCCATATCTTGCAACACATCTGAACACATTCAGCTCCTTTGGTTCTACTCTACGAAATAGGAAACGTTCTTCTGCGGGAACCTTTCCGATGGGCAGAGATTTTATGGACACAAAAACAAGTACAGAATGGAGAGCTGGCACATTTTCTACATAGTGCTTGAATATGGGCGGAATTCCCTGTACAAGCTCCGAGTAGAACAAAGCAAGCCCCGGAAGCCTACTAAACTTAGTCTCTGCAGCAATCTCTATTAGTTTGTCAGGAGAAATCTTGTTTTCCAGCTCGTAATTGTATTCCAAATGAACATTATACTCATTAAAACTGCAGCAAAAGCTAGAGGTAGATATCCTCCTCGGTCGAATTTGTAAAGAACTGAACTTAAGTAGACAAGCTCTACTATTCCAATGGTTAAAACATAGGCAATTACATAAACGATGTTGGTTTTCCATATCATCAACATTATCAGTACTAGAAAACCTGAAGTAAGAGTCATCACAAACACCACCGCGATCCCTGTATTTAATATGTTAGTTTTTCTTATTATAGTAAAACAGAATTAAAATGAATGAAATAATTACCGTATGCATTGCCAATATTTGTAGTAGTTCTGAAACCAAGAGTAACTCCTATACAAGCAACCATAAGAAGGTAGTTGATTTCAGGAATATAAACTTGTCCTTCATACGTAGAAGAAGTATGCACGATTTTGACACGAGGAAAGCAACCAAGCGAGAGAGATTGCTGGATGATAGAGAAGGTTCCAGAAATCATAGCTTGACTTGCAATTATGGATGCCATTACAGCCACCACAAACATGGGCCAGTAGAGGGAGTCTGGTATTGATTTGTAGAATGTCTCTGATACAAGATTATTGTGCTTTCTCAGAAAAGCAGCTTGTCCAACATATGCACAGAGCAAAGATGGGTAAGTCACAGTGCACATACTTATTTGAATTGATCGAACAGTGAAATGCCCCACATCTGCAAATAGTGCTTCAGTTCCTGCACATATATATAATTACCAAATTAAGTTAAGTAGTATTAGAGATTAATCGAATAAATCCAAGCATATACTAACCGGTAATGGCAAGGACAATGCCGCCAAGAGAAATCCAAGCATCACGTTTGTTCCTGATGAAATAATCTAGTATATACTTTGGATTTAATGCTTTTATAACAGATGGATCGTATTTGAAGAAATTGTAAACCCCAATTCCAGCAATGAATGCAAACCAAACGCATATAATTGGAGCAAAAGAGTATCCTACTTTATCAGTCCAAGTCTTTGCACCATAAATAGGCATATCAGAATCGCCACTGACATCCATACGATCATATCTGCAAATCCAAACACAATAATATTCAGGTATGGATTGAGAAGAATTAGAGGGTTTAAATTACCATCGGTCAGTTTGTGGGTGGCTTGCTTGATACCTCCAACAGCCGATAAAACTACAATGACATAAACATTTTTTAATAAGTAATGTAATGGTCTTTTTCTGAATTAGTTGGTAAGAAAAAGAGATGAACCTGAAATGCAAGGAGTGAGGACGCCATCTCCAATGACCATGGAAGTACCAAGCATGGTCGCAAAGAGCAGAAAATACTTAGCAGATTGAGACTTCTCCAGCTTTGATTTTAAGTGAGTAGCTCTCACCACACGCTTCCTGGGTAACTCTAGTTGGAAATTTGATACATCTTTATCCTCTACTTGCTCACTTGGTATTAGCCCTACTTTTGCATATCGGCATATCAACGAGTACAATGCGAATGTCCCTCCTGTTTTTGTTTTCCAAAATTAACAATATTCATCTCCTTTTTCATTTTCTTTTTCTTTTTCTTATTATTACTGTTTGGGAAACCCACAATTGAATGAAATATTTAATTTGAATAAATAAATTGATAACAAAATAAAAAGAGAATAATAAAGTAAATGACACATTGATTTACGTAGTTCGGCCATGTGTCTACTTCATGAGCCAAGGAGACTTGAAATTATTCCACTATAGGTACAAAAGATTGAAGAAAATAGCACTAAAAAACCATTCACCCCAATACAGTCAAAACCTCACAATTCTCTCTTAGAAAATATCTATCAAATTAGCAATTTAGTGTCAATTGCTTGGATGCACAAATACCAGCTATAATATTTGACTTATTTGCCCAAACTAAATATTTTGTTCCGCTACGGGGGTTTCCCTGCCAAATTGGTATCAGAGCCAATTAATATTTATTTTGGGATCTACTATGGCGACAATAAAATTTGATATCGAGAAGTGTGATCGTAATATCAGCTTCGCTCTATGGCAAGTCAAGATGAAAGTTATTTTTACACAGAACATATTGCACAAGGTGTTAGTAGACGAGTTACTACGGTAACAAAGGAGAAGAAACAAGAATTGGAGGAGAAAGCTTTAGCTCAGTTATGTTTGTTGAACGAGGTCCAGCATGAAGTCATCCATGAGAAGACTCCTAAAGGCTTATGGGAGAAACTTGAGTCTCTCTACATGTCCAAAAACCTCACCAACAAGCTTGTTGTGAAACATCGTCTTCATATGCTCAATATGGCGGAAGGTACATCCCTAAAGTCATACCTTGATAATTTCAGTTCAATTTTGCTGGATCTGGAAAATTTAGATATTAAGTATGAAGAAGAAGACAAAGCTTTTATGTTGTTACGATCTCTACCTCCGTCTTTTAAAAATTTCTGAGAGACAATGATCTACAGTAAAAGCACTTTAACTATGGATGAGATTAAAGGGTGTCTATTTTCAAAAGATTTAATAGACAACGAGCTTTCTGGTGATAGAAATGGCCCTGAAGAAAGTCTAATCGTTTGAGGGAGATATGCTACAAGAGATCCCAGGAGCAGCAGCAACAACAATAATCGATCCAGATCCAGATCAAAATCAAAATGTAGACACAGTAATTTGATATGCAATTACTGTAAAAAGAAAGGGCACATAAAAGCTGAATGTTTCAAGCTACAAAGGAAAAATAAAGAAAAGGTTCATAAAGAAGACAACCAGCCGAAGCCAGTGTTACTGAAGATGAAGTAGATTACAAAGTCTATGATGTGCCCGATGATGGTGTTAGATCTGGACAATGGTGGATCCCTGACTCTGTTTGCTCATTTCACATTTGTCTCCACACAAATTGGTTCTCCTCTTATGAATCGGTAAACAGAGGAGTTGTGTTGATGGGCAACGATTCTCTTTGTAAAGTTGTTGGTATTGGTACTGTCAAAATCAAAATGCATGATGGTGTTGTCAGAACCTTGACAGATGCGCGGCATGTTCCTGACATGAAGAAAAACATTATCTCCTCATCTGTTTTAGATGATAACAGTTGCAGATTTTCTAGTGGAGGTGGAGTCTTGAAGGTTTTGAAAGGTGCTTTAGTTGTAATCAAAGCCAGAAAAGTTGGAAGATTGTATGTGTTACAAGGTTCAATAGCCACATGCATTACTGCAATTTCCTCTTCCATGCTAGAGTCAGACACTACCAAATTATGGCACATGAGGCTCGGCCACATGAGGGAGAAAGGTTTGTCCATGTTAAGTCAATATGGTGTCCTTTGTGGTCAACATACGTCCAAGTTGGAGTTTTGTAAGCATTGTATTTTTGGCAAACACAAACGAGTCAGTTTCAACACTAGCGTTCACCAAACAAAATGCAGTTTGGATTATATCCATTCAGATCTATGGGGACTTACATGTGTTCATTCGAAAGGTGGCGCTCGATATATGCTTACCTTCATTGATGATTACTCTAGGAAGGTTTGGGCTTATTTCTTGAAGAGGAAAAATGATGCATTAGCCACTTTCAAGCAATGAAAGGCCTTACTGGAAAACCAGACTGGTAAGAAGATTAAGCGTCTATGCACTAATAATGGTCTGACATTTTGCAATGATGAATTAAACATATTTTGTGAAGATATGTGCATCTCCAGGCATCTCACAGTTCCAAGAACACCACAACAAAATGGTGTAGTTGAGTGGATGAACAGAACTCTATTGGAAAAGGTTCGTTGTATGTTATCAAATTCTAGCTTATCTCAAGACTTTTGAGCTGAAGCACCTTTAACAACTTGTTATTTGGTGAATCGTTCTCCGTCTGCTTCAATTAATAGTAAAACTGTTGAAGAGGTATGGTCTGGAAAACATGCTTATTATTCTGATTTGAGGATTTTTGGATGTCCGATTTATGTGCATGTGAATGATGGAAAGTTGGAGCCCGGATCTAAAAAGGGAATTTTTTTTTCGGCTATACTCTTGATGTAAAGGGATATAAAGTTTGGCATCTTGATCCCAAGTCACTAAAATCTATAATCAGTAGAAATATTGTATTCAATGAATCTATCATGCTTCATCCAAAGGAGTCTTCAATCGCTTCTAACACCAAGATACAGAATTTTGATAAGCATGTGGAGGTTCAAGTTGAGGTGGAGAATTCATTCTCTCCATTGAGTGACCAATTGATAGAGTCTATCAAATTAGAAGAATCTACAGATATCAAAGAGGATCATTCAGTTGCTAGAAGCAGGCTAGAAAGAGAAAGAAAGCAGCCTTTGAGGTTAGCAGATTATGTCACTTTTGCCTATGTTGCTACGTAGGAGACTGAAGGAGTTGGCGATCCTTCAATATATTTAGAAGCCATGTCCGGTGATGATTCTGGAAAATGGTTGATAGCCATACAAGAGGAGATGGATTCTCTTCACAAAAATAAAACATGGGAATGGGTGCAACCCCCAAAGAACAAAAAGATTGTCGGTTGTAAATGGGTCTTCAAACAAAAAGATGACATTCTAGGCATTGAGGATGCTCAATACAAAGCACAGTTGGTAGCTAAGGGATATAGTTAGGTACAAGGAGTTGATTTTAATGATGTTTTCTCTCATGTTGTTAAACATAGCTCTATTCGTGTTTTGCTTGCATTGGTTACTATAAATGACCTCAAGTTGGAACAACTCGATGTCAAAACCTCATTCTTATATGGAGAACTTAAGGAGAAATTTTATATGCAACAACCTGAAGGTTTGAAATCGGAGGCAAAGAAGACCATATTGCTTGTTGCATAAATCATTTTATAGGTTAAAGCAGTCTCCTCGATAGTCGTATAAGCGGTTTGATTCCTTTATGATTGGGCATGGTTAAGCTAAGAGCCAATATGATAGTTGTGTTTATTTCACAAAACTTGTAAATGGCTCATTTGTTTATTTGTTACTCTATATTAATTATATGCTTATTTTTGCTAAGGATATGTCTGATATCAACAGATTGAAAGCAAAGCTGAGTAGTGAATTTGAGATGAAAGATTTGGGAGTTGGCAAGAAGATTCTTGGTATGGAGATCCATAGAGATAGATCTGCATTAACATTTTGTTTAACTTAGAGAAGTTTTGTTGAAAAAGTGTTGGAGCGATTTGGCATGAAAAATGCTAAACATGTAAGTACTCCACTTGCTGCTCATTTCAGACTTTCTGCTGATATATGTCCACAGTCTGAAATGGATATGAATATATGTCATATGTACCTTACTCGAGTGTTTTTGGTAGTATCATGTACGTGATGGTTTTTACTCGTCCTGACATTTCACATGCAGTTAGTGTAGTCAGTAGCTATATGTCTAATCCCGGTAAAGATTATTGGAATGTTGTGAAATGGATTTTGAGATATTTAAGGGTACTACTAATGCTTGTTTAAAATTTGGAAGGCATAAGAACATGGTGGCTGGTTATGTTGATTCAAACTATGTAGGTGATCTTAATAGAAGAAGATCTATCATAAGTTATGTGTTTACTCTTTGTACTAGTGCCATCAGTTGGAAAGCTACTTTACAGCCTATAGTTGCATTGTCCAATACATAAGCAGAATATATGATTGTAGCCAGGGATGGATCTACAGTGGGGGCAATGGGGGCACTTGCCCCCACTGAGATCTAGAAAGAGATAAAACCCCTATATAGAAAATTCATCTTTGAGTTTGCCCCCTAGAAAACTCCATTGACGGTGTCAAAGTGTGCAGGTTTGTACAAGGAAGAAGAAGCTGGTTCTAATTTTCTTTTTATTGTTGTTACAAAAAACGTCGTTCCACTTAAGTGGCACGACGTCGTTTTGTGATAATCCCACTCCAGTAGCGAACAAGGGAATGAACCGATCTCTCTCGCTCGCTCACTCTCACCAAATCCTAAATCCCTTTCCCTCTCCCTCAATTTCAAAACCCCTAAACCTAATTTCCTTCTTCTCTTCACTCTCACTCACCGCCATCCCTCCTTCGAACCAGAACATACATCTTCTTCTCTCTCACTTTCGAACTATAAATGAACGAAGATTGATTGAAGTCTCAGTCTACTACTCTCTCTTACTCATCTCTCGTTCGTCTTGACTCTCGTTGTTGGTCTCGTTGCTTTTTTTTTATTTTCTTACTTATTATGAATTCATGTGGATGTTTGTTTACTGTTAATTTTGGTTCGTTTTTTTATTCTAATGTTTAGTTAATTAATGTTCTGTTTGTTTGCTATTAATTTTGGTTCCTTCTGGTTTTGTGATGTTAATTTTTTTTGTTTGTTGTTAATTATATTCTTCTGTTCTAATGTTCAATTTTGGTTGCTAATTTCTAATCCAATTGTAATTTAGGTAGTTAGCATTTGTAGTCCAATTGTAATTTAGTTATTTAGCATTTCTAATCCAATTTTGATGTTTGTTTTAATGAAAATGTGAAAGCACTTATTGAATTTGAGTATTCTAAAACAAATATATCAACTTTGAAGTTTTAAATTTACCTATTTAGCATTTGTAATCCTATTGAGGCTTCTCTTCAACACTACTTACTGCTGTTGCTATTGATGTCCCCCTTTCATTTATGGGTTGCATAATCAAGCTTTAAATTTAGGTTCTATGACAGTCATGGGATTGCTCAAATTTATATATAAGCATGTCTTCCCTATCTAGCAATGTTATCTTTTTTTTTTGTCTTAACTAGCAATGCTTTTTTTTTATCTTTCTAATGAATTGTGTATAGGAAATTGGTTTTAATTTTTAAGAGTTTAATTGTAATCATCATTATCAAATAACCTGAAATTGCAAAGATATTAACTTTGTATGATGCCTCCTATCTGGAAAGACTTAGCACTCGCTCTAATGACTAGAATAGAACAGGATTACTTGTGCTGCATTCTCCATATTTAGTGGGTTTGTTTTATAATAACTATTTAATGTTACTGAGAGCTACTTTAAATAGGAATGTACTTCTTCAAGCTAATGTAAGCATATTTTGAGAATTATATTGAATTTTTTTAATTAATGTATGATCTCTCATAGTCTAAATGGAAGTCTCTTGTAGGAAAAATTTGATGTGCTTTTGTTACCTCAATGTGCCTTCTAATGATTTGATTGTTGTTTTATTATAGAAGTATAAATTATTTCTGACAAAGAATGGAAAACTCAAACTCAAAGCCCAAAGCCTAAAGATCATTCGAGTTATTTTGTTATTGATTTTTTTTTATAAATTTATTAATTTTACACTATATATTTAGTTTGCCTCCACTATTTAAAAATCCAGAATCCGTCTATAAAGAAGCTATTTGGCTATGAGGCTTGGTTGGTGAGCTCAGTTCAAATTTGCAGAAGATTGTCGTTCATTGTGATAGCCATAGTGCTATATATATGACGAAGAATCATGTGTTTCATGAAAGAATGAAACACATTAATGTGAAGTACCATTTTATTCGAGATATTATTTCTGAAGGAAATATTACTATCAATAAAATTGGTACCACAGAAAATCCAGCCAATATAATGATGAAGCCACTTCCAACAACTAAGTTCAAGCATTGTTTGAACTTGATCGGTATTAGCAATAAGTGAACTAGCCCAAAAGAGTATTACGGTGAAAGGAAGACTTTTGGTCAAATTTCAAATCAAGGTGGAGATTTGTATGGATGATTTAAATCCTACTTTCAAACCAAGCCATACAATCACTCTACGTAGATACATGTCAACGAAAAAATAAATTTAACATTCCTATATTTTTATATATTACACTAATCGGTTCATATATCTTTTATAATAATATATATAAGTTTTAAGTTTTTTTATCAACTCAGTTAGTTATTTTTATAGTAATAAATCTTGTTTTATTTTAGATTTTCCATTTTTTTTTCTTTTCTTTCTCACATAATCCTATTCTATCACAATGTAGAACTTGTTTCACTAAAAAAAAAATGAATGAAAGCATATTTTAAAAATTATACTATGAAAACTATAAAATAAAAAAATGAAAAAAATGAAAACAAGAAAACAGAAAAAATGAAACGAAAGGAAAAAAATAAGAAGAAAGGAAAATAAGAAAAAAACACTTAATAATAATTTTATTTTAAATATAAAAAATACACTTTTATATATTTAATATTTTATTTTTATATTTTTTCAAAAAATATTTTTATTTCTATAATTAAAATATTTGAATTATTTGATATAGAATTAGGTAGGAGTAATGTTGTAAGACCGGGACCTATTATAGGAGAGAAATTAGAGAAGACGATAGAGAAAGATATGCCGAATATATATATATATATATAGAAGAAAAATAAAAATTATAGGTGTGTTCAATGGGTCTAAGGATATTGAGCTGGTTAATAGAACTCTCCTGGTCCTTATTCCTAAAATTGATAAGCCTTCTTCCTTTTTGCATATGAGACCCATCAGTCTTTGTAATGTTCTTTACAAGACGATTACAAAAATTGTGGCTAATAGAATTCGTTGCATTCTTCCGGAGATCATTTGTCAGAATCAGGGTAGTTTTGTACCCGGTAGACAAATGATGGATAATGTGGTGATTGCCCAAGAAATGGTGCACACTACGAAGATTAGGAAAGGGAAGAAAGGCATTATGGCTCTTAAGCTGGATTTGGAGAAGGCCTATGATCGCATCAACTGGAACTTCCTGATGGAGAGTCTGGAGAGAGCTAGGATCCCGGACAGTTGGAGAAATCTTATTAAGGTTTGTATTACTTCTCATGTGTTTCAGGTTATGGTGAATGGGGATATGTCGGAGGAGTTCTCTCCGGGTCGGGGCATCCGTCAGGGTGATCCTATGAGTCTCTTCCTTTTCGTTATTGCTATGGAGAGGTTGTCCCACCTTATTCAAGATGCCATTGATATTGGGAGTTTCCACCCGGTGGCCATCAATAGTTTCTGTCCCCAGGTGACCCGCTTATTCTTTGCGGACGATGTCCTTATCTTTCTTGAAGGTAATGAGGAGCAGTTGAGTGTTATTATGGATATTCTGGATTGTTTTTGTTCGGCCTCTGGTCAGAGACTTAATATCCAGAAATCTAGGATGATGTGCTCTAAGAATATGAATCCGAGAATTTGTAAAAGATTAAGTGATTTGTCTGGTATTCCTCTTACTAATTCTCTTGGGAAGTATCTGGGGATTCCTCTCCATAGTGAGAGAGTGTCTAAAGTTTCTTTTAAAGATACTCTGGACAAAGCCAATACGAGGTGTGCCACGTGGAAAGCCAAGACTCTCTCCCTCGCTGGCCGTCTGACTTTAATTCAATCTGTGAATTCCGCTGCTCCCAACCACATCATGCAGGCTTGTCAGCTTCCGAATCCTGTGCTTAATGATCTTGATAAGATTAACCGAAGGTTCCTGTGGGGGGAAGCTGCGGAGGGAAGAAAGATCCACCTGGTGCCTTGGAGTGAGGTTTGTTAGCCCAAAGATTCAGGGGGTTTGGGCATTAGGAGAGCTAAGGATAATAATAAAGTTTTATTAATGAAACTCCTTTGGCGTATGTGGCAATGCCCATCCTCTCTCTGGGTTCGCCTTCTTTGTGGTAAGTATCGAAAAGATAAGATCTTTGGGGGCCCGAAAGAGAGAGTTATCAATTGTTCCTTCCTCTGGAAAGGGCTTAGCGCCATTTTTACTGAGTTTTGCTCGGGGGTTGGTCTGGATGTGGGTAATGGTAAGTCCATAAGCTTCTGGTTTGATACCTGGATTGGGGATAAACCTTTAGTGGATGTGTGCACTTCCCCCCCGCCTAGTGATATCCATAACTGGAGGTTAGAAGATGTGGTGGACTCTGAAGGGGACTGGGTTTGGCCTAAATTTGATTCTTTCTTTAGCCTTGAGACTCTCCTTAGAATTAGAGGAGTGAAGGTGAGTAATCAAGAGGAAGACATGGATAAGCATTGTTGGGCGCTGACTAACAATGGAGTCTATTCTTGCAAATATGCCTTTGAAGCTTTTTCCCTTAACAGGACTGATAATCCCTCGGATATTTGGAAGACCATTTGGTCCCTTAAAATCCTCTACCGCATGAGGAGCTTCCTGTGGCTGGGCGTTAAAGACAGATTACTTACTAACTCAGATAGATACAGAAGGCATTTGGCGACCTTTGGAGCTTGCGGTAGATGTAGAGGCCATGTTGAATCGTTGTGCCACGCTCTTAGGGATTGTGTAACATCCCTAAAACCCTAACATATACATCTTCCCACATTCATATATGTTTTCATGATTGAATACATACATTTTAGATTTATCGCATTGTCATTAGAAGTTTCATATGCATAATGCGATTACCGTGCGATTAGTAGACGATTAGTGTATCGTTAAGATGTAACGATTGGTTAATTGAGTTAGGACTTAAATGAATGAATGAATGAATTCATATGTCCTAAATTGATTAAGTTACACTTTAGGAGGGCTGAATTTGAGGTTT
This sequence comes from Euphorbia lathyris, assembly GCF_963576675.1. NCBI lineage: Eukaryota > Viridiplantae > Streptophyta > Magnoliopsida > Malpighiales > Euphorbiaceae > Euphorbia > Euphorbia lathyris. The sequence continues at coordinate 60,552,692 of NC_088911.1, forward strand.
GTGAGCAAGCACGAGGTGTCACCCCAATATTAAGACAAAATACACCTCTTCATTTGCCAAATGATGTGCACAACTCATTCTTTATCTATTCCAGCCACAATTTCGACCAAAGCTTCAGCAAAACCTTCCTTGTTCATACCCTAAACCTCTCCAAAGAAAACTCTTCCAATTTCTTCCATTTTTGAGTCAAACAAGTCAAGTTAGGAAGCATACTAGGTGATAGACACGAGTTGAAGGTTAGTATGTTGTTTTAGCTTGTTTTCTATGAGTTTGAGATTCTGAAATACCTAGGTATGATCATAGGATTTGTTGTGGATGAGTTGTGATGGATTTTGTTGAGTTTTGGTGTTGTTTAAAGTGGTTATAGGTTGTCCAAATGAAAGATATGTATCAAGTGCCCTAAACAGAAATCTAGGGTACTGCTTTCAGTCATTTTGGAGCATGTTTTTCATATTGATATTCTTCTAATTTGAAGATACATAATGAATAACATGTGTTTCTATATGTGTTATGAAACCCTCTGTAAAATATGAGACTTTAATTCCATATATAGATGAAGAAAACCTAGATGGAACATGACTGCCTCGAAATTGAATGTCATGTGAGGCAGCCATGTTGATGTAGCATTTTGAGGACCTTAGAGTCATAATTTGAGAAAGTTTCTTTATACAAAAGTGTTCCTAACTACTTGAAGTATATGTATGTAAAAGGATTTGGCAATCCATTGTTTTTAGTGTGAGCTAGGTTGAGTGAATTATGGTAGATGCAAATCTGGATAGTCTGTTTCTTGGCAGGAAACAGGACAGAATCATTTTGCATGCCATATATTGTGTAGAAGTGATCTTCACATGAATTTTGGATATGTTATACCCATATATGTCTAGTTTCAGGAGGTTCAAGAATCAGGGAATTTGGATTTATATAGAGAGAGTTATGGCAGAATGTGTGCAAGTAGGTCATATGATGATCTAAGACAAAAGGATTAGATTGCATGAACTTTGTGGCATTAGTGTCTTGTAAATCATATAGCATTCCTTAGTTTATATTTTCATTAAGTTTATGTTAAGGCTAATTGGATCAATGTTATGTGACATTAGGAGGGCAAGGTGCAATTGAACGCACACCCGATCATGTTGAATAGATCGAACCAAGTGCGACGGTAAGCATATTGCTTATATATGTGTATGACTGTATTGTGCCTTGTGACTTGTTGAGTGTGAGATGTGATTGAATCTGATGTGGATAATGTTTGAGTATTTGTGATACGTCATGATTGATAAGAAAGTGATATGATTGAGTATGTTGCAGTGGTATGAGTAAATACGGCATGTTGAGCCTTGTGCACATACTGGAACTGAATAATGGTTGGATTATAAATGAATATGAGCTTGCTTAGATGGATATGTGAAATGGTCTAAGTTGAGAGTGCTATCCGAATATTGTGAGCCGGAAGCACATGTGTTGAGATATATGAGTACGTGAGTTGAGTGTAACTCCTCCGTAGCACAGATGATTGTATTCCTAATTTAGTGAGCCGGAATACAGATTGGGCCCAATGACCATTTTATATATATTGTCTAAGTATAGCAAGGCCTTTCTAAAATCAGTATTACTATTCTAAATGAATAAATTCTAACTTGGTACTGATGACCTATTTTGGTTTGTGCTCTTTACATTACTTGTATATACATATATGTGTAATATGTTTATTGAGTAGGCAGCTCACCCCTTGCCAACAGATTTTACAGGTTAGGTGGAGTTCTTCTTGCTTAAGGTCGCACCAGCAGTGTCAGTCCATTCTCATCTAGGCATTTTGGAGTCTTGTGAATGTACTTTTGTTTTGTAAATCCTCTGTGTAGGATAATGACTTAAACGTGTATTGTAAATTATAAATGCTTTCTCTTATGTATAATATGTAAAATTTATATGAGATTGAAGTTTATATGATTGAGAATTGAAAACATGTCTATGACTGATATTGTGTGAGATATCATGTGATCCAAATGAGGGGGTTACATTTAGTGGTATCAGAGCGGGTCTACTTTCCTAGGGATTAGGTTGTGTATGACTTGTTTTGGATTCCTAGGTTAAGACCACATAATCATGTTTTCTTATTCTAAAGCATGTTAACATGGTCATGTTTCATGTACGGTTATGGAGTCTGATGGTGAGAATGGACAATCCGGTAATGTGTCTAGTCATGGTTCAGTTGGTCATGTTCATGAGTCTGGGGGCTCAGAACATATAGGAGCTTCAGGACATGCAGGTTATCCACAGGGTTACAACCAGTTTGAAGAAATGATGGGAATCTATTTGGCTCAAGGTCAGCCTCAGCCACGTGTTCAAGCTCGTCGAGATGCGCCAGTCTTTGATAAAAATTTTGAAAGGCTTAAAAAGATGGGCGCAACAGAGTTTGAGGGTAGTACAGATCCTGATATAGCTGATAAATGGTGGGCCAAGATTGAAGATGTACTTGAGAACACAGAGTGTCGTCTGGACTCAATGGTCAAATATGTTTCTAATCTTTTCACTGGTGAAGCTTTAGAATGGTGGAGATCTATAAAAAGGACAAGAATTAGAACTGAAATAACATGGGATATTTTCAAGAAGTTGTTCACTAATAAGTACATGCCAATGATATACAAAGATAGGAAACAAACAGAGTTTTTGACCCTTATGCATGAGGATATGTCTGTGGCTGAATACGAGCTTAAGTTTAACACTTTAGCCAAATATGCACCTGCAAATATGGCTACAGAAGAAGCAAAATGTCGCAGGTTTGAACATGGTCTACACCCAGATGTTAGAATGGGGATTCATGCACATGAAACTAGCTTTAGATTGTTAGTAGAATCTGCACTCAGAGCTGAGGAAATTGTGAAAGATAGAGAACAACTTTTTGTAACCAAAAGGGCTAGATTTGATACAGAGGGCCAGTCTAGCAGGCCAACAAAGAGAGGTGGATTCTCAGTTTCTTCTAGAGGCTATTCTCAACAATTTAGAGGTGGTAGTAGTAGTATCCATCGTGGTGGGACTAGATCACGGGGCGGATTTGGAGATGTTTTGAGTAGTGCTCCATCCATTGGTAGTAACAGATTTTCAGGTGGTCGGTTTAATAGTGGGTATAGAAGAGGAGCGAGGACAACATCTTTTCCAGCTTGTCAGACATGTGGACGGGTACACAGAGGTGAGTGTTGGGGACCTTCCCTGGTTTGTGGTAGATGTGGCCGATCTCACACAGGAGAGTGTTATGGTTCATTTAAGAAGGGTACATGTTTTAAGTGTGGAGAAACAGGCCATTATCGTAATGATTGTCCCTTACTAGTTGATAGAGGAGAGAGAGTTCAACCTCAGTCTAATATAGGAGGTGGTGCAGCTGGAGTGGATAGAGGCAGAGGCAGAGGTCGAGGAGGAGGTAGAGGGGGTAGACATGATGCTCCTATGGGTGGACAGACACAAAATTTACCACGAAACAGAGCCTTCAATATGACGAGGGGTGAAGCTCAAACAGCACCAGAAGTTATATCTGGTACAATTTCTATCCTTGATACCATAGCTTTTGTTTTGATTGACCCTGGATCCACTCATTCATACATAACACCTGAGTTTATATTGAAAATAAATGGGAAGGTAGAACCATTAGGATATGATGTGGGAGTTATCCTGCCAGTTGGGAATAATGTGATTGTAAATCAGGTTCTGAGAGATTGTCCTATAAAAGTGAGGGGAAGTGAGTTCCCTATAGATTTAGTAGTTATGGGGTTTAGAGAATTTGATATTATTTTAGGAATGGATTGGCTGTGTAAATATGAAGCTAAAGTTGATTGTTGTTCAAAGGAAGTTGTGTTACATTTTACTTCAGAGTCAACTGTGTTATTTGTTGGGGAGAGAAAGGTTGTGCCATCTTGTTTAATATCTGCAATTCAAGCAATCAGATGGATTAGAAATGGATGTGAGGCATATTTAGCTCATGTTGTGGACACTAGGAAGGATGGAGGTAAATTGGAGAATATTCCAGTGGTGAGAGATTTTGCAGATGTATTCGTAGATGAACTACCAGGATTACCACCTCATAGGGAGATTGATTTTCCTATTGAGACCATGCCAGGAGTATCTCCTATATCAATTGCTCCATATAGAATGGCTCCAATGGAATTACAAGAATTGAAGAAACAAATAGAAGAACTACTTGAGAAGGGGTTTATACGACCCAGTACTTCACCGTGGGGAGCACCTGTATTATTTGTGAAGAAGAAAGATGGAAGTATGCGATTGTGTATTGATTACAGACAATTGAACAGAATGACAGTGAAAAACAAGTATCCATTGCCTCGGATTGATGATTTGCTAGATCAGCTTAGAGGAGCTCGTCATTTTTCAAAGATTGATCTAAGATCGGGCTATTGGCAGTTGAGAGTTGCAGAAGCTGACATACCTAAAACTGCTTTTCGTACAAGGTATGGTCATTTTGAGTTTCTTGTGATGCCTTTTGGCTTGACTAATGCTCCTGCAGCTTTCATGGCATTAATGAACAAGACTTTTCAGCCATATCTAGATAAGTTTGTTATGGTATTCATTGATGATATCCTAGTGTATTCAAGAACTGTGGGTGAGCATGAACAACATTTGAGAATTGTTTTGAAAATTTTGAGAGATAATCAGATGTATGCAAAGCTGAGCAAATGTGAATTTTGGATGGATGAAGTTGTATTCCTTGGTCATGTGGTGTCAGGTGAAGGGGTTCAACCCGACCCTTCCAAAATTAAAGCTATTGATGAATGAGAACCACCAAAGAACGTTACAGAGCTTAGGAGTTTTCTTGGGTTAGCTGGTTATTATAGGAGATTTGTAGAGGGTTTTTCTCTGATTGCAGGTCCATTAACTAAATTGCTGAGAAAGGGCGTTGTATTCCAGTGGAATGATAAATGTCACCAAAGCTTTGAGGAACTAAAGAAGAGATTGACTTCCGCACCAGTGTTAGTGTTACCTTCTGAAGGTGGTGGCTTTGTTGTTTATACAGATGCCTCGGGACAAGGTTTGGGATGTGTTCTAATGCAAAATGGGAAAGTCATTGCATATGATTCTAGGCAACTGAGACCTCATGAGATGAATTACCCCACACACGACTTAGAGTTGGCAGCAGTCATCCATGCATTGAAGGTATGGAGACATTACCTATATGGGGAGACATTTCAGATTCTCACTGATCACAAGAGTTTGAAGTACATCTTTACACAAAAGGAGTTGAACCTAAGACAAAGGAGATGGATTGAGCTATTAAAAGATTATGATTGTACAATAGATTACCATCCAGGAAAAGCTAATGTGGTTGCAGATGCTTTGAGTAGAAAGAGTGTTGATATTGTGGCTAGTATGAAGAGTTATAGTTTAAATTCACTAGTGGAGATGCGAGCCATGGATGTGCAGTTAGAAGTAAATGAAGTAACAGGTTTGATGGCTACACTACGGGTAAAACCAGATTTGAAAGAAAGGATCCAAGAAGCACAATGGCATGATCCTTATTTACAGAAAATGCGAGATCATGTACAACAAGGTAAAAGACCTGATATTTCTGTGGAAGATGATGGAACTATGATGATAGGTAGTCGATTATGTGTTCCAGATGTAGCAAATTTAAGATCAGAAATTCTACAGGAAGCACATAATTCTCCTTATGCTATGCACCCAAGAATGACAAAGATGTACAGAAATTTGAGACCTTTTTACTGGTGGCCTACAATGAAGAAAGATGTATCTGATTTTGTTTCCAAATGTTTGACATGTCAACAGGTTAAAGCTGAGCATCAAGCTCCCGTGGGAAAACTAAAACCTTTAACCATACCAGAGTGGAAATGGGAGAGGATCACTATGGATTTTGTGATGGGATTACCAAGAACAAGGCGTAGACACGATAGTATATGGGTGATAGTGGATAGACTTACGAAATCTGCTCACTTTCTACCGGTTCAACAGACAGACTCGATGGATAAATTGGCTAGCCTTTATGTGGAACAAATAGTGAGGTTGCATGGAGTACCTATATCTATTGTTTTAGATCGTGATCCTAGATTTACATCTAGATTTTGGGGCAGTTTACAACACTCATTGGGAACAAAATTGCATTTCAGTACAACCTTTCATCCACAGACAGATGGACAATCGGAAAGAACTATTCAGACCTTAGAGGATATGATGAGAGCTTGTGTTCTTAATTTCCAAGGTGAGTGGGATATACATTTACCTCTTATGGAGTTTGCTTATAATAATGGTTATCATTCAAGTATAGGCATGGAACCTTATGAGGCACTATATGGAAGACCGTGTAGAAGCCCTATATGTTGGGATGTTGAAGGAATGAGACAATTGGAAGGACCTGAGTTAGTCCAGGAAACGGTTGAGAAGATCAATGTCATAAAGAAGTATTTAAAAGCTGCACAAGAACGTCAGAAAGCTTATGTGGATCAGCACCGAAGGGAGATGGAATATAAAGTTGGAGATAAAGTGTTTTTAAAAATATCCCATGGAAAGGAATAGTTCGTTTTGGCAGAAGAGGGAAGTTGAATCCAAGATACATCGGGCCTTATGAGATCATTGAGAGAGTTGGACCATTGGCTTATAGGTTAGCTCTACCACCAGAATTGTCTTTAATACATGATGTATTTCATGTGTCAGTATTGAGAAGATATAGATCAGACCCAAGTCATATGATTCCTGAACCTGAGATTGCAATAGTGAATACAGACTTAACTATTCGTGAGCAACCTTTAGAGATTTTGGGACGAGAAATGAAACGACTCAGAAACCGTGAAATTCCAATGGTTAAGGTGAGATGGAGTCATAATCAAACACTTGATGAGGCAACTTGGGAGGTGGAAGAAAATATGAGGACACAATATCCTTACGTATTTGAAGCTTCTGGTAAGTGAATTTCGGGGACGAAATTCTTTAAGGGGGGAAGAACTGTAACATCCCTAAAACCCTAACATATACATCTTCCCACATTCATATATGTTTTCATGATTGAATACATACATTTTAGATTTATCGCATTGTCATTAGAAGTTTCATATGCATAATGCGATTACCGTGCGATTAGTAGACGATTAGTGTATCGTTAAGATGTAACGATTGGTTAATTGAGTTAGGACTTAAATGAATGAATGAATGAATTCATATGTCCTAAATTGATTAAGTTACACTTTAGGAGGGCTGAATTTGAGGTTTGTGAGCAAGCACGAGGTGTCACCCCAATATTAAGACAAAATACACCTCTTCATTTGCCAAATGATGTGCACAACTCATTCTTTATCTATTCCAGCCACAATTTCGACCAAAGCTTCAGCAAAACCTTCCTTGTTCATACCCTAAACCTCTCCAAAGAAAACTCTTCCAATTTCTTCCATTTTCGAGTCAAACAAGTCAAGTTAGGAAGCATACTAGGTGATAGACACGAGTTGAAGGTTAGTATGTTGTTTTAGCTTGTTTTCTATGAGTTTGAGATTCTGAAATACCTAGGTATGATCATAGGATTTGTTGTGGATGAGTTGTGATGGAGTTTGTTGAGTTTTGGTGTTGTTTAAAGTGGTTATAGGTTGTCCAAATGAAAGATATGTATCAAGTGCCCTAAACAGAAATCTAGGGTACTGCTTTCAGTCATTTTGGAGCATGTTTTTCATATTGATATTCTTCTAATTTGAAGATACATAATGAATAACATGTGTTTCTATATGTGTTATGAAACCCTCTGTAAAATATGGGACTTTAATTCCATATATAGATGAAGAAAACCTAGATGGAACATGACTGCCTCGAAATTGAATGTCATGTGAGGCAGCCATGTTGATGTAGCATTTTGAGGACCTTAGAGTCATAATTTGAGAACGTTTCTTTATACAAAAGTGGTCCTAACTACTTGAAGTATATGTATGTAAAAGGATTTGGCAATCCATTGTTTTTAGTGTGAGCTAGGTTGAGTGAATTATGGTAGATGCAAATCTGGATAGTCTGTTTCTTGGCAGGAAACAGGACAGAATCATTTTTCATGCCATATATTGTGTAGAAGTGATCTTCACATGAATTTTGGATATGTTATACCCATATATGTCTAGTTTCAGGAGGTTCAAGAATCAGGGCATTTGGATTTATATAGAGAGAGTTATGGCAGAATGTGTGCAAGTAGGCCATATGATGATCTAAGACAAAAGGATTAGATTGCATGAACTTTGTGGCATTAGTGTCTTGTAAATCATATAGCATTCCTTAGTTTATATTTTCATTAAGTTTATGTTAAGGCTAATTGGATCAATGTTATGTGACATTAGGAGGGCAAGGTGCAATTGAACGCACACCCGATCATGTTGAATAGATCGAACCAAGTGCGACGGTAAGCATATTGCTTTATATATGTGTATGACTGTATTGTGCCTTGTGACTTGTTGAGTGTGAGATGTGGTTGAATCTGATGTGAATGATGTGGATAATGTTTGAGTGTTTGTGATACGTCATGATTGATAAGAAAGTGATATGATTGAGTATGTTGCAGTGGTATGAGTAAATACGGCATGTTGAGCCTTGTGCACATAATGGAACTGAATAATGGTTGGATTATAAATGAATATGAGCTTGCTTAGATGGATATGTGAAATGGTCTAAGTTGAGAGTGCTATCCGAATATTGTGAGCCGGAAGCACATGTGTTGAGATATATGAGTACGTGAGTTGAGTGTAACTCCTCCGTAGCACAGATGATTGTATTCCTAATTTAGTGAGCCGGAATACAGATTGGGCCCAATGACCATTTTATATATATTGTCTAAGTATAGCAAGGCCTTTCTAAAATCAGTATTACTATTCTAAATGAATAAATTCTAACTTGGTACTGATGACCTATTTTGGTTTGTGCTCTTTACATTACTTGTATATACATATATGTGTAATATGGTTATTGAGTAGGCAGCTCACCCCTTGCCAACAGATTTTACAGGTTAGGTGGAGTTCTTCTTGCTTAAGGTCGCACCAGCAGTGTCAGTCCATTCTCATCTAGGCATTTTGGAGTCTTGTGAATGTACTTTTGTTTTGTAAATCCTCTGTGTAGGATAATGACTTAAACGTGTATTGTAAATTATAAATGCTTTCTCTTATGTATAATATGTAAAATTTATATGAGATTGAAGTTTATATGATTGAGAATTGAAAACATGTCTATGACTGATATTGTGTGAGATATCATGTGATCCAAATGAGGGGGTTACAGATTGCCCTATGAGTGAAGAGGTTTGGAAGAAAATTCTCCCTCATCATACTTTCTCTTCCTTCATGTCCCATTTTGTGAACGACTGGTTCTCAGATGGTATTAGGGAAAAGTTATTGTCTTATATGGAGCATGGGGACATTTTCTTTGCCATTATCTATCATCAAGTGTGGAAATTGAGGAACGAGGAGATTTTTGATAATAAAGCTGTGCTTTTGCCTAACTTAGCTGAGTTCTTCTTGAAGAAACTCTCCTCTATTATTGATAGTTTCAAAGGTGAGTCCCTTGCCAGATCTTCCCCGAGTAGTGATGTCCACCTCGTGAGCTGGAGCAGGCCGAGAGAGGGGGTTGTGAAGCTGAATACTGATGGTTCCTACCTCAGTAATGGTAAGATTGCTGCCGGAGGTGTTCTTAGGGATGCGGGAGGCGCCTGGCTTTCTGGGTTTACCCAGAATTTGGGTTTGGGTTCTTCCTTCTCTGTGGAGCTCTAGGGCATTCTCTCTGGGATCCAGCTGGCGATTAGGCTGGGTGTTAAGAGGCTTTCTGTGGAGTCAGATAACTTGGAGGCCATCAATATGATTTTGGGTAGTCATGCCATGGGTCTTCATAGCCGCAACCTTATTAAAGCTATTAAGAGGCTTAGCCCCTCATTTGATATCATTGAGTTCAGCCACATTTTCCGGGAGCAGAACCATGTTGCAGATCACTTGGCGGCGGCAGGCCATGAGGGGGTGTTAGCTGTTTCTACCCTTACCGTTCCCCCTATCGCTCTTTCTCCTCTTCTTTTAGATGATAGGATTGGGGTTAGCTTTCCTAGGCTAATCCCGGTGTAGTTGCTTGTTTTGCTTTGCTTTCCTTTCCTTTTCTACCAAAAAAAAGAAGAAAAATAAAAATTAAATATGTAAAATTGTATTTTTAATATTTAAAATAATACTTTTTTAAATGAAATTTCAGATATCAAAATATAAACATGGTATAAAAGAAATATAATTCACACTTAATCAGTGAAGAAAAAATTAGTAATTTAAATGGATACTAAACTATTGAATATATGTATTATTTAAAATAAAATATAAAAACAAATAAATTATTTATCCTAATTCTTATTCTATCAAAAATCCTTTTACTTGTTTGTTTTGGAAAAGGTACAAAATCTCTTTCTAAAACAACCTTACTTTGAAATTTTTTGTGTGAAAAAAGTAATTAAAGGATAGAAGAGATATTTGGGAATAGATCTAGCTAGACTTTAGATAGTGATAGAAGAGATATTTGAGAATAGATCTAGCTAGACTTTAGATAGTCTGTGTTGGATAAATAAAAAAAGGTGTTGCTATTTACCGTTCTCAGATTACTTATCACTGCTTCCATTGGACAATTTTTACCCTTTTCATAAAAAAAATTCAAAACTGAATTTTTTTTAGAGAATCTGCCAAAATTTGGTCGGACGGATGCGGCATCCACCCCAACCATTGGAAGGGCGGATCCAGCATCCGTCTAGGCCAAATTTTGGCCGAGGCAAAATCATAAAAAATTTAGTGACGAAAAATGTAAAATTCTATAATTTTTTGTGACAAAAAATGCAAAATCATCATAAAAAATATGCATTATTTTCATGAGTTCTTTGATAAAAAAAAAACGTAAATTTTAATGTTTCCGACTCGTAGTCATCCATTTCTGGAGTTCGAGTTGTCACACATCAATTATTTTCATAATTTCAATTATTGTTGTTAGGGTTTGTGATTTTAGAGAGCGAATTTTCAGTTTTTTATTAAAATTATGAGAATGACAAAAAAGTTCAAATGGTACGGTAACTAGTAAAAATGGGTGGTATTTAGCAACCCACATAAAAAAATGAAAAATAATAAAACTTGATCAAATTAGAAGCTCATTTACATATTTAGACTAATTAACTAACATATTATATATCTGGACTATTTATTTGTGACTTTTCCAAAATACTCTTAGTATATATATATATATATATATATATATATATATATATATGGGTGAGATCTAGCATGACAATGACTTAAGTTGTGACAATGAGCTTATTGTGTGACATAACAAAACTACGTAGTTTTGATGACAATTAAAAAAGGGCAAGGTGGCAAATTGGTAAATAAAATGAAAGAGATGATAGAGAAAATTGTTTTATTTCTTTTATTTAAAATACATTTTCCTGACATTTCTAACATCGTTTTTCGAAAAATTTTATACTATTAGACTCGTCTAAATTAGACGGTCATTTTAAGATCCCTGAAGCTCAAGTAAAAAAATTTCCGGTGAACAGAATCCGGGTGAGCGTTTTCCGACGAGAAAAAAGTGCCCAGAAAATTTTTAAAAAATTCCAGAAAATGTAAAACATTATTTTAAGAAACTCGAAACATGATTTCTTACGGTTTAGTCCCAATAAAACTTTTTCCTTAATTTTATCCATTTTAAATGCTTCAACAATTTTTTGGGACTATACCGTAAGAAATTCCGCTTCGACCCAAGAATTAAAGTTTCTTAGAATAATGTTTTATATTTTCTGGAAGTTTTTGAGAATTTTCTGAGCACTTTGTTTCTCGCCAGAAAACGCCTACCCGGATTCCGTTCATCGGAATTTTTTTTACTTGAGCTTCAGGGATCTTAAAATGACCGTCTAATTTAGACGAGTCTAATAGTATAAAATTTTTCGAAAAACAAGGTTAGAAATGTCGGGAAAATGTATTTTAAAGAAAAGAAATAAAACATTTTTCTGTTGGAACAATACAAGTATTATGTTGGAACAAATGGTACACTGATTTGGAACAAATGGTACACTGATTTGGAACAATGTAAGTAGGACAAAAAATGTGCCCAAAAAATTATCAAAAAAATTGAAAACATGTAAAACATCATTTTAAGAAACTTTAATTCTTGGCTCAAAGCAAAATTCCTTACAGTTTTGACGCAATAAATTGTTGAAGCATGTAAAATTGATAAAATTAAGGAAAATTTTTTATTGAGACTAAACCGTAAGAAATCTCGCTTCTACCCAAGAATTAAAGTTTCTTAGAATAATGTTTTACATTTTCTAAAATTTTTTGAGAAGTTTCTGGACACTTTTTTGCTTGCCGGAAAACGTCCACCCGGATTCCGTTCACCGGAATTTTTTTTACTTGAGCTTCATGGATCTTAAAATGACCGTTTAATTAAGACGAGTCCAGCGGTATAAAATTGTTTGAAAAACGAGGTTGGAAAAATCGGGAAAATACATTTTAAAGAAAAAAAATAAAACAATTTTCTCTTTCCTTTTATTTACAAATTTGCCACCTCCTTTTGGTTAATTACAAAATTGGTCATTATCACACAATAAGGCTTGTCACACCATAAGAGATGTGTCACACCTGATCTCTCCTATATATATATATATATATATATATATATATATATATATATATATATATATATATATATATATTATGACTTAATCAAAATATATTATCAACACGATGGATTCGTGGTTTATGATTTTGCTGCGCGGTGGAAACAACTGTTGGTTCACAATTCACGATTTTGCTTCACAATGGAAGCAACTTCTCGTTCGTAGTTCATGATTTTGCTTCGTCTGCTAAGCAAAATTGTAAACTGCTAAGAGCATCTTTAATAGAGAATTCTTAAAAGAGTGGCAGCTGGTGTGACATTGAATTTGACAACTTTCAACTGGTGCCTACTATTGGAATGATAGTGTGTGCAAACAAAGTTGTCAATTTTGGACAATCTTGTTTTAAGGTTACCAAACTTTTTTAATATAAAAAAAAGTGATTTGCGTGATTACTATTGATTCATCTTTTTGATAAGTCTTTCTTATTTCACTATTGGTTGATAATATTTATAATTAAAATAAATTATATATAAAGTAACGATTTGTAGGGTTATTATTGTAACTTTTAAAATTGTTTCCTATTTGAGCATTTTTTATCAAAAGTTGCTAAAAGTGATATGAATGATTAAATTAATAAAATATTATATTTTAATATGATCTGTTAAGTTTTGACACTCTTTAAAATAAACCTCGATTGGAGATGATCTACGACAATTGCTTTGTTCTTCTCCGCATTTTCTTCTTCTTTTGCTTTGTTTATTGATTGAATTTTATAACTTCTTTGCCTAGTTTTCCTTTTTAATACTAATCTTTCTTGGTCTACCTCTTTTTCTCGGAGTCTGTGGGTTTCATCTCCAGGTCCAACAAATGAAGCTTCTGCTTCTGCTTCTGCTATTTCTCTTTCGTGAGGTCTCACATTCTTATCCATTTTCCATTTTTTTACCCATCTTCCCTTTTTTCCCCAATCTAAATTCAACAAGTGAGAAGGAAATTCGTAGGAAAGATATACTAAAATATTTGAACAAAATCCAGATTTTGGAAACGCTTTAATAATAATAATACTATCTCTGCCTCCTCTGGCTGGTCCATCTCTAGTCTATGAGATTGTCCTTTTTCTTCTTCTTTCTAATGTTAAAGTGGTTGTTATAGTTGCGTTCACATCGATCCTGATGACCACGTAAATTTGGTCATACACCGTTAGATTTAGCCAGATTAAATATAAGTCTTAGGATGTTTTGAATCTCCACTTTAAAATTTTAATCTGCCTAGATTTAACGGTAAATGACCAAATTTACATGGTCATCAGGATCCATATGAACGCAACCGGTGGTTGCTAATAGTAAACTACGAACCCATCTGGTTGATAAAATCTACAAATTCGTTCGATAAAGGTAGAAACTAACTTAAAATACTCAAAACTTACCTATATAGAAAAAATTATGGATTATGAAACCGAAATTGGATGACAAATGATAAGAATTTGAGTGAAAAAATTGGTTAAGTCATAATATATATATATTAAAAATATTTTAATAAAGTAATTTGAAAGTGTCTAGCTTGGTAAAGGCATAAATAAATATTTTAATAAATATTTTAATAAAATATTATTGTTGGCTTGGAGGACTATGAGAACATATTTGATGAGAGGAATGAGAGTAAAGGCATAAATAATTAAAGAAAGAACTCCCAATATATCATCATTGTGTCCGATGCCGTCGGGGAAGGTGCTGGCATATACATACAGCCGCGACGTTCCTATATCTCCATACACTATTCCGATGCTTTGAAACGCCAAATGCAATATCACCGAGCAACTCACAGCCTTTATTGGGAAATTGAAAAGGAAATATATCAGATATTTTGAATTGATTTATAGTAAGAAAAATAGAAAAGAAAAAAGAAAAACCTTAGAGGAGAGGTGGTGGCCCGGGTATTTGCGGGATTCGATCTCCAAAGAGTCATTTCTGCGCAACGTAGAGGAAGAGAGTTTCTTAGAATTGAGGGGTTTTGAGAAATGTTCTTCTGCACTCTCTTCTTCTAATTCAATACTAGTGCTGCTGCTGCTGTTTTCGTTTTCTACAGTTATATCTTCAGACATAATGATAAAAGGAAGAAGAAGAAGATGAAGTGAGTGCTGCAGAGAGAGAGAGATTGGGGATTTTAGCGGTAATTTATAGGGAGAAGAAGAAGGTGTAAAACAAGTGTATGAACTCTCGCCCAACGACACCTTCGAGGCCAAGATGATGGTCCCCTACCTTTTGCTTACATATTTCCTACCTTCTTTTTATACATTTAATTATTCTTAATTCCTATTTATTTCATGCTTTTTTTTTTCTTTATATTTTAGTTCATTTATGGGATTTGATCCCAACGTTTATGTGAAGCGTAAATTTTGTCCTAATGATAAAAAAAGGGTGTTGTTAAACCCAGCCCCAATTTCCCACCTCTAGCCCCGTGAAAGGATGAAAGTACCCTTTGAAGCTTTGAGGTGTGAAATTGGGGGAAAAAACCTCTCCCGGCACGCGGGCGTGAGGTAATCACGCCTCACCCTGTGGTGAGACGTGAGGTAATTACGCCTCACCCTATGGTGAGGCGTGATTACCACACGCCCGCATGAATAAATTACAAAAAAAAAATTTGTTGATAATTGTAGTTAACTCGAATTATCCGTTTAGAAATAAAATTACGGCATTTTAACTCGTATTACCTTTAGCAAATCTATATATAATATAAAACAGTAACGATGGAACTGAGGTGTCACTTCCTCCTTTTTTACTGATAAAAAATATAATATAATATATAATATATTAGTTTTTATTTTATTATTATATTTATCTATAAAAATATTATTTAAAGTAAATGTGAAAATCAAATAATAATATTTAATTTATATAACACATTTATGTCATTAATTGTAATTATTAGATTGTATTTTTATTAATATTTATATATTAAGATGAATCCGTGCATCGCACGGACCAAAAACTAGTAAAATTTAAAAACATAAACACTAAAATAAAAATTAATAAACATAAAAGAGTAAATATAATATCAAAAGTGTTAAAATGTATGAAGTTCTACAAAAATAATTTAGCTCGCCCGACACCACGCCTCCATAAACTCATCCATCTCCCTCTTAATGTGTGGAGCATCCTCGTCAGATCGGTGGGCAGCCGCTAGTTGGGTGACACGCCACAACTAGCTAACCCACTGCAAAAAAAAAATTAATAAATAAATATTTAAAAATAAACACATATAAACTAATACTAAATAATAATATTAAATAATAATAAACTTACAAATTCGCTGTTGGCGCGAGCATGTTGTACCGGTCCAGCCTGTGGTGCATGACGGAGATGAGGATGCGAATATCGCATATACCGGTCCATATAAGCAGGATCACAGGCAGTGGGATCGTATCCAACTGGTCGGCATCTCCTCTGATCAATGCCCCGAGCCGATGGAAATCTCCGCCAGGTATCCTCAACTGTGACAGAGGAATGCGTGAGCTTATACGATAAAGATCTCCATGGTCATACTGCTTTATCAGGTCTAATACGCTCAGCTGGGATAGGCTGAGTATATCCGACCTGTCGCAGCGCTCGATCGGGCATATACGGCTCGACGATGTGTCTACACCGTATCCAACCGGCGTAGGACACTCGAAGCCGATCATCATCGGGGATAGGACCATAAGACAACCACGACACTTGAAAAAAATAATACTTAATAAAAAAATAATAATATACTATAAATAATACTTAAATTAATTCTAAAATTTTATAAAATACCTCTGCTGCCATCATACGGTCCAGCTGCCCGCGTATGGTATCTAGTCGGGCGGTCGTCTTGCCTGGTACCCCGACCTCCCATCTCAGTGCACGGGCATGGTCAACTGGGATCAAGTGAGCTCCTCTATGCGGCCGGAACACCGGAAAATACTCGTATATCCACGCTTGCAGTAGGGTCAAACATCCGCATATACAAGAACAGTCTCCTCTGCCCGCTATCCCCAGCTGTCGGTACAACGTGGCAAGTGTAGCAGACCCCCATGCAAATCCAGCTGCCCCACTGACACCGCCGTAAACCTCAGCAAGATGGGTCGGCCTAATCCTATCTCCACTCTTGTCAATAAACAAAGTGGATCCAAGCATAAGCCACATCCACGCTGTGGCCCGAGTAGCGTCATCCCTACCCTGGATGACAAGCCTGTGTACAGCCTGAACAAATACACCTCCACCACTCCATAAATGTCGACCCGGCAACAGAAGCTACTCCCGATCCACCCCAAACATGATCATGCACATGGCATGAAGCCCGTCAGTAGTGGGAGACTCGGACAACATCGGACCGTCGATCGGGATCCGAAGAATCTGCCATACATCATGCAGCTGGATAGTCATCTCCCCGAACGGCATGTGGAAGGAGTTCATATCGGGCTGCCACCGCTCCACGAACGCAGTCAACAGCGGAGTGTCGAGGTTCTTAAACATGATATGTGGAAGGTGAGACAAACCAGTCTTCTCGATCATCTCCTTCAGCTGTAAAAATACATGTAGTCGCAAAGCGACCTCCTACACGCTGGGTCGGCTGTTTGCCCGGGGTCGGTTGCTCATCGCTATCCTCAACCTCGCGATCACGTGCAGCTGCAGACTGTCGCAGTACCTGGGCTACCACATCCAGATAGTCCTTCACAGAATCGCTATCAGGCTCTCTGTCACCAAAATCCGTCGCCCCCTCTGATCCATCAATATCGGGCTAATCCACAATCGGCCCCCTCCTCAACTGGTCCGTCGCAGCCCCTCTCCGCCTACGACCGGATATATCAATACCATGCAATCTCGTATGGCGTGGTGTATCATCCTCGTCGTCCATATCTAGACGACGAGCAGATGACGGGATGGATTTCCCACCCCTAGTAGGCCGCTCCGTCTACAAAAAATTACATCTAGTTATTAAAAAATGGTAACATATAAATTATAAATTACACTAAATTAATTTAATTGTAAATAATGTAAAATTTAAAAAAAAAACCTTGGGCGTATGCAAATCACGCCCGCACCACTGGTCGGGCGTATGAATATCACATCCGACCAGTGGTGCGGGCGTAAGAGAATCACGCCCGACCAGTGGTGCGGGCGTTCGAGCATCACGCCTGACCAGTGGTGCGGGCATGTGGCTATCACGCCCGCACCACTGGTCGGGCGTGATTCTCTTACGCCGGAACCACAGGTCGGGCGTGATGTTCATACGCCAGACTGCGATTCCAGCGATTTTTTGAAATAACCCACAGATCTCAAAACAAAGCGAAAATCAACGAAATAAAACCGTAAATCTTACCATTTTCTCTTTCCCTTTACGGCCTCTTTTACGATCCATGATTTGGTTCACAAACAAGTCCGGATTTGATCGAAGAGTGTATAGGGTATTTGAGAGGTTTTGGTTTTTTTCAATTTTTGGGCAAAGGGTAGTTCGGTCAATTCCCGAGGCTAGAGGTAGGAATTTGTGGCTAGGTATAGCAATTCACTAAAACAACCCATATTTAACTTAAATTAAGGACAAAAGGTCCTAGATGATTCAATTTCAAACAAAACTCGATGCACTTCTGCATATGAGATTAAAGCGCCGTTTGGTTCGGGAAATGGAATGAAATGAAATAGAATGGTCATTCCAAATGAATAGAATAACAAAGAATGGAATAGAAATTCCTTACAAATAACTATTCCTATGTTTGGTTGGTGAAATAAAATAGAATGGAGTAGATAATTTTTTATTAAAAACACAACATTGCCCTCAAATGTATTATTATAAATTATTCAAATATTTAATATATATTATTTTAAAAAATATATAAAAACAGACAAATGGGAACATGAAAGACGGAAAAAAAACACGAAAAAATAGAAAAAACATTACAAACGGAAAAACAATAAAAACATGAAAAACAGAAAAATTGTAAAAACACGAAA
This sequence comes from Euphorbia lathyris, assembly GCF_963576675.1. Taxonomy (NCBI): domain Eukaryota; kingdom Viridiplantae; phylum Streptophyta; class Magnoliopsida; order Malpighiales; family Euphorbiaceae; genus Euphorbia; species Euphorbia lathyris. The sequence goes on from NC_088911.1 coordinate 60,571,259, forward strand.
AAAAGAGGTGGAAAATAATAAAAACACTAAAAACATAAAACACATAAACAAAAGAAAAAAATGAAATAAAAGTGGATAATGGTGAAAACGCGAAAAACATGTAAACGGATTAACATAAAAAAACACGCAAAACATGAAAAAATACAAAAAAAAATGTGCAAACAGTATAACGCAAAAAATATATAGAGATGTGGAAAGCTGTGAAAACGCAAAATAGAAAAAAAAATATAGAAAAAACTCATGAAAAGACGAAAACACAAAAAACGTTAAAAGATGTGGAAAACATGAAAACCGGAAAAAAATATGGAAAACACAAAAATATGAAAAAAACACAAAAAAAACGTGAAAATTTGTTAAAAACATGAAAACGTGAAACCACAAAAAGTAGAAAAATGCGAAAATCACGAAAAGTAAAACAAAAGTTAAAAACATGAAAACATGGAAAAAAAGTGGAAAACACGAAAACGTTAAAAACAAAAAAGACATGATAAAAAAATTAATGTTAAAAACACAAAAAAAAAACATTTTTTACGTTTTTCGTGTTTTTCAAGTTTTCTTATTTTTCGCATTTATTCATATTTTCACGTTCTGTGACGTTTTCGTGGTATTAACATTATTGTGTTTTTTTGAATTTTCACGTTTAGTTTTTCGGTTTTTCCCTTTTTCACGTTTTCATTTTTGGCGTTTTTTATTTTTCGCATTTTGTTACTTTTTCGTGTTATTCACGTTTTTTCATGTTTTTTGTATTTTTTCACGTTTTCATGTTTTGTTTGCATTTTTTGTATTTTCATGTTTATCGCGTTTTCCTTGGATAAATTGAAGAATAACTATTCCATGAAATTAAGGAATAGAGATTCCATGGAATAGCTATTCCATCCAAAAAAAACTTGAACCAAATGTGAGAAATAGCTATTTTTTTAGGAATGGCTATTCTATTCCGCGAACCAAATGAGCCCTTAGGATTTACTTTGCGTTCTTATAGTATTCTGGATTCTTTTCAGCTTTTCTTCTGTGGTCTTTTTCTCTTAATTCAAATCAATCATATCTTATTTTGCAGCTGTGATAGGAGAATTTTGCAACAATCAAGGTGGAAAACCAATGAATAACACTAATCCTAATGATAAGGGAATAACACCAATCGCACAAATCCAGATTTAGGTTTGGAAACATCTTTTAATTGAAGTAAGGATAATTGTGTTTTTGGCTATATTATTTCTCATAATTCTTCTAGTCTGTGTTTTTTATCCATGCTGGTGAGAATCCAAGTTTCGCAATTATTTTTCTTGTAGTCGTCTTATCAAAAGATCTTTGTTAGCCAAGAATAAATGTTGCTTTGTGGATGGATCTTTGCGTTTGTTTGTTATTCCTAATCCTAATTAGGAAGCTTGGCATAGGTGCAATGAGATGATGCTTTCTTGGACAAAACACTCACTTGCACCATCAATTGCACAGTCCATAATTTGGATCGATACTCATGAAAAAGTTTGGCAGAATTTACAATATAGAAGAATTACAACATGAGGTTTTAGCTACTATGCTAGCTAGGAGATCTAAATGTTACATATTGTTATACAAAGTTGCAGATAATATGGAAAGAATTCGTTAATTTTCGTGTCATACCTGCTTGCTCTTATACACAGGCTAGTGTCGGATAACTATGTAGAAGCCATGTTAAATAAAATGGGGGCTGCCATCGATATAACCAAAATTGCACAGAACATATAACCAAAATGCAGGAAAATTAAAAAATTGGACACTGACATCTCTGACCAGAGATAGCATCCAGCTAGGCGCGCTGTGACACACTCAACAAGAGCATAGAACGTGCAATTACTACGTACTGGCATCCACATGCCTTCATCTCAAAGCAGTATGGGATAGGAGACAGTCAGATCAAACACGCCATAGTAGGTGCTTCACTACGCCAAAACCCCATTCACACGACGGTTAGAAATCGTCGTCCCACGAGATATAAATCTGTCACAGGGCTCGCTGCCGTCTATTGCACATTCAGACGACGGTTAGGTTCTGTCATTTGAAGATACTATACATGACATCAGCCTACTTTCGTACTGTCATATGAATATTGTTACAATGCATCTTTTTATTTATTAACGTCACCTTTAATGTCATCACATGACATACTAATAACTAAAAATGTCAAGTAATTATATAGGAAATTGGCATATTGGTATTCGCGGTGACAGTTTTTATAATAATTTCTGTCGTAATAATTTGTATCAGATGGCATAGGGCTTAATCAATCATATCAATAGATTTATTTTAAATGACATATTCTTTTATTTTAATGTCTTTTTATTGTTGTTTAGATGATATTTTTTAACCGTAAATGTCAATCTTTGCCTTCTTCTTCGAATGAATCTGGTTATTGAAACATAATCAAATGAACAAGAAGTTTTGTATATCAATGATTTTAATTGTATTGGAGACTAATGCTCATAATCTGTTTACATTTGAACTACACAAATTTCTGAATGTAGTAAGGTAAAAAAAAAAGTAATGTACATCTCCAAATCTATCAATATGTAGTCAATCTTTAAAGAGGCGTGGTGTGGTGTGGTGTTGATTGGAAAGCCAAATCCAACTTGAACTGCAGCATATCTAAGTCATCATTTCCTAGAATCCCCAAAGTCTTGATATCTGCAAAACCAATTGATGATGCTCATTAATTACGTACCGTATACAGGTAGACCTAATTAATCTCGTTTTATCCTTTCTCCATTTTGAGACCCTTCACTTACCCACCAACATTATAAATATGAAGCGTTTAACAATTCTCAAGAGTCACCCAGGGCAACCTAACACTATACTTACTCTAGTTATATCGAGCATGGATAGACTTATAAGGAACCTCTATCGTAATGTTGAGTTTCAGATTGCCCTACTTCGATCTGAGGCACCCAGGTGGCTTGTCAATATTGTTGAGTGATTTCCGCAAGTGCACGATTTCGCTTGTAGTAATAAAAAGATATCGATCCCACAAGGAACGTTTTTCAACAAAAACTTATTCAAATGTAATTTAAGTATGACTTAAGGTTTATAGAAATAGATAATCGTTATTTGAAATTGGTTTTGAATTTGATAGAATAAGAATTAGGTTAGAATATGTAGAATGTTAGAAATCAATTCTGTTTTGAGTATGAATTTACAAAACAGAAACGTTTAGTGTTTAGAAAAAGAGAATAAATGTATTCGTTTGCATTAAGCAAAGAAAACAACTTTAAACTTTGTATAAATTATACAAATGTAATAACGTAAACTCCTTCAATTAAAAGGCTTTGAACCGCAGACGATCCTCCTACGGTCGGGTTAGATTGCTACCTTAACCAAATTAATACTTATGCAAGAATTAATTTGCCTAAGTGTTCAACAAAGTTTCCTTGTAAAGATATTGAATTCAACTACGTATTAATGAAAACACCAGAACTCACTTCGGATCAATTACAGAAGTGCTACATAAAAATATATTGAATTATATGAACTTTATTAGATGAAGTATGAATTTGATACAAGTTTACAGAGAACAAAAAGCATGGAAGCTTTCATCAACTTTCAAGTGAACGGGCTGTCAATCCTTTCCTTGAACCTCGATTAGAGTTTGTCAGGCTCAGGGTTGAATCTCTACTTAGTCTTCTCGCTGAATCTTCAGAATAGAGACGGGTACTTCTACTACCAGAATGTAAACTAATATAAACAGATCTTAATATAAATCTAAATGCTACTGTGTTTGTAATTATTTGATAAACAATGTGTGTACATCATATTGCTTTTTACAAAATCGAACTTCTAACTCTGAAATTGCTTGACTCAGAATTTCTGCATTAATTCTGTACTAAATCTTCTCTTCCATATTTCATATCAACTCTTTATTTATAGATGTTGAAGAGTCGAGTCTAAGGAACGTGTCTGCTGTGAAGAGACGCTCTTATCCAATCGAACGGACACGTTTCTTTAAAAACGAACAAGTGTATATAGTGATGCCTAAAAATATGAACTTACCGAGAATGTAAATTCTCGGCCGAGAATGGGGAAACAGATTTTCAGCCTTTGAAATGATAAGGGGGAGAGCTGGGCGACACATGTCGCGACCGAGAATGGAGGATTCTCGGTCGCGACACGGGATTAATTTTCTCCGTCTTGACTTTGTCCTCGTCCTCGTTTCGGTGCGTTTGATTTACGTCGTCTTTGACTCCTTTTGTAGGGTTTTTCCTTTGTTGTTGACCTCTTTTCGTTCCTATTTGGATTTTACCAAATATTTAGGTACCTTGCATGAAAGAAACATATTCGAATGTAAAAGTACTCTAAATAGATGTAAACAAGACGATTTCATGGCAAAACTGATGTAAATATTAATGATATTTTAGGTATATTTTGGGCTTAACAAATATATATGCAGGTCCTGACCGGCGGCAATGGACTATCGTGATGAAGGGCCCTCCAAACACCCCTTATAAAGGAGGTGTATTAATAGTCCAAATGGACTTCCCTGTCGATTTCCCCTCCACACCTCCAGTTGTAAGAACATGCATAAACTTGTTAACACACATAAATCAGTTCATATATATGTAAATACACTCATGACATTACTATTGTTCGTAAAATTTATCATCCTAATATCGGTCCCTTGGGACATGTTTCTATGCCCCAGCTACTTGATCGCCCTGCCCATAGTATTGCCACGGTAAGATGATTCTATAAATCTATGCATTTGGGGTCTAATTTATCTATTCATGTTTGGGGTCTAGTTTATCTACTCATGTTCGGGTCTAATTTAATTTATCTATGCATTTTATAGCTGCTGTGAAATATTTATGGACTGCTGGTAGAGCCCTTCATTGAGGGGCCATTTCCTGGCCGAGAGCGAATTGCTGAACGATACATCAACAACAGGGCAGGTTATGTAGCAACTGCCATGAGAGGGACTGAAGATCATGCATGGGATATATGATGTGCAAATAGCAAGCAAGGGGGGAATTATGATGTGACGTGCGAATAGCGTCCAAGGGGGGTGTGATGTACGAATAGCAAGGAAATTTGGATGCTGGGCAACCATTGAGTTAGATGGTATGGACTACTGGATGGGCATAGAGCCAATCTTGCAGAACAGAATGATTACTGGTTACAAATGTACTTGGTAATCAATCTGACCTTCAATGTTGGCTCCATGCCCCTCCAGTATTCGACACCATTTAACTCTAATGGTTCCCCATCATCCACATATCCTTGGTTACCATCTGCACATTCTTGAAGAAAGGATATTTGGACGCCAAAGAAACACTGAGCTGGATGGTGTGGACTATTGGATGGGTATAGAGTCATTCTTGAAGAACAGAAAGATTACTGATTACAAATGTACTTGGTAATCAATCTGATCTTCAATGTTGGCTCCATGCCCCTCCAATATTCTACTCCATCCATCCAGCTCCAGTGTTTCTTTAGCATCCAAATCTACTTTCTATTCGCGCATCACGCCCCCCTTGTATGTTATTCGCACGTCACATCATAATGCCCCCCTTGCACGCTATCCTTTTTTGATAGGCAATACAAAGTAGACAACTTATTCAAGTAGACATATATATGTATATTCAAGTGACGCATAACATGCTATAACAAGTTGTCATCTTATTCGTTTATGTCTATTAAATTGAATCAGTTCTACTTCCTAACATATGTATATTCAAGTAACTCATAACATGTTAAATTGATATGAAACATATGTATATTCTTGAATCAGTTCTACTTCCTAAACAGAACATAAAACAAGCCAACATGCTTCATACATAGACACATAACACATAACACATAGCATCAAAAACCCATCACCATTCTGAATGGTTTCAATCAGATAACAAGCCAAGTGGAAGATATATTATAAACATATCTCATCAGCATAACTCATGCTAATCTAGAAAGGAATCAGGCAAGTTCATCATTTTCAGCTTTAAGAGTATGCATGATCAGCTACCTTCCTAAACAGAATATCAATTAGACAACTTACTTGTGCATGTCTATTCCTTACTTATTCATAACATTTTCAGCTTTAAGAGTTTGCCTAACATGCTATAACAAGCTTAGTCATAAACTTGTGTTGTTAGAATCACTATGTACCTTCCTAAAGCCACCACTATGTACCTGCCACTTGGATTGTACAGTTCATGATGAAGTTAGCATGGTGATGAAGTGTATGATACTGTCACCACAAGCTTAGTCATAAACTTGTATTGTTAGACTCATACAACTTCATCACCATGTTAAATACTTTTCCATAAGCATAACAAGCCAAGTGACATGATACATAGTAATGGAGATTTAGGTTGACCATATGAACATTCATAGCATAAGAGTATTGCCAATCACAAAGAACATCAACAGAACATCAAACATAAATATGTTTCATACACATACTCAATCACTTCTAGCAGTATAACTCATAGGTGTAAGAGTAGTGCCAATCAAAATGAACATTCAGAGCTTTAAAGTATGCCTAATCAGCCACATGCTTAATGATCATTCATACATAAACTCTATGAGTCTTAGCTTCCTAAACAGTTATATCTAACCAATCAGTTCATACCAATCATTTCATCATCACCCACAACATCATACATATATGTAATCATTCAGTTCAAACCCACATAACAATATATATACTAAATCAGGCTAGTTTCCTAAATCAATGAGTTCCAGGTTCCAAAACAGTACATCAAACATACATAATCACTTCTAAAGGCATGACCAATCAGTTCAAACCAACATAACATTAATATACATTCAGTAAGTTAAAGAAATCTTCCCATATGCTAAAGGCATGAACCGATTGACAATCTCTTCAGTCAGCCTTCCCATGTACTGAAGCATTCTTACTATCCCTGCAAATATTGTGTTCAAATAAAAAGGAATCAGATGAGTTCATACCATCTAAAATATCAGGCATTGTCTTGCCCTAGATTAAAAAAGATAAAGATCCAAGCTTTACAGCAGTGAATCTAAATACAATAAAATCAGTGTAGCTAAGCGAGAGATCTAAACCTTTCAACGATAGGTCTAAAAATCACAAGATCCTTATACCAGCTGCTGAAATCGACATACACAAAAGTAAATCAGATGAGGAAAAGATAGAGTAAGGAACAATGATACTCTAATACATCTAGGAACGAAGAAAATATGGCTTACCAATAGTGTTTCGAGCTCACCCAGTGATTGCATGTTCAAATCAACCATGGAGATAGAGAGGGATGAGAGGGATGAGAGGGATAAAGCTTGCGTAACCTAAACTGGGGTTTGGGATTGAGAGAGGGTTTATATATCAGCTGAAATTTCAGTCAAATGATATAGAGCGCCTAAAATTTGGTATGGCCGCGTAAGTGAAATTTCATTTGCCGCTTTTTTTGTTTTCGGCATACAATGACATTCATTTATTAGAAGTGTCATCTGTTAAGTGCATCAAATTTAACGAAAACGTGCGTTTTCTTTGGATGACAGGATTCTGTAATCGTAATGCCATCTGAGAATCGATCGCATTTTTTATTTCGCCTTCAAATGACATACAATTAAAATACTGTTGTTAGACGAGGTGCCGTGGCCTAATCTCCCGGGCGGACCGGGGGGTGGACAACCTCATGGCGACGTAAGCGGTGATTGGCGCCGAAAGCAACCAATCGTGGAATCAAGCTGCTCGGCAGGACCGGAGCTCGGAGATATGGAAGAGTCGCCACCCACGAATGGGAAAATGAACACCGATCCCTTGCGGGAGACCGGTGTGGGTTCGGGAAACTTAGGTACGAGCCGAGAAGGCTAGCTCCTTTCCGGAGAAAGGCTACTAGGCACCCCGACATCGCCCGGTTATGAACCACCGGCCTCCTACTCAGCATGTTAGGTGATAACGGACTAATCGTATACTCCTTTAAGTTTAAAATTCATTTGAAACCCTTTTCTTTCTCTTTTTAGAAACCGTTTTGAGCATATGATATTGAAAAGCCACACCAGTAAAGAATCACCCATTTATGTTTATACATACACAGAGAGGGGGAAGAAAGAAGTGGTTTATTTACAACCGTGTTAAATATTATGTCGTGTGCTTATTCTACATTAACTTATTTCCCCAAAACGGATTTATTTACATGGTTCGCACCTTAATCGCCGTTGGAACGATTAGGGTGCGTTTTAAAACCCCGTTTGATGAAGCTTACCCGAATCGCCGTTGGAACGACTCGAGTAATTGAAAACGTTAAAGTAAAAGCCTTTTAATAAGAAAACGTGGTTAAACATACAAGTCAATTTTATTTTGTACAAATTCATTAAGAAAGTGATTCAAAATCTCCATTATTAACAAAGAAAGCGATTTTGATTACAATGTTCGCTTAATCCGTCGTTGGAACGGACTAAGGTTTTAAAACGTGGTGTTTTGAAGACGATTTGAAATATCAACCAAAATGACTCTATTTATCTACATTAGAGATCTAAGAAAGCTCATTAGCTTAAATAATTTAATTGAAAATTCTCTTTTTGTGACTTATTTTCCCCACTTATTTAATGGACTCTCTAACTATTATAATTACATCAATAAACACATTTAGGCCCAAAAATTAATTTTTCCAAGTGAAGCCCATTTGAAACATGGACTTATAAATGACCAAAAGAAATAAAGAAAATAATATAGATATATATTTACACATTTTAGCCCAAAAGACATAAAATAAGAGTCAAAGAAAATATACTATCTAATACATATATAAGAAAGAATAATGAAAATAATATATTTATACTTTAAACATAAGAAAATAGTGAATGAAATTCATAAATAAGAAAATAGCATTTATCACTCAAAACAATTTTATTTAACAATAATTAAGATAACCCAAATATACCCCAAAACTATATATATACATAACTAATATAATCCTAATGTCAAAAAGACTATATGTTCATCCCCCAATATCTACTAATTATCTCCCAAAATGCCCAAGTAAATAACATTTAAAATAGAATTTAATGTAATTTAAATGAATAATAATAAAAAAAAGTAATATGTACATATACAAAAAATTAGAATAAAAATGGAATACTAATCTCCTAAAATAATTATATATGTTAAAGTTTTAAAACAATTTGAAAAGAATATATTACATAATTATATATATATATATACTAAGGATTAAAAGTCTAAAAGTTAAGAAAAAGGGACTGAAATGGCATTTTTTACATTTTGGCAGATTTACCGACGGAAAATCCGTTGGTAAACAGCCTTTAGTGACAGAATTGGTGAATTACAACAGCACTCCCATATTTTCCAGATTTGTTCAAAAGCTTTAAATTAAATCTAATTCAATCATTTTGGACTTCCGAACTACCAAAGATGGATCATAGTCGAAAACGGAAGTTCCTAAAACGATGTTTTTATTTTAAAACGTTATTTGGAAACCTCTTTTAAATTAAAAAACTTATAATTACAACATTTTCGATATCCGAACTACCTTTTTATCGGATCACGGTTCGTATTGGGATATCCAAAACGAGGTTTTTATTTTAAAACAAAACCGAATTTTATTTAACGCGAAACGAAAATTAAATAAATACGCTAACTAAATAAAACGTGACAAAATAAATAAATGACTAAAGGAATAAAAACTATAGCATAAAAATAAATAGAAGGAGAGAAATAAATTAAATAAAATAAAAAGTCTAGTCCTCGGATAATACCTTTGATTCGGTATCTGACAGTCGAAGCCGATTGATTCCACGAACCGCGAGCTCCCGATTTTAATAAAAATTTAGTAAAAATTGAACTTAGGAAATTTGGAATTTTTGAGAAAAAAAATATTTTTCTCAAAAAAAATCCACTCTCTCTCTCTAAAAATGTTTAGAGTGAGAAAGTTTTTCCCCCCAAAAAGGCCTCCTCTTCACCTTGGGATCCGTGCCCTTATATAGGGAAACGGATCCCGGAACAATGGGCGACGCCCAAAAAAAATTGGGCGTCGCCCATTGTGGTTGGGCGGCCGCCCAACAATGTTGGGCGATCGCCCAACTTTCGTTGGGCGATCGCCCAACGGCGTTGGGCGAGCGCCCAACGCGAGGTTGGGCGCCCGCGCCCGACGCGTTGGGCGTTCGCCCGACGTGGTTGGGTGCCTGCTCGGCGACCCTCGGGGCGTGCCCCGCGCCGTCGGACGCGTGCACTTCGTGGCCGCCGAGCGCGCGTTCCGCGCAGCTAGACGCTCGCACATCGCGACCGCCGAACGCGCGCCTCGCGCTGCCAGGCGCGTGTGCTCAACGGCCCACGAGGGCGCGCACCGCCAGCGGTCCCAGGCATTGCTCGGGCATCGAGAGCGTGCCACTCGCGGTGCGTCCGACGGACACCGCGCGCACGTCTCGAGCCGTTAAGCGGGCGTTCGACCATCGTCGTCCGCGTGCGGGATGCCGTTGCGTGCCCGCGCCGTGCCGTTAATTTTCCTCAGCTTATTATTCTTTATATATTTTTCAAAACTTCCGGAATCAATCGCTTCGACCGTCTTGTTTCAGGTTTTCGTCACAGGTCCTCCGACTCGGTGTCTACAGTTGCCCCTACTTTTCTATTTTGACAGTGATGTGTGTGGTTCGAAAACGTTTTTGCTAATGTAACACATGCAATGTAAAACATATAAAAGTAAAAGACACGTAACGAGTAGGAGGAAACATACCTGACCTTTGTGCTGCGCGCTCCGGCGTTGCTCTCTGACTGCATCAGACTCTGCTTCGGGTTGCACCCTAGTTCACGACCGCGGGGATAATGGCTAAATAGCTACCCTAGTTTATGATCGCGGGGATAATGGCTAAACAGCTACCCTATTTCAAGATTGCGGGGATAATGGCTAAATAGCTACCCTGATTTACGACTGCGGGGATAATGGCTAAATAGCTACCCTATTTTAAGATTGCGGGGATGATGGCTAAACAGCTACCCTGGTTTACGACTGCGGGGATGATGGCTAAACAGCTACCCTGGTTTACGACTGCGGGGATAATGGCTAAACAGCTACCCCATTTCAAGATTGCGGGGATAATGGTTAAACAGCTACCCTATTTCAAGATTGCGGGGATAATGGCTAAACAGCTACCCTAATTTACGACTGTGGGGATACTGGCTAAACAGCTACCCTATTTCAAGATTGCGGGGATAATGGCTAAACAGCTACCCTATTTCAAGATCACGGGGATAATGGCTAAACAGCTACCCTGATTTACGACTGTGGGGATAATGGCTAAACAGCTACCCTATTTCAAGATCGCGGGGATAATGGCTAAACAGCTACCCCATTTCAAGATCGCGGGGATAATGGCTAAACAGCTACCCTAGTCTACGATCTTAGGTAAATATGGCTCAAAAGCAACTCCGGTCTGCGACCACGAGTCAGATGGCTCAAAAGCAACTCCGATCTGCGACCGTGAGTCAGATGGCTCAAAAGCAACTCCGGTCTGCGACCGTGAGTCAGATGGCTCAAAAGCAACTCCGGTCTGCGACCGTGAGTCAGATGGCTCAAAAGCAACTCCGGTCTGCGACCGTGAGTTAGATGGCTCGAAAGCAACTCCGGTCTGCGACCGTGAGTCAGATGGCTCAAAAGCAACTCCGGTCTGCGACCGTGAGTCAAATGGCTAAAAAGCAACTTCGGTCTGCGACCGAGAGTCAAATGGCTCAAAAGCAACTCCGGTCTGCGACCGAGAGTCAAATGGCAAAAAAGCGGGTTCTGTTTCTGGATTTTCTTACCACACGGTTGTCTGTACTTTCTCACTAGAGCTATCATCTCGACGATTCGATGGGCACACGTCTGAGTCCGAAATGAAATAGACTACTGATTGTTTTTATGTTGACTGTCGTCTGTATTTCGACTGGTGTCACTGTTTTGTAAAAATTAGCTGTTGTCTGGAATTGATGTTTTGACAATGTTAGTCACTGTCTGGGAGAAATGCAGGCTGAAACGGACTGCAAATCGGAGGTCTGTGCACCTGGTAATTAATTATTTACTTTTTACCTTTATGTCAAATCGTACTTTCTTCACTATTTACGGGAATACCATTCCCTTTTCCTATATAAGGTGGTGGGGTTTCATTTCAACCTCACACCTTCTCTCTCCTCTTTCTCTCACTAGACTTCAATTTGGATTATTCTCGGGATGGATTTAGACGAATGGGATGGCACCAGAGGCATGGACGAGGTTTATGTAAACCTGGATAGAGTGGATACCTTCCACGACCCTACGACACATTTGAGCAGGACACGCTGCAACGAGGTAAGTGGTTTCTCACTTTTATTTGATTTGAACTCTAGGCTTTAGCACTCCTATACGAACATGATTTGCATGCTAACTCTTAGACTGCCTTAGAGGACTTTAGCTAGAAAACGTGAATTCCTTTATTTACACGTAACACTTGTTTGTTTTTGCAAGAATGCGCGCTATATGCATGTGAATAGTACACTACGAATTTATGCATGTTAACAGTAAAAAACGACGTGAATAGTAAAAACGTGAATAGTGCACGTGAATAGTAAAAACTTAGCTAATGCACGCGAATAGTAAAAACGTGAATAGTGACAATGTGAATAGTAAAAACTTAGCTAATGCGCGTGAATAGTGCACGTGAATAGTGAAAACGTGAATAGCACACGTGAAATAGTGACAACATGAATAGTAAAAACTTAGCTAGTGCACGTGAATAGTAAAAACTTAGCTAATGCACGTGAATAGTGAAAACGACGTGAATAGTGCACGTGAATAGTAAAAACGTGAACAGTGCACGTGAATAGTGACAACGTGAATAGTAAAAACTTAGCTAATGCACGTGAATAGTAAAACCTAATCTACGCTCCTCGTTAGCGCAGACGAGGGTGGATTAAAGAATTGACTAAACCTTACGTGAATGACCCTACAGGAGAGATTTTTACCGAAAATTGGTCCTAACTGACCGGATGTCTCTAGGTTAGATAATGAAAGAATACCCGTTCTTGACGCGTTCTTATCAAATGCATGCTTTAGGAGCCGTATTTAAATTTTCTTATCTTGTTCTTTTTAGTTCATTGAGATTTCGGGGACCACCGTCGAGATTCACTCATGGTACGATAGGCTAGGCGCCGCGGCGAGAGCCCGCGTGCGCGAGTTGGGCTTCGAGCCCTTTATTGCAGCGCTGCCCCGCACCAACGGGGTATGCGATCCTTTTGGCCTACGGGCCTTATGCGAGCGGTGGGTTGACTCGACCCACACCTTCCACCTTTCCTTTGGGGAGATGACCATCTCGCCTCGAGATTTTTTGCTGTTGACAGGATTGCGAGGGAGCAACACTCCCGTCCCTTTCCACTTTGGTATGATGCGACCACGGGTCGACCCTGCTAGGCTTGCTACCTTGATTGGACCGGGAGTTCGTCTATGCGCCAAGTCTACTCCGGCGAAGTTTGTCTCTACCGCGAGCCTCTTGAGTAGACGTGATTTCTGCGAGACTGACGCTACCGACCTGGCGGTTCGTAGTTTCTTAGTATATGCTCTGAGTGAGACGATTTTCCGCACGAAGGGCGGGAAGGTACACGCATGTCTCATTCAGGCACTTAGCGATCTGGATGCAGCGGCTTCTTATGATTGGGCAGAGGCAGGCTTAGCCTTTCTTTACAAGTTCTTGGATCTGACTTGCCGGAAGCGCAAGGACTTCGGCGGTTATACCTTTGCCCTGCTGGTACGTGACGCCTTCTTGACTTATCCGTCTTGTCTTTTTCGCATTTTTCACACTCCTAGTCCTCATTTTTACCGCAGGTGTGGGCGTACGAGAGACACATCCTTCCCAGCCGGTCTCGATCTCGACCGAGAGTACCGAGGCCGCCCTTCATGACCCGATGGAGGGATTTTGACTTGAGCGCCGAGAGGAGTCGGACAGTGTCGCGGCTTCTGGATTGGATCGACTCGCTGACCCTGGGACAGGTAGATTTTGCCTAATCATGCTAGATTTTTGTTTGAGTCCCTCTGACTTTCTCTTTGTGCATTTTTCTTTAGATTAAGTTCAGGTGGGATGATCTCGACTTCGGCCCTGATTATGCATACGCATAGATGATCCAGGAGCAGCAGTGCGTGCTCACCGGCCCTTGTGTGCGGGCGTGGTATTTGGGAGATCGAGGCATCACCGGAGTGAGTGATGTTCACTGGACGCCGGGGGAGATTCCCATTTCCATGTTTGCTGTGCGGACTCTGCCCTTATCGACCATTCGTCGAGATCTGACCCGTCGTTTTGTCGGTAGAGTGGTCTGGATTCATGCCGGGGGCCGCGAGCCTTATTTGTCTACTTTACTGAGCGCGAGGGATGCCCCGGCGGCAGCGATGGAGGTAGATCCAATGGCGGACATGTTTTCGAGAGAGGCGGTCGAGGCCGTCTTTGGTCAGGCGGAGGTTCCGGTAAGTGATTCCGCCCTCTTTTCATTTTATTCATGATATGCTCGGAGGTTTTATTGTGTGTTTTTTTTTGCAGGAGGGATCTTGGAGGAGTGCCCACTTATCTGATTTTTTTGATGGCACTCAGACTCAGACACCAGCGCGCGAGCAGCCCTACTTCGTCGGCGAGTCCTCCAACTCAATGATTGGGCAGGGGCAGGCTTAGCCTTTCTTTACAAGTTCTTGGATCTGACTTGCCGGAAGCGCAAGGACTTCGGCGGTTATACCTTTGCCCTGCTGGTACGTGACGCCTTCTTGACTTATCCGTCTTGTCTTTTTCGCATTTTTCACACTCCTAGTCCTCATTTTTACCGCAGGTGTGGGCGTACGAGAGACACATCCTTCCCAGCCGGTCTCGATCTCGACCGAGAGTACCGAGGCCGCCCTTCATGACCCGATGGAGGGATTTTGACTTGAGCGCCGAGAGGAGTCGGACAGTGTCGCGGCTTCTGGATTGGATCGACTCGCTGACCCTGGGACAGGTAGATTTTGCCTAATCATGCTAGATTTTTGTTTGAGTCCCTCTGACTTTCTCTTTGTGCATTTTTCTTTAGATTAAGTTCAGGTGGGATGATCTCGACTTCGGCCCTGATTATGCATACGCATAGATGATCCAGGAGCAGCAGTGCGTGCTCACCGGCCCTTGTGTGCGGGCGTGGTATTTGGGAGATCGAGGCATCACCGGAGTGAGTGATGTTCACTGGACGCCGGGGGAGATTCCCATTTCCATGTTTGCTGTGCGGACTCTGCCCTTATCGACCATTCGTCGAGATCTGACCCGTCGTTTTGTCGGTAGAGTGGTCTGGATTCATGCCGGGGGCCGCGAGCCTTATTTGTCTACTTTACTGAGCGCGAGGGATGCCCCGGCGGCAGCGATGGAGGTAGATCCAATGGCGGACATGTTTTCGAGAGAGGCGGTCGAGGCCGTCTTTGGTCAGGCGGAGGTTCCGGTAAGTGATTCCGCCCTCTTTTCATTTTATTCATGATATGCTCGGAGGTTTTATTGTGTGTTTTTTTTTGCAGGAGGGATCTTGGAGGAGTGCCCACTTATCTGATTTTTTTGATGGCACTCAGACTCAGACACCAGCGCGCGAGCAGCCCTACTTCGTCGGCGAGTCCTCCAACGCAGCCCGACCGGAGAGATCGTCCATAGGCGTGCCTATACCAGGCTATGGGAGGGATTATGCTACGATCCGCTATGACGAGTCTCGGACACCTTATGCGGGATTCGAGGCGGCCCCTCCTATCTTCTCCTCGAGGGTCCCGTTTGATCCCTCGGACGCTTCACTGACCACTAGGGAGACCTGTACAGACTACGTGGATCTATCCGGCTTCCTACGAGATTGCCTCAACTTGCGCTGCACCGACCACCTGGTATGTATCATTATTGTACTTTAGTGTAGTGAAATGTATGCATGTATGTATGATTTATGTTTTTGCCTATGCTGCCTATTATCTGTTTTTTGTTTTTTTTTTTTTTTGTAGAGTGATCTTCATGCCCATGAGCGGAGACAGAGTGAGCTAGTGCGGGAAGCTGATGCCCGAGTTGGTCGTGTGTATCAAGAGAGGAACGACCACTGGTCGGGGGTGATACGACGGGAGACTGAGGGTCGCCTTGCCGTCGAGGAGAGGGCGCGTGATGAGTCGATCAGATGCCTTGCTGCAGAGGAGAGAGCACTAGCTGCTGATGAGAGAGCACGGGTTTCTGATGAGAGAGCGCGAGCTTCTGATGAGAGAGCGCGTGCTGCCGAGGAGACACTATCTGCGGAGCGGGCATCTCACCTGAGAGATTTTGAGAACTATTGGGACTTCCCTCCGTATTAGGCTCGTAGCTTTCATTGTTGCTTTGTAGCTTTTATTAGGGTTTCTCCGATGTACAGCTGATGTATAGGGAGTGGGGTGGATAGTAGGTAGGCTTTTTGTGAAAAGTAGGATAGGAAATGTATAACTCGTGATTCATATTACCATGCATTCGATAGATTATAATGATTCCAATCATTCTCGTCAAATATATTCATGCCTTTATTTATTTACAAGCAACAGAAATACTTAGTCTCTTATACATTGTTTTTGTAATTGCTCAAGTTATAACTATTGTTACCAGGACCCGCCTTTCGGTTTTCGGATCCCGGCGATTTTCTCCTCTCCTTTTACTATCCCGGAATTTTTAAATGAGTGCCCTTTCGGGTTTTCACCCATTGGGATTTCCCTTATTGTTGCATAGGTCGCCCTTTGCGGGTTTTCAACCTATCGGGAATTTTCTCTTTTTTTTTTCTTTTTTTTTTTTACGAAAAGTATTTCTTAAGCCTATCCAGATTGATAGGTTCGGAGAATTCCATGCCGTCCATTGTGGTTAACTTCACCGCTCCTTTGCTTAGTATCTTCTTCACGACGAATGGTCCTTCCCAGTTAGGCCTGAACTTCCCCCTCGGGTCGGTGTGCGTCACACGGATCTGTTTCAGCACCAAATCTCCTTCTTTGATAGGGCTGGTCTTGACTTTTTTATTGAAAGTCCGAGCCATCCTTCTTTGATACAACTGTACATGGTAAAGGGCTTCAATCCTTTTCACATCAACTAAAGCCAACTGCTCGCATCGCCTCTTTACCCATTCCGCCTCGGGAATTTCTGCTTCCACAATTCTCAACGATCGCTTTTCAATCTCAATCGGTAAAACTGCTTCTGTGCCATATACCAAAGAGAATGGTGTTGCCCCAGTCGAGGTTCTGACTGTCGTGCGATAAGCCCACAACGCGAGTGGGAGGTGCTCATGCCAATTCCGATGTGATTCCACCGTCTTTACGAGGATCCTTTTAAGGTTCTTATTAGCTGCTTCTACTGCCCCATTAGCCTGTGGACGGTATGGAGAAGACCTGTGATGTTCAATGCCATATTCTCGAAAAAGATTCCTTACTTCCCCCTGAAACTGGACCCCGTTATCCGTGATCATGTGATGAGGCACTCCGAACCTGGTGATCAAGTGTTTTTCAATGAACTTTCTCATCTGCTTGGATCCCAGTTTGCTAAACGACTCTGCTTCTACCCATTTGGTGAAATAATCGATGGCGACTGCAATAAACTTATGTCCATTTGAAGCATTAGGCCTTACTTCACCGATGATGTCAATTCCCCAGGCAGCGAATGGCCAAATAGGTGCTAGCACATGTAGTTCCATGGCCGGAAGATGACTGCAATCGCCGTGGATTTGACAATCGTGACATTTCTTCGCATACTCGTTACAATCTTTTTCCATGGTGAGCCAATAGAAGCCTTGTCTGATAATTTTCTTAGCTAGTACTGCTCCTCCCATATGGGCTCCACAAATTCCCGAATGTACTGATTCCATTGCCTCGCGGGCTTCTCCCGCATCCAAGCATCTGAGTTGTAATCCATCAACGTGCCTTTTGTAAAGCAAGTCGTTGTGGATGACGAACTGACGAGCTAGCCTTCTAATCACAGCTTGATTCCTAGGTTCTGACTCTGCCGGATATGTTCCATCTTTCATGAAGTTCACGATATCGAAATACCACGGTTTTTCATCGGCCCCTAACAGCATTACGTCTTCGTAGCACGGTTTGTGAGATCTTCTCAATACCAACGGTTTCGAAGCAAGGTTCCGGGGGTTGTCCCAAACTGACACCAAAGTAGCCAAGGCATCCGCCGCCTGGTTCTGTGCTCGAGGAATATGATAGAAACGACATTCCTTGAATCTTTGTGCCAACCCTTCTAGCTGATCTAGATATGGACGTAGCCTTTCTTCTCTCACTTCCCAGTTTCCTTGTGCCTGTTCGATGATCAACTTGGAGTCACCCTAAATTTCGACATATGATGCTCCCAGTGCTGCTAATGACTCCAAACCATAAATGCACGCTTCATATTCGGCCATATTATTAGTAAGAGGGAAGGATAACTTCTTCGCCATCGGGATTCTTTCTCCTTCCGGTGAGATAAGTAGTACTCCTACTCCGGCTCCACTCGAATTAACTGCTCCGTCGAAGAACATTTTCCACGGTATGACTTCGATTGCGTTCAAATGTTCATCGGGGAAATCATAGCTTACTTCTTCCTCTTCTGCATTCAAGGGTTGGTTAGCCAGAAACTCTGCCACGGCCCTTCCTTTGATAACCTTCTTCGTCACATATTCAATGTCAAACTCGGACAAAAGCAACAACCATCTGGCTAACTTCCCCGTTAAGGATGGAGTTCGGTACAGATACTTCACGGGGTCCATCCGAGAAATAATGATCACTTTATACGATTGGAAATAGTGCCGCAGTTTCTTCGTCAACCACACTACTGCCACACATGTCTTTTCGATCATGTTGTATTTGAGCTCATACTCTAGGAACTTCTTACTCAAATAATACACCGCGTGCTCCACACCAGTGTCTCCCTCTTGGGCCAACATTGCTCCAATAGATCGCTCTTCAATCGCTACATAGAGGAGAAGCGGCTTTCCCAGTTTAGGCGGTCTCAGTACTGGTGGATTAGACAAATAGTTCCTGACGCTCTCCAACGCTTGTTGACACTTATCATTCCAAACGACGGGTTGGTCTTTCCTTAGCAACTTAAAGATTGGCTCGCAGATTGCGGTGAGTCTCGCTATGAACCGACTGATATACTGAACTTGCCCCAGAAACCCCCTCACTTCCTTCTCATTTCTCGGCGCTGGCATTTCCTTTATAGCCTTCACTTTATCGGGATCCACCTCGATTCCCTTATTTCCGATTACATAGCCTAAGATTTTCCCTGACGAAACGCCGAAAAAGCACTTCTTCGGGTTTAACCTTAGCTTGAATTCTGCAATTCGGGCCAAAAACTTCTCGAGGGCGGCAAAATGCCCTTCTCTTGTCTCTGATTTGACCATCATGTCATCCACGTAGACTTCTACCTCCTTGTGTATCATGTCATGGAACAGGGCTGTGGCCATTCGCTGGTAGGTTGCCCCGGCATTTTTCAAACCAAATGGCATCACTCTGTAACAGTATGTTCCCCACTCTGTTGTGAACGAGGTTTTCGCTTTGTGCTTTTCGGCCATCTGAACTTGCATGTAGCCCATGAAACCATCCACATTTGTGTGTAAGACGCTTGATGCTGCACTGTCGATCAATACATCGATATGAGGCAAGGCGAACTCATCCTTGGGGCATGCCTTGTTAAGATCTCTGTAATCCACGCACATCCTCACTTTGCCATCCTTTTTCGCGATGGGCACTACATTTGCGACCCAAGGGGGATAGTCGATCACTTCGATGAATCCTGCTTCTAACTGCTTCTTCACCTCCTCTCTGATCTTATCTGCCCATTCGGGTCTCATACGTCGGAGCTTCTGCTTTACGGGCCTCGCCTCGGGATATGTTGGAATACGGTGAGTTACGATTGATTGATCGATTCCAGGCATGTCTTCGTATGTCCAAGCGAATACAATTTCGTATTTTTTAATTATTCTCTCAAATTCTTTTCTCTCTTCAATAGTTAATTCTTGAGCAATTTGTATAAGTTTAGGATTTTCATCCGTACCAAGATTGAAAGTTGACATTTCTATTGTATTGATTTCAAATGTAGGCATGTTATATGAATGAGAATGCATGGAATGATCATGATCAACATCAAGCAAGTAAGCAAAATCAGAATTCATTTCATTGATAGCGTGGGTGATTACATCATCGGACTCAAACGAAGCAGTAATACAATTTTCATCCTCAATATCTTCGGACTTCTCATATACTCTCGAGGTACTAGGCTCAATTTCAGCTCCTGTAGCCGCTTCAATGGTAATGACCTGCTCCTCGGCATTTGAATCCAGCATCATGATCTCCTCGACAAAGCAGCTTGCCTTTCCTTTGCCCCAGTCGGCGACATCATTGAAGATTTCAAACCCTGGCAGAATCTTTCCTTCCGTGCTAGTCCACGACTCGGAGGTTCCCGAATATGGCTTTCCATGCCCCTCGCTTACAAAATGCTTCCTCAAGCCTATTTTTCCTTCTGCACTCATGTTGGATGGACTCCCCTGCTCATATCCCAAACCCCTCCGGGTTTTCTGACTTTTAAAATCCGGAAACTCCGACAACCCTTGATGGTGTGCTCCTAATCCCATTCCCGGGATGAAACCTCCTTTCATCATCCTCACCACATCGGTGGTCATGCTCGACTCGTAAATCCCAGAGACTTGGAATCCGGAGAAGAGTTGAGGCTCAATTCCCAATGCTGCCACCGAGCTCAATTTCTCAGCTCTAATTGTTACTATCTCCTCCCCGAAAGGGAACTTGATCATTTGGTGGAGCGTGGAGGGCACACCTCCCATCTTGTGGAACCAAGGGCGTCCCAACAACACAGCAAAAGTTACCGGGATGTCCAACACTGTGAATTCAGTCTCTTCCTCATGCGGCCCTACTTTCAATTTGGCCTTGAAGACTCCTTCAATATGCCTACGGCTGTCATCGTATGCTCTGATCACTGTTTCAGAAGCTGTCAAGTCTCCTCTCTCTACTCCCAACCTCGACAAGAGTTTCAACGGACAAACATTAATGGCCGATCCATCATCGACCATCACACAGCTAGTCTTCTTCCCGTTAATTTCCGCTCGGATATACAATGGCTTATTGTGAGCCTTCCCCTCTTCTGGGAGATCCTCGTCGGTAAATGTGATCTCAGTCCTCTTTCGGGCCATAATTGCCCCTACTAGCGCTGTCGGCCCGGTATCGGTGGAAATAACCAAATTCTGCAACTCTTTCATCAGATTTTCACGATGGTACCTAGAATGGCATAAAACTTCCCAGACCGTAGACTTAGCTTGCGTCTTCTTTAACTGTTCAAGCACTTGGTCGTCGGGCTTAGGAGCCGACCCTTCTCCAATCTCAGTCTCTACCATTGGTGCCTTTCCCTCGGCCACACGACCTGATCTCGTCATTACCGCAATTTCCGGCTCATCATCCGACTCGTCCCAAATGTTGATAGGGATCTTCCGATTGGCATCCTCCTCGTCCGAGGAACTTGCCCAAATGTCCACGACCATCAAATCCATGACGTGAGGAACACTCGGATTCAGGAAAAAGGGATCCGCTGATCCATACAAGGCCCAACCTATCAACTCATCATAGTCACGGAGGGACACCCGGCTCATCCTCCTTGCGGCCAACGGAATAGCGCCTCGTTGTATGCACATAAGCTACACCTTATCGATCATTGTCTCATTACACTGCTCATAATGGTGCCTCCACCTTCTAGCATAATCCACAAAATGTTCCTCGGGGAATTGCCTAATCCTGTCCAGATCATCCAGGGATCCCGTCCATGGAATGTACATTTCATATCTCGCCACAAAGGCATTTCGGAGTGGTATCCAATGACACATCTCTTCCTCTGACAGACCCTGATGCCATAATAAGGCTTCACCCATCAAGGTTTCCGAAAAATGTTCATGCAACTCACACTGTGGAAATCCAGCGTTATACATATGATCGCGGAATATCCTTGCATGCTCCACAGGATCCCGGTATCCACCATACTTAGGCATCGCTAACACCGCATCGGGTGTTTGGTAAGACGGGGAATCAGGGGTTTGCTCTGCTAGCATCCATACTGTATACTCCTTGATAAATCTCTTTGTCATATCTGCCCAATCGATCTTAACATACATCGGCAGCGACATGTACCACATCAGCGGTTCACCCATCAATGAATTACAAAACAAGCTAGTGATCTCTTCCTCTTTGAAACCCAAGGCTGTCATAGCCGACACATAGAAGTGAAGGTGCTCCATAGGGTCCTTATTGCCGTTATACTTGCTCACCCTTGGCAATGGACGCTTGATGGGTCCAATCTGCATTGCAAAGTGCTCCGCGGTTCTATCCTCAGCTCCCTGATACTTTTCAAGAAACAAATCCGACAACCGATCCCAATCGTGCTTGCAAGAGTCGGGCAATGAATGGAACCATTGCAAAGGCTCACCTCCCAGCGAATGGTGGAACCACTGAGCAATTTCATCTACCCCGAAGGATTCAATAAACATGTCGTGCATATACTCACGCAAGTGCACTTCGGGATCCCTTCCTCCACTGAACAAACCCAAATTTGGCACGATAGTCCGAGATGCCCCTTCACCGGTCTCTTCGGCACTATCCTCGTCATATGGTGCTCCACCATCTGATCCCTCTTCCATTGGTTCTTCCTCTTGTTCCTCACCCAAGAAGGACACATACAAACCATTTCCCACATTGCTTCTTTCGACGGAGTCCAACAACTCCTCTACATCTTCCTCAAAAGATTCCATCACTACAGTTTCCGTCAAACCAACTCCAATCACGCTCACCCTATGATTAGGCAATGGATTGCGCCTAACGGAAGGGTTTGCTGACGAAGGATCAGCTATCTTCTTCTCCTCAATCAAATCTTGGATTTCGTGCTTCAGCCTCTCGCAATTCTCAATCGTATGTCCATAACTGCTGTGGAACTCACAGTACCCTCTAGCCTGAATCTGCGGAGTAGGTTGAGCTTTGTTATACGGGGTAAGGGCTTTCAACAATCCCTTTTTCTGCAGACGCTCGAAAACTTTAGCATAGGTCTGATCGAACTTGGCGAACCGCCTCTTTTCAATAGCATTAAGATCAACCACTTTCACTGCCGCAGATTCCGTACTCGCGCTAGGCCCTCCGGCACTATATCCAGACTTCGTCCACTTGGTATAAGCTTTCTTCGGCTCCCCATCGCCTTCGACAGTCAAGGCACAACTATACATCTAATTGAAATCTATGAACGACATATATCTCAACTCATTCTTAATATACGGCAACGTATTTCCAATCACCATTCGGATCTGATCTTGCTCAAGCGGCTTCTGTTTCATGACCGCGGCCTTAGCCCTCCATCTCTTCACGAAGTCTGAAAGGGATTCCCCAGTCTGCTGCTTAGTGCTCTCTAACTCTTTCAAAGTGACTTCCAGCATGGTGTTAAAGCTATACTGAGCGATGAATGACTTCGCCAACTCCTTCCAATCCTTCTTTGTCACCATTGGTAACGTATGGAACCATGTGAGGGCAGCCCCCTCCAGGTAAGTGTTAAACAGCCCCAAGACTTGATCCTCGGTCAGGATCGTGTGCTTCATTACCGCAACGTACTGATTCATGTGAGTGGTGGGATCTCCAGTTCCATCGAACTTTTTCATGTCGGGGAGACAAAATTTCAGAGGCAAAGCTGTTGCCGTCAAGCAATTCTTCAAGTTATAGAAATCCTGACTTCCGGAGCTTCCTCCGCGCAAGTCCTGCACTTCCTGTGTGATGTGTTGCCTCCACTCCTCTTCCTTAGCTTTCTCCTTCTCTAACTGTTTTCGGACATAATCCTGATAATCCTCCTCATTCCCAAAGCGAGGGCCATCGTTCACCTCATTCTCAGCACGCTTACTACCACTCTTGTTGTCCTTCAGTGCTAACTCAGCTAGCTGGGCCAAGATTGCGGCCAGCTGGTCGTTGATATTGTTCACAGAATTCTCTAATTCAGCCACCTTCTCGTCGGTTGCAGACATACTGACGGAAGACTGAGTATACTCGGATGAAGATGATTCAGGAGCCACAACTACTGATTCGGAACTGTCTACTCGCAGCTGATCAAACTGTCTGACAAGCCGATTACTCTCGCGAAACCACAACCGCTTAATGATGACGTCTGCGCGAACGGTATCCATTAGTATGTATGCATGATTTCATATGCATGATTCGTGGTGTGTGCGTTTATTTATTTACGATTATAAGATAAGAAGAACAAACGTTAGTTCTAATTACACGTATCACAACATCTCTCTTCCACCCTTATTCCTCCACACACTCGTTGGTCCAGGTCTCTTTCCTAGGATTTTGGTTTGGGGCTCACATTGCGGTCCAGGGGACGCGTGATGCCGTCGATTATTGCGGAAAAATAAATCATTCATCAGACAATACAGTTCGTTTTGACGTATCAACGTTCAGTGACTAAGAAATCGACCAAGTTGGATTGTCCTTTCGGAATAACTCGTCTTTCGTCCTTTCGTGAGACGCATTAATTCGGGTTTTGACTCCCTTTGAGCGCATCTCAGTTTTTAGACGTGATTCGAGTTATTCTTCTAGTCCAATCGTTCGTTATTGTCAATGACTCGTTCCCTTTTGTTCGCGTGGGTTCATGTCTCGATTTTTGGATTACAACGGGACCTTTTGGATCTATCGAGAGACGTAACCACGTGTTTATTTAGTGATGGAATCACTTTTGGATTTTATTTTAGGGAACAGACTCATCGCGTAACGCGTTTGTTCTTAGCGTCGAGGATCCGTTTGCTCATTTTGCTATGTGAAAAGACGGCGAGTCTTATTTTGAGCGCACGATAATCTTTCGGCTAATTACAACTCTTTGTTCCTCCCACTCCACGGGATATATCATCTCAGTGTGGTTATAGAAAATCAACGTTTCGTTGAATCGCGTGTTTATTCGAAGTGAGGATATCACCGTTTTCCTTCCTTTAGGCACGATTTAAGCAAACACGTATATCGGGCCATATTTCTTGCAGTTTTGGTAACGGTCGAAATGATCGAGTCGTTAGTCAAAACCCGCAGTCTCGTCCATATAGCGCAATTATATAGTTTGGCTTAATTCGGCTTCGAGATTTTAAACGGGGTATACACTCGTTCGAGGCACGTATTCAACGGTATTGGTTTATTTTCTTTAACTACTCTCGGGATTGACATATATCGTAGATTCGGAATGATTTTGGTCGTTTAGTTTATTTTTCGCTTTTCTTTTCTTAGTCACCTTTTGCGGACACGTCCATTTCTCTTAAGAATGACACAAGGCATAACGTAAAAGCTCGTCTTTTATTCGGAAGGGACGGGCTACTTGTGCGAAACTTTTCACGTTACAGCAAGGTCGTTCGAAACAGAAATGTTCTTCGTTTTCGTTTCGTCGTGATCTCGTTTTATCCCAATTTATTTAAAGAATGTGAATAACGGCTACCGTTAATATAGTCTTTTGTATCGAAATATAACTATCCTTAATACCGAACTGATTCATACTAATACGTGCTTACGTCATAACGTATTTCCTGAACACGTGCCTTCGTCGGGACACCGAAAGGGACAAGGCGGGTCGCACATGTTCATTCATATGAGATGACTAAGTCGTCTTTAGTTCAAATCGTTTCGATGTTTTAGGGTAATTAGTATGTCGATTCATGAGTATATATTAACGCATCGTCTCATTTTCTTTACATAATTTAGGATTAGACACGTATCATGGCGGTTTGAAAACACGAACTGATTCATTTATCACATCAAAAATAGTAACGGGTAATCCTATGGAAACTTCTAAGGCTACTATATGCTGACACGGCTGACCGCGGGACCGCACAGATTCACCCCTAACGAATGGATGGGGACCCTCTGGCGCCTTACTGTAAGGGGGAACTTACGCTATCCTCTTTCGAGCGACGAATGGACTCTCGCTAGAGGTTTCGTGGAAATTACCCAAAGGGTTTGCAATAATGCTCGTGAATGCATACGAAAAGAAGTAAAACGATCCGTCCCCATTAAGGGCTTAGTGCATGCCTTCCGGAATCAAATTTCTCGCTTCCCCAGCAGAGTCGGCACTTGTTAGACGAGGTGCCGCGGCCTAATCTCCCGGGCGGATCGGGGGGTGGACAACCTCATGGCGACGTAAGCGGTGATTGGCGCCGAAAGCAACCAATCGTGGAATCAAGCTGCTCGGCAGGACCGGAGCTCGGAGATATGGAAGAGTCGCCACCCACGAATGGGAAAATGAACACCGATCCCTTGCGGGAGACCGGTGTGGGTTCGGGAAACTTAGGTACGAGCCGAGAAGGCTAGCTCCTTTCCGGAGAAAGGCTACTAGGCACCCCGACATCGCCCGGTTATGAACCACCGGCCTCCTACTCAGCATGTTAGGCGATAACGGACTAATCGTATACTCCTTTAAGTTTAAAATTCATTTGAAACCCTTTTCTTTCTCTTTTTAGAAACCGTTTTGAGCATATGATATTGAAAAGCCACACCAGTAAAGAATCACCCATTTATGTTTATACATACACAGAGAGGGGGAAGAAAGAAGTGGTTTATTTACAACCGTGTTAAATATTATGTCGTGTGCTTATTCTACATTAACTTATTTCCCCAAAACGGATTTATTTACATGGTTCGCACCTTAATCGCCGTTGGAACGATTAGGGTGCGTTTTAAAACCCCGTTTGATGAAGCTTACCCGAATCGCTGTTGGAACGACTCGAGTAATTGAAAACGTTAAAGTAAAAGCCTTTTAATAAGAAAACGTGGTTAAACATACAAGTCAATTTTATTTTGTACAAATTCATTAAGAAAGCGATTCAAAATCTCCATTATTAACAAAGAAAGCGATTTTGATTACAATGTTCGCTTAATCCGTCGTTGGAACGGACTAAGGTTTTAAAACGTGGTGTTTTGAAGACGATTTGAAATATCAACCAAATTGACTCTATTTATCTACATTAGAGATCTAAGAAAGCTCATTAGCTTAAATAATTTAATTGAAAATTCTCTTTTTGTGACTTATTTTCCCCACTTATTTAATGGACTCTCTAACTATTATAATTACATCAATAAACACATTTAGGCCCAAAAATTAATTTTTCCAAGTGAAGCCCATTTGAAACATGGACTTATAAATGACCAAAAGAAATAAAGAAAATAATATAGATATATATTTACACATTTTAGCCCAAAAGACATAAAATAAGAGTAAAAGAAAATATACTATCTAATACATATATAAGAAAGAATAATGAAAATAATATATTTATACTTTAAACATAAGAAAATAGTGAATGAAATTCATAAATAAGAAAATAGCATTTATCACTCAAAACAATTTTATTTAACAATAATTAAGATAACCCAAATATACCCCAAAACTATATATATACATAACTAATATAATCCTAATGTCAAAAAGACTATATGTTCATCCCCCAATATCTACTAATTATCTCCCAAAATGCCCAAATAAATAACATTTAAAATAGAATTTAATGTAATTTAAATGAATAATAATAAAAAGAAAGTAATATGTACATATACAAAAAATTAGAATAAAAATGGAATACCAATCTCCTAAAATAATTATATATGTTAAAGTTTTAAAACAATTTGAAAAGAATATATTACATAATTATATATATATATACTAAGGATTAAAAGTCTAAAAGTTAAGAAAAAGGGACTGAAATGGCATTTTTTACATTTTGGCAGATTTACCGACGGAAAATCCGTTGGTAAACAGCCTTTACTGACAGAATTGGTGAATTACAACAGCACTCCCATATTTTCCAGATTTGTTCAAAAGCTTTAAATTAAATCTAATTCAATCGTTTTGGACTTCCGAACTACCAAAGATGGATCATAGTCGAAAACGGAAGTTCCTAAAACGATGTTTTTATTTTAAAACGTTATTTGGAAACCTCTTTTAAATTAAAAAAACTTATAATTACAACATTTTCGATACCCGAACTACCTTTTTATCGGATCACGGTTCGTATTGGGATATCCAAAACGAGGTTTTTATTTTAAAACAAAACCGAATTTTATTTAACGCGAAACGAAAATTAAATAAATACGCTAACTAAATAAAACGTGACAAAATAAATAAATGACTAAAGGAATAAAAACTATAGCATAAAAATAAATAGAAGGAGAGAAATAAATTAAATAAAATAAAGAGTCTAGTCCTCGGATAATACCTTTGATTCGGTATCTGACAGTCGAAGCCGATTGATTCCACGAACCGCGAGCTCCCGATTTTAATAAAAATTTTGTAAAAATTGAACTTAGGAAATTTGGAATTTTTGAGAAAAAAAATATTTTTCTCAAAAAAAATCCACTCTCTCTCTCTCTAAAAATGTTTAGAGTGAGAAAGTTTTTCCCCCCCAAAAAGGCCTCCTCTTCACCTTGGGATCCGTGCCCTTATAGGGAAACGGATCCCGGAACAATGGGCGACGCCCAAAAAAATTGGGCGTCGCCCATTGTGGTTGGGCGGCCGCCCAACCTAGTGTTGGGCTACCGCCC
Source organism: Euphorbia lathyris (assembly GCF_963576675.1). Lineage (NCBI taxonomy): Eukaryota > Viridiplantae > Streptophyta > Magnoliopsida > Malpighiales > Euphorbiaceae > Euphorbia > Euphorbia lathyris. Next base: position 60,599,785 of record NC_088911.1, read on the forward strand.
AACCTTGTTGGGCGGCCGCCCAACAATGTTGGGCGATCGCCCAACGCGAGGTTGGGCGCCCGCGCCCGACCCTCGTCGGGCGTCCGCCCGACGCGTTGGGCGTTCGCCCGACGTGGTTGGGTGCTCGCCCGGCGACCCTCGGGGCGTGCCCCGTGCCGTCGGACGCGTACACTCCGTGGCCGCCGAGCGCGCGTTCCGCGCAGCTAGACGCTCGCACGTCGCGGCCGCCGAACACGCGCCTCGCGCTGCCAGGCGCGTGTGCTCAACGGCCCACGAGGGCGCGCACCGCCAGCGGTCCCAGGCATTGCTCGGGCGTCGAGAGCGTGCCACTTGCGGTGCGTCCGACGGACGCCGTGCGCACGTCTCGAGCCGTTAAGCGGGCGTTCGACCATCGTCGTCCGCGTGCGGGATGCCGTTGCGTGCCCGCGCCGTGCCGTTAATTTTCCTCAGCTTATTATTCTTTATATATTTTTCAAAACTTCCGGAATCAATCGCTTCGACCGTCTTGTTTCAGGTTTTCGTCACAGGTCCTCCGACTCGGTGTTTACAACTGTCACGAAAAATATTCAGACGACACGAAAACAAATGTCTGTCATGTATCTTGTGTCATGTGAAAGGGAAAATGGCATAGTGCTTCCTGCTAGGCGAATTCCGCAAGTGTACGGTTCCGCTTGTAGTAATAATAAGATATCATTCCCACAAAGAACACTGGTTAACTACTATAACGGATTAATTTATAAATTCGTTTTCTATTGGTTATAGAAAATAAATAATTAAGTTTGTAAAATAGTTTTGTTTAAAAGATAATAATAATAAAAGGGCTGAAGAAACCAGTCCTACTTAAGTTAGATTTCTAAGTTTCTATTCCATGCATAGCTCGAGATACAAATAGCTTTTTGTAAATATAAACATGTAAATAGTTTTCAACCGTACTGCAGTTGTATTAGATAAGAATATTTAATTCAATCTCTCGATCCAGGATTAAATAACTTAGATGTTTTTAGAGATAATCCTAATTCCTCGACCTATCGTAGTGAATTAGACTTAAGAATTAAAACGAAACAAGTAGATTATACGATACAATTATCCTTTTATGAATTGAATCTCTTCTAACTTCATAAAATGATAATTATTCAAATGTCTTGCTTAAATGGATTTCCTTAGAATATTCATAAAATCAATAACAGAATCAGATGATGAATATAGAAGTAAACAAGTGTTTGACAGAGTTAATCATATGTCAAAAGTAATGAATACAGAGAATAAAGACTGTAACAGATGAGAGTATATGGGTTGTGGATCCTTTTACTGTCTCTGTAAGGATATCAAGCCTATGGGCGTCTTCTTCTTTTGTATCTTGTATCTTGTATCTCGAGGAAGTGTATCCCTCGATCTTGCTTCCTTCAATGCTGGAATAGAAGTATATCTCTTGTGAGTATCTCTATATGTGTCTGAATATTATCTTTTTCTCTCAATAATATATATATATATATATATATATATATATATATATATATATATATATATATATATAGGAGAGATCAGGTGTGACACATTGCTTATGGTGCGACAAGCCTTATTGTGTGACAATGACCAATTTTGTAATTAACCAAAAGGAGGTGGCAAATTTGTAAATAAAAGGAAAGAGAAAATTGTTTTATTTTTTTTCTTTAAAATGCATTTTCCCAACTTTTCCAACCTCGTTTTTCAAAAAATTTTATACCGTTGGACTCGTCTTAATTAAACGGTCATTTTAAAATCCATGAACTCAAGTAAAAAAAATTACGGTGAACGGAATCCGGGTGGACGTTTTTCGGCAAGAAAAAAAGTGTCCAGAAAATTCTCAAAAATTTCAGAAAATGTAAAACATTATTCTAAGAAACTTTAATTCTTGGGTCGAAGCGAGATTTATTACGGTTTAGTCCCAATAAAATTGTTTCCTTAATTTTATCCATTTTACATGCTTCAACAATTTGTTGGGTAAAAACTGTAAGGAATCTCGCTTTGAGCCAAGAATTAAAGTTTCTTAAAATAATGTTTTACATGTTTTGGAATTTTTTAGTAATTTTCTGGACACGTTTTTTTGTCCTACTTACGTTGTTCCAAATCAATGTACCATTTGTTCCAACATAATACTTATATTGTTCCAACAGAAAATTGTTTTATTTATTTTCTTTAAAATACATTTTTCTAACATTTCTAACCTCGTTTTTCAAAAAATTTTATACTATTAGACTTCTCTAAATTAGAAAGTCATTTTAAGATCCCTGAAGCTCAAGTAAAAAAAATTCCGGTGAACGGAATCCGAGTGAGCGTTTTCTGGCAAGAAACAAAGTACCCAGAAAATTCTAAAAAAATTCCAAAAAATGTAAAACATTATTCTAAGAAACTTTAATTCTTGGGTCGAAGCGGGATTTCTTACGGTTTAATCCCACTAAAACTTGTTTCTTAATTTTATCCATTTTACATGCTTCAACAATTTATTGGGTCAAAACTGTAAGAAATTTCGCTTTGAGCCAAGAATTAAAGTTTCTTAAAATGATGTTTTACATGTTTTCGAATTTTTTGATAATTTTCTTGGCACATTTTTTATCCTACTTACATTGTTCCAAATCAGTGTACCATTTGTTCCAAATCAGTGTACCATTTGTTCCAACATAATACTTGTATTGTTCCAACAGAAAAATGTTTTATTACTTTTCTTTAAAATACATTTTCCCGATATTTCTAACCTTGTTTTTCGAAAATTTTTATACTATTAGACTCGTCTAAATTAGACGGTCATTTTAAGATCCCTGAAGCTCAAGTAAAAAAAATTCCGGTGAACGGAATCCGGGTGGGCGTTTTCTGGCGAGAAACAAAGTGCCCAGAAAATTCTCAAAACATTCCAAAAAATATAAAACATTATTCTAAGAAACTTTAATTCTTGGGTCGAAGCGGGATTTCTTACGGTATAGTCCCAACAAATTGTTGAAGCATGTAAAATGGATAAAATTAAGGAAAACGTTTTATTGGGACTAAACCGTAAGAAATCCTATTTCGACCCAAGAATTAAAGTTTCTTAGAATAATGTTTTCCATTGTCTGGAATTTTTTGAGAATTTTCTGGGTACTTTTTTTCTCGCCGGAAAACGCTCATCCGGATTCCGTTCACCGGAATTTTTTTTACTTGAGCTTCAGGGATCTTAAAGTGACCGTCTAATTTAGACGAGTCTAATAGTATAAAAATTTTCGAAAAACGATATTAGAGATGTCGGGAAAATGTATTTTAAAGAAAAGAAATAAAACAATTTTCTCTATCATCTCTTTCATTTTATTTACCAATTTGCTACCTTGCCATTTTTAATTATCATCAAAACTACGTAGTTTTGTTATGTCACACAATAAGCTCCTTGTCACAACTTAAGCCTTTGTCACGCTGGATCTCACCCCTATATATATATATATATATATATATATATATATATATATATTGTTTTGTGTTTTTTGTATGGAGAAATGAGCATCCTTTTTATAGAGGATGAAGGATTGGGTCTCTTCAAGTTGATAACTCTTCAAGTGTTGTTATGCAGACTCATAGCTAGTGGTGAAGAAGAATGATGATTCAGATTGAAAGAGATGCCTTTGTACTGAAGAATCATATCTTTTTACAGTAAAGACTTCGATCACGAACGAGACAGGAGTGTCACGTTCGTGACTTTGGTTTGCCATGTAAAGTTGGCAAGATTGTCTGTCACGATCGCGACATGGGTCACGATCGCGGCAGATGTTTTTCTTTCAATGGTTGATTTTGGGCATGTCATGTTCGGGACAGGTGGGTCACGAACATGACAGATGATTTTGCCCTAATTCTGGCTCATTTCTTCTGTCTTTGGCTCGTTTCTTGCTAATATTCCTTCATATTGAGTTTTTATCTGTTTCAGACCTATCTCCGTACAAATCATGAACAAACAAGTGAAATCTTTACAAAACCTATCCTAAACTAAGATAAATGCATTAATATAAACATGAATATGCATGCGTAAATACGTAAATTTAGGACTTATCAATTCCCCTACACTTAATCTTTTGCTTGTCCTCAAGCAAAGACGTTTGCTTCTTCTTCAATCGTTTTAAATTAGGATTATATAAATCCATCTTTATCTAAAAAATTGAAAATTTTCTAAAAAATTTCTTGAAGACAATTTATATGCAAAATCTAAAGTATGTAAAAAGAAGATGATTATCAACTATCTCGTTTGCACTTTTGGTAACAAGATGAAGCTTTCAGGACGTTTTTAAAGCACACACTTATGATTAAAAAAAAAGCATCAAGGCATTTTTAGGTATCCTAACTTCTATTTTCGCTCATATGGTTGCATTTTATGCTCCGTACCATACTCACCTTTTTCCGCTCTTTTCTTATCTTTTTTGCATTTGCTTTTGTTTTTTACTCGTTTTTTGAGTTGCAATCTGCGCATATATATATATATATATATTCTTTTGGCTCACTTAAGTGGTTGCATCTTATGCTCACCTTTTTTATATCACATTGGATATTTCTCTCAACTCGTTCTTTCTCTCAAATGCATATACCCTCATCCTTTATTGACTTAATGACCTTATATATATTATGGTTGTAGTTTCCTTAGTTCCTCATCTGTATTTTTGAAATATTTTTGAGAAGAATCAAGTCAAAAACAGTTTTGTAAAACATGTTTTAAGAAATCATAAGTTTAAAAATTGCATATAAATGTTCAATTTTAAAATAAAGATAAACATATACAAGAATAACGTAAAATGACAAAGAGGAAGGGTACTGGGATCGACTTTTTTGATTTATTTTTTCGATCGCTTTCCCTGATTCAAGTCAGTAAAGAGATACATCTTTCTTGATTTTTCTAATTTTTTTTCTTTTTCATTGATAATAATTTTTCTCTTTTTTTCATACATAGACTCGATAGACGACTCCCCTACACTTAAATTGGACAATGTCCTCATTGAGCGGGGAAAATAGAAAAGTAAACATGCTAAAAACTAAAAACTAGAAAACGAAAAACTAAAAAGTAAAGAAAATAAAAGAAAATTGGAAAGATGGAACTTATTCTGCATGTGGTGAAGTCGGTGGAGATGGTATGAACTCAATATTTTTACGTCAAAAAAGTAAAACAATTTCCGACGAGTTGAAGCATGATCCTTCTTCAATGTCTCAACATCTTGGTTGATCTTGTCGACCTTAGTCATGAATTTTTCATTATCTTCTTCAACACGGTCCAACCGTGTCAAGACTTGTCTCCGACCCGAAACATCCGAGTGGACATTCTCGTTCTCATCCTCATCAGCTGCTTCCTCTTCTTCTTCTTTTGTCTCCTCCTCTTCCTCGTCATCTTCTTCCACAACATTCTTACCTTTGCCTGAACTACTTACTGCAGAACTATAGGAAACCAATGCTTTGGTAGCCCATGCTTTGTGAGAAATAAACAAACAAGGGTCTTTAGCCAACCCGACTTTCTTCAAAAAGGCAAGATCAAGGAATGGAAGATGAGCATTCTGTGGAATAGGAGCCTGCAAATCATTCTTTACAGCCAATACAATAGTAGTGATAGTGTTACCCATCCCAATTTTCAGAGTTCTAGATCGTGATGCCTTATATAGCGCATCGAAGAAAATATCAGTAGAAACCATAAACTTCTTCCTCAAAACACAGTCAATCACAAACAAATCCTTAGCCTGTACTTTCGAACCCTCAACCTGTCCAAAAAGTGAGTAGGTGAGATACTTGTGAAAAAAAATATTGCTTCATCCTTAATCAGTTTATTTGGAGAGTTCTTAGGCCTAAAAGTATTCAAGCTAGTCAATTTATTCAAAACTGAAACAACATTAAAATCAGTAGGTTTCTGAACAAAACCAGGCTTTGGAAAACCAAACCAAGCATTCATCTCATTATACCCAATCTTATACTCATCCCCTCGATTCCTAAACAAAAGATGACTCTTCTTCTCATCCTCATATTGTAGAGTAAAGAAGAACTCAACAGCCCAAGCACCAATCTGAGGAAAATGAAGTTTGGCAAACTTCTCCCATCGTAGGGTTTTAAGAAACCCATGGACTGTATCTTTCATTTCCAAAAACTCCAACAACCCATCATCTATAAAATACATACTCTGAATATCTACTTCTTTAAAGTGAAGATAATGTTTACCTTCATCAGCAGAGTAGATAGGAAACAAAGCATCATACCTTTCGGCCAAATTTGTACGTGATGAATCACCATGTCTTCTATCAGTAGTCTTTTTAACTCTTCGCATGGTTGCTTGGAAGGATATGGAGTTAGTGAAGAAAACTTGGAGAAGATGATAATGGAGTATGAAGGGTTTTTTGGTAGAATGGTTTGTTTGGTGTGGTGAATGGTGAAAAGATGTGTTCCTTATATAGAAGGATTTAGGGTGGTTAGGTGTGGGTAGAGGTGTAATGAATGGTCATAATGTAAGGGTTTTTTATTGGTTAAGTGAAAGGTTGTGATGTTTGGGAAGAGTAAAAGGTGTATTGGGAAGGTAAAAGGTTTATAGGGAAGAGTTATGATAGATGAAAGTTGACTAGGAATAGGAATAGGTGTAGTCATAACCCAACTTGGAAAATTAGGGTTTTTGTTCGAAAATTGGTTGTCACATTCGTGACATATGGTCACGTTCATGATGGCTACATCTCTAAAATAGTGCCTCCCATGAAACTCTTTGTCACGATCGCGATAGGGCTTTTTCCTACGGTCCTTTGTTTTGCAACTTAATAATCTTCAAAATTTTCTCTTCTTGTTTGTCATGAACAGGACACTTCAAAACTTGATTTTTCATTCTTCAATGACTCAAATCAATACATTGTTCTCTCTATTCATATGTGTATTTTTAACCTGTATTATCTGGAAAAAAAACTCAATGCAAATGTTAAATAACAAAGGGTTTGTCCTAACGACTTCCCTTACTGATACGAGTGAAATGAGCAAGTTTTAGAGGCTGAACATTCATGGAAAATAGCTTCAAAGTTATAGTTTTCAACCAAAAATGGAAGAAACATGTAGAAATAACAGTTCAAGAAGGAATCCTCATGAACAGGATTTCAGTAGAACAGAACATCATAAACAACATCATTAACGGGTCATTCGGAAGGAAATGGATAAACGCGCGGGTCGAGCAAGCTATAAGAGAGAGAAAGAGAGAAAAACGTGGAAAGCAAGACAGCTTCCATCTTGCGCCAAGTGTAGGAAGATTGTTCATTTGTCCTTTTTGTATTTACTTTTAGCACTCTTTACCCTTGTGTTTAGGGTTTATTTTTAGAGGATATAAATAGAGTAGTAGTCTTAATGTAAGGGCGCCTCGTTTTCTGCCACCATCAGTTTTATTCGTTGTTTTTATGCTTATTGTCGGAGGAATGATTTTGGGAAGAACAAGCTATTCGCTCATGTCAATGAGTGAGTAATTCCTTTTGCAGGCCTAGTCAGCCATTAAACGGCGACTCTAAGTAACTTTTGTTGATTAATGAAGTATTTCCATCCATGAATGATTGTCATTAGCATGCTTTAAAGTATAGATTAGGATCCAATCTATATTCTAGTTACTGAAGATGTCACGACGGTGCTCCGACGTAATACAAATAGCTATTTGGCATATATCATAGTGGACGGACACGAAAACAACCATATATTGGGGTTTCATTTATGAATGCTTCCTGGTTCTTAATGCTTGTTTGTATGTTAATGCAAGGACACTTGGTTGATTTTACTTACTTAGAATCTTTGGAAATGGGACACCGGACCTTAGTGATAAATGAGGAAGAGACCCAAATCAGGAACATGGTTGTACTTCATTAAAAGATAATCGCTTAAACACAGTTGTTCGTAGGTGTAGTGCTAGGTCTGTGCCTGTTCATATTGATTTCATTAAGCTTAATACTGCTTTTAGTTTGCCTGTTTATGCTAGTTTAATCAAACCAACCCACTCAATATTTCGAATTCTAACACTTAAGGTAACTATTCATCCAACTAAGTTCAATCCCTGTGGAATACGACACTTGGTCTTACCAACACTACATCTACCCTAGTACACTTGCTAGAGTCCATATCTAACACACCACTTACTAAAAATAAAAATAAAAATAAAATATTGTGTAAATATAGAAAAAGATTATTTCAATGAGTCGAGAGATACTTAATAGTACTGTCAAACGGTCTTTCTTTGGTCTCAAAATAGACCTTACAGCGGTGTCCGTTAACTTTAAATAACTTGCCCTTAAGATTTTTCAGTTACAATACTCCATTGTTGAAAACATTGTTTACTTCATATGGTCCTGTCCATCTAGATTTTAATTTTCCAGGGAACAATCTAAGGCGGGAGTTAAAAAGTAAAACTTTATCATCTACATTAAACATTTTTGTTTCCAAACGGGAATCATGCCATCCCTTAACTCATTCCTTATATAATTTAGCATTTTCTTATGACTGGATAAGCCATTCATCTAATTCATTTAATTGCATAAGCCTCTGCTTTCCTGCATTCTGCAAATCGTAATTCAAAGCTTTGATTGCCCAGTAAGCTTTATGTTCTAACTCCACAGGTAAATGACATGCCTTATCATAAACCAACTGATATGACATCATTCCTATAGGAGTTTTGAATGCAATACGGTATGCCCATAACGCATCATCAAGCTTAATTGACCAATCTTTCCTTGAGGATGAAACTTTTTTCCCAGAATCCATTTTATTTCTCTATTAGAAATCTCAACTTGTCCACTGGTTTGTGGATGATAAGGGGTAGAGACACGATGGTGTACCCCATATTTTCTCATTACATTTTCAAATGATTTGTTTATGAAATGTGTTCCTCCATCACTAATTATTTCTCTTGGTACTCCAAATCTACTAAAAAGTTTTTTCAAGAATTTAACTACGACATTTGCATCATTGGTGGGTGCAACTATTGCTTATACCCATTTAGACATATAGTCTACTGCAACTAATATATAAGGGTTGCCGAATGATGTGGGGAATTGATGGGGTGTCCGGTAGAGTGATAATAATATGACGATAAGTGTGTGCTAGAGTTACGGATATGATCTTTCTAAACGCTCTAACTCTACTAGACGCTACTACGTAGGGGCAAGTGTACCCCGTCGTATCAAGTAATAATCCGGTTAAGACCGCGTATCGAATCCACGGGATTTATAACTACAAGTATTAAACTACTCGGTTTTGTGCGTTATCTAAGCGGTGAGTACTTTAGTTGGTTGGGTGACAACTATAAACTACTCCTAACTACAGGTGAGACAATTTTCATGTGTTTCGAGCCCTCTTAGAGTGACACGGGTGATGGTAAGTTATAACTTATGATAAACGACATGAAATATACACGATTAATAGTTTTACTCTTGCAAAGACGACTATTAATAGACTGAACAACTCCGTGAGGTTCTAGAGTCGTGATTTCCCCTTAAGGCGACTCTAATTCTTAGGATCAGAAACTACAGCCCGTAAGTTCCGTGGCTTGTCAATTCCTACGGTTTCCGGTTTGTCAATTCCGGTGAGGCAACACCTATGTGATTCCTAATAGATTTCGGAGCTCGTTAACGACCTACACAACAATCAATTATAAATATCAAAGCAAGCAATAAACATTAACACGTATAGTGAAAACGGAATCGTAAATCATGTATTATAAATATGGAATACGAAAATACGGGGATACAACCAAGCCTAGTACATAGAAAGAGTACAAACTAATTAACAAGTAGAAAGGGAAGAAGAATCGGCCCTTAAGACTAGCTAACCGGACTCAAAGTCGTCTCTTAGGACTTGGAGGTGGAACTCTCGAGCTTGGTGAATGCAGATGGAGCGGAACTTCGGCGGAGTAACGGGAGGATTATACAAGCTCTCAAGGTGTGAGGAACTCTAATATATGGAAAATTGAATGTTGAAATGAGTGCTAATCACTCTTACTTATACATCAAGCTCGGGGGTAAAATCATAAATACACAAGTTGCATTATTTCTGCATTTTTTCCAGGACACGCCCCGCCTGGACAGGCAGGCGCCCCGCGTATTTTCCCATTCCGTTGACAATTTCCTGTATAAGGATCAGATTCAGGCCTGATGTCATGAATACACCCCGCATGTTTGCCCACTCCGTTGATAATTGACTGTGTGTGGATCAGATTCAGACTGTTTGTTATAACCACGCCCCGCGTAGGTTGGAGTACGCCCCACGTGGTTGAGCCTTTGGAGTTCAATTGCTTGAGTCATGTCTTTGGCGCCCCGCGTGGCTTGGGATACGCCCCGCATACCTGAGCTTCTGAAACTTAGATTTGAAGAATTGCTCTTGTACGCCCCGCGCATAAGTGGAGACGCCCCGCGTGTGTCGGTGTGTTTTACTCCTTTGCATGTACCTGTGAAATACAATTCTCGGCAGCCGAGTTAGCTTGATGCTTATTCTTCCGAATTTAACTAAAAACAAAGGAAATTAATCAAAAACATAAAATTTATTTTTATTTTGTTATTTTATTAAAAACACATTATTTTTGTAATTAAACTCACTTATTTAGCCCACAATTAAATCGTAATTCACGCTAAAAGATAGGGACAAAATGCCCTTATCAACCTCCTCAGAGTTTAAAGTTTTACTTGTCCTCAAGTAAAAGAAATCGAAAGACAAGGGATTGAGACAATTAAGAAACAAACTTCCGGTTGGTTTTACCAAGTGCATGGTTTCGAAGCTAGAGTTTTACGCAAAGTTTTCGGTAAGTACTTACGTAAGCGAATGAGCAACCAAAACTTAGTCGAAACCTCCATAATCAAACTTAATAGGCAATATTAATGGAAATCGATTATCTTTTGAGAACCCGATTGTACCTCACCAAGGGATTTTACTCTTACGCTCAAATTTTGGTGGGTCGGTGTTTTTGCGCTCTCCTTTGTACTTACTCGAAGTCACTTTGAGTTTGCATTTTCATCCGGGTTTTTCCTCCTATGTTATGGTTTAGGCAATATTAAAAATGAACCCAGAGGAGGGTTGTAATGTGGGTGGCTTTTTAGCGGTTAATTTTTAGAAACTCGAGTCCAAATACCATTTTGATGATCGCATCACTTTTTTCATTTTGGCCTTAGCAAGCTTTGTAAAATAAAACTTGAAATTGCTCGGGTGGAGCTTGAGAATGCCTTTTTGCTCTTTATTGTGTTTTTTCTTTTTCTTTTTATTTTGAGAGCGGCACAAAAATGATTTCGAAGACTTATTGTGCTTACTTGTTAAGGCCTTGGTTTGTTTTGGGTAATTTCGATGCGGTTGATTTTATTGGTATTTGAACAAGAGAAAAAAGGGTTAAATGTTAAAAAGGTGTTAGCAAAGAAGTCGGTTAATAGGCTCGAAGGGGCTTCCTAAAGGTTAATGAAAACGAGAAAAATAATTAAGAAAGGAATTAGCCTAAGTGGGTCCGTTTTATCATCTATTGCCCTTCTTACCAAAATAAGTGTACTTAACCCGGTATTAGATGAAAACTCTATGAGTCGAGTGAAGTCAAAGCTCTCGAAAAATTGTGAAAGAAATAGAGTTCTTGTACGAACTCTTTTAGGCTCAAAAATACCTCACATGAATTTCGGGTTAAATTGTGTTATTTCAAGTTCTTGTAAAATTTTCAAAAATCCCATTTTTATTGCCTTTTTAAATTTCATTATAGAGATAACTTGTGGGTTAGGACTCAATGCTTTTGTTTAGTATGAACCTTGGTTTTGTATAAATTCCATAACTTCGAAATCAAGACTCAAATTTCTTAATTAAACCGATCCTTTATGTTTCGATGTTTTTACTTTTGACGACAAATAACAGAACTTTTAATTATTGTCCGTAGAAGGTGGTGTGTTGGGTAATTTATGAGCCGATAAATGAGTTCAATTATTTTTGTTTATTTTATTTTTATTTTTGTTTTTGTTAGTGCAAAACAAACTGTAAGTGCGGGGTTGCACGGCCCTCCGCGTGATTAAAATGACGTCTATTCCAAGGACGTCGCAAAAGAAATGAAAAACAAAAACAAAATAAAGATGGAAGAAAAGAAAAACAAGGACCTTACAGGTCTGGTCTTACGCGCGGCGTACCCATGGGGCGCCCCGCGTAAGAGATGCATTTTGTGTGATTTTTGGGCAGAGACTCGGATACTCGGGGCATGCCCAGAGGGGCGCTCCGCGTGATCCTAGTTGCCGACCGATATGGAAAACAAAAGGTGGTTCACGCGGGGCTGGCCGAAAGAGACGCTCCGAGTGAACCTTATTTTTGGTTTGAAATGAGCAAAAACTTGAAAGAAGATGCACACAAAGAAAAACGTATATGATACATATAGACAAAAGGTTTGGAGAATGCAAACCGGTGCTACGTTTATAGTCGGAGTAGCTCGACTTTTGTGCGTGCGTGCTTATGGAGTCTGGAGATGCGTGGTTTCGCCATGTTGTGGAAGAGCTCCGCATCGGTATATTTTCAATCGGTGGTCGTTTACCCGTTGGATTGTGTTGTCGGGATGGTGGATTTCTACCGCTCCGGATGGGTGTGCATTGACACCGTGTATGGCCCCGACCATCGACTTTTCAATTTTCCAGGGAACAAATGAAGACGGGAGTTGTATAAAAGAACTTGGTCCCCCTTGTTGAACTCCCGAACTTGCACGTGTTTGTCATGCCATTTTTTCGTACGCTCCTTGTAAAGTTTGGCATTTTCGTATGACCCTAGACGAAGTTCATCGAGGGCATTGAGTTGAAGGAGACGATGTTCCCCTGTAACCAGCACATTAAAATTTAGAAATTTAAGGGCCCAATAGGCCTTATGATCTAATTCCACCGGTAAGTGACAAGATTTCCCGAAGACCAATCGATAAGGTGACATTCCGATAGGGTTTTTAAACGTCGTGCGGTAGGCCCAAATAGCGTCATCGAGCTTTAGGCTCCAATCTTTCCTAGAGGTGCTAACCGTTTTTTCCAAAATGCGTTTTAATTCTCGGTTGGAAACCTCAACTTGCCCACTAGTTTGCGGGTGGTAGGGTGTGGAGACTTGGTGTGCAACCCTGTATTTATGTAAGAGTTGATCAAATTGACGGTTGCAAAAGTGGGAACCCCCATCACTAATAATAGCCCGAGGGGTCCCGAACCGAGTAAAAATGTTTGTCTTAATGAATTTTCCCACCACCTTAGAATCATTTGAGGGCAAGGCAACGGCTTCCACCCATTTAGAGACATAGTCAACGGCCACTAAAATGTAGGCGTTGTTATGCGACTTAGGGAAAGGTCCCATGAAGTCTATCCCCCAAACATCGAAGAGTTCACAAACTAGGATTCCCTGTTGGAGCATTTCATTTTTATGAGAGATCTTCCCGCTCCGTTGATAAGTGTCACATGACTTGACGAAGTCTTGGGAATCTTTGGACATGGTGGGCCAATAAAAGCCGCATTGCAAGACTTTTACCATAGTTCGACTTGGGCCAAAATGGCCCCCCGACTCTTGGGTGTGGCACATGTGTAATACATGGTTTACCTCTTCCTCCGGTATGCACCTACGAATAATATTGTCAGCGCAAGATTTGAACAAAAAAGGGTCTTCCCAAAAATAATTCTTAGCATCGTGAAAGAACTTCTTACGTTGCTCGTAAGTAAGGTGTGGGGGCAGAACATTACCGGCCTTGTAGTTTGCCATGTCGGCATACCAAGGTAGAGGGGTTGTTGGGGTTTAGTGTCCTATAGACAATTGTTCTTTGATACAAACTTAATGTAAATGAAGTGTTCTTTATATCATTTGTTTTAATGAGATATATGTTTTATAACTATATAAAGGCAATCCCTTTTAAGCACTAAATAAAGTCTAATAAAAGGAAATCCGTAAGTTTGTTTTAAAGTGATTATAAAGTGTTCATACAAGCATGAAGTGAGACAAAACTTTATAATAAACTAATAAACTTAAAACCACCCCAAGTCAAGTAATATGTTTAGGATTGACATATCACTGCTGAGACTTGCATGTAACAATGTCTTCTGTCCGATAGAAAGCTGATCTCACAAGCTTCATATATATAGATATCTGGACAGTTACATGGATCCGATGAAAAGTAGTTCATTAGGATTGGGGACCCGACTTGAGATAACAGGATGGGTAGATTCATCCTTGTCACCTGTTCATCTCATTGGTATTAATAGGTATAAATAATCCTCAGACTCAAAGGAATGTTAATTGGTATTCTGGATTACGGAATGTGACGCTTTGATCCTGTTGTAACACAATCCTTAACAGAGATGACTCTGGGGTGTGAACAACAGAGGTTGGGTATCACAGGAAGTGATTGTGGGATCGTTATATATTGGATTGAGCATTTATCACTCCTGATAAATGGAAGATATGTCCATGGATCGCTTGCGGAAGTCTTGACTCTAAATCCTTGCAAGGTGATAGCTTAAGATTGAAATACAGATTTCTCTTAACCTATCTAATTGGAGTTGACTCGGCCAAGAACAAGTAAAATGAACGTCTCGCTATATGTGACTTGACATTACCCATAGTCATAAGATTCAGTTCAAGGACGTAGTTGATAAAGGATCGAATTATACCGTAACTAATACTGAAAGGTCAACGACAGAATCAACCTGTCTTCTTATAGCTCTAGGGGAATGATTACGGACTTGCTAATCACATACTCTGTACATCATTCCGTTATGCAAAGATTAAAATATAATTCTTTGAAAATTAATTTTAATAAGTTGCATACGGCTAGAAGCAATAAGAACCTAATGGGTCACACATAAGACTTGGAACCCAAAAGAGAGACAGATGTTAATCAATTGACGGAAGCCCAACTGAGCCCAATAAGGCCCAGTAATAGAGGGGGGGCGATTTATGTATGTAAATACATAAATAATTAGTTTGATTTTATTAATCCTAATTAGATTAGGATTATGAATTGAATTAATTAAAGGATAAATAAGTTAGGAGTTTTAATTAGATTATATTACTCCTATTATTATCCAATAAGGTTATTGATTATTATCTTTTATATTTAGATATATTAATAGATAATATATTTTGAAATCCACTATTGAATTCTAGGAGAGAGAATTCGACCCCCCTTAGCCGAGGACGAGATTTCACCGCTTCCTTCCGTCCAATTGATTTTCATCTTTCTCTCTTTATCCTTGATCTTGTGTTGATTAATTAGAGGCAATCTATTTCGGTTGCTATTCAACGGTTGATTCTAACTTGATCTTATATTTGTTTTGTTCTGTGCTCGGGAACTCGAAGTAAGAGTTGTGGGCACTTCGTTTGCAACGGTAGATAGAACTTCAAAAAGGTATTTCTTTTATCCCTCTTTATATAAAATAACGATTAACGGATCTTGTGGTTTATGGAAATAGGTTAAAAATTTTATATTTCCGCTGCTATACGTTAGCCTATTTTTCCAACATTGGTATCAGAGTCATCGTTAAATCCGTTATTTCATATATGAAAATTTAGAAGTTTTACAATCAGATTGAATAAATATTTATAGTTAGGTTAATTAACAAAACTATTTTGATTAATTAGTTCTAAAAGATAAATAAGTTTTAATTAATTGTTAATTAAAATAAATTGTGCACATGTTCCTAATAATTTTGGTTGATAATCATTATAACAAAATCTATTAGTTTTATGGTTAGATGAATAAAATCAGTTTTATTTATTCTAAAAGATAAAACGGAAAATCTATGATAGTTTTTCCTATTTTCTAAAAATCGTTTTAAAACTGATATATATATATATATATATATATATATATATATATATATATATATATATAAACAGCGCAGTTGCTGCCGCGCGCGGCGTCTGGCTGCCGCTGCCGCAAGGCAGCGGCATGTCTAACGCCTAGGGCAGCTGCCAAACGGCAGCAGCCCGACCTCGGGTCCGGCCCAATTCCCACCTAGTTTTAAATTGTTTAAAACTATTTTTTAAAAAATATATATATATATGTTTCAGAAATTAATAGTTTTCTGTTTTGATTATCGAATGAAAATTTATTTAAAAGTTTGTTTTACCTATTTGTAAATCAAAGTTTTAAATAAATTAAAATCAAAATAATTGGGACGTGCATAATTAAAGTTTTGTGTAGTTAAGATAACATAAAAGACACGAAATTGTTAGAAGTAAAATTGGATAAAAGTTAAATTATGCGTTAATGTGATTAACCCAAATATTACATAAAATAGTTATGTAATCAACCAATTAAATTTATTTAATTGAGTCTATGCATGTTTGGAGTTATGGACATATTTGGACCCTCTTTAGTCTTTTGGTATTTTTGAAATAGGGCCTGCGAGTCCTGCCTTTCTACTATCTATTGTAATTTCTCCTCTCATCTAATTCCCTTCAATTTAATTGAAGTTTTCTTTAGTAGTATAGAAATTAATTTGTAATTTCAATGCGCCATGGAGAAGACGGAGGACCTAAAGAGAAATATGTAATAGTTAGTATTTCCCTAGGTTTGGTCTTTTATTCCGTCTCTGGCTCGACGGAATAATTTAGATGATATGTCCATAACGCCAATGTATGTGTCTGATGTATGCTAAAGCAAATCAAGACTAAGTTAGATTATGAGACCTAAAATAAAATCTCTCATTAAAAAGTTAAGTAAATAAGCAAGTTATTAAAATCGGTTGTCCCTCGCTAATATTATAATTCAGCCGACAGTACTGAGGGTCTTTGGGTTGTTGGGTAAACTCAAGCTCGGGTTCTTACGGTAACACCTGAATTATCGAAAATCACTTTTCATAAATATGGGGTAATACTTAAATTAGATTATGATAATTGGATGGGTAAACTCATGTTTTCATAAACTAATGGGCAATACGGTTGGGATTAATATGAATAGCATGTTAGTTGATGGACGAAATATGTATCGTGCAAAACTAAGGGCAAGTGCACCCTATCGTTATCAAGTAATAAATAGTAAGTAGAGTACCCACGAGGATTGTGTTTATATCTATTGATTTCTGTGAATTTCTATTATCTAAGCAATCAAAACTTGAATTGGTTGTGATATTAAACTAATAATTTAAAACAATTAAATGAAGTACGCAAGGAAATAAATTGAGTTTAAATGTGATGTAAATCACTAGAGCAAGGCTTCACCTAACCTAATGTATATAATCCACACTCAATCCTATCCAAGTTAAGTAGTGAAACTAAACCCTGAAAAACCGCACCGCATAGACACAGGTCTAAACTATGTAGTTCCATTAATTATCTTAGTGTCGGTCAACCAAAATCATTAATTGTAATTTAGCTAAATATTGATCAGATATCTAACTAGGAAATTAAGCTCCATAGTTTAATTCTCTATTTAATAAATTATGAACTTGAAATTGGATTGCAAGTAAATCATCTACTTCGATTAGGATCCGCCATAGCTCTAGCTATGGAGGACGTAGCTCATGGTAGATGGAAAGAAAACAATAAATTTAATAGAAAACAAACTAGAAAACATAATTAAATAAAAGAAAAGAAAAGATGAAGGAGAATAAACTTTGAAATAGAACTAGAATCAGTTACAAAGGTAGAACGAAAATGAACAAAAAGAAAACTACAAAAAGTCTAAAAGAGAGCTAAAAAGATGTGGTGAGGCCTGTTCCATGTTTGTTCCAGGTCTGCTTTCATACATCCAAATGTAGGTATTTATAGTTGCACATGCCTTCATGCATTCCTTGAAACTTTCAACTTTAATGCCATTAAAGAGAAGATTAATGGAGGATTGAATTCTTTGCTCTAACTTTCTAACTTTGATGTAGTTAAAAAGAAGATTAATGGAGAGTTGAATTCTTCTTTGTAACTTTTTAACTTTCATAGAATTAAAGAGAGCATTAAGTAGTGTAACTCCTTCTTGAGCATTCAAAAGACTCTTCAAATAGTCATAACATTCCTTGGATGGTTATTGAGGAATTTATGACAATAAAGACTTATTTAAAGAGTCATGGATTCTTCATTCTTGAACTACTACGAGGTCGTGACTGGAGGGAGTTCTGACTGGACAACTTTATTTACTTCAGTAATGATTCCATAATTGCATTTTTGCCTCAAATAATACCTAAAAACATATGGAACAAGCATTATTTCTTAAAACACAAAACTAAACATAAAACAATTATAAAATATTAAAAACTATCTTAAAATGTATGATTACTATAATTAAAATATATTAAAAACTATATTAAAATGCAAGATAACAACTTCCTCACACTTTGAACCTTGCTTGTCCTCAAGCAAGCCTCAGACTCAAAACAAACTCTAGAATACTGACTATAAATAATTCACACAATAACACGATTTACTTCACTTGGCATTCATAGATCTTGATTTCACAAGTTTGGATGAAAAACAAAAGGTTTGGACGCTAAAAGATTCTAATCGTTTCTCCGCAAACCAACACAAGCAGACGTATCTTCAATCATGTTACAAAATCAAAAGGCAAACTATTTTGGTACCTCACTAGTGGTCACTCATTTCACTCAAGTGTTTGGGTGTAAACTTTGTCTCTCAAGCCCTATACTAGCTTTGGCTACGGTGAATTTGCATTGTCATCCAGTCATTACCATTGTGCTTATCTAGTCAGAAACAAGATCCCAAGGTCTTTTACGGGTTGTAATGTTGGTTTAGGGACAGGTTTGGATAAGGAAAATATGTGGAAAGTGAATAAACAACTAGTTGTGCAAAATAGATACAATAAGACTCAGAGCTCTTCAAATATTAACCGAGAAACATAAAATGTGCTACTGATGAGAAAATAATTTTTTCCTTTATTTTCTCCATTAGGTGTTGATTCCATACCAATACTAGAAGGAAGAGTTCCATAAGCAAGCGTATGAGAATCGTTTTTTTCTTTCTTACCCACTTCTATCTCCAAGACTGCAACAAGTCTCACAATGTTGAGTATTCATCCATTTATCCTTATTCTTAACTTATGATTACATATTACAGTTCCTTGCTTCAAATGAATTTTCTAAGATTAATCATGATGGAATCTCCACCTTGAACTAAATGACTCAAACCAATGTTTTTTCTCTTTTTTTTCTTTTTTTAATTTAATTTTTTTCTTTTTTTTTCTTTTGAGTCTTTTTCTTTATTATTATTTTTTTTCTTCTCTTTTTTTTTTTGAGCAATAGCACATAAAGTAGCAAAAATAATTCTCGGCTTCCTATTTTCCACAAATTTTGAGCTCCCTAAATCATTTCTATTTGTGCACAATAATTGTAAATTCACGGGTGAGAAAAGGGTATTTAAGACGTTAGGGGTTTGTAATGTGGTGAAACAAAGAAAATGGTATACGTAGGCTTCAACGGGGCTTAACTAAACACGATGTAAAAGGATTTTGGGTTAAACAAGAAAAAATAAGTTTTAACATTAACAAAGGGCTACACTTAATTGCCTTGATCACGCCAAGTTCCAACTAGATGCACGAGGTGTCGACTAGCATTTGATGCAAATTCTATAGACAATAGCAAGTATGAGCACACTCAAGAAAAAAAACTAAACCGAGCAATGTGTAATAAAATGCTCAAATATTTGGTCTCAAAATCTCATATATGTTCGGGTTAATATTTGTACCAAAAAGTTTAACCAAATGACAAGTTCAATGCTTATTTTCAATCCACAAGTGTAGTCTCCGGAACTCCCATTTTAATCCAAAGTTCCTCAGTTTCGTAATTCTATAAAAAAAATGTAATTTCAAAATTTATGACTACCATGGTGAAGTTTCATCCTATTAAGGGTCAATTGTTTACGAGTTTTCTTCCTAAGTCCATCTCAAATCCTTGAAAAGCGAAGACAATGATTTTAACATGTAAGGAAGCATGCAACTAAATGAAATTACCTAAAAAAAACAATAACACAAACATAAACAATAAATAATAAAAACTTAAACTAAGATAGATAAAACCCTTTTTACCCTTCCTCACACTTTAGAGCATGCATTTACTCCCAAAAATGCGATAAAAAGTAAAGTGAAAAAGTAAAAGGGTTAAAGAAAAACTCCCTTAAACCAAAGGTGGTAGAGATCGTTCACTTTAACTATGGGGCCAATTTGTTTCTGTTTTTTTTTTGTTTTTTTTAGTTTACCTGCAAAAAATAAAAAAAAATAAAACTTACGTTAAAAAAAATATTGTAAATAAAAGAGAAATTAAGAAAAGAAAAAAAAATAAAAAATAAAAACTCGGGTTGTCTCCCGTTAGCGCTTAAGTTTATAGTCGTTTAGCTTGACTACAAACCTCCATTTTTATGTAAACGAATGGAACATTATGAGGAATCCAAATTCTTTAATAAATATTCTATAAATGCAAATTGGATTTTTAGCTTCAAAATAAATCAACAAAATCCATGACATAAATTTATAAAAGTTATGAAAGAGTTTAGATGTCTCCCTTTTTGACTCTTTTGGTAAGTCATATAACACGTAAAATTCTTCAGTCGGGATTGTTTCAAACTCTTCAATCATGGATTTCTGCACCACAAGTTCAGGTGTGGTGATCTCATCTATTCGGGTGATGGAACTTTCCACTTGATTTGAAATTTCCAGCTCTTTTTCTCCTATTGATTTATCTTCACAACTTATCACCAAACATATATCTGAACATTCTTCAAGGACTTCTTCATGTTGAGGTTCAATCAAGTTATATGCTTCACTCGAAAAATCTGAATATGGTTCATCAGTTGACGTAATTGCAATCAGATCTTCTAAAGTTTTCATTATATTTCTCTGAGAAGCATCGATATTTTTGGTAAAAGTCTCCAATGAAGAGAATTTATTATTTAGCTGCTCAATAATATCGATTATTTCTTTCCATTCCTCATACTCAAAATTTGGTGATAATGCTTGAGAATCTTGATGATAATCATAACCATTCTCCCAATATGGGGAAAACATGCTTGAAATTTCTTCTCTAAGCAGCTCATATTGATCATCCATATAGCAAGAATTAGTATAAATATTTGAATTTTGATATTGACAATCTAGTTCAAAATGTAAACCCCCGCAATGTATACATGCCGCATCGCGAAGAGAGACATCTGGAAAGTTATCCTTCATAAACATCAAAAATTTATCCTCATTGGCTTGAGCTTGCATCTCTAAGTGGTTGTTGAATGTTGGAGCATTCAACCACCATGGATAACTATTTTGGTCCATCACCTTGCAAAATAAACATAAAAGAAAAAAAAGTAAAAAGGAACAAAATATAAAAAAGACGCTTAAATTAATAGAACTTCAACTAAATCAAAATTATAAAACAAACAATCCCCGGCAACGGCGCCAAAAACTTGATGCTCGAAATATGTATCGTGCAAAACTAAGGGCAATTGCACCCTATCGTTATCAAGTAATAAATAGTAAGTAGAGTATCGTTCCCACGAGGATTGTGTTTATATCTATTGATTTCTGTGAATTTTTATTATCTAAGCAATCAAAACTTGAATTGGTTGTGATATTAAACTAATAATTTAAAACAATTAAATGAAGTACGCAAGGAAATAAATTGAGTTTAAATGTGATGTAAATCACTAGAGCAAGGGTTCACCTAACCTAATGTATATAATCCACACTCAATCCTATCCAAGTTCTTAAGTTTTAATCTAGAGACGGTGATTATTTCCTAAAGTAATTAACCAAGCTTTGGTCTAGTCAAGATTAATCCTATTTCACATAGGATTATCCTAGCTTTGGCCCAGTCAAGAATAAAGGTATAATGAAAGCATTAAGTTCTCTGAAATAACCCCAAAGTTAAGTCGTGAAACTAAACCTTGAAAAACCGCACCGCATAGACACAGGTCTAAACTATGTAGTTCCATTAATTATCTTAGTGTCGGTCAACCAAAATCATTAATTGTAATTTAGCTAAATATTGATCAGATATCTAACTAGGAAATTAAGCTCCATAGTTTAATTCTCTATTTAATAAATTATGAACTTGAAATTGGATTGCAAGTAAATCATCTACTTCGATTAGGATCCGCCATAGCTCTAGCTATGGAGGACTTAGCTCATGGTAGATGGAAAGAAAACAATAAATTTAATAGAAAACAAACTAGAAAATATAATTAAATAAAAGAAAAGAAAAGATGAAGGAGAATAAACTTTGAAATAGAACTAGAATCAGTTACAAAGGTAGAACGAAAATGAACAAAAAGAAAACTACAAAAAGTCTAAAAGAGAGCTAAAAAGATGTGGTGAGGCATGTTCCATGTTTGTTCCAGGTCTGCTTTCATACTTCCAAATGTAGGTATTTATAGTTGCACATGCCTTCATTCATTCCTTGAAACTTTCAACTTTAATGCCATTAAAGAGAAGATTAATGGAGGATTGAATTCTTTGCTCTAACTTTCTAACTGTGATGTAGTTAAAAAGAAGATTAATGGAGAGTTGAATTCTTCTTTGTAACTTTTTAACTTTCATAGAATTAAAGAGAGCATTAAGTAGTGTAACTCCTTCTTAAGCATTCAAAAGACTCTTCAAATAGTCATAACATTCCTTGGATGGTCATTGAGGAATTTATGTCAATAAAGACTTATTTAAAGAGTCATGGATTCTTCATTCTTGAACTGCTACGAGGTCGTGACTGGAGGAAGTTCTGATTGGACAACTTTATTTACTTCAGTAATGATTCCATAATTGCATTTTTGCCTCAAATAATACCTAAAAACATATGGAACAAGCATTATTTCTTAAAACACAAAACTAAACATAAAACAATTATAAAATATTAAAAACTATCTTAAAATGTATGATTACTATAATTAAAATATATTAAAAACTATATTAAAATGCAAGATAACATTAGTTACTAATGTGGTTAGTAACCCAATAACCTAGGGATCACATTTAAGATGTGATTGATTACATGAATCTACCTGACGAATGAGACTAGCTTGTTGGGTAAAATCAAGGCGAAATCTCAGGAGTTAGGATCCTAGCTCACTAAAGGATTTGTGAAATTCTTCGAATTAATATGGAGGGCTATTAATTTGGCAAAATAGTGGGAGCGATCTAAAATAAACAAAAGACCTATAATTTTAGATTGATATACTTTAAAGCAAATGAATAACATACGTTTACTCTTTCTCACTCTCAGGTTTATATAATCACTCTTAAAATCATGACTAAAACTAATCTGCAAAACATTCTTACCGATAACAAATTGAATGGTTCAAACTTCACCGACTGGTTTCGCAACCTCAAAATTGTTTTGAAGTTCGAGAAGAAAGGGTATGTACTTGATACACCGATACCCCCTTACCCAATGGATGATGCTCCCTACCAAGAATTTTATGCTTACTTGAAGCATAAGGCTGATGATGATCAAGCGGGGGACATCATACTTGCATCTATGACACCGGAATTACAAAGGCAACTACATGCAGATATGGATGCATATTCCATGGTCAAGCACCTAAAAGAGTTATTTGTGAATCAAACTCGGTGCGAACGCTTCGAAATAACAAAACAGTTATACAGATGCAAGATGCAGGTGGGCACATCTATTGTGGCGCATTGCGCCAAGATGATTAGCCTTATCACCAAGTTTTTTAGTATTGGAGATGCGATGGACCGTGAACTAAGTGAGAACTTACTTCTTCAGTCCCTCCCCGAGAGTTACTCGCAGTTCATCATGAACTACCAAGCGAGTGGCTTGCAAACCTCTCTTGAAGAGCTTGAAAATATGCTCGAGACAGTCGAGCCTAATACAAAAGGAAACAAGGAGATATCAGGCCTTGCTATTAAAGGATCAAAGAAGAGGAAAGGGATCTCTCCCGATCCAAACCATCCTAAGAAAGGCAAGGAGGCCATGCTCACCGAAACGATGGGAAAGGAAGTTAAGAAGCCCAAAGGCAAGTGCCACTATTGTGGTGAAGTAGGGCATTGGAGGAGAAATTGTTTGCTGTACCTAGCTACCCTCAAGAAGGGAGAAGCCGGGACTTCAACATCTGGTATGTTTTATATTGAAATAAATACAATTTCACAATCTGAATCTTGGGTACTTGATACCGGATGCGGATCCCATATCTGTACAAATATGCAGGAACTAAATCAGACTAAGGAATTGAAGAAAGGAAGCATAAACTTGCGAGTAGGAAATGGAGCAAGAGTTGCCGCCCTCGCAATTGGAGATTATGTTTTAAATTTGCCCTCTAGGCTTGTAATAGAATTAAGGAACTGTTTATACGTTCCGCAAATGTCTCGTAACATTATTTCTATTAGCCGTCTTGTTGACGACGGTTTTCATATTTCAATAAAAGACAAACGTTGCGATTTTTATAGAAGTTCGATTTTCTATTTTTCAGGAATATCACAAAATGGGATTTATGTGTTAGATGACAAAATTTATGTTTTCGCAATTGATACCAAAAGACATAAGCTAGATAATTAAACTTACTTGTGGCATTGTCGTTTAGGCCATATAAACAAAAGACGCATGCTTAAGCTACATCAAGATGGGCTTATAAATTCAATTGATCCTGAATCATTGGAAACGTGCGAATCATGTTTAAAAGGCAAAATGACAAAGACACCCTTTAGCAATAAAGGTGAACGTGTATCAGACACTATAGGACTCATTCATTCATATGTATGCGGTCCTATGTCAGTCCAAGCAAGAGGAGGATTCAGATACTTCATTAGCTTCATAGACGACCATACCCGATATGGTTATATCTACTTGATGAAGCACAAATCCGAAGCTTTTGAGAAATTCAAATGCTTCAAGAATGAAGTGGAAAATCAACTAGAAAAGAAAATAAAGACACTTCGATCCGATCGAGGTGGCGAATATCTTTCAGATGATTTTCTAAATTATCTAACTGAATGTGGGATTTGCTCACAATGGACACCTCCCTATACACCACAACACAATGGTGTATCCGAGAGGAGGAACCGTACCCTACTAGATATGGTACGATCCATGATGAGCATAGCATTACTTCCAAAGACATTCTAGGGCTATGCCTTGGAAACCGCCCTCTTCACCCTAAATCGAGTACCAACTAAATCCGCTAGTTCCACACCATATGAATTGTTCGTTGGTAGGAAACCCGTATTCTCATTCATGAGAGTATGGGGTTGTTCAGCATTTGTCAAACGCATTGCGTCTGACAAACTAGATTCTAAATCTCATAAATGTTTCTTCATTGGATACCCTAAGGAAACTATGGGATATTACTTCTATCATCCAGATGATCAGAAAGTGATAGTATCCAAGTACGCAACCTTCTTAGAGAAAGAGTTTCTCGAAGACACAGAAAAGGGAAGCATGATTGAACTTGATGAAGTTCATGAACAAGAAACACCAACTGAAACAACGGAAGCGATTGAGGAACCCGATGCAGTCCCATTAGATAAGACTCAAGTGCCACCCCTTCGTAGATCACAAAGAGTTCGTGAACTCCCTATTAGATATGGTTTTCTAGTGGGAGATGATGATGAGGTTCCCGTGTTAGACGACGAACCCGAAAACTACGAAGAGGCACTTACTAGTCCAGATTCTAAAGCGTGGCTCGAGGCCATGGATTCTGAAATGGATTCCATGTACACCAACCAAGTGTGGACTTTGGTTGATCCACCCGAAGGGATAAAACCCATTGGGTACAGATGGATCTTCAAAAAGAAGACAGACATGGATGGAAAGGTTAGCACCTACAAAGCTAGGTTAGTAGCGAAAGGATATCGTCAGAAGCAAGGAATTGATTATGACGAAACTTTCTCTCATGTGGCTATGTCCAAATCAATTAGAATAATGCTTGCTATTATCGCTCACTACGATTACGAGATTTGGCAAATGGATGTGAAAACAGCTTTCCTAAACGGAAACCTGCTTGAGGATGTATATATGATGCAACCTGAAGGTTTCATATCAAAGGATGCAAACAAGGTTTGCAAACTTCAGAGATCCATTTATGGACTCAAGCAAGCATCTAGAAGCTAGAACCAGCGTTTTGACGAAACCATAAAACAATTTGGTTTCGAACAAAATTGCGAAGAAGCTTGCATTTACAAGAAAGCAAGTGGGAGCTCTGTAGCATTTCTAATATTATATGTGGACGATATATTACTAATGGGAAATGACATAGCTCTGCTACAGTCAGTAAAAGTATGGTTATCTGGTAACTTCTCAATGAAAGACCTTGGTGAAGCAGCTTATATACTTGGTATAAAGATCTACAGAGATAGATCAAGAAGACTGCTTGGTCTTTCACAGGCTACATACATCGAAAAGGTGCTAAAGCGGTTTAGCATGCTTGAATCGAAATGAGGTAACTTACCCATGCTACATGGAGTAAAGTTAAACAATCATCAATGTCCTAAAACCGATGATGATAAGAAGCGCATGGCTGTAGTCCCGTACGCCAGCGCAATCGGTTCGATTATGTATGCTATACTATGCACTAGACCTGACGTAGCGTTCGCGTTATCTATAACGAGTCGTTACCAAGGAAATCCGAGAGACGAGCACTAGATTGCCGTCAAAAACATTCTTAAGTACTTGAGAAGAACTAAAGACATGTTTCTAGTGTACGGAGAAGGAGATCTGAAAATAGAAGGATTTTCAGACGCAAGTCATCTCACAGATGAGAACGATTTTAAATCCCAATCAGGATACCTGTTTATCTTGAATGGGGGCGCGGTCAGCTGGAAGAGTTCCAAGCAAGGAAGCCTAGCTTTCTCTACGACCGAGTCAGAGTATATCGCTGCTGCGGAAGCAGCAAAGGAAGCAGTTTGGATTAGGAAGTTCATTACTGAACTTAGTGTGGTGCCTGACATTGTAAATCCCATTACACTATATTGTGATAACAATGGAGCCATTGTGCAAGCAAAGGAACCACGGTCTCATAATGCGTCCAAGCATTACCTTAAGCGATACCACATTATAAGAGAAATTGTGGCAAGAGCAGATGTGAGAATAGAAAGAGTACCTACAGAGGACAACATTGTAGATCCGTTGACAAAACCCTTAACCCAGAAAGTACATGATCGTCATCTAACTTCTACTGGGATAAGTTATAGAAACAATTGGCTTTAGTCCAAGTGGGAGTATGTTGGGGTTTAGTGTCCTATAGACAATTGTTCTAGGATACAAACTTAATGTAAATGAAGTATTCTTTATATCATTTGTTTTAATGAGATATATGTTTTATAACTATATAAAGGCAATCCCTTTTAAGCACTAAATAAAGTCTAATAAAAGGAAATCCGTAAGTTTGTTTTAAAGTGATTATAAAGTGTTCATACAAGCATGAAGTGAGACAAAACTTTATAATAAACTAATAAACTTAAAACCACCCCAAGTCAAGTAATATGTTTAGGATTGACATATCACTGCTGAGACTTGCATGTAACAATGTCTTCTGTCCGACAGAAAGCTGATCTCACAAGCTTCATATATATAGATATCTGGACAGTTACATGGATCCGATGAAAAGTAGTTCATTAGGATTGGGGACCCGACTTGAGATAACAGGATGGGTAGATTCATCCTTGTCACATGTTCATCTCATTGGTATTAATAGGTATAAATAATCCTCAGACTCAAAGGAATGTTAATTGGTATTCTGGATTACGGAATGTGACGCTTTGATCCTGTTGTAACACGATCCTTAACAGAGATGACTCTGGGGTGTGAACTGCAGAGGTTGGGTATCACAGGAAGTGATTGCGGGATCGTTATATATTGGATTGAGCATTTATCACTCCCGATAAATGGGAGATATGTCCATGGATCGCTTGTGGAAGTCTTGACTCTAAATCCTTGCAAGGTGATAGCTTAAGATTGAAATACAGATTTCTCTTAACCTATCTAATTGGAGTTGACTCGGCCAAGAACAAGTAAAACGAACGTCTTGCTATATGTGACTTGACATTACCCATAGTCATAAGATTCAGTTCAAGGACGTAGTTGATAAAGGATCGAATTATACCGTAACTAATACTGAAAGGTCAACGACAGAATCAACCTGTCTTCTTATAGCTCTAGGGGAATGATTACGGACTTGCTAATCATATACTCTGTACATCATTCCGTTATGCAAAGATTAAAATATAATTCTTTGAAAATTAATTTTAATAAGTTGCATACGACTAGAAGCAATAAGAACCTAATGGGTCACACATAAGACTTGGAACCCAAAAGAGAGATAGATGTTAATTAATTGACGGAAGCCCAACTGAGCCTAATAAGGCCCAGTGATAGAGGGGGGGCGATTTATGTATGTAAATACATAAATAATTAGTTTGATTTTATTAATCCTAATTAGATTAGGATTATAAATTAAATTAATTAAAGGATAAATAAGTTAGGAATTTTAATTAGATTATATTACTCCTATTATTATCCAATAAGGTTATTGATTATTATCTTTTGTATTTAGATATATTAATAGATAATATTTAAGAATTCTATTCCGAATTGAATTCTTATTCAAGAAACCTAATTCTATCTAACTAGGGTTTAGATATAAGAGATTATAAATACCCCCCTACTAGGGATTTTCGAAATCCACTATTGAATTCTAGGAGAGAGAATTCGACCCCCCTTAGTCGAGGACGAGATTTCACCGCTTCCTTCCGTCCAATTGATTTTCATCTTTCTCTCTTTATCCTTGATCTTGTGTTGATTAATTAGAGGCAATCTATTTTGGTTGCTATTCAACGGTTGATTCTAACTTGATCTTATATTTGTTTTGTTCTGTGCTCGGGAACTCGAAGTAAGAGTTGTGGGCACTTCGTTTGCAACGGTAGATAGAACTTCCGAAAGGTATTTCTTTTATCCCTCTTTATATGAAATAACAATTAACGGATCTTGTGGTTTATGGAAATAGGTTAAAATTTTTATATTTCCACTGCTATACGTTAGCCTATTTTTCCAACAGGGGTTACCGCGTAAAGTGTCTAATCAGGAAAGGTCTCCTTGATCTCCACAGGTTTCGGAGATTCGGTTTTCTCGTTTTGCAAATGGGAAAGGTGGTCGGCCACGACATTCTCCACTCCTTTTTTATCTTTTATTTCAATGTCGAATTCTTGGAGGAGGAGAATCCATCGTATCAACCGAGTTTTGGCGTCTTGCTTGGTCATTAAGTACTTAAGAGCTGCGTGGTCAGTGTATACGATAATTTTTTATAAAACAAGATAGGATCTAAATTTATCAAAAGCAAAAACTACCGCAAGCATCTCTTTCTCCGTGATTGAATAGTTTTGTTGGGCCTCGTTGAGAGTTTTACTCGCATAGAAAATTGGACGAAAAAGTTTATCCACCCTTGGCCCAAACAAGCCCCGACCGCCAAATCACTAGCATCGCACATTAGTTCAAAGGGAAGATCCCAATTGGGTTTCACCATGATGGGCGCATTAATTAGTTTTTCTTTAAGCGTATTAAATGTAATTACACACTCGGAAGAAAAATTAAATTCCGCATCCTTTAGGAGGAGTTGGGTCAAGGGGGTTGCTATTTTAGAAAAATCCTTAATGAATCTCCTATAGAAACCTGCGTGGCCTAAGAAACTCCGGATCCCTTTTACATTGATTGGTGGAGGCAATTTCTCAATCACCTCAATCTTGGCCGGATCGATCGCGATTCCCTCCCCGGACACTTTGTGTCCTAACATGATACAATCTTGAACCATAAATTGACACTTTTCCCAACTAAGAGCGAGATTAGTGTCCTCGCATCACTGAAGGACCTTATCAAGATTGTTTAAGCAATTTTCAAAAGATGACCCAAAAACCGAAAAATCGTCCATGAAGACCTCCATGAAGTCCTCAATCATTTCGGAGAATATAGCCGTCATGCAACGTTGAAAGGTGGCGGGGGCATTACAAAGCCCAAACGGCATCCGTCTATATGCAAACGTCCCATAAGGATAAGTGAATGTTGTTTTTTCTTGATCTGAATGATCAACAGGGATTTGCATATAGCCGGATAGGCCATCGAGGGTACAAAAGAATTTGTGCCCCGCCATTCTCTCCAACATTTGGTCAATAAACGGCAAGGGAAAATGATCTTTCTGGGTGGCTTCGTTAAGTTTTCTATAGTCGATACATACCCGCCACCCCGTTACTTTTCATGTGGGGATTAATTCCCCGTGATCATTTTCCGTCACCGTTGTGCCCCCTTTTTTGGGAATGCATTAGACCAGACTAACCCATTGACTATTGGAGATAGGAAAGATTATACCTGCATCGAGGAGTTTGATTACCTCGGCCTTCACTACCTCTTTCATGTTCGGGTTAAGTCGTCGTTGCGGTTGCACGGAGGGTTTGACTTCATCCTCCATAAAGATTCGGTGTGTGCAAATGGTGGGGCTAATCCCTTTGATGTCGTGAATGGTCCATCCAAATGCGCCTTTCTGTCTTTGTAACACCGCAATCAATGCTTCCTCCATTTCCTCTGTCAAGAGAGAAGATATGACAACGGGTAAGAAACTATGAGGTTGTAAAAATACATATTTCAAATTAGGAGGCAAGGGTTTAAGTTCCAAAGTCGGGGGCTCTTCGAGAGATGACTTTGGCTTCGTTTTGTTATCCCGGTTCAAACCCTCGAACCGGTTCCTCGCCAACAAACATTGTTCTACCTCGGGGGAGTATTCAAACGGTTTATTCAATGGCTCCTCATCCACGTGCTCACTTTTGTTTGAATTCAAAGAGGCTTCCATGGAAGGCCTATCACACAAACTCTCAACAAACAAATCAATGGAGTCCACGGAATTTAAAAAATTACAATCCTCCATGGTATGAGAGGGAAATTTCATGGAGTTGTATACGTTAAATTCTACCTCTTCATCTTGCAACCGTAGTATAAGCTTACCTTCATGGACATCGATGAGAGTCCTACCCGTTGCAAGAAATGGTCTTCCTAGGAGGATTGGTACTGAATCGTCTTCCGCCATGTCAAGCACTACAAAATCGGCGGGGAAAATGAACTTGTCCACTTTCACTAAGACATCCTCCATAACTCCTTTCGACCGGGCGATTGATCTATCGGCCAATTGAAGCGTCATGTTGGTAGGCTTTGGCTCTCCCAAACCGAGCTTCCTAAAAATGAACAGTTGAGTGATTTCCGCAAGTGCACGGTTTCGCTTGTAGTAATAAAAAGATATCGATCCCACAGGGAACGTTTTTTAACGAAAACTTATTTTAATTCAGTTTGATTTACTTTCAAGGTTTATAATATGGAAAATCGTTTAATTGGATTTGGTTTTGAAATTGATAGAATAAGAATTAGATTAGAGTATGTAGAATGTTAGAAATCAATTCTGTTTTGAGTATGAATTTACAAGACAGAAACGTTTAG
Source organism: Euphorbia lathyris (assembly GCF_963576675.1). NCBI lineage: Eukaryota > Viridiplantae > Streptophyta > Magnoliopsida > Malpighiales > Euphorbiaceae > Euphorbia > Euphorbia lathyris. The sequence continues at coordinate 60,631,125 of NC_088911.1, forward strand.
TGCTTTAGAAAAGGGAATAAATGTATTCGTTTGCATTAAGCAAAGAAAACAACTTTAAACTGTGTATAAATTATATAAATGTAATAACGTAAACTCCTTCAAGTAAAAGGCCTTGAACGCAGACAATCCTCCTAACTGGTTTAGATTGCTTCCTTAACCAAATTAATACTTTAATCCAAGATATCAATTTGCCTAAGTGTTCAACAAAGTTTCCTTGTAAAGATTTTGAATTCAACTATGTTTTAATGAAAACACCAGAACTCACTTCGGATCAGTTACAGAAGTGCTACATAAAAATCTATTGAATTAAATAAACTTTATTAGATGAAGTATGAATTCGATACAAGTTTACAGAGAAAAAGAAGCATGGAAGCTTTCGTCGACTTTCAAGCGAACGGGTTGTCGATCCTTTCCTTGAACCTCGATTAGAGTTTGTCAGGCTCTTGGGTCGAATCCTCTACTAAATCTTCTCACTGAATCTTCGGAATAGAGATGGTTCCTTCTACTACCAGAATGTAAACTAATATAAACAAATCTTAATCTAAATCTAAATGCTACTGTGTTTGAAATTATTTGATAAACAATGTGTGTTCATCATATTGCTTTTTACAAAATCGAACTTCTAACTCTGAATTGCTTGACTCAGAATTTCTGCATTAATTATGTACTAAATCTTCTCTTCAATATCATATCAACTCTGAAATCAACTCTTTATTTATTGATGTTGAAGAGTCGTGTCTAAGGAACGTTTCTGCTGTGAAGAGGCATTCTTATCCAATCGAACGGACACGTTTCGTCGAAAACGAACATGTGCAAATTATGTTTCTTGAAAATCTGAACTTACCGAGAATGTAAATTCTCGGCCGAGAATGGGGGAACAGATATTCAGCCTTCGAAATGATAAGGGGGAGAGCTGGGCGACGCGTGTCGCGACCGAGAATGGAGGATTCTCGGTCGCGACACGGAGTATTTTTTCTCCGTCTCTGACTTCGTCCTCGTCCTCGTTTTGGCGCGTTTGATTTTCGTCTTCTTTGACTCCTTTTGTAGGGTTTTTCCTTCGTTTTTAACCTCTTTTCGTTCCTATTTGGATTTTACCAAATATTTAGGTACCTTGCATGAAAGAAACATATTTGAACGTAAAAGTATATGAAATAGATATAAACAGTGCGATTTTATAGCAAAGCTGATGTAAATACTAATGGTATTTTAGGTATATTTTGGGCTTAACAAATCTCCACACTTAATCTTTTGCTAGTCCCGAGCAAAATTTCATTGAATTTATTCTTTAACTAATCTCTTTATGTAAATAAAACATATATCTTTGCATTCCTTTTTTAATTAGTTTAGCCGAAAAGACTAACTTCGAAATGGCAAATTTATACGCAAAATAACAAACTAACTAGTATAAATACGATATATCATTCGTCTTGTATTTCAATTTTAAATTGAAGTATTCGGGACGATATAAGCACGCATGTTATTGAGTCTTTCGTCTCAAGGCGTTTCAAAGCACAAAATTTCATTTCCCAAACCTAATCAATTATATGAATTGAGTAAGTATTTGGATTAATTATTTGCTTAGTTACGCCCAAGATAAGGGTGGTCTCGGTCGTAACTTTATATGCATTTTATTGCTTTTGTGTTTGCTTAAAAGGTACCGACCATGCCATGGGTGGACGCAATCGTTACTTTAAACTTAAACACGCTTAATTTTTGTTTTTTTTAAACGTTCCTTCCATACCTCGATTGTGATAAGGGTGGACGCAACTGTGGCTAAAAGTAAACGGTACTTAATTTTCTTCCCTTTCATACCTCGATTGTGATAAGGTTGGTCTCAATCGTGGCCGAAAGTTAAGAATTCAACTAATTGATTATATGAAATTAGAATTGTAACTTGGGAAAAAGAAAAATAGCACATTCATCCTATATTGACTTAAAATTCAACATGTATTATGGCTAAAGTTTCCTTAAAAACTTCAATTGGTGTTAATGTAAGACGAAATCAAACCGGGCTAAAATTGTTAGTTCAATTTAATGCCTATAAACCTAATTGAAAATTTAAAATAAGATTTATTTTATCATGAATTGCATGATATAAAATAGAGATTGAAAAGAATTTATTTACTTAAATACATTCACTCGAGACAATTTTACTTAAAAATCGTTTCGAAGACTTGTGAAAAATTTGAAAAATATTACCCGTATAGAAATATCATTTCTAACGATAATGATAACCTAAAAATAATCATTTGGTGAAAAATTGCAATATATGTTGCATTTGCATAAAACAAGTGTTGCATTTGAAAATGTTGCTTAAAAATATTAGGGTAAATTCCAAAAAAAACCCGTGTGGTTTGATGTTGTTCCAAAAAAAACCTTGTGGTTTGTTAATACAAAAAAAAGGACTATGGTTTACGCCGTTACCCAAAAAACGGAAAAGGGCTTAACACCGTTAAAAAGCTGACGTGGCACAGGGGTAAAGTTGGAAAAATCAATTTTTTTTATTTTTTTCTTTTTCTTTTTTCTTTTTCCACTCTCTCTTCTTCTTCTTCTTCTTCTCTCTCTCTTCTCTTCTTCCTCCTCCTCTCCTCCATTGGATTCTCAGAATTTATTCTTTTGTAGATCCGTTTTGTTCTTATCTTTCCTCTCAACCAGCAAATGAAATTCAATTGTTGAAATTTCACCATTTTGGTAAAACTCACCCTTTTTTCCCCTTTTGCCATAAAAATTCACCATTTTCTTCTTCTTCTTCTCTCTTCTCCTTCTCTCTTTTTTTTCTTCTTCTTCGGACCCGTATCATGTGGGTCTGTCACTGCTATTTTTTTTTGCCTTCTTTGTATGTTTCTTATTTGTGTCTGAAAATCTCAGGAAAAAGTACAAAGAAAAAGTGGTGAATACGCAGAGAAACAGGAATCATTCACCTCGATTTTTAGTCATTTCCTATTCGATTTCTAGCTTTTCGTTCCTCTGTTTTTGGATTACTATTCTTTTAAGGAGAAGTTTGAATTGATCTTGTTCTTAAATTTGCCTTTTGGTTTAGATTCATGTCGTTGGTACGCGATTTCTTAGTCACGAACTCAGATTCAGAATCTGCTGTTATTTTTCTGAATTTAACCTTACGCTAGATTCAGATTGGTATAATTTGGTATACTTGGGGCAATTTCAGATTTGGAATTTCAGATTTGGTATACTTGGGGCAATTTCAGATTTGGTAGACTTTGATTTTTGAGCTGTGAATCTTGAAATTATTTTCCCCTTGTTTATGGATTCGACCTGCTCCCAATTTTTTGAGGTGGGAGAATGGTTCTATTTGCTGGTAATTTGGAATTTTCTGGGGAATTGAATGGTTCAATTTGATTCGATTTGCAGATATCTGCGCCCTCTTTTCTACGTTTAAGAAGAGAGTGGGATAGAATGGAGTACGAGGCATACAACAGTTGGATATGGAATGGAGTTCATCACCAGGAGATGGATATAAGAAGAAGAATGAAAGAAGAAGAAGAAATAAAAAATAAAAAATAAAATAAAAAAAATTCGTTTTTCCAACTTTACCCTTTGCCATGTCAGCACTTTTAACACTGTTAAGTCATTTTCCGTTTTTCGGGTAACAGCGTAAACCACAGTCCTTTTTTTGTATTAACAAACCACAAGGGTTTTTTTGGAACAACATCAAACCACACGGGTTTTTTTTGGAATTTACCCAAAATATTAATATGTATTTATGTTAATATGGATGTCATTTGTTCTTATTCGTTGCATTCATTCGTACGTGTAATAAAATGATATATGCAATATCTCTTCCCACACTTAATCTGGACCATGTCCTCATTGGTGCAAAAATGGATAAAACACGAAAAAATAGTACGAAATAAATCATACGGATAAAGAAAGAAAAATTATCAAAGCATCCATCATAAAATAAGCAAAATGTACGAAACATAATACAAAATAGAAAACATTGTACCAAACTTTAATGTAAAATAACAAAACAAGATAAATAAAGGAAGAAAAACACTAGATAAAACCTAATCATGTGGAGGTGAATCCGTCGGAGACGGTGTGGTTTCAACGTTTTATCAAAGGAAAAATGAAAGCATCCGACGACGGGTAGACTTGTGCTCCCTCCTCAAGTTGTTGAGGTTGTCATTCATCACCATATTGTTCGCCACCAAATCATCAATCCGTAAATTCATTTGGCGATTATGGGAATTGATTTGGTTCAAAATCCGCCTCAAATCTACCGGATCATCATCTTGAGGTGCTTGGGGTTGTGGTTGTGCTTGTGGTGCATCTTCCGCTTCTTCCGCCTATCCTCCTTCTTCGGTACCTACAAATTGTGAACTCGAAGCTCCTCCACCCATATTACCACGAAGATGGGCAATACAGGACTCATAAGAAATAAAGACGGGATGAATCGAAGTAAGCAACAAGTGAGCCCACTCAAGAGCCGAAATATCCAAAATTGGCACATATCCATGGTAGGAAGACATATTATAATCGGCCAAATCTCCACGTGCACCCAAAACAATAGCGGTAATAAAATTACCAAGAGGGACTTGAATGGTGTGAGCCCTTGAAGCACGATACAAATTATCAAATAGCATACCTATGCTACCAACCCTCAAACTTTTAAACAAGCAATCAAGAATGAACAAATCCCTAACTTGAATTTTGGAGCTCTCAACACGACCAAACAAGGAAAAACTCAAGAATTTGTGAAAGAAGAACACACAATTGTCCCTAATCATCTTACTTGAAGTGTTTTTCAAGTTAAAATATGCTTGACCCGAAAGAGTGTTCCAAATTGTGTCATTATCAAAATCCCTAGGCTTGTCATGGAAATCACTAGTAGGAAAACCAAACATATTTCCCATGGCTTCATAATCTAGGGTGTAAGTCACACCATTATTTCTAAAAGAGATGAAAGTTTTCTTCTTATCAAGTTACAAAGTAACCAAAAACTCGACAATATATTCCGTAATGCTAGGAAAACGCATGGAAACAAATGTTTGCCAACCCAAAGTCTCAATGAAAGCATTAATCCGAGTATAGAAATTTAACTCTCTTACCGAATCAAAGTCAAAGAAGTGCATGTCCACGAACTCCCTTTTGGAATTGGAAAAATGAGTGAAACGACTCGCCTCTTCCTCGGAAGCTATGTCAAAATAAGCCCCGCAACGTATACGAAGGCGATTAGCTTCCGTAACTTGTGGCTTGTGACCAACACGCTTTGTTCTAGGCATGATTGTGGTGTTTAGGGTTTGAAAAATAGAGAAGAAGAGATGAAGAGAGAAAAACCAAAGGTTAAAGATGAGTTGGGAATTGTAAGGTTTAATTGAATGAAATAGAAGGTAGATGAAGAGGTAACTGATTGTGAATAATGATGAATAAATTGGGAAGAGTAAAAGTGATGTATTGGGAAGAGTTTAGAGTAAGGGATTGGGTATAATTTGAGGTGATGTGATGTTTGTGTAAGGAATAGGTTTTTATAGGGGTGAATAGAGTGATTTATAGGTAGATTAGGAATAGGAATAGGCTAAATTAGTGCAAAAATTCGGAATTCCCACGCCTACAGCACGCATGTCGCGATCGAGAATCCGGATTCTCAGTCGCGACACGGCAATTTCAGAGAAGAATTCGCTCTGAAATTGGCCTGTTTTCGCTGGACTTCCCTGGTGGCATATATTCGCGCAATTTTACCCCGTTCGTGCAATTTCCTGAATAATTATGTCCTGAACCTAATTAAAACTGTACCTGTACTTAAAAAAACATAAATGATAAGGCATTAATTACAAGGAAAACCAAAGGTTTATCCTTATTAATTGGAAAATAATGAGATATAAATGCCTTAATGAGATTTAATGAATCATTAATGAACATTTAAGCATATAAGTTAAATGAATCATCTTAAATGAAATAAATACAAGTTCATGTATTTATTGACTGATATTAAAACCTTAATCTATTGAAACAAAATATAAATGGATTAGATATATAATGTGATGAAAGTATGGATATATATGTTAATTAATAAAAGTCATATTAGTTCATTACAAGCATTATTATTTTCATATAAGCAAGAATGAGTAGAATTGATCAACATGAAATGGATTTAGTATAGATAGATTCATTATCGCATAGGAAATGGAACAAATATATATATACCAAGATCAAACTAAGAAATGAACTAAAATGAATTGAATTTTTATTGAACAACATATATGTACAAAAATGAATCAAAACATAAAAACAAAGAAAAACGTAATATACACAAAACATACAAATATTTACAAACGGAAAAACAAACAAACTTAGACTACTCTAAATACTCATCCCTATTAATCGGGATTCGTCTAGCCCTATAACGCTCTAATTTCAACTGCACGAAAGCTTGACGTTCTGGTGTAGAAAGAAAACGCGGGCCTGGCTTAAAAATACGTTTCACGAGGCCTTCATATTCCAAGGACTCATAGTCCAATGTTGGAAAAGATTCAGCATCGCTCCAAGAAACAGAAATAGTTCCCTTTGCCCCGAGAATTATCCCACATATGATATTGCCGAAACCAATCTTCTTATCCTTGGATCGAGAAGCGGCAACAAGACCTTCCATTAAAATCTTGGAGGTACCAACTGTATTGCCTTGGAAAATATCTCCAAGGACATATAAATCCGTGTCTTTGACAACACTACTAAATGTGCGTCCGAACAAACTGTGACACAGAAATTTGTGTAGATACAACATCGAATTGGAGTTGATGGATTGGTTGTAGGCGAGACGAGGATTGAAACGCCAAAATCCTATTAGCATCCTCCATATATCTCTGGATGTCATATCTCTACCAGGATGATGTTTGGTTGTATCCCTCGAGGGAAAACCAAACTAGGCATGTAATTCAGGGTATCCAAACGTAAAGGTTTCACCATCCCTACCAAAACTGAGACGCACCCGTCACTTGTTCACGAAACGAACTGTACAGAAAAATTCGAGAATCCAGTCTCCAATAATAGGAAACCTCATATGGGCGAACTTGGTCCATCCCAATCTTTCTAGATAGCGATTCATATCATCGATGATCCCGAGTTCTTCATTTAAGAACTCGTCCATATACAGCATACCAATGAAAAATTTATAGTGAAGTCTGTAGTAGCGTATGCCTTCGTCATGATTATATATAGGAAATGGCGCACCGTAGCGTTCTGATAAGTCAGGACGCTTATTGCGTGAAGCAGCAATCTGCTTGGGAGATTTGTGTTTGGTAGTCATTGGGTTGAGGAACAAAAATGTTTCTGGAACTTTGTTTAAAAATGGTGTTTAGAATATCATATTTTTGTCTGACATAGATGAATAGAAAGGTAAGTAACAGAACTCTGAACCTCTTGATTTATTTATAGGAATCATAGGACGAAAGAAGGTGTTGTTTTGATGTGAAAAGGCATAAAATCAGACCTTTTGGAGTTGAAGAAACTCAATTTTTCGAGTTTGAATGGTTGTGTCTATAGGAGGAAGAAGAAACGGGTCTGATGGTGCAGAAAACACCCGTGTCGCGATCGAGAATCCTAATTCTCGGTCGCGACACGCTGATTTCCTTTCGGAAATCAGGCGTCGAAACCCCAATTTTCTGATTCTCGGCTGAGAATATTAATTCTCGGTAAGATCAGAAAAATCCCTTACCTTCTTGACAATTTTGAAAATGTAAATTCTCAAATGAGAATCCCAAATTCTCGGCTGAGAATCACTGAATTTCTTCTAATTCGAACTATTAACCTAAAATCTGATTAAAAACGTGACTTAAATATATTTTCATATATCTAAAACTTAATATAAATTCATCCAATAACTAAAAATCATAAAAATGAAATGTGTAAAAATAAAATAAAACTAAACTAAAAATTTAAACTAATAAAAATTCAAACAAGAACAAAAATGAAGAAAAAGTACACGAGAATTAACAAATTAATCTTCAGGAAATTTTGTTATGAACTCAATTTCCTTAATTGGAGCATTTTCATAATAAATTTTGCATCTATTACCGTTAACCTTAAAGCGAACTCTGTTAGGTCCTTCATGTTCTAAAGATCCATAGTCGAATATTTTAACGACTAAATACGGTCCTGTCCATCTGGACTTAAGTTTACCTGGAAACAATCGGAGTCGTGAATTAAATAACAGCACCTTATCTCCAATGCTAAAGCTTTTGACTTTAATCTTGGCGTCGTGCCATTTTTTCACTTTTTCTTTATATATTTTTGCATTTTCGTAAGATAAATGATGTAATTCATCCAACTCATTCAAGTTGAGCAAACGTTTCTTGCCTGCTTGTTTCAAATCATAGTTAAGTGTTTTAATAGCCCAATAGGCTTTATGCTCTAATTCTACTGGTAAATGACATGCTTTCTCATACACTAGTCGGCATGGTGTCATTCCTATTGGTGTTTTAAATGCAGTACGGTATGCCCATAACGCATTGTTAAGTTTACAAGACCAGTCTCTTCTTGAAGACGAAACTGTTTTCTCTAGAATCCATTTGAGTTCTCTATTTGATATCTCCGCCTGACCATTTGATTGAGGATGGTATAGCGTAGATACGCGGTGGTGTACTCCATATTTTCTCATAAGTGTTTCAAAACTTCGGTTTATGAAATGGGTACCTCCATCACTTATCATGATTCTAGGGCATTCAAATCTACAAAATATATCTTCAAAAAACCTAACAACAACCTTAGCATCATTTGTAGGGGTTGCAATTGCTTCAACCCACTTTGAAACATAATCTACGGCTACTAAAATATAAGTTTTTCCAAAAGAAGGGGGAAAAGGACCCATGAAATCGATCCCCCACACGTTGAAGACTTCAACTTCTAATATGTTTGTGAGAGGCATCTCATCTTTCCTTCCTAAATTCCCGGTTCTTTGACATTTGTCACAACGAATAATAAATGAATGAACATCCTTAAACAACATAGGCCAAAAGAATCCACATTCTAATATCCTAGCTACTGTTTTACTAACGTCGTTATGCCCTCCATAAGAGCTAGAATGACATTCTGACATTATAGACCCGTATTCATTTTCACTAACGCATCTCCTAATCATACCATCACCACAAGTTTTGAACAAGAAAGGATCTTCCCAAAAATACTGTTTAACGTTAGAAAAGAATTTTTTCTTTTGTTGCAAATTTAACCCTTCTAGAACAATGTTAGTTGCGAGATAATTTGCTATATCCGCATACCATGGTGACATGACACTTTTTATTTGATAGAGATATTCATCAGGAAAATCATCTCGTATACCGATAGTTTCACCTATAGGACCGTTTTCATCTTCGAGTCTTGATAGATGATCGATGACAAGGTTTTCTACTCCCTTTTTGTCTTTAATTTCTATATCAAATTCTTGTAACAACAAAACTCATCTAATCAGACGTGGTTTTGCATCTTTCTTAGGAAATAGATACCTTAAAGCTACGTGATCGGTATAGATAATAACTTTAGATCCTAGCAGGTATGACCTAAACTTATCACATGCAAAAACTACCGCTAGCATTTCTTTTTCGGTTGTGGTATAATTTAATTGTGCACCGGATAGTGTGTGACTGGCATAATAAATAACATGAAGTTTCTTATCCTTCCTTTGACCTAAAACACACCCGACGGCTAAGTCACTTGCATCACACATGATTTCAAAAGGTAAATCCTAATCGGGTTTAGCAATTATGGGTACACTGACTAAAGCTGTTTCAATGTTTCGAAAGCTTTAACACAATCTTCATTGAAATCAAAGGTTGAGTCTTTCATGAGTAAATTAGTAAGTGGTTTGGAAATTACAGAAAAGTTTTTAATAAATCGTCTGTAAAAACCTAAATGTCCTAAAAATGACCTTACTCCCTTAACAGTAGTCGGAGGGGGTAATTTTTCTATCACTGAAGTTTTTGCTCTATCCACTTCTAATCCTTTTTCAGATATTTTATGACCTAAAACAATTCCCTCGTCAACCATGAAATGACATTTTTCCCAGTTTAAAACTAAATTCGTTTCTTCACATCTAGACAAAACTTTATCCAAATTTCATAAACATGCATCGAAAGAATCTCCGTATACTGAAAAATCATCCATAAACACTTCCATGATATCTTCAATGAAATCGTTAAAAATAGCAGTCATACAACGTTGAAATGTTGTTGGTGCATTACATAGACCAAAGGGCATTCTCCTATATGCAAAGGTTCCATAAGGACATGTGAAGGTTGTTTTATCTTGGTCATCCGGGTAAATATAAATTTGAAAGAATCCGGAGTAACCATCTAGAAAACAATAGAAAGCATGACCAGCTATCCTTTCGATCATTTGATCAATGAAAGGTAGAGGAAAATGATCTTTCCTGGTTGCTTTGTTAAGGTTCCTATAATCTATACAAATCCTCCAACCGGTGGTGGTTCGCGTAGGTATTAATTCACCTTCGTCATTCCTTACAACAGTTATGCCTTCCTTTTTAGGTACACAATGGATCGGACTAACCCATTCACTATCCGAAATAGGGTAAATGATTCCATTGTCTAAAAGTTTAGTAATCTCATTTTTTACTACTTCTTTCATGTTCGGATTTAAGCGTCTTTGCCTATCCGCTTTAGGTGGCTTATCTTCTTCTAAGTGAATTTTGTGCATTACAATACTAGGGTTAATTCCTTTTAAGTCTGAAATTTGCCATCCCATGCTTCCTATCCTATTTCTAACAACTTCTTTCAATTTTTCTTCTTGGACATGTGTTAATTTGTTAGAGATAATTATAGGTAGAGAATCGCCTTCGCCTAAGAAAGCGTACCTCAAATGGTTTGGTAACTCTTTAAGTTCTAATTTAGGGGGTATTACAATTGAAGGCGGAACTGGTCCATCTTCTCGAATCAAAGGCTCTGGGTCCTTATCTTCTAATTCTTCACCCATTATAGGTTCTATTATTTCTTCTTTTTGAATAATGTCATTGACACATTCTTCAACTAAATCAAGTTTCATACAAGCGAATTCCTCCATAGGATATTTCATCGCTTTGTTCATATCAAACTCAATCTTATCGTCTCCTATCCTTAAAACTACTTTCCCTTCCGACACATCAACTAGAGCACGTCCCATGTTCATAAACGGTCTACCAAATATTAGCGGACAATTAACATCATATGCAAAATCTAATATAACGAAATCGGTAGGAAAAATAAATTTGTCAACTTTAACTAAAACATCCTTAATTATACCATATGGTCTTTTAGTGGTTTGATCCGCTAATTGCAAAACCATATTGGTACGTTTGATATCTTCTTCTAAACCTAACTTATTAAAAATAGACAATGGCATTAAGTTTATACTTGCTCCTAAATCACAAAGACAACTTGGGAATTCAATATCTCCCAATTTACATGGAATAGTGAAACATCCGGGATCTTTGAGTTTAGTAGGTGATAGGGGTGTTTCGTCCCTATCTTTTAGCATGATTTACGGTTTAGTTTTAGATGAAATAAATAAGTTTAATTGCAAAAATAGAGTGTTTTAAATAAAATAACGAAATAAAAATAAATTCCGTACTTTCGGATAATTTTCTTTATTTTTGATTAATTTAGAAAATAAAACGTCAAGCTAACTCGGCTCTCGAGAATTGTATTTCAGGTACGAACAAGGAGCAAAAATCCTTTGACATACGTGGGGTGTATCACCCTTCACGCGGGGCGTGGAACACTTGGTCAGAAATAATTGCTCAATCCACAGGCACCACATGGGATCTAGTCACCAATACGCGGGGCGTATCAACCACCACGCGAGGCGTGGAACATATGTCAGAAATGATAAGCCTAATCCTGAAAGTCAGACTGCATGGTCTCCCTGAGTCAACTACCCTACGCGGGACGTACCACCTTACACGCGGGGCGTGTAAGGAAGTTCTTTAATCCAAAAAGCTCATAAACTTATTTACGCGAGGCGTGCTTTAGCTATGCGGTGCGTAAAATGCCCAATTCAAGCAATAAAATCTCAGAAACTCAAACACGTGAGGCGCACCCCAGTCTGCGCGAGGCGTGATTGAGACAACAAGATCTGGATTTGGTCCACATGCAGGAGATTTCTGACGGAATGGGCAATTACGCGGGGCGTACTCCACCATACGCGAGGCGTGTCATGGGAAATCTGCAGAAAATCATATTCCTCCATGCTTGTATCTTATGAAATTACAACTTTACCCTAGCTTGATGTGTATAAATAAGAGTGACTAGCACTCATTTAGACATCTCATATCTCTTTTATCTTACACACCTTAGACTTTGTATACATCTTTTGATTCTTAATATAGTTCTTATTAGATAGTTTGAGATTTTAGTTTACATAGCAATTCTCTTCCACCTTGAGAGCTTGTTCATTGATCCCGGAATTCCGTCAAAGTTCCGTTCCATCTCCGTTCACCAAGCTCGAAAGTTCCACCTCCAAGTCCTAAGAGACGGCCTTGAGTCCGGTTAGCTAGTTCCGAGGGTGGATTCTTCCCTTTTCACTTGCTAATTAGCTTGTACTCTTCCTATGTACTAGGCTTGGTTGTATTTCACATTTACATTCTTCATATTTATAATTTATGATTTATAATCTCTTTCTCTATATTTGTGTTGATGGTTGCTACTTGTTTTGATACTCGTAATTGATTATTGTGTAGGAGAACGCGATTTCCGACGCCATTTGGGCTATCTTTAGGGATTCATATAGGTGTTGCCTTACCGGAAGTGAAGCTCCGAAAACTGTAGGAATTGACAAACCACGAAACTTACGGGCCCTAATTTCTGGTCCCAAGAATTAGACACGCCTTGACTAGGAACCACGTAGTCTAAGTACTTCACGGATCGGTCACACTACACGTAGTCGTCATTGCAAGAGTAAAACATTAATCGTTTATATATTGAGAGTCATTATTTGTCATATTTATATTTTATCGACATCCATATCATTTCGTAGAGTTTTGTTATATAAACTTGTCTCACCCGTAGTTAGGAGTAGTTTGTAGTTGTTCCCCGAATCAACTCAAAGTATTCACCGCTTAGATAACGTATAAAACCGAGTCGTCTAATACTTGTAGTTATAAATCCCGTGGATTCGATACCCGGTCTTAACCGGATTATTACTTGATACGATGGGGTACACTTGCCCCTAAGTAGTGGCGTCTAGTAGAGATAGAGCATTTAGAAAGATCACATCCATAGTCGTAACACACTTATCATAATATATATTTCGTCGTAGAAACTCTACCGTACGTTTTACGCCTATCAAGTTTTTGGCGCCGTTGCCGGGGATTTATAATTTCTTGCAATATTAGACAAAAACGTTTTATTGTTAGTCTAAGCATTATTTTTGTATAAATTGTTTATATATACTTTTTATATATACTTTGTACTAACCACATTTTTTCTTGTTTATAATTACTTTCTTTATTTATTTTATGCACACCCGATCCCGCAGTGATTCTCTCGTTCCTATTGATCTTGAAATTGAACGTACTCTTTGTAGGATTCGGAGAGAGAAAATGGCAAACCTCAACAATGAAGCTAACCAGCCCGAGGTCAACCAAAGGCCGCCGGTGCAACCAGTGAATAACAACCGCAATGGTGGAGGCAATGACATGCGCTCGATGATGGAGATTCTTGCTCCGCACCATCCCTAAAACTGCAATGGAATCATTGCCCCCACCATTCCGGCCGACACATATGAAATAAAGACGAGCATGATCCAACTAATCTAACAACTTGGTCAATTCGGAGGGGAACCCCATGAAAACCCTAACGAACACTTTGATAAATTTCTTATGTGTGCCGAAACTTCTCAGCAAAACGGGGTTCCGGTTGAGGCCATCCAACTAAAGTTGTTTCCTTTCTCTTTGACAGGACAAGCGTTGGAGTGGTTGCACTTGATGGAGGCGGGATCGATCACGTCATGGGAGGAGCTCGAGAAGGAGTTCCTTTCGTACTACTTCCCGCCTTCCAAGACGGTTAAGTTGAGGAACGATATCACATCCTTTAGGCAACTTGAATACGAGGCCCTCCATTCAGCTTTGGCTAGGTTCCGGAAGTTGCTCCGAAACTGCCCCCACCATGACATCCCTAAGCATGATTTGGTAAGTACCTTCTACCATGGTTTAAATCCCACTAATCGTGCAACTGTTGATTCCGCCGCAGGTGGGGATTTGTTTCGAAAATCGGCAAGCGAGGCTTACGAGCTCATCCACGAATTAGCTAGGAAGAGTGTCCAATGGCAAGAGGATCGGCTTGCCGGACCCTCGCGACATCAAACTTTTGCCGTAGAAGATGAGGCTCCTAAGATCTCCATGAACGAGATGAATAAAAATCTAGACGCCTTAATGGCGCAATTGAGCCTCCAGAATATAGCACAAGTCCTATTGTGCTCACATTGCGGTGGCAACCACCATGGCAAGGATTGTCAAGCCGGAAGTCCTTTCGCCGGCGATGCTGAGAGCGTAAGTTATGTAGGAGGACAACCAAGGTATAATTCTAATCACAACTCCTTTCATAACTCGAATGCTCATCACCACCGTGATAATAATAATAATAGTGGATGGAGACCTCAACACCAACACCCAAGTTTGTCTTATGGCAACAATAAAAAGGTGTTGAAGCCCCCATCCGGATTCCATAATGAGTTCATGGAGCAAGGTTCGGGAAAATTCCCCAATGCCCAAGGAGGACAAAGTCCTCAACCTCCTAGCAATGCGCAAGACTCTACGGTAATTAATCTCCTCAAGGAGATATCTTCCCATCTTGCTGACAATGAAGATTTTTACAGGGATTTGGGACATCAAGTGGCCCAATTAAGTCGCCAACAACAAGAGAGACAACATGGGTTTCTCCCGACTAACACCGAGCAAAGCCCGAGACTCAAGAACTGAGAGACCGCACAAGCAATAACTCTCCGTAGTGGTAAGGGTTTGGAACCATCGGTTCCAAAGGTGACTCCAACCGCTCCAAAGGTAAGTGACGAACCGGAAGTGGTAAGCAACCTCGGTTCGGTTCCAAAACCCACGACTTCCTCGGATAAGAATAAGAATGTGTGTGATCCAATTGGGGCCTACGTACCGAAGCTCCCTTTTCCACAACGACTTAAAAAGGAAAAATTGGACCATCAATATGGCAAGTTTTTGGAAATCTTTAAGAAACTTCACATTAACATTCCGCTTGCGGAGGCATTATAACAAATGCCCACCTATGCGAAGTTTCTTAAGGAAATCCTCGCCAAAAAGAGGAAGTTAGAACAACGAAACGGTAGCGCTTACGGAGGAATGCTCCGCGATTATAACGAATAAACTCCCACCTAAACTCAAGGATTTAGGAAGTTTTTCTATCCCATGCACGATTGGAAATTTTGAGTTTAGTAGAGCTTTATGTGATTTAGGTGCTAGTATCAATCTAATGCCTTTGTCTGTGTTTAGGAAGCTCGGCTTGGGAGAGCCAAAGCCTACCAATATAACGCTTCAATTGGCCGATAGATCCATTGCCCGGCCAAAGGGAGTTGTGGAGGATGTCTTAGTGAAAGTGGACAAGTTCATTTTCCCCGCCGATTTTGTGGTGCTCGACATAGCGGAAGACGATTCGGTACCAATCCTCCTAGGACGACCATTTCTTGCAACGGGTAGGACTCTCATTGATGTCCATGAAGGTAAGCTCATCCTACGGTTGTAAGACGAAGAGGTGGAGTTTAACGTGTACAACTCCATGAAATTCCCGTCTCATACCATGGAGGATTGCAACTTTTTAAATTCTGTAGACTCTATTGATCTTTTTGTTGAGGATTTTTGTGATAGGTCTTCAACGGGAACCTCTTCGGAAATAGATGGTAATGAGCATTTGGATGAGGAGCCATTGAACAAGTCATTTGAGTACTCCTTCGAGATTGAACAATGTCTGTTGGCAAGGAGCCGGTTCGAGGGTTTAGATCGGGATAGCAAAGCGAAATCAAAGTCATCTCTCGAAGAGCCTCCGACTTTGGAACTTAAACCCTTGCCTCCTAATTTAAAATATGTGCTTTTGCAACCTCCTAATTTCTTACCCGTTGTTATATCTTCACTTTTGACAGCGGAAATAGAGGAAGCATTGGTTGCGGTGTTACAAAAACACAAGGGCGCATTTGGATGGACCATTCACGATATTAAAGGAATTATCCCCACCATTTGCACACATCGCATCTTTATGGAGGACAAAGTCAAACCCTCCGTGCAGCCGCAACGACGACTTAACCCCAACATGAAAGAGGTAGTGAAGGCCGAGGTAATCAAACTCCTCGACGCAGGTATAATCTTTCCTATCTCCGATAGTCCGTGGGTTAGTCCGGTCCAATGTGTTCCCAAAAAATGGGGCACTACGGTGATGGAAAATGATCAAGGGGAATTAATTCCCACACGAAAGATAACGGGGTGGTGAGTATGCATTGATTATAGGAAACTTAATGAAGCCACCCGAAAAGATCATTTTCCCTTACCGTTCATTGACCAAATGTTGGAAAGAATGGCGGGACATAAATTCTTTTGTACCATCGATGGCCTGTCCGGCTATATGCAAATCCCTGTTGATCCTTCGGATCAAGAAAAGATGACATTTACTTGTCCATATGGGACATTTGCATATAGGCAGATGCCGTTTGGGCTTTGTAACGCTCTCGCCACCTTTCAACGGTGCATAACGGCTATATTCTCCGAGATGGTTGAGGATTTCATGGAAGTCTTCGTGGACGATTTTTCTATTTTTGGGTCATCCTTCGAAATTTGTTTGAGCAATCTTGATAAAGTCCTTCAACGTTGCGAGGACACTAACCTAGCTCTTAGTTGGGAAAAGTGTCAATTTATGGTTCAAGATTGTATTATTTTAGGACACAAGGTGTCCGGGGAGGGAATCACGGTCGATCCGGCCAAGATTGAGGTGATTGAGAAATTGCCTCCTCCAATCAATGTTAAAGGGATTCGGAGTTTCTTAGGTCATGCGGGGCTTTATAGGCGATTCATTAAAGATTTTTCTAAAATAGCAACCCCCTTGACCCAACTCTTCTTAAAGGATGCGGAATTTAGTTTTTCCTCCGAATGTTTGCTTGCATTTAACATGCTAAAGGAAAAACTAATTAATGCACCCATCATGGTGAAACCCGATTGGAGTCTCCCCTTTGAACTTATGTGTGATGCGAGTGATTTGGCTGTAGGTGCTTGTTTGGGCCAACGGGTGGATAAAATTTTCCGCCCCATTTTTTATGTGAGAAAAACGATCAATGAAGCCCAACAAAACTATTCCATTACGGAAAAAGAGATGCTTGCTGTAGTTTTTGCTTTCGATAAATTTAGATCATATCTCATGTTATCCAAAATTATCGTATACACTGACCACGCAGCTCTCAAGTACCTAATGACTAAGCAGGATGCCAAACCACGATTGATACGGTGGATTCTACTCCTACAAGAATTTGACATCGAAATTAGGGATAAAAAAGGAGTGGAGAATGCCGTAGCCGACCATCTTTTCCGATTACAAAGCGAGCAAGCCGCATCTCCGGAAGTTGTGGAGATCAAGGAGACCTTTCCCGACGAAACTCTCTATGCGGTAACACCTTTACCTTGGTACGCCGATATGGCAAACTTCAAAGCCGGTAATATTCTTCCCCCGCACCTTACTTACGAGAAGCGTAGAAAGTTCTTTCACCACGCAAAGAACTATTTTTGGGAAGAACCTTACTTGTTTAAATCTTGTGCTGATAATATCATTCGTAGGTGCATACCGAAAGAAGAGGTAAATCATGTGTTGCATATTGTCACACCCAAGAGCCGGGGGGCCACTTTGGCCCTAGTCGGACCATGGTAAAGGTTCTACAATGTGGTTTTTATTGGCCTACCTTGTCCAAGGATTCCCAAGACTTCGTCAAATCATGTGACACTTGTCAACGGAGCGGGAACATCTCCCGTAAACATGAAATGCTCCAACAAGGGATCCTAGTTTGCGAACTTTTTGATGTTTGGGGGATAGACTTTATGGGGCCTTTCCCTAAGTCGCATAACAACTCCTACATTCTTGTGGCGGTTGACTATGTCTCCAAATGGGTGGAGGCCGTTGCCTTACCCTCAAACGACTCTAAGGTGGTAGGGAAATTTATAAAGAAAAACATATTTACTCAGTTTGGAACCCCTCGAGCTATCATTAGTGACGGGGGTTCCCACTTTTGCAATCGCCAATTCGACCAACTCTTACAAAAATACGGGGTTGCACACCGAGTCTCCACACCCTACCATCCGCAAACTAGCGGGAAAGTCGAGGTTTCTAACCGCGAACTAAAACGTATCTTAGAAAAAACGGTTAGTTCCTCTAGGAAAGACTGGAGCCTAAAGCTCGATGACGCTCTTTGGGCCTACCGCACGGTGTTTAAAACGCCTATCGGGATGTCTCCTTATCGTTTAGTTTTTGGGAAATCGTGTCATTTACTGGTGGAATTGCAACATAAGGCCTATTGGGCTCTGAAATTTTTAAATTTTGATGTGCATGCCGCGGGGGACCAACGTCTCCTCCAACTCAATACCCTTGATGAACTTCGTCTTTGTTCGTACGAAAATGCCAAGATTTACAAGGAACATACGAAGAAATGGCACGACAAGCACGTGCAAATCAGGGAATTCAACAAAGGAGACCAAGTCCTCCTATATAATTCTCGCCTCCGCCTGTTCCCAGGAAAATTAAAAAGTCGGTGGTCAGGACCGTACACCGTTATTGAGGCCCACTCGTCCGGAGCAGTCGACATCCAAGGTTTCGACAACGCAACCCACTGGGTGAACGGCCACCGTCTGAAAATATACTGTGGAGGCACTTTTCCACAACACGGCGAAGCCACATTCCTCCAAACACTGTAAGCATGCACACATCATGAGAAAGTCGAGCTACTCCGACTCTAAACGTAGCCTCGGTTTGCATTCCTCTAACCCTCTGTCTATATGTATCATATCCGTTTGTTTTCTTTCTTTTTTATCTTCTTCAATTAAAATCAATGAAAAAAAACAAATCCCATACTAATCCAAGTTTCTTACGCGGGGCGTACACACCAGCACGCCCCGCGCAGTTGAGTCTCTGGCACCATTTTGGCAAATCACGCGAAGCGTACTCCCTTTTACGCCCCGCGTGCTCGTCATTCTTTTTGCATACAAATCTCAGAAACTCAAACACGCGGGGCGCCCCTCGTAGTACGTCCCGCGTATTTGAGTCTCTGGCCAAAATGGCTAAAAATGCACCTCCTACGCGGGGCGTCCCCCTGGGCACGCCTCGCGTAGGACCTGACCTTCAAGGGTCCTATTTTTAACACTCCATCTTTATTTTTGTTTTTGTTTTTCTTTTCTTTTGCGACGCCCTTGGAATAGGCGTCATTTTAATAACGCGGAGGGCCGTGCAACCCCGCACTTACCGTTTGTTTTGCACTAACAAAAACAAAAATAAAAAAATTAAATAAACAACAAAATAATTAAACTAATTTATTGATTCTTTAATTTTTCCGACACACTACCCCCTCGGAAATCAATTAAAAGTTCCGTTATTTGTCCTTAGATGTAAAGACATTAATACAAAGGATCGGTTTTAGTAAGAAATTTTAGTCTTAATTCGGAAACTCTAGAATTTATGCAAAGTCTAGGTTCGTACTAAACAAAAGCATTGAGTCCTAACCCACAGGTCATCTCCATAATGAAATTCAAAAAGGCAATAAAAACGGGATAGTTGAAAATTTGACGAGAACTTGAACGTACACAGTTAACCCGAAATTTTGTGAGGTAATTTTGAGCCTAAAAGAGTTCGTACGAGAACTCTATTTCTTTCACAATTTTTCGAGAGCTTTGACTTCACTCGACTCATAGAGTTTGCACCTAATACCGGGTTAAGTACACTTATTTTGGTTAAAATGGCAATAGATGATAAAACGAACCCACTTAGTCTAATTCTTTTTCTAAATTATTTTTCTCGTTCTCATCAACCTCTAGGAAACCCCCTCGAGCCTATTAACCGACTTTTCTTGTTAATACCCTTTTAACAATTAACCCTTTTTCCTCTTGTTTAAATACCAACAAAATCAATTCGCACCCGAAATAAGCCAATGCCTTGATAATTAAGCACCATAAGTTCTCGAGATCGTTTTTGTGCCGCTCTCAAAACAAAAAGAAAAAGAAAAACACAATAAAGAGCAAAAAGGCATTCTCAAGCTCCACCCGAGCAATTTCGAGATTATTTTACGAACCTACTAAGGCCAAAATAAAAGCATGGTGTGATCATCAAATTGGTGTTTAAACTCGAGTTTCAAAAAATTAACCACTAAAAAGCCACCCACATTACAACCCCCTCCGGGTTCATTTTTAATATTGACTAGACCATAACATAGGAGGAAAAACCCGGATGAAAATGCAAACTCAAAGTGACTTCGAGTAAGTGCAAAGAAGAGTGCGAAAACACCGACCCACCAAGATTTGAGTGTAAGAGTGAAATCCCTTGGTGAGGTACTATCGGGTTCTCAAAAGATTATCAACCCTCGTTAATATTGCCTATTAAATTTGATCATGGAGGTTTCAAACAAGTTTTTGTCACTCATTTGTTTGCGTAGGTACTTACCGAAAACTTTGTATAAAACTTTAGCTTCGGAATCACGCACTTGGTAAAACCAACCGACGGTTTGTTTCTTAAGAATCTCAATCCTTTGTCTTTCGATTTCTTTTACTTGAGGACAAGTAAAACTTTAAAGTCCGAGGAGGTTTGATAGGGGCGTTTCGTCCCTATCTTTTAGCATGATTTACGGTTTAGTTTTAGATGAAATAAATAAGTTTAATTGCAAAAATAGAGTGTTTTAAATAAAATAACGAAATAAAAATAAATTCTGTACTTTCGGATAATTTTCCTTATTTTTGATTAATTTAGAAAATAAAACGTCAAGCTAACTCGGCTCTCGAGAATTGTATTTCAGGTACGAACAAGGAGCAAAAATCCTTTGACATACGCGGGGCGTATCACCCTTCACGCGGCGCGTGGAACACTTGGTCAGAAATAATTGCTCAATCCACAGGCACCACGTGGGATCTAGTCACCAATACGCGGGGCGTATCAACCACCACGCAAGGTGTGGAACATGTGTCAGAAATGATAAGCCTAATCCTGAAAGTCAGACTGCATGGTCTCCCTGAGTCAACTACCCTACGCGGGACATACCACCTTACACGCGGGGCGTGTAAGGAAGTTCTTCAATCCAAAAAGCTCAGAAACTTATTTACGCGAGGCGTGCTTCAGCTACACGGTGCGTAAAAGGCCCAATTCAAGCAATAAAATCTCAGAAACTCAAACACGCGAGGCACACCCCAGTCTAAGCGAGGCGTGATTGAGACAATAAGATCTGGATTTGGTCCACATGCAGGAGATTTCTGACGGAATGGGCAATTACGTGGGGCGTACTCCACCATACGCGAGGCGTGTCATGGGAAATCTGCAGAAAATCATGTTCCTCCATGCTTGTATCTTATGAAATTACAACTTTACCCTAGCTTGATGTGTATAAATAAGAGTGACTAGCACTCATTTAGACATCTCATATCTCTTTTCTCTTACACACCTTAGACTTTGTATACATCTTTTGATTCTTAATATAGTTCTTGTTAGATAGTTTGAGATTTTAGTTTACATAGCAATTCTCTTCCACCTTGAGAGCTTGTTCGTTGATCCCGGCATTTCGTCAAAGTTCCGTTCCATCTCCGTTCACCAAGCTCGAAAGTTCCACCTCTAAGTCCTAAGAGACGGCTTTGAGT
Source organism: Euphorbia lathyris (assembly GCF_963576675.1). Lineage (NCBI taxonomy): Eukaryota > Viridiplantae > Streptophyta > Magnoliopsida > Malpighiales > Euphorbiaceae > Euphorbia > Euphorbia lathyris. The sequence goes on from NC_088911.1 coordinate 60,652,948, forward strand.
CCGGTTAGCTAGTTCCGAGGGTGGATTCTTCCCTTTTCACTTGCTAATTAGCTTGCACTCTTCCTATGTACTAGGCTTGGTTGTATTTCACATTTACATTCTTCATATTTATAATTTATGATTTATAATCTCTTTCTCTATATTTGTGTTGATGGTTGCTACTTGTTTTGATACTCGTAATTGATTATTGTGTAGGAGAACGCGATTTCCGACACCATTCGGGCTATCTTTAGGGATTCATATAGGTGTTGCCTTACCGGAAGTGACGCTCCGGAAACCGTAGGAATTGACAAACCACGGAATTTACGGGCCCTAATTTCTGGTCCCAAGCATTAGACACGCCTTGACTAGGAACCACGTAGTCTAAGTACTTCACGGATCGGTCACACTACACGTAGTCGTCATTGCAAGAGTAAAACATTAACCGTTTATATATTGAGAGTCATTATTTGTCATATTTATAACTTATCGCCATCCATATCATTTCGTAGAGTTTTGTTATATAAACTTGTCTCACCCGTAGTTAGGAGTAGTTTGTAGTTGTTCCCCGAATCAACTCAAAGTATTCACCGCTTAGATAACGTATAAAACCGAGTTGTCTAATACTTGTAGTTATAAATCCCGTGGATTCGATACCCGGTCTTAACCGGATTATTACTTGATACGACGGGGTACACTTGCCCCTAAGTAGTGGCGTTTAATAGAGATAGAGCATTTAGAATGATCACATCCATAGTCGTAACGCACTTATCATAATATATATTTCGTCGTAGAAACTCTACCGTACGTTTTACGCCCATCATGAGGAAAATTACTCGACACTATCGAACTACAGTCTTCAGTTAGCGAAATGGATGAAATTCCTTCCCAACTAATTTTCTTTGAAATTAAATCTTTTAAGAACTTTCCATAGTTGGGAATTTGCGTAATCGCATCTATAAATGTCAAATTAATGTGCAAATTTTTAAGTTAACTAAAAACGTTAAAAGTTGTTTGTCATAGTCCTTATTTCGGACTTTGTGTGGAAAAGGTGGTTTGGGTACAAAAGTTTTTGTATTTGAGTTAATTGGTGAACTTTTTTTGTTTAATTTATCTTCTTTGGACTTTGGTAAATCAGTTCCTGGTAAAGTTGAATCTCCGAGCATTTTCGGACCTAAGTAATTTTTCCCTGAACGAAGAGTGATAGCCCTCACATGCTCTTTCAGATTTTCTTCCGTATGGCTGGGAAGACTTCCCTCTTTGCGGGATGGAATTGATTTAGCAATTTGGCCAATTTGAACCTCCAAATTATGGATGCTAGATGAATGGTTTTTAATAAGCTGATCGAATTTATTCTCGATCCGTTTAAAACCATCGTCGTGATTACTTATTTTTCCACTCATAGCATCTATAAATTTGTCGATTTTAGAAGATAAAGTGCTAATCATATCTCTTGATTGATTTTGATAATTATTGGTACGATTTTGATTAGCATTTGCATTATTATTATCTTTCCAGTTAAAGTTAGGATGATTCCTCCATCCAGGATTATAGGTATTAGAATAAGGATTATTAGTTTGGTTTTGCCCTTAGACAAAATTTGTCTGTTCAATCTCGCTCATACCTTCATAATCCACATCCGTTTGGATTGGGTTACCATTAGAATCGCACGGTGCCATAAACCTATCAATTTTGTGCGGCAAGGCAGAAAATTGGGCCTGTAACATCGCAACTGGATCAAGATTCACTATACCTTTAACCGATGATGTGTTCGAGGATGATGGTTTCGCCACTGGTATATGTCCATGATCCGCGGGCCACATATTGCTGTTAATTGCCATTTCCTCCAAAAGTTCTCTTGCTTGGGCAGATGTCTTTTTCATGAATAGCCCTCCCGACATTGCATCTAATGAACCTCTAGTTGTAGGATTTAATCCATTATAAAATGTTTTCATTAAAAGTTCAGCGGACAATTGGTGGTGGGGGCATAAACGTTGAAGTTATTTAAAATGTTCCCAAGCCTCATAAAGAGTTTCATTATCATTTTGAGAAAAAGATGTTAACTCTTTTATGACTCTTGCAGTTTTTGCTAAAGGAAAATATTTCGATAAAAATGCTTGGGCTAATTGCTCCCAAGTTTCAAAAGTTGCACCTGGCATTGAAGTTAACCATTCTTTGGCTCTGTCCTTCAAAGTGAAAGGAAAGAGGCGAAGTTTGATTGCTTCGGCAGTCACATCATTTATTTTAAAAGTGTCACAAATTTCAAGGAAATTTGTCAAGTGGGTGTTAGGATTTTCGTTAGGTAACCCGTAAAATGTTACATTATTTTGCAACATATTAAGCAATGCTGGCTTAATTTCAAATTGGTTTGTGGCGATTCTGGGTCTAACAATACTATTGGTTACACCGGCCACTCCCGGCCTAACGTAATCCATAAGTGTTGCCATAGTTTCTGACTCGGTATTTCTTGTTTTTAATGGAGTTTTATTTTTCTTGTCTTTCTTTTCCTTTTTAATCGTCTTTTCAATTTCTGGGTCTAGCGGTTTTGGTGGAATGCCTGAACTTCGAGAACTGCGCATGAACTTGAAATCTTGCACGAACCGAAACTACCTTCAAAACAGAATTTGAAAAATAAATATGTTAGTAATCTGAAATAAATAAAATATAAAAGTTTGAATAAGTATGTATAAACCTAGATTCGAAATAAAACACGAAAAATCTAAATTTTTGTTAAAAATTTTGGCGTTCCCCGGCAACGGCGCCAAAAACTTGTTGAGCAATTTCCGCAAGTGCACGGTTTCGCTTGTAGTAATAAAAGAGATATCGATCCCCAGGGAACGTTTTTTAACGAAAACTTATTTTAATTCAGTTTGATTTACTTTCAAGGTTTATAATATGGAAAATCGTTTAATTGGATTTGGTTTTGAAATTGATAGAATAAGAATTAGATTAGAGTATGTAGAATGTTAGAAATCAATTCTGTTTTGAGTATGAATTTACAAGACAGAAACGTTTAGTGCTTTAGAAAAGGGAATAAATGTATTCGTTTGCATTAAGCAAAGAAAACAACTTTAAACTTTGTATAAATTATATAAATGTAATAACATAAACTCCTTCAATTAAAAGGCCTTGAACGCAGACAATCCTCCTAACTGGTTTAGATTGCTTCCTTAACCAAATTAATACTTTAATCCAAGATATCAATTTGCCTAAGTGTTCAACAAAGTTTCCTTGTAAAGATTTTGAATTCAACTACGTTTTAATGAAAACACCAGAACTCACTTTGGATCAGTTACAGAAGTGCTACATAAAAATCTATTGAATTGAATAAACTTTATTAGATGAAGTATGAATTTGATACAAGTTTACAGAGAAAAAGAAGCATTGAAGCTTTCGTCGACTTTCAAGCGAACGGGTTGTCGATCCTTTCCTTGAACCTCGATTAGAGTTTGTCAGGCTCCTGGGTCAAATCCTCTACTAAATCTTCTCGCTGAATCTTCGGAATAGAGACGGTTCCTTCTACTACCAGAATGTAAACTAATATAAACAAATCTTAATCTAAATCTAAATGCTACTGTGTTTGTAATTATTTAATAAACAATGTGTGTACATCATATTGCTTTTTACAAAATCGAACTTCTAACTCTGAATTGCTTGACTCAGAATTTCTGCATTAATTCTGTACTAAATCTTCTCTTCAATATCATATCAACTCTGAAATCAACTCTTTATTTATAGATGTTGAGGATTCGTGTCTAAGGAACATGTCTGCTGCGAAGAGGCGTTCTTATCCAATCGAACGGACGCGTTTCGTCGAAAACGAACATGTGCAAATTATGTTTCTTGAAAATCTGAACTTACCGAGAATGTAAATTCTCGGCCGAGAATGGGGGAACAGATATTCAGCCTTCGAAATGATAAAGGGGAGAGTTGGGCAATGCGTGTTGCGACCGAGAATGGAGGATTCTAGGTCGCGACACGGAGTATTTTTTCTCCGTCTCTGACTTCGTCCTCGTCCTCGTTTTGGCGCGTTTGATTTTCGTCGTCTTTGACTCCTTTTGTAGGGTTTTCCTTTCGTTTTTAACCTCTTTTCGTTCCTATTTGGATTTTACCAAATATTTAGGTACCTTGCATGAAAGAAACATATTTGGACGTAAAAGTATTTGAAATAGATATAAACAGTGCGATTTTATAGCAAAACTATTGTAAATACTAATGATATTTTAGGTATATTTTGGGCTTAACACGGACAAAGGCATTAGATTGATACTAGCACCTAAATCACATAAAGCTCTACTAAACTCAACATTACCAATTGTGCATGGGATGGAAAAACTTCCCAAGTCTTTGAGTTTAGGTGGGAGTTTATTCATTATAATCGCGGAGCATTCCTCCGTTAGCGCTGTCGTTTTATTTTGTTCTAACTTCCTCTTTTTGGCGAGGATTTCTTTAAGAAACTTTGCATAGGTGGGAATTTGTTCCAACACCTCCGCAAATGGGATATTAATTCGAAGTTTCTTAAAAATTTCCAAAAACTTGTCGTATTGGTGATCCAATTTTTCCCTTTTTTGTCTTTGTGGAAATGGGAGCTTTGGTACATAAGTCCCAATTGGATCACTAACAACTTTATTATTGTCCCAGGAAGTCACGGGTTTCGGGTCCGAACTGGGGTTGCTTACCGCTTCCGGTTCGTTACTTACCTTTGGAGCGGTTGGAATCGCCTTTGGAACCGGTGGCTCCAAACCCTTACCACTACGGAGTGTGATCGCTTGCGTGCTCTCCCGATTCTTGGACCTTGGGTTTTGTTCGGTATTGTTTATGAGAGAACCGTGTTGTCTCTCTTATTGTTGGCGATTCAATTGGGCCACTTGATGCCCCAAATCCCTATAAAAAGCCTCATTGTCAGCAAGATGGGAAGATATTTCCTTAAGGAGATTAATTACCGTAGAGTCTTGCGTGTTGCTAGGAGGTTGAGAAGTTTGTCCTCCTTGGGTGTTGGGGGATTGACCCAAACCTTGCTCCTTGTATTCATTATTAAATCCGGATGGGAGCTTCAACATATTTTGATTGTTGCCATAAGACAAATTCGGGTGTTGGTGTTGAGGCCTCCATCCGTTATTATTATTGTTGCGGTGGTGATAAGTACTAGAATTATAATATGAGTTATAGTTCGAATTATACCTTGGTTTTCCTCCTACATAACTTACACTTTCGGCGTCATTGGCAAAAGGACTTCCGACTTGGCAATCTTAACCATGATGGTCACCACCGCAATGAGAGCACATAAGGACTTGTGCGGAGTGTTTGAGGCTCATTTGTGCCATTAAGGCGTCTAGCTTCTTATTCATTTTAACCATGGAAATTTTGGGAGCCTCGTCTTCCACGGCAAATATTTGATGTCGCGAGGGTCTGGCAAGCCGATCTTCTTGCCATTGGACGCTTTTTCTAGCTAACTCGTGGATAAGTTCATAAGCCTCGCTTGCCGATTTCCTAAACAAATCCCCACCTACGGCGGAATCCACGGTTGCACGATTAGTGGGAGTTAAACCATGATAGAAGGTACTTATAAGATCGTGCTTGGGGATGTCATGATGTGGACAGTTTCGGAGCAACTTTCGGAACCTAGCCCAAGCTGAGTGAAGGGCCTCGTATTCAAGTTGCCTGAAGGAAGTGATATCATTTCTCAACTTAACCATTTTGGACGGCGGGAAGTAGTAGGAAAATAACTCCTTCTCAAGCTCCTCCCATGATGTAATTGATCCCGCCTCCAACGAGTGCAACCATTCCAACGCTTGGCCTGTCAAAGAGAAAGGAAAAAGTTTTAGACGTACGGCCTCAACCGGGACACCATTTTGCCGAGAAGTATCGGCACACATAAGAAATTTATCAAGATGTTCGTTAGGGTTTTCATGAAGTTCCCCTCCGAATTGACCGAGTTGTTGGATCAATTGGATCATGCTAGTCTTTATCTCATATGTGTTGGCCGGGATGGCGGGGGCGACGATTCCATTGTAATTTTATGGTCGATGCGGAGCTAGGATCTTCATCATTATTCGGGTGTCATTTCCCCCTCCATTCGGGACGTTGTTCACCGGTGGGTTGGTTTCATTATTGACGTTGGCCATCTTTTCTCTCCGAATCCTACAAAGAGTTCGTTTAATTTCAAGATCAATAGGAACGAGAGTATCACACCGAGATCGGGTGTGCATAAAGTCAAAAAATAAACAAAGAAAATATGAACAAGAAAAAATATTGTCGGTAAAAGTGTATATAAACAATTTATACAAAGATAATGCTTAGACTAACAATAAAACGTTTTGGTCTAATATTGCAAGAACATATAAATTCCCCGGCAACGGCGCCAAAAACTTGATGGGGTGTCTGGTAGAGTGATAATAATATGACGATAAGTGTGTGCTAGAGTTACGGATATGATCTTTCTAAACGCTCTAACTCTACTAGACGCTACTACATAGGGGCAAGTGTACCCCATCGTATCAAGTAATAATCCGGTTAAGACCGGGTATCGAATCCACGGGATTTATAACTACAAGTATTAAACTACTCGGTTTTGTACGTTATCTAAGTGGTGAGTACTTTAGTTGGTTGGGTGACAACTATAAACTACTCCTAACTACGGGTGAGACAATTTTCATGTGTTTCAGCCCTCTTAGAGCGACACGGGTGATGGTAAGTTATAACTTATGATAAACGACATGAAATATACACGATTAACAGTTTTACTCTTGCAAAGACGACTATTAATAGACCGAACACCTCCATGAGGTTCTAGAGTCATGATTTCCCCTTAAGGCGACTCTAATTCTTAGGATCAGAAACTAGGGCCCGTAAGTTTCGTGGCTTGTCAATTCCTATGGTTTCCGGTTTGTCAATTCCGGTGAGGCAACACCTATGTGATTCCTAATAGATTTCAGAGCTCGTTAACGACCTACACAACAATCAATTATAAATATCAAAGCAAGCAATTAACATTAACACGTATAGTGAAAACGGAATCGTAAATCATGTATTATAAATATGGAATACGAAAATACAGGGATACAACCAAGCCTAGTACATAGAAAGAGTACAAACTAATTAACAAGTAGAAAGGGAAGAAGAATCGACCCTTAAGACTAGCTAACCGGACTCAAAGTCGTCTCTTAGGACTTGGAGGTGGAACTCTCAAGCTTGGTGAATGTGGATGGAGTGGAACTTCGGCGGATTAACGGGAGGATTATACAAGCTCTCAAGGTGTGAGGAACTCTAATACATGGAAAATTGAATGTTGAAATCAGTGCTAATCACTCTTACTTATACATCAAGCTCGGGGGTAAAATCGTAAATACATAAGTTGCATTATTTCTGCATTTTTCCCAGGACACGCCCCGCATGGACAGGCAGGCGCCCCACGTATTTGCCCATTCCGTTGACAATTTCCTGCATAAGGATCAGATTCAGGCCTGATGTCATGAATACGCCCCGCGTGGACAGGCAGACGCCCGGCGTGTTTGCCCACTCCGTTGATAATTGGCTGTGTGTGGATCAGATTCATACTGTTTGTCATAACCACGCCCCGCGTGGTTGAGCCTCTGGAGTTCAATTGCTTGAGTCATGTCTTTGGCACCCCGCGTGGCTTGGGATACGCCCCACGTACCTGAGCTTCTGAAACTTAGATTTGAAGAATTGCTCTTGTACGCCCCGCGGGGTAAACTACACCAATGGTACCTGAACTTTACCTAGTTTACACTTTGGTACCTAGATTACATTTTGTCCCAAAAATATACCTGAAGTAATGATGACCGGACAATTTAGTATGTTTTACCGGTTAATGACCGGTCAACGTGAGTTTCATGAGTTAATTACATCAATGGTACCTGAACTTTACCATAATTCACACTTCGGTACCTAGATTTTATTTTATCCTAAAAACATAATACAAGTAAATGTGATTGGAAAATTTAGTTCATTTGATCGGTTAGTGACCGGATAACGTGAACTAAACATTGGAACTCACCATACACTCAATTAACGATGATAGTGTTGTAATTTTATGTTAATCGAGTGTATGATAGGTCTCAATTTTTAATTTAAAATGGTCAAACTCACGTTGACCGATCACTGATCGGTCAAATGTACAAAAAAGTTGAGTCATTTTTACTTGAGGTGTATTTTTTGGACAAAATAAAATCTAGGTACCAAAGTGTGAATTAGAGTAAAGTCCAGGTACCATCAGTGTAATTTACTTGCCAAAATCGCATTGACCGGTCATTGACTGGTAAAATATACTAAATTGTCCGGTTATCATTATTTCAGGTATATTTTTGAGACAAAATGTAATCTAGGTATCAAAGTGTGAATTAGGGTAAAGTTCAGGTACCATTGGTGTAATTTACTCACGCCTCGCGCATAAGTGGAGACGCCCGCGTGTGTCGGTGGGTTTTACTCCTTTGCTTGTACCTGCGAAATACAATTCTCGACAACCGAGTAAGCTTGATGCTTATTCTTCCGAATTTAACTAAAAACAAAGGAAATTACAAAAGCATAAAATTTATTTTTATTTTGTTATTTTATTAAAAACACATTATTTTTGTAATTAAACTCACTTATTTAGCCCACAATTAAACCGTAATTCACGCTAAAAGATAGGGACAAAATACCTCTATCAGGAATGGACCCGTAAAATCTATACCCCACACATAAAAAAGTTCTACCTCTAAGATAGATCTTAATGGCATTTCATCACGCTTTCCTAAGTCATCAGTCCTTTGGCACTTATCACATGAGTGACATGAGCACGAACGTCTCGAAATAACGTTGGCCAAAAGAATCTGCTGTCAAGTACCATGGTTGCGGTCTTAGTAGTCTCATGATGTCCTCCATATGGGCTATCATGACAATCATGTATCATAGCATTTATTTCATGATCATTCACGCATTTTCTAATTATTCCATCTCCGCATACCTTAAATAAGTATGGGTCATCCCATAGATATTTCTTAACATCTGAGAAAAACTTTTTCTTTTGATGATATGTTAAATCAGAAGGAACAACATTTGCTGCGTGGTAATTTGCAAAATCAGCATACCATGGTACTATATAACAGTCAACTTTCATAAGATTTTCATAAGCAAAATTATCATTTATACCAGAAGACTCTACTAATGGTCCATACTCATCCTCTAATCTGGATAGTGAAGGAAAATAGACAAGCCTAGGCGCAACGGAATAATAAAATCTTATCTATTTTATCTATTTCCCTTTTCCAAGATCTGTTAATTGTTATTTCATATAAAGAGGGATAGAAAGTAATACCTTCAGTGAAGAACTATCTACGGTTGCAAACGAAGTGCCCACAACTCTTAATCCGTGTATCACGAACAACAAAAGAAACAACACAGAAAAAGATAACTAATCAGTAATCAACCTTAATAATAGCAATCGCAATGATTGTCTCTAACAGAAATCGATACGAGATCAAAGAGAGAGTAAGAAAGATTGTAATTAGCCGAGACGGTTGCGGAACGATTCCTCTAGCCCTTCTATTTAGTGTTAGCCGAATTATGGGGTTAGGGATTCTATTTATAGACTTCTCAAAACCCTAATCCCAATTGTGTTAGGTAATTAAATAATTGGAATCTTATTCGGAATAGGATTCCTAATTAGATAATTAAATAAACATTATACTATTATCTAAATAATAACTAATTATATCTAGATAATTATTATTAATCAAATTAATAATTAATTAATGTTAGGGTATAATTAATTAGAGTTTCAATCACATAAAAACTTCTAATTAATATTATCAGATAATCCTTTAATTTAATTCATAACCATAACCAAATTATAATTATTAATCAAATTAATTTATCCCTAATTAATCTACAAATTTCGGCCCATATATATAGTGTCTCACTAATTACATTTTCGTCCTCCGATTCCAAGTCCCATATGTGACCCATTAGGTTCTTTATTGCCACTAGTCGTATATATCTTTTGAAATTATTCATCACGATTAATTCCAACATATATATAACGAAATACCGTCGCGAGCTGTTACTAGAAGAACCTATGATATTCCCCTAGAGCAATTAAGAAGTCAGGTTGATAACTGACGTTAACCTTTCTGTATTAGGTACAGTATAATATGATCCTTCATCAACTATATCTTGTCGGTCAATTCCTTATAACCATGGAACATGTCAAGGTTACATATAACGAAGAGTCCGGTTTTACTTGTACATGTTGAATTCACTCTGAAAGATAAGTTAAGTGAAATGTTCATTTCTACTCTTAACTCTATCACCTTGCAAGGATTTCAGTCAATTCACCACAAGCGGCCATTTGGATATATCTCCCACTTATCAGGAGTGACAAATGCTCAATCTGACATTAACTATTCTGCAATTACTTTGTGTGATACCCAACCCTGCTCTCACACACACCCTAGGCTCTCACCTATTAGATCGTGCTTGCACAGAATCAAACTATCAGACTCCATAATCCAGAATCACTAATTAACGAATGTTTGAGTCTGAGGATTAGTTATACCTACTAATACCAATGAGATGAACAGTTGACACTTTTAGATAAATTAATCCATGTTGTTATCTCAAGTCGGATCCCAATCCTAATGAACTCCTTCACCGGATCCATGTAACTGTCTAGATATCTAAATATCTAAAGCTTGTGAGATCAGCTTTCTGTCTCGACAGAAAACATTGTTACATGCAAGTCTCAACAGTAATATGCCAACCCCTATAACATATTACTTGACTTGGGTTGATTTTAAGTCTATTGGTCTATTATAAAGTATAGTCTCACTTCATGCTTGTATGAACACTTTATAACTACTTAAATAAACTTAGGATTACTTGCTTTATGAAAGATTTGTGCCTTTATATATAGTTACATTTTAATGCTATATATCTGATTAAACAAATGACTAAATAAACAATTTATTCATTAATATTTATATCCTAAAACAATTGTCTTTAGGACACTAAACTCCAACAGATAGATGGTCCGCTACTATGTTTTCAACCCCCTTTTTATCTCTATAATTTCGAGTCAAGTACCGAAGAAATTAAAAGATCCTGGATGCTTCACTATATCTTGTAAACTAGGAGATGTGGAATTCCCTATTTGTCTATGTGATCTAGGTGCTAGTATAAACCTGATGTCTTTATCTATTTTTAAGAAATTAGGACTAGAGGAAGACATAAAACGAACGTCTATGGTTTTACAATTAGCGGATCAAACCATTAATCTATCTTTTATGGATGCTATAACATAGATTCCTAACTATAGCAAATTTCTAAAAGATTTAATTGCTAAGAAGATTAGTTGGGAAGGATCATCTACAATTGCCCTTACGGAAGATTGTAGCTCTATAATTTCGAGTAGGGTTGAGGATAAGGTGGCTTAGGTTTATAAGTATTAGCACGGACTTCTTTAGCAGCCTTAACAAAATTATCACTGTAAGAATCTGGTACAGGTGATGCTTGCAGAACAGGTATTTCTTTTTCCTGCAGAACTCCAGTTTCAATACTGGTAGCATCTGGATTAATATAATTTTTTCCTGATCTCAGAATGATAGTTTTCATTTGCTCTTTAGGATTATTTTTTGTATTACTCGGAAGTCCGCCATGACCTCTAGACGGAATAGCATTTGCTAATTGCCCAATCTGTATTTCTAAATTATGGATGGAAGATGAATGATTTTTGAAATTTTGATCAAATTTATTTTCGATCCTTTTAAAATTCTTATCCTGGTGATCTATTTTACCACCAATTCCACCAATAAATTTATCAATTTTAGAAGAAATATTTCCTAGTGGGTTGCTGGTGTGATTAGCGTTTGACTTATCTTGGTTGGAATTTCCTTCTTTCCAGCCAAAATTCGGATGACTTTTCCATCCTTGATTGTATGTATTCAAATAAGGATTATTTCGATTCTGAACATAATTAATTTGTTCTTCCAAATCTGAATTATTATAATTATTATTAGATTGGTTTTGTACTTCAGTGTGTAATTTGTCTATCTTATAAGACAAAACAGAAAATTGTGCTTGCAATAATGTAACAGGGTCTAAGTCATGTATACCTTTCACCGTCGAGGATGAAGAACAGGCGGGAACATTACTTGTATTAGAAGTCTGTGATCTTTCTACTCGCCACATACTGCTGTTTGTTGCCATTCCTTCCAATAGATCAAATGCTTCGGCAGAAGTCTTTTTCATAAATGACCCTCCAGCCATAGCATCAATTGTTCCTCAGGTGGTTGGGTTTATACCATTGTAAAAGGTTTGCATGAGTAACTCTTGGGGTAGGTTGTGGTGTGGGCAGAACCTTTGCAGTTCTTTAAAATGTTCCCACGCCTCATAGATGGTTTCGTGCTGGGTGAATGATGTAATTTCTTTGATAACTCTTGTTGTTTTTGCTAAGGGAAAGAATTTGGATAGAAAATGCATGGCTACTTGGTCCCAAGTGGTGATTATTCCTGGTGGAAGTGAGTTCAACTAGGCCTTTGCTTTGTCTTTCAGGGTAAATGGGAAAAGACGAAGCTTAATATCATCTATTGTCACCCTATTAATTTTAAAGGTGTCACAGATTTCTAGAAAACCTTCCAAATGAGTGTTCGGATTCTCCTTAGGTAGTCCATAATATTGGACACTGTTTTGTAACATTTGAAGTAAAGATGGTTTGATCTCAAATTGTTCTGCAACAATTGGTGGACGCACTACCCCATCTTGTACTCTATTGAGTGCTGGTCCGGCATAGTCCATTAATCTTTGTGGTACTTCCATCTTTGCTTTATTTTTCTTTGCTCTTATCTTTTTCTTTAAATTCTTTTTGATCTCATGTTGATAAGGTTCTAGTATCTGCTTGGCACTTTCGTGTCTGACGCATAAACTTTTAATCTTAGTACCTGCTAATCAGAAAGAATTTCATATAAGTCTATAAACCAAAATTCAGAATAAATAAAATAATGATTTATATAAGTTAATCTCTTTGGCGTTCCCCGGTAACGGTGCCAAAAACTTGTTAGGCGAATTCTGCAAGTACACGGTTCCACTTGTAGTAATAATAAGATATTGTTCTCACAGAGAACGCTGATTAACTACTATAACGGATTAATTTATAAATTCTTTTTCTGTTGGTTATAGAAAATAAATAATTAAGTTTGTAAAATAGTTTTGTTTAAAAGATAATAATAATAATTAAGTTAGATTTCTTAAGTTTCTATTTCGTGCATAATTCGGGATACAAATAGATTTTTGCAAATATAAACCTGTAAATACTTTTCAACCTTACTGCAATTGTATCAGATAAGAATATTTAATCCAATCTCTCGATCCAGGATTAAATAACTTAGATGTTTTTAGATAGATAATCCTAATTCCTCGACCTATCGTAGTGAATTAAAATTAAGAATTAAAAACGAAACAAGTAGATTATATGATACAATTATCCTTTTATGAATCGAATCTCTTCTAACTTCATAAAAATGATAACTATTCTTATGTCTTGCTTAAATGAATTTCCCTAGAATATTCATAAAAGCAGTAACAGAATCACATGATGAACATAGAATAATTTGCATTAAATTGAATTGTGATTTTGATAAACAAGTGTTTGACAGAGTTAATCATATGTCAAAAGTATAGAATACAGAGAATAAAGACTGTAACATATAAGAGTATAGGGGTTGTAAATCCTTTTACTGTCTCTGTAAGGATGTCAAGCCTCTGGGTGTCTTCTTCTTTTGTATCTTCTATCTTGTATCTCGAGGAAGTGTTGTTGGAAATTAGGCTAAGGTATAGCAGCGGAAATATAAAAATTTTAGCCTACTTCCTTTTAACCATAGGATCCGTTAATCGTTATTTCATATAAAGAGGGATAAGAAGGAATACCTTTTAATGAACAATCTACCGTTGTTAAAGAAGCGCCCATAATTCTTCTCCGAGATTCCAAGCACGAAGTATAACACGGTGAGGTTAAGATGGAATCAACCCTTATGAGATGCAACCAAAATAGATTGCCTCTAATTAACCAACACAAGATCAAAGAGAAAGGGAGATGAATGAAATTAATCAATTGACGGAAGCCGTATGAATTCTTGTCCACGAACTTGGGGATGCGAATTCACTTTCTCTCTCTTACTAGGGATTTCGAAAATCACAAAGGGGGAGGTATGGGGCTTAGTCGAAATTCACACATTAGGGGGGTATATATAATAACTTGTATCTAAACCCTAGTTAGATAGGAATAGTTTACTTAATAGGAATTCAATTCGGAATAGGATTCCTAATTATTATCTTATAATATATCTAATATATTTAGGATAATAATAAATAACCTAATTGGATAATAATAGGAGTATATTAATCTAATTAAAACTCCTAATTTAATTATCTCTCTTAATTAATTTAATTCACAAACCTAATCAAATTAGGATTAAAGGAATTAAAATAATTCCTAACTTATTATATACAAATTTCGGCCCCCCCTAATTAAATGGGCTTTACTGGGCTCATTTGGGCTTCCATCTATTAATGACATCCATCTCTCTTTTGGTTCCAAGTCTTATGTGTGATCCATTAGGTTCTTACTACTTCTGGCCGTATGCAACTATTAAATTAATTTCTTCAAGAATTATATTTAATCCTTGCATAACGGAATGATGTACTGAGTATGTTATTGGCAAGTCTGTAATCATTCCCCCAGAGTCCGTTAAGAAGACAGGTTGATTCTGTCGTTAACCCTTCCGTATTAGTTACAGTATAATTCGATCCTTTATCAACTATATCCTTGAACTGAATCTTATGACTATGGGTGATGTCAAGTCACATATAGCGAGACGTTCATTTTACTTGTACAGGCCGAGTCAACTCAAATAGATAGGTTAAGTGAAATCTGTATTTCTACTCTTAAGCTATCACCTTGCAAGGATTTAGAGTCGAGTCTTCCACAAGCGATCCTTGGATATATCTCCCAGTAATCGGGAGTGATAAATGCTCAATCCAATGTATAACTACCCTGACATTACCTCCTGTGACACCCAACCTTTGCAGTTCACACCCCAGAGTCATCTCTGTTAAGGATCGTGGGACCACAGGATCAAAGTCTCACATTCAGTAATTCAGGATGACCAATTAACATTCCTTTGAGTCTGAGGATTACTTATACCTATTAATACCAATGAGATGAATAAGTGACAAGGATGAATCTACCCATCCTGTTATCTCAAATCGGATCCCCAATCCTAATGAACGACGTTTCATCGGATCTATGTAACTGTCCAGATATCTATATATATGAAGCTTGTGAGATCAGCTTTCTGTCGGACAGAAGACATTGTTACATACAAGTCTCAACAGTGATATATCAATCCTAAACATATCACTTGACTTGGGGTGGTTTTAAGTTTATTAGTTTATTATAAAGTTTTGTCTCACTTCATGCTTGTATGAACACTTTATAATCACTTTAAACAAACTTACGGATTTCCTTTTATTAGACTTTATTTAGTGCTTAAAAGGGATTGCCTTTATATAGTTATAAAACATATATCTCATTAAAACAAATGATATAAAGAACAATTCATTTACATTAAGTTTGTATCCTGCAACAATTGTCTATAGGACACTAAACCCCAACAAGTGTATCTCTCCATCTTGCTTCCTTCAATGCTGGAATAGAAGTATATCTCTTGTGAGTATCTCTATATGTGTCTGAATATTATCTTTTTCTCTTAACAATGTATATATTGTCTTGTGTTTTTTGTATGGAGAAAGGAACATCCTTTTTATAGAGGATGAAGGATTGTATCTCTTCAAGTTGATAACTCTTCAAGTGTTGTTATGGAGAGTCATATCCAGTGGTGAAGAAGAATGATGATTCAGATTGAAGGAGATGCCTTTGTACTAAAGAATCATGTCTTTTTGCAGTAAATACGTCGGTCACAAACGAGACAGGAGTGTCACGTTCGTGACTTTGCTTTGCTATGCAAAGTTGGCAAGATTGTCTATCACGATCACGACATGGGTCACAATCGCAACATATGTTTTTCTATCAATGAATGATTTCGGGCATGTCACGTTCGGGACAAGTGGGTCACGAACATGACAGATGATTTTGCCCTAATTCTGGCTCATTTCTTCTATTTTTGGCTCGTTTCTTCCTGATATTCCTTCATATTGAGTTTTTATCTGTTTCAGACCTATCTCTGTACAAATCATGAACAAACAAGTGAAATCTTTCCAAAATCTATCCTAAACTAAGCTAAATGCATTAATATAAACATGAATATGCATGTGTAAATACGTAAATTTAGGACTTATCACTTCCCCTTTGAAGGTGCGTGCAAACCCCACATCGGCCTCCAATCAACCCCGGACATGGAAGCCAATGGTCCCTCGCTAATCTCCTGAGCACAACAGTAATAGCTCGTAATGCTAAACCATCCTTTCGAATCCTAAGACCAACTCCACCCATCTCTCACTGACGAATACTTAACTGAATGGCATGAATTAAGTCACAATCTCGCTCACTGAACAGACCTTGGATCAATTGCTCATCATAACGAGCCCCACACACCAAATCGTCAACTGTGTCAATAGGAATACCTTCCAACTGTTCACTCTTTACAAAAGGGTTTGTGGTACTCGGGAGCCACGGATCCTTCCAAACTCGGGTATCAGATCTAGTATCCATAACCCTATGAACACGTGACAAAATTGCAGGAAGAGCGACCATGATGCTACGCCACATATAACTCGGGTTATGACCAATTTTAGCACTCATAAAGGAGGTATAAGGAAAATACCTAGCTTTATAGACCTATAAAACTAAAGAATCTGGGTTCATAAGGATACACCACCCCTATTTCGCAAGTACCGCCAAATTGAGCTGGTGTAGATTGCGGAATCCAGGACCACCCTACGCTTTCGGGGCACACAGCCCCCTTCCCCTACCCGCCATTATCACCTGAACCCCGCCAGAAGAAGTTCATCATTTTTTCAAGGTCAGCACACAAACGATTAGATAATAAATATAGAATCATAGCATAAGATGGCAAGGCCTGAACAACCGACTTAATAAGAATCTATTTACCTGTATGAGAGAGAAATTTAGACTTCCAGCTCTGAATCCTTATTAACACCTGATCCCTAATGTAGTGGAAGACTTGCGATTTATTCCTTCCAATCAATGAAGGAAATCCCAAATATTTTCCTGGTACGGTAACAAGGGAGATGCCAAACAGAGAACTCATCAAGGATTTAACATGATGATCACAGTTCCGGCTGAAAGAGATAGACGATTTATCATAATTAATCTTCTAACTTGAAGCCCTCTCATACTGGAACAAACAGTGCTTCACCATTGCACCCACATCCTTATCTGCCCTGAAAAATAAGTAGTTGTCATCAGTAAAAATAGATAGGAAATGGAAGGAGCTCCCCTAGCGACACGACACCAATGGACAAGACCCTGATCCTCAAGACTATACAGGGTAATAGAGAGACCTTCAGCACAGATAAGGAATAAGTAAAGAGAGATAGGATCCCCCTGTCATTGACCCCTGCTTGGGACAATAGGGCCAATCAAATGGTTACCGTTAACAATGTGATAGGACGCTTTAGTGACATGCTGCCTAACTAAATTGATCCATCAATCAGCAAAGCCCAACTTAGCCATCATATGGCAGAGAAAACCTCATTCGGCCCTGTCATAAGCCTTAGACATGTTCAGTTTAAGTGAAGCAAAACCATATTGACCTTGTGTTTTTTTATTTAAGAAGTGATTTACCTCAAAAGCCAACATAATATTATTAGTTATCAGTCTGCCCTGGATGAAAGCACTATGATCCGGAGAAATAATAAGGTGGAGCACTTTCTTTAATCGATTTTCTATAACCTTAGAGAGAATTTTGTAAATCACATTACATAGCGCAATCAACCAGAGATCATACACTTGTTCAGGATTACATATTTTTGGAATGAAAACTAGTATTGTATTATGAATACCATATGGGGAAAAACCAGAGTTAAGCCACTCTAAGCAGGAAGAAATCACCTCTGGGCTAACAAGATTCCAATAATGTTGATAGAAACATGGGTTGCAACCATCAGGCCCCATACTCTTGTCAGGATGCATGGAGAAAACTATTGTTCTAACCTCCTTGGCAGTAAATAGGCACATCAAATCCTCATTAACATCATGTGCTATTTTAGACCGAACATTGTTAAGAATATAGGTTGAGTCACATTCACAAGATTTGAAAATATCATCAAAATAAGATTGAAGTAAAGACTCCATGCCTGAATCCCAATCCACCCAAGACTCAGAATCATTCTTCAGACGGTGGAGCAAGTTCTTCTTCTTCCTACTACTGGCAGCTGCATGAAAAATTTTTGAGTTAAAATCGCCTGCTCGAAGC
Source organism: Euphorbia lathyris (assembly GCF_963576675.1). Lineage (NCBI taxonomy): Eukaryota > Viridiplantae > Streptophyta > Magnoliopsida > Malpighiales > Euphorbiaceae > Euphorbia > Euphorbia lathyris. Next base: position 60,671,376 of record NC_088911.1, read on the forward strand.
CACATCTTCTAGGCCTTCTTCTTCTAATACAATTCATGATGTTGTAGCACCGTATCAAGATCTACATGAGCTACCTGAACCTGAGACTAAGCAAAATCATCAGACCATTGCTTATACCTGTTCAGAACCTACCGGCATGAGAGAAGATGAGCTTTGAATCTGTCCCTATTTTTCGACCCCCACACATCCATTACCGCGCTATATTCCCTCTGACGACCAAGTATATCAGACCCACGATAGCTCAACCAAGCCTTTTTTACTATATCATAGTTTTCATCCTCCTCAATCCACCAGTTCTCAAAACAAAATCTCGGAAGTACCAGCAGTACAACCTCAGCCAGCGAAAAGAACAATATCATGTGATTGGAGCAGGAAGCATCCTCGTTGCTAAATGTAGCAACTTAAAAAAGATTCAACCAACCTGAGTTGGCAAAAGCCCTATCGAGTTTCTCTTTAATCCAGTTACTCGTTCCCCTTCTCTTAAGGCCATCTTCTGACCACTTAGCCTCGCTTTTGACAGTTTTTACACCGTCAATGATTTCATATGGAACAAAAGGGCCTTGGACTATAGCTAGCCATGCACTCATATTTGTTGCCTGAATGAAGTTTTTCATCATGTTCTTCCAAAATGTATAATTAGATCCAAAGAACAGAGGAGGCCGACTAATAGACAATCCCTCAGGGAGTATCTGGGTTGTTTGATTTCCTGGAAGGAAACGAGTGCTGTTCTCAGCCATTACAAGGATCAGCTCAAGATAGTTTTATCTTGATTAGTGAGCTATTAGGCTCTGATACCACTTGTTGGTCCCGTGTAACGCGATAGGTTTAGTTCCAAGGGGGGGTTAGGAACTAATATAACTTTTTCGCTTAATAATGCTGACTTAATTAGATGTTTGCTAATTTAACTTAGTTTCAGGTCAGCAAGGCTGAGTGTTATATGAGACAGCTTTAATCAGATACTGACTAGAGCTGTTTCAGTTGTGAGTTGGGAAATAACACTTAAGTCAGTTTCCAACTCAGCACTCAGATTACTCAGCTTCAGCTTGTACATATTATTTACTGAGTAATTTTAAGCAAGCAACACATACATAAATATATATCAAGAGGAAGGGTTAGAAGTTACTCAGTAGACTTATCCTAGTTCGGCCTCTCCGCCTACGTCCAGTCCCCAGAATCCTTCCGAGCTTTTTCAATCCTCTACTGAGCTCTTTAAAGGTAGAGCACAAACCTTTTACAATAGCAACTGAGTATGCAAGAGTACCGTCCTCTATTTGTCTACTCAATCCTACCTACCACTGAATACTATAACCGAGTACTCAGCTTCTCTCTACCACTGATCAGTACTATAACCGAGTACTCAGCTTCACTCTTCTACCCTTTTACAAATGATACAAGAATTTTTCTCACTAAATGAAGAAAACTTTAGATGAATAAAATCACTCTAGACTTTTACACAATGATTGGAGTTTGGTGTAAGAGCTTGCTTTTTCTTTTCAGACAGTTGGATTCTCACTTTGTGAAGATTTTCTTTTTCTGTCTGTATGTTGTTGTATGTGTGGTTGATCCAAGTGATGATTTTGCCTTTTTATAGCAATCTTGTGGCTTCAATGATTTGAATTCCGACATAGCCGTTGTGGGAAAACGGTCTTCTTCGTCATCATGTGGTCAGCTTCCAGAGCTGCAGGCCAATCCTGTCTTCTGTTTCGGACAGGAGCCAGGTTTGTCTTCTTATGCCAGATTTGTCTTCATATGCCAGGTTTGTCTTCTAGCAAAAATCAGCTGGTCCATGCTCTTTCTCGAAACGGTCTTCTGGACAGATTTCCAAGGCTTCTGATTTGTTTTAGAAATTTGTCAGACCTTGTCTTGTAAGTTGATGGATCATTGATGTTGACCTGACGAATACTCAGCTTGACTTGGCGGCTTCGCCTTCAAGCGTTTCTGAAGAAGACATTTCTTTTCTTAAAGCTCAGTTGCGTTTTTACTCAGCTTCTGCTGTGTGACTTGCTTTTGTTGACTTTGTTTTGTCTTTCTTTTATAGGCTTTCAGTTCATGTTCTCGTTAGTAAACTTACTCAACATTGAACAAACACATTAGTATAATTAAATCAAAGCACTTAAATTTAATTGTTTAATCATGGGATTAACTTAAATAATTTTGTCAGATCAAAATCATGTGGAAAGGTGTTTCAAAAAAACTCCTCCATTTTGATGTTGGCAAAATTATTGAGTGAGGAACTCAGTGTTGGGCTCCCTCATGATAGTTGACCTTTTCTATTCTTCTGAAAATACTCCCCCGTAAGGGTTGGATCTACTGACTTAGTTCAAATCTAAACTTTCTAAGATCTAATCGAGTGAAACTAAGGCTTGAATCCACTGAATTAGTTCAATTCTAAACCTTCTAAGATTTAATCGAAATGAGTCTAAGGTCAGTTTCAGAAGTAGGTCAATACTTGGAACATTTAGTCATTACTCAGTTTTGATACTTAGTTAAGTTTAGGTATTAGAGTTGAGAGTTGAGGTATACTGAGTATATCTTACTTGTTTAATATCTATGTTCACAAGTTTTAATTGATTGTTGTTCAATGGGTAGTCATATGAGAAAGGTCAGCACATAGACAACACAGCATATACGCATCACATATATAAGGACAGTTTGTAGAATAGATGCTTGTGTTATAGATAGTCAGCTTAACAAAGAAACATGCCAGATACAAAATACAAGTTTCAAGCTAAGTATAGTTCTAGTTCTATTTCTTGATATTGGCTTGAACTTGGTTAGCTTTGGCTTTGGGCTTCGCTGTTCTTTGTTGCTGAGTTTGGTTGCCCGGGACAGCAAAAGTTGAGCCAGGAGGCTTCTGCTGAGTTTGACATTGAGTTCCATCAGCTGGCTGGTCTTTCTCCCCCGTTTTGCCAGCATCACCAGGTTGAGGGGCAGAAGCATAGAATTGACCCCTCTATACAGCACGAGTTAAGATAGTTGAAAATTGTTGCATTTGACTCGTACTTTCTTTAAGACTCGTAAAGACCTGGACGCCATCTGCCATACTTGATGCGGGGATCTTAATATGAGCACTGAGCATACTGAGTAAATACTCAAGTGACTTCCCAATCCAAGTAATGGAGTCGGTCATCCTTGCATATGATTGATAGTACATGCGGAGCATCGAGGCATCGTACGTATGACGCTGAGCGCTGATGTGCCGAACGTGTTGAAGAGTTGATCAGGTGCAGTGCAGAATGTCATTGGTCTTTACTTAGTCAGTGTCCATTTCTTCTTTGCTCAGGTTGAGTAGGCGTATAGCCTCACCAATTTGTTCTATGGAGCATTGAGAAGTGGAGGAGATAAGTTCACGAGCTCCAGTTAGCTCAGCAGTCAGCTGGGTGAAATGCTGAGTGACTTCAGCAGAAGTTGCCGATGATGAGTTCACAGCAGATAGGGCATTGATTTTCCCTTCAATTGAGTCCATGTGGTGAACCATCATAAGCTGAAGATCTGCCAGCTTGACCATAAACTCTTGCTTGGGCTGCTGAGAGACCAAAGAAGTCATAACACTCATCAGCTTTCGGTCAAGAGTTGCGTGATGGAGAAAAAGTTTAGTAGACTCAGCAGGAGCAGACCTAGCAGTAGCGGCTTGAGACTGGGTGATCTCTTGGATAAGCGCATGAGCTGAATGGATGATTCTACGGCCTGACTCAAAGGCATCTAAAAAGTTGTAGAGATCATCTTCAACATGAATTTGTGAAGTCTCAGGAGCCGTTTTCTGGTTAGCAGCAGCTGATGGAGAATTTTGATGCTTCCCATAAGTAGAGGTGCCAGATTGACCAGGAGATGCACTTTTATTATTGAGGCCAACAGCAGGAGCCGACTGGCTTATTAACTGCTCAGTAGAAGATGGAAGTGATTGATCAGCAGAATTATTAACCTGCCCAGTGTCAGCCTAGAGTTGAGTTGAAACTTGAGGTTGAGGCAACGCAGAACTGTCTTTAGCAGGAGGATTTTCCTTTGCTAACTCGGTGTGTTGAGCAGCTGGAACTTCGAGCACTTGCTCATTTGAAGGTGGAGCAGCGGTGTCGGCAGAAACTTGACCCTTAGGAGCTTTTGGGTTGGCTTGTTCCTCAGTCTGAGAAATAGAGGCTTGCTTTTCCTTCACTTGACTTAAGGTGGGCTCGGTGATAGTAGTGAAGAAATTGAATTCAAGCCCAGTTAGGTCAGTGATGGGGTCCCTTAGTGGAGCATCATCCAAGAGGTCTATGAAGTTAGGCTTCTGTGCCTTCCGCTTGAATCGTTTTTCAGTACTTCCCTTGTTATTTTTGGTTGGAGGAGAAGGGACAGCAGAAGTAGGTTCTGGGGACTCAGGAGAAGAGTTGAGTCCGAAATCATCATAAAGGTCTTCCACAACCTTGTCCTTCACTGGTGACTCAGCTCTTTGCTCAGCAGCAGCTGTGTTACTAGGCTCAGCAGAATGTATCTTGTCAGCTCTAGCATGTTCTTCATTACAACCTTGTTCTTCCTCTTGTTCACAAGGTGTCTTTTCTAGGTCAATCTCTTGAGCTCGTAGGAAGTGAGAATCCTTGGTGATGACAAAGTCTAGGGGCAGCTTCCAAAGGTGTCATCCTAGAGGTCTTCTTCCTCTTTAGGGGTTGCTCAAGAGTCTCCTCACTTTCTTCCTCAAGGTCAGCTCTCTTCTTCTTTTTCTTAGCTGACTCTGGTTCCTCTTGAGCTGGCTCAGCAGGAGCAGCTTTCTTCTCCCTTACCGCCAGCCTGATCTTCTTCACAGTTCGATTAATATCTTTGGCTGTCGATGTTGAGGATGGGTCAGCTTTCCTCTTTCTTTCCTTCTTGGTTCGCTCAGCAGGTGCTTCTTCAACCACAACTCCCTTTCCTTTCTGAGGTAACTCATCATGTGCTTCTTCAACCAAGGTTTCCTTACCTTTCTTAGGTTTGATAGGAAGGCTGTGAGCTAAGCCGAACAGGATTGCTGAGATGATCTCAGTGCCCTCTACGTCGATTTCTCCTTTTAAGCTGACCTGGTGATCCTGAAGTATTCTGGTGATGAGAGAACCCATCCTGAGGATCCCGGTGCTGCGTTGAAAAGCCCCAATGAGAAAGACGGACATGTTGAGCGGCTTGTAGTTCAGCATGTGCCAGATGAAGCACTGCTCAAAGTTTGAGGCAGAGGAGGTGGCGTTGACCTTAGGGAAGAGATAGTTGGTCAGGATGTAATGTGCCTATCTTTGAGGCTGAGCCAAGTTGGTAATAGAGATTTCACCTTTGTGGTTTTTGGGTTTACAAAACTCGGCTTTGTACTCAACCCGTTTATAGTCATTTGTGCATCGCAGTTCTGCAACTTCTGCTTTAAGCTTTAGCAGGATAGCAAGGTAAGAGGGGGTGATGGTGATCTCCTTATTCTTAACCTTAGTGACCAGATAGTCATCGTCATCGTCAGTGACTTTTACGTTTGCTTAGAATTCCTTTACCAGTTGTGGGTAAGTTGTTCCGGGGAGAGAGAAGAGGGTGGTCCACCCATTCTTTGAAAATCCAATCGCAGAAGGGTTTTTCTTCTTCGATGAAGCTCCTGGAAAACCATCGAGAATGATAGACGTTTAGGCTTTTAATACTGCTGAAAACTGGAAAGAACTTCCTTTCCCTAGGTTTCTTCTTTTCCTTCTTCTTTTTCTTTGAAGGAGTTGTTTAGTCAGTTTGGGGGTTCTCACTGAGGATGCTGACCTCATCCATAGGTTGGTCAAACTGACCATGGGTTTGTTCTTGAGAATCAGAGGAAGTCTCTTGATATTCCTGCTCAGCTGGAGAGGGAGGATTAATGTCGGAGTGGTTGTCATCATATTGCTCAGCGGAGACGTTCTGGGAATCATTCGACATGGTGTTCTTGAGGAATTTTTGAGAGATGCACAGATTTAGGGATTTGAGAGAGAGAGAGAGATCGAGTGCGAAATTATCAAGCGTAAAGAGGGATTAGTGGGAAATCGTCCACTATTTATAGCCGGTGCGTGTTGATCTGATAGGTCAGAATGGCAGTTCGTTTTTGAATCAATCAACAGCATTTAATTCTGACATTAATGACACATTCGGCGCATGGTTTACTTACGTCATCCTAGGTGGCTACTTAAATACACGTGCAAGTATTGATTTTGCAAGTTATTTTACTCAACATCTAAGATATTAAACGTTTGAGGTTCTGAGTGTATGGTTTAGCATAGACGGGGTAATCAGCATGCATAGTAACTCAGCTTTAGCAATCACTCAAAGTACTTAGTAATTCAGCATATAGTGATTTTATAGCATTCATATTTACTCAGCATGTGATAATCACTCGGCATATTAAAATAACTCAACATTCAATTCACTTAGAAATTTATTGAAGAGGATTAGACATACCGATAGCTTCCCTTAGTATGTTGAACTGCTCACGAACCAACGGCTTCGTGAAGATATCTGCAAGCTGTTCATCTATTGGAACATAGGTCAGCTTGATCTCACCTTTGAGTACATGATCTCTTATGAAGTGATGCCATATGCTGACATGCTTCATTATGCTGTGTTGGATTGGATTCTTTGATAAGTCAATGGCACTTTTGTTGTCATATTTGACTTCTATTGGTTTCGTTTGAACTCCATAATCATCCAGTTGTTGCTTGATCCATAGGACTTGTGCAACACAGCTTCCAGTAGCAATGTACTCAGCTTTAATTGTTGACAGGGCAACTGACGACTGCTTCTTACTGAACCAAGACACTAGACAGCTTCCAAGGAAATGACATCCTCCTGAAGTACTTTTCGCTCAAGCTTGTCTCGTCCATAGTCAGCGTCAGTGTATCCAACGAGTGTGAAATCGTTTGTGTTAGGATACCATAAACCTGCATTCACTGAGCTTTGCAAATATCTAAAGATTCTTTTTACAGCTATGTAATGAGATTCCTTAGAGTCAGCTTGATATCTTGCACAATAACATATAGAGTACTGAATATCTGGCCTACTTGCCGTTAGATAGAGTAGAGAGCCAATCATACCTCGGTATAGTTTGTTGTCCACTGACTTTCTTTCTTCGTCAGCACAAAGCACAGTGTCAGTACCCATTGGGGTAGATATTGGCTTACAATTTTCCATATCAAATTTCTTCAATATCTCCTTGGCATACTTAGTCTGGCTAATGAAGATGTCATTCTTGCCTTGTTTGATTTGAAGTCCAAGGAAGAAGTTGAGTTCTCCCACCATTGACATCTCAAACTCAGTTTGCATCTGCTTGCTAAATTCCTTGCACATTGACTCATTAGTAGCACCGAAAATAATATCATCAACATATATCTGTGCCAACAAGGTATCTTTACCCTTTTTCTTAATGAATAAGGTTGTGTCAACTTTTCCTCTGACATAGTTTTTGGTTAGCAGAAAGCTGGTCAGCCTTTCATACCAAGCACGCGGTGCTTGCTTTAGGCCGTACAAAGCCTTTTTGAGTTTATAAACATGGTTTGGGAACTTTGGATCCTCAAACCCCGGAGGCTGACTAACATAAACCTCTTCATTTATAACTCCATTAAGAAATGCACTTTTAACACCCATTTGGAACAATTTAAAATTCATAAAGCTAGCATATGCACACAATATTCTTATAGCTTCTAATCTAGCTACGGGTGCAAAGGTCTCACCATAGTCAATACCTTCATGCTGACTGTAACCTTGAGCTACAAGTCTAGCTTTGTTCCTGACTACGTTTCCTTGTTCATCTAGCTTATTACGGAATACCCATTTTGTTCCTACGGTCTTTTGATTATTTGGTTTAGGCACTAAATCCCATACTTCATTTCTCTTGAATTGATCAAGCTCCTCTTACATCACATTTATCCAGAATTCATCATTCTCAGCTTCTGAGAAGTTTCTTGGTTCAAGAACTGACACGAAGGCTACATTGCTGAGATATCTCATGAGTTGATTTCTGGTCATCAGGGTGTTCTCAGCGACAATAAGAATGCTACTTTCAGAGTGTCCTCTTGGAACCTTGATCTCCTTTGGTAGTGTAGTGTCTTCAGGGATAGGTGTTTCAACACTCTCTGCAGGATTATATTGGTCAGCAAAGATAATTTGAGGTTCGTTTTTACCTTTGGTCAGCCCTTAAGGTAGTGGCTCATTGGCTCCATTTTGGTCAGCGAAAGCTGAGCATAGCTCATTTTCGATCGGCTGACTTATCTTCCCTGCAAGGTCAGTTTCATCGAACTCCACATGTATAGACTCTTCTAAGACCTGAGTTCGTTGATTGAACACCCTATATGTTTTACTATTTGTTGAGTACCCTAAGAAGATAGCTTCATCAGCTTTTGAATCAAACTTAGCAAGGTTCTCTTTAGTATTCAGAATAAAACATTTGCAACCAAAGGCACGAAAATATCCAATGTTGTGTTTTCGTCCTTTCCAAAGTTCATAAGGGGATTTCTTAAGTATAGGTCTTACTAAAGCCCTACTGAGTATATAACAAGCTGTGTTGACAGCTTCACCCCAGAAATACTTTGGAAGCCTATTCTCACTCAGCATTGTCCTAGCTATTTCAACTAAGGTTCTGTTCTTCCTCTCAACTACCCCATTTTGTTGAGGAGTTCTAGGAGCAGAAAAATTGTGGTCAATGCCGCTGACTTCACAAAATTCATCAAATTGTTGATTTTTGAATTCTCCGCCATTATCACTTCGGATGTGAGCTAACTTTAGGTCTTTATCATTTTGCAAGTTTTCTTACCAATGTTGAGAACATCTCAAAAGCTTCATCCTTGCTACTCAGCAGGATGACCCAAGTGTACCGAGAAAAGTTATCTACAACGACCAGGGAAAATCTCTTTGTTGGAAATTAGGCTAAGGTATAGCAGTGGAAATATAAAAATTTTAACCTATTTCCATTTAACCACAAGATCCGTTAACCGTTATTTCATATAAAGAGGGATAAGAAGAAATACATTTTAGATGTTCTATCTACCGTTGCAAACGAAGTGCCCACAACTTCAAAAGAGATAGAAACTGTCTACCAATCTGCCCCTATCCGAAACAGACCTTCCAGACCTCCGAACGACAATCCCTTCAGTGGAAACGTGGAAGAATATGTCTAGAAGCTCCTGTCCAAAAATCGCGACGATCCGACGGTTCAATCTCCGGGAATCCGCGAAATCGTGAACTGACCTGATGTAGGAGTAGTAAAACGAATTTCTCCCTTTTGTTTGTTTTTCTTCTTCGAGTTCCCAAACACGAAATAAAACACGGGAAGATTAATTTAGAATCAACCGTTGAATAGCAACCAAAGTAGATTGCCTCTAACTAATCAACACAAGATCAAGGATAAAAAGAAATAGATGAAAATTAATTGATCAAACGAAGCCGTAGAGAAATCTCGTCCTCGAACTAGGGGTGTCGAATTTTCTCTCTCTTGGACTAGGTGAATTTCGAAAATCACAGTAGGGTATGGCTTTCTTGGATTTCGAAAATCTCAAGGGAAGGGGTATTTATAATCTCTTGTATCTAATCCCTAGTTAGATAGAATTAGGTTACTGAATAGGAATTTCATTCGGAATAGAATTCCTAATTATTATCTCACTATATATCTAATATATTAAGGATGATAATAATAACCTTATTGGATAATAATAGGAGTATATTAATCTAATTAAAACTCCTAACTTAATTATCTCTTAATTAATTTAATTCATATTCCTAATCTAATTAGGATTAACAAAATCAAATTAATTATTCATGTATATTACTACATGAATTTCGACCCCCTTATGTCCATGGGCCTTATTAGGCTCAATTGGGCTTCTATCAATTAATTAACATCTATCTCTCTTTTAGGTTCCAAGTCTTATGTGTGATCCATTAGGTTCTTATTGCTTCTAGTCGTATGCAGCGTTATTAAATTAATTTTCAAAGAATTATATTTAATCTTTGCATAACGGAATGATGTACAGAGTATGTGATTAGCAAGTCCGTAATCATTCCCCCAGAGCTATAAGAATACGGGTTGATTCAGTCGTTAACCTTTCCGTATTAGTTACAGTATAATTCGATCCTTTATCAACTACATCCTTGAACTGAATCTTATGACTATGGGTGATGTCAAGTCACATATAGCGAGACGTTTGTTTTACTTGTACAGGCCGAGTCAACTCAAAAAGATAGGTTAAGTGAAATCTGTATTTCTTACTCTTAAGCTATCACCTTGCAAGGATTTAGAGTCGAGTCTTCCACAAGCGATCCATGGATGTATCTCCCATTTATCGGGAGTGATAAATGTTCAATACAATATATAACAACTCCGCAATTACTTCCTATGATACCCAACGTCTAATGTTCACACCCCAGAGTCATCTCTGTTAAGGATCGTGTTACACCAGAGTCAAAGCATCACATTCCGTAATCCAGAATACCAATTAATATTCCTTTGAGTCTGAGGATTAGTTATACCTATTAATACCAATGAGATGAACAGGTGACAATGATGAATCTACCCATCCTGTTATCTTAAATCGGATCCCCAATCCTAATGAACAACGTTTCATCGGATCTATGTAACTGTCCAGATATCTGTATATATGAAGCTTGTGAGATCAGCTTTCTATCGGACATAAGACATTGTTACATACAAGTCTCAGCAGTGATATGTCAATCCCAAACATATCACTTGACTTGGGGTGGTTTTAAGTTTATCAGTTTACTATAAAGTTTTGTCTCACTTCATGCTTGTATGAACACTTTATAATCACTTTAAATAAACTTACGGATTTCCTTTTATTAGACTTTATTTAGTGCTTAAAAAGGATTGCCTTTATATAGTTATAAAACGTATATCTCATTAAACAAATGATATAAAGAACAATTCATTTACATTAAGTTTGTATCCTAGAAAATTGTCTATAGGACACTAAACCCCAACACTCTTACCACCCAAGCTCAGCGGCTGGACTGGTCCGAAAAGATCTAAGTGTAGTAACTCTAATGGACGCTTGGTTGAGACTACATTTTTACTTTGAAAATATTTTTTAGTTTGTTTACCTTGCTGACAAGCATTACACAATTGATCCTTCTCAAACCTGAGTTTGGGTAATCCCTCAACTAATTGCTTTCTTGCTAATTTGGCAAGGAGATCCATGCTTACATGACCAAGTCTCCTATGTCATAGCCAGGAATTATCTTCCTTTGACACTAAGCATATATTTTTTGAAAACTTCTTTTCTAAATTTAGCATGAAAACGTTGTCAACACGAGGTGCAGTTAAAATCGGCTCATTTGTTTTGCCCGAGTATTCTACACTCAGTGGCATCGAATACAACCTTTCTACCGTTGTCACACAGCTGAGCTACGCTCAGTAGATTATATTCGAGTCCTCTGACCAGGGAGACTGACTCAATAGTAGGATTACCTCCAACAGTACCTAACCCTACTATCTTACCCTTTTTGTTGTCTCCAAAACTTACATTTCCTCCTCGTTTATGCGCAAGTGTGATGAACTGAGTTTCATCACCAATCATATGCCTTGAGCATGCGCTGTCAATGTACCATAGCTTTGACTTCTCAGCACACCTCAGGCTCACCTGCAATGTAACTAGTTATCTTTAGGTACCCAAGTCTTTTTGGGTCCTTGCTTGTTAGAGTCAACAGGTGATGCATCATATTTAATTTTGTGACGGTATACATTTATAGTGTGGCCATCTTTCCCACAAAAGTCACAATAAACTACCCTTTGGGGATATTTCCATTTTTGGTCAGCAGGATGGTGCTGAGCATACCAACACACTTTTATAGTGTGTCCTTTCTTTCTACAACAGTCACACTGACTATTCTGCTGAGTGTACCATCTTTGCTGACTAGGACCCGAATACTCAGTCTTTGAATAGAACCTTTTCTTAGCCGATGAACTCAGCTGGTTCTGTATGGATGTGATGTCCTTTCTCAGCTTTTTAGAGTCTGATTGGACTTCAGAGATAAACCTATGCATGATTTTTAGATTTTCATCTTGCCTGGTATTGTCCTGGAGGAGATGTCGAAGGTCACTGAGTTTGACTTCTTCAATCTCATCACATCGCCTGCTGAGTGCTCTTATTTTCTTATTACACTTTTTGATAAGTGTATAGAGATCACTTAGGGCATTTGTCATTTCATTTCTGAGCAAAGGTAGAGATGTTACCTCGGTTGAGTGTTCCTCATGGTCAGACCCACCAGACAGGTCAGCTTGCTCAGAATGGCAGGTGTCAACAGATTCATCAGCCATAAAACAGATGTTTGCTGACTCAGTGGCATCAGCTTCTGACGAGGTTGACTCATCACTATCGCTCCAAGTTGCCACCATAGTCTTTCTGTTGCTCTTCTTTTCTTTCTTCAGAGTGGGACAGCTTGATTTGATGTGCCCAGCTTGATGGAATTCAAAGCAAGTAACGGGCTTTGAGCTGTCTTTCTTGTGTCTGCTGTCGCTAGACTCAGCTTTGTACTTGTCACCTTTCTTGAATGACCTTCTGCTGTATTTGTCATTCTTTCGAAACAGCTTCTTCATCTTTCTGGTGAACATGGCCATTTCCTCAGCATCAGTTGAGTCAGCATCAGTTGAGTTCTTGCCGAGTCTTTTAAGCTCATTGATTATGTTGGTGAATCTTGCATTCATCTCAGAGATGTCCTCATTATCATTCATCTCAAACAGCTCATACAGCCGCATATGTTGATTCACTTTGGACTCCTTGACCTTACTGGTTCCTTCATAGGTAACCTCCAGCTTCTTCCAGATTTCTTGTGCTGACTCGCAACCTGAAATCTTATTGTATTCTGCAGCATCTAACGCACAGTGAAGCATATTGATAGCCGAAGCATTATTTTGTAATTTCTTAAGGTCATCTTCTGACCACTTAGCCTCGCTTTTGACAGTTTTTACACCGTCAATGATTTCATAGGGAACAAAAGGGCCTTGGACTATAGCTAGCCATGCACTCATATTTGTTGCCTGAATGAAGTTTTTCATCATGTTCTTCCAAAATGTATAATTAGATCCAAAGAACATAGGAGGTCGACTAATAGACAATCCCTCAGGGAGTATCTGGGTTGTTTGATTTCTTGGAAGGAAATGAGTGATGTTCTCAGCCATTACAAGGATCAGCTCAAGATAGTTTTATCTTGATTAGTGAGCTATTAGGCTCAGATACCACTTGTTGGTCCCGTGTAACGTGACAGGTTTCGTTCCAAGGGGGGGTTAGGAACTAATATAACTTTTTCACTTAATAATGCTGACTTAATTGGATGTTTGATAATTTAACTTAGTTTCAGGTCAGCAAGGCTGAGTGTTATATGAGACAGCTTTAATCAGATACTGACTAGAGCTGTTTCAGTTGTGAGTTGGGAAATAACACTTAAGTCAGTTTCCAACTCAGCACTCAGATTACTCAGCTTCAGCTTGTACAGATTATTTACTGAGTAATTTTAAGCAAGCCACACATACATAAATATATATCAAGAGGAAGGGCTAGAAGTTACTCAGCAGACTTATCCTGGTTCGGCCTCTCCGCCTATGTCCAGTCTCCGGAATCCTTCCGAGCTTTTTCAATCCTCTACTGAGCTCTTTAAAGGTAGAGCACAAACCTTTTACAATAGCAACTGAGTATGCAAGAGTATCATCCTCTATTCGTCTACTCAATCCTATCTACCACTGAATACTATAACTGAGTACTCAGCTTCTCTCTACCACTGAGTACTATAACCGAGTACTCAGCTTCACTCTTCTACCCTTTTACAAATGATACAAGAATTGTTCTCACTAAATGAAGAACACTTTAGATGAATAAAATCACTCTGGACTTTTACACAATGATTGGAGTTTGGTGTAAGAGCTTGCTTTTTCTTTTCAGACAGCTTCTATTTTGGATTCTCACTTCATGAAGATTTTCTTTTTCTATCTGTATGTTGTTGTATGTGTGGTTGATCCAAGTGATGATTTTGCCTTTTTATAGCAATCTTGTGGCTTTAATGATTTGAATTCCGACATAGTCGTTGTGGGAAAACGGTCTTCTTCGTCATCATGTGGTCAGCTTCCAGAGCTGCAGGCCAATCCTGTCTTCTGTTTCGGACAGGAGCCAGGTTTGTCTTCTTATGCCAGATTTGTCTTCATACGCGAGGTTTGTCTTCTAGCAAAAATCAGATGGTCCATGCTCTTTCTCGAAATGGTCTTCTGTACAGATTTTTAAGGCTTCTGATTTGTTTTAGAAATTTGTCAGACCTTGTCTTGCAAGTTGATGGATCATTGATGCTAACCTGACGAATACTCAGCTTGACTTGGCGGCTTCACCTTCAAGCGTTTCTGAAGAAGACATTTCTTTTCTTAAAGCTAAGTTGCGTTCTTACTCAGCTTCTGCTGTGTGACTTGCTTTTGCTGACTTTGTTTTGTCTTTCTTTTATAGGCTTTCTGTTCCTGTTCTCGTTAGTAAACTTACTCAACATTGAAGAAGCACATTAGTACAATTAAATCAAAGCACTTAAATTTAATTGTTTAATCATGTGATTAACTTAAATAATTTTGTCAGATCAAAATCATGTGGAAAGGTGTTTCAACAATTTTAACGTTCCGATCAGTCAATAATGTTCCCACAAGACTCAACGATTTCAGACGCTCCTGCACCAAGATTTCATCAGACTGTAGGATCAAATCGGGTGAGTTTTCTTCATCTAAAGTGATAAGGGCGCTCAGTTCAGTGATGAAACCATGGATGCCGGCATAGAAAAATGAAAAATGGCGGCAGCCTTGTGAACAGCTAGGAATATTCTTAATTCTTTGGGTTTTTTTTTATATATGTTGTCCTATAATCAAATCCAGGTAGTGTCTATTTGATAACAAAAAAAATAAAAAATTTAATTGTTATTATGGAGTGATACCTTTATTTATAAGAAAAAACTGGTTTTACATATTAATAAAGTAAATAATTGAGAAAGTTTGTGCAAAGAATTGAGAAATAGTTGGGAAATACAGAAATTAAATATAATACACTACCCTATCAAGATTGAAAGAAAGAAAGGTCAGTAAAAGATAAATAAAATTGAATAATGGAGGTTAATGATCCGCGTTCGAATATTCTCCTAAGCACCTAAATATGGTTCGTTTAATGATTCGTTGGTTAGCGGCAAACGGCAGCACCTAAGGATTTGAATTAGTACATGACACCGCTTAATCGCACAAAATGCATACGAAACGAAAGTGATCATTTATTTGGCTTTACTACTAATAATAAGTTGACATAAAGTCGTTTATCCTTTAAAATATAAAATTATTGGCAGGATTATAGGAATTAAACCAACTCCATTCATTCTAAAGTTAGAGATAAAATTGTATAATTTTTTTACATTTCGGTAAAATTACTCTTGATTGTCAATATTAGAGATATTTTTACACCTTATATATATTATTAATGCATTATGTAGACTTTTTCAATTTTTCAAAATTGAGAATTATACTTTGTTTGCACCAAAAATAAAGTTTTCTTATTGCATATCCTGGTTTACTTTTTTTATGGGATAAACTTTTTTTTAGGAAACTTTTCTTAAAATGCATGTTTAGGAAACTTTTCATTTTGGGAAACTTTTCATATTTTCTTAGTTATCGTTCACTTAAGATTTCCTAGAGTGAACCTTAGTTTCTCTCAGGGGAAATATCTCAAGTAGTGTACTTTAGGGGAAACCATGTAGTGTACTTCGTGGGAAATCAACTTCCTATAGCATAACTCAGGGGAAACCAATTTTCTAGAGTGGACATCAGGGGGGACTTAAAGTAAACATAGGGGAACTCAGAAGGCCATTTAATATGTTAATGTGTATTTTGCGAGCCAATTAGAAAACAGGAAAGTTAGAAGGCGTCATAATCAATTTCATCGTGAAAGTCAAAGTGGAGCAGTTATTCAAGACGTGGTTTGAATGTGGAGAACGTGTCTTGTGGAAACAAGCAGGAAGTTACCCCAAACGTCTATTAAAGGAACAAATCACGATGAAAAATGGACAACTCAACAACTAAACAACTCAACACACCCAAGCAAAACTCTAGCTAATTATCTCTAGACTTCAGCATCTTTAGATTTCTCAGTTATTTTCTTAGTTTCAATTTTCAGATTTCAAGTTTCATTCACGTTTTCCAGTATATTTTTATTTTATTTGTTGTTCAATCATTTCTGTAAGGTGTGTATCGTTTTGATAATCGAATCTTTGAAATTTTACGGTCTATGTATTCCATACAATCGTTTGATAATTAGAAGTTAGTTAGGCGCAATTTCATTTGTTACGTAGAAGTTAAAAAGCACACTCAATTTCATTCCATAATTCGAGAATACTATAATTCTCTGGCACGCCCGTAATTTTCCACGAATGAGCGAAACATACTTAATGAGATTAGTTGTTCAAAAATTGAGTCTAGAAATGGTGAAGGGGTTGAGCATATGGTAAGCAATAACTACATCCAATGACTTTCGACCTCCAAATTGTCTACTCTTTTCATAATTCTATACTCCAGTAATTTTGTACTTATAGAGAGAAAGATGGAGAGAAAGTAAAGATGGGTGAGTTGGGCCTTTTTATATAGGAGTGGAGACTCTTAGACCATGTTTGGCAATTAGCTGTTAGCTGATTACATTAGCTGTTAGCTGATTACATTAGCTGTTAGCTGATTATATTTTTTGTTAGCGGATTTAACTAGCGAATTGTGTGAACTTGTTTGGTAAAACTTAGCTGATTGCTAATAGTTGTTCGTGTAAAATGACAAATAAGAACATGGTAAAGCAATTATTTGGGATTAAAAAATATTAATTAAGGGTAAAAATGTCCATAAAAAGAGATGGAGCAATAAGCTAATTGAAAAAACTTCTAAAATGAGCTTTTTCAAAATTAGCTTTTTGGACCCAATAAGCTCTTTCAAACCTCTCTTCACCAAACACCACTATTAGAGGTTTGACTAGTCAAAACCTCTAAAGTGGCTCAAACTTCTAATTTTACTTCAAAAGGCTCTTTACCAAACAGGGCTTTAGTCTAACTAGGAAAAAAACAGGCTTTGTGTATTAAGAAAATGATACTAGAGATGGCAATGGATAGGGTATCCGTAGATAAAATTAATCTCAAACTCTTACCCTCTTATTTTTAAATCATGGGTACCCGTTGTTATAGCATAAAATGAATGGGCTCGGGCAAAGGCCCAACCAAATCTAGCATATGGGATTGATCTAAAGGCCCATGTCAAGAGAGATCACGAAAGCTAGCTCGAGTAGGAATTTCTTCAGGAAGCTGCCTAATAGGAAACGTGGACTAATGGTTGTTCCGGACCCCAAAGACACGCTCCTAATCCCTAAATCAAGCCGTATATTATGGAATAATATAAAAGAAAAGAGTATGAAGCCAATCACCAGCTGACACGTATGTAGATTGTCGCCAAAACCAATCAAGAGCTGATACATGTAAAGCACATAACATTTCAGGTATATGATTGTCTATAAATAGCATTGGAATCTAAACTCCATGTACATCATTTATTACTGAGAATCTTCCATCACTTACTTTCCAGTTGTTTTGTATTTTCGAGTAATTTGCTGACTTAAGCATCACGGAGAGGGGACCTCAGAATCTGGCACCTCTTTGACTGTTTGTTACTGATTCAGGTGATCAGAAGACGTGACTGGAAAAATGTGTTCATTAATGAAGACATCACTTGGTGCAGTGAGCATGGACGGTCGTCGTGATAATGGCACATGTTCACAGTTTCGTGGTTCAACCTAACCCTCGGGCTGAGGATATCCCAAGCACATCGGCCGCACCTAATCGTGGCCTGGTAGATTTTAGAAATAATCTGGTAGTGCCATTGCAAATCTCTCCAGCCCTAGATCAAAGGATAAACACTTATTTGGGGTCATTAGACCATGAGCAATGTAGGTTTATGGATGGCCTAACGAAGCAATTAATATAAAACATTGGATCTGTTCAAGAATCCATGAATATCCTTAGGCCAGAGTATGCAACACGGATGGAGGTAATGCGGATAGAGCTGAGGAAGGCTAAAGAAGCTGGTAGGTATGGAGATAGAAATGGTTCAACATCTTATTCAACGGGACACCAAGACGTTCGAACATGTCCTAAGAAAAGAAGATTTTCTGAGGAGTCTCAACTAAAAGTGGTACGGGGAAGATCCAAGGAGAAACATGGTAGTCCTCCATACTGAAGACACTATCGTTCGCCTTCACCTGTCCAGCAAGTTCGTAAGCCTGAAGGACCCAGATCCCCAAAGTGGAGTCGAGGCGTTCGTATGATGCACCGAATGAGTATACTTCTTGAAACTCATACTTTTCTCACTTAAATTACGGGTACCCGCGGATACCCTTACATGTTAAGAATAAACACATAAAATAAATAAATTACAAATCTAACAAAACGTAAACTTAATAAATCATCCACAAATTCAACAAATATTTTAAATCACTCAAATAAAGAAATTAAAAGACACTAAAAATAAAAATAAGAAGTTCATTTTGATGTAATGATAATCTTTATTTTTTCCTCAATTTGTCCGATTCACATTTAACTCCTTGTGGGTTTTTTTTTTTTTTGCAAATCAAGGATTGAGGTTGTCGTCGTTACAGAATCGATGATTTTTGCCTAACACCGTCAATTTTGATGATATAGAAAAGGGTAAAATTGTCCAAAGTACTTATTCTATTTTTTTAATTAAAACATATACTGTATATTTATTTTTTTCTCTCTCCTCTTTCTTTATCTTCATTTCTTTAAGTAAGGCCATAATCGACTTTTATCTTTGAGGATGTGGCATTAAATGACTTATTATTATAAACCAATCTTCACTACGTCATTTTTTCTTTCACATGACACAAGATATATGACAGGCATTCATTTTTTTATTGTCTGAATGTTTTTTGGGACACTATATTAAAGTTATGTCATCTGAATGTTTATGTGAAAAGAACCTCAAAGCACATGGGACCTTACGATGACACACGTCTGTCATTTAAAAAAAACACGCTTTTAATTGAAAATTACTTAACCATCAGATGACATTTCTTATATATTGTCAGATATTAATATGGAGTGGATCTTTAACTATCAGTTCGAACTTTTGGTTAAAACGGTTCCATGACATGGTATCAGAGCTGGTTTGACCAAGTGGTCCAGGGTTCGATTCCTGGCGGCCTCCATTTGTTGAGTTAATTGAAGGACATGGTAATGTGGGCCTATGTTGTGCATGCTTCAAGCCTAGTAGGCATTCGCGTGTGGGGGTGTGTCAGATATTAATATGAAGTGGACCTTTAACTATTATCTTGAGTTGTTGGTTAAAACGGTTCCATGACATGGTAATTTGGGCCTGTATTGTGCACGCTTCAAGCCTAGTGGGCATTCGCGTGTGGGGGTGTGTCAGATTTACTCTGTTCCTCGATGTATTAGAGTTCCATTGTTCCTTAATCTATCTTTTTCTCATCAAACTTTTAATAATCATCAGATTTACTCTTGCGGATGTAGATTTCAGCTGTTGGAATAAGGATGTATTAATTGTCAGTTAGATCTTTCGCTTAGATACACTGATTTCTTTGTATTAATTAGAAGATTCACTCATGAAAAGAGTGAGTCTTTATCTTACCTACATTGATTTTGTCATTTCAATTCATGTTACGAGTGGGCAATATGCTTCGTGATGCTATTGTGGGTGATGCTGAGATAGGTAGATCTTGCTCTTTTTATTTGCAAATATTATTAACATTAGGATTATGAACTGATCTGAGTCTCTTTTTATTTGAAAATAGTATTTGTAGGGATATTAAGAATGCTTATGTACATGGGAAGATGGATTGAAGAGTATAACATGGGAAGATTTCTTTAACTTATTGAGTGTATGTGATTGATTGATTGATTGATTGATTGATTGATTGTTATCTTATTTGAGAAACATGTTCTATTTATGAAGCATGCTCTGTATGCTCTTATACTTTAGATATTCAGTGAGTATGTTGTATTGGAATTGTGGCTAGTTATTATTTGGTCTATTTCCTGTGGGTAGCATAACATGTCAAACATTGCATAGATGTTTAATAATTGTAACAAAACCCTTATTAGCATGCTCTTATTTATTGAAGTGAAACCCTTGGCTAGTTGAAGTGAAACAATTGCATAGATGTTCAATACTTTATAAAATGGACCCTAGGGAACTATTTACAAGTTGTTTAAGTCACTCTATGGCTTAAAACAAACATGGGCAATTTATAAGCTATGGCTTTATCTACCTTGTAGTTTTACATCCCAGTTGCATAGCAATTTCTAATGTTGATTGAATGGCTAAGTACTTTCTTTGGATGGACTTCACAAGGTCAGAATCAATGCATAAATGTTCAACAGTTGTTTCGAACATGCTCTAACTTATTGTTGTTGGTCTATTGCCTGTGGGTAGCATAATATGCCAAACATTACATAGTTGTTGTTGTTGGTCTATTAACATGCTCTTATTGATTAATTTATAGTTGAAACGTTGCATAGTGAAACCCTTGTCATAGTTGAAATAATTGCCTTATTGATTGATTTATTTACATTTTAGAATGTTGTATATGGCTAGTTCTTGTTGGTCTATTGCATGTGGGTAGCATAACATGCCAAACAATGCATAGATGTTCAATAATTGTCATATAGAAGAAATCCTTTAGGTTTCCTATTTGAATTTCTGGGTTCAATACTTAGATGTAGAAAAAGTTATCCATCTACTTAAACAAGGGAGCACGCTTTTGTCTTTCTTCATATAGAATTTCTGAGTCGCACTCCATACCTCAAGTATCCAAACCTATAAAACATTTCAATTCAATTCAAATGCAACGGAAATCTAACATCAAGTAGATCAAATAAATATACAAAGCATGCCTGAAAGGCTTGTGCTAGACTAACTAGCTGATATGGAATGCCTTATCGATCTTACCCTTATTGAACGCCTCAGATCCCCCCCCCCCCCCCTTTCTTCTTGAAGCAAATACAGCTCATTGCAATGTTTTATACGTCTCCTCCAAGCAAACACACCCCATGAAAACTCATCAAACATCTTCGGAAAATCAGTGAGATTGATAATATTAGGATCAACCGAATGATGAGGATCTGTGGTGAATAGGAGTCTGTGTATGACAACATAGCCATGAAGACTGCATCACCATCTTCTTCAAGGCTCCAATTTGTGCTTTCGAAGGTGTTGTATATTTGTTTATGTGTTAAGACCCGACTACCTTGGAAGTACAGATTTCTTAATCTGTTTGCCTTCTTCAACTTACTCGATCACTTCACAATTGGTGAAGGATCACAAAATCTCAACCTGGTGATAAGTCCAAACTCAAAATCGTCGAATTTGAGTTCAACTCCTTTGACGTTGAACCACATCTCTTTATGTTTTGGATTTGATGAAGCAATCTCTCTCATAATGACCCCATGGCATAGAGGACTTGATAACATATAGACATCCATATCCGCCAAATGCCCAAAACAAGTCTTCCTAAACATTTTCATTTGGTCTTCATCACATCTCAATCACTCCTCACTATGGTTGATGTCTTTGTATTCTAGCTATAAGGATACTTGAAATTGATGTCTTTTACACTGTCATCAACTGATACCCTCTTCCTCTTTTTTGAATCATTCTTAGATGAATCAACCTTCCACAAAATGTAGCTCAATTTAGGCAAAGGATGCAAAAAAAAGACCTTTGCCATTTACTTGGTTACTTCGAGGTTTGGTCACAACCACGAAATAAAACATGTGTATTTTCCTTCACGGTTGATCAAATTGTGAAGCAGGAGTAAGACTGCGAAGTCGCAGATCACTCCTAGCTTCGCAGTTAACTCAACCGCGAAAGGATTCGTGGTTATAGGTTTTCTTCGCAGTTTTGCCTCAACCGCGATGATTTTGCTTCGCAGTTGGCAAAAATCGCGAAGTAGTTTTATGGACAAAATGAACTCTTCACTATCATTTTGAACTATTTCTAAGTACCAGTTTGCAAAATATAGCTATAAACTAGTGGAAAAAACACAATGATACACTAAACCCTAAACCAAAATCGCTGGAAAACGAGAACACATAATCCTAAAACCTTTCGAAATCGCATAAAGACGGTAGATACGTACCTTCTTGCCGCTTTTTACCATTAAAATCGAAGAGAAGAAAGAACTTCGATATAGCATAAAAACGAATATTTCGAATTCGCAGAGAAGAAGAGAGGAAGAAGAAGAATTTTATATATATATATATATATATATATATATATATATATTATGTACCTCCAATTTGAACCAGTTTTATAATTTACCCTATTTACATTCCCTAAAACTCAATTGCTCCCTAAGCCAGCATTATTTTCCCACTAAACTTTGCATGGATAAATTTGAAATAGCTATTGTATGTTTTAACATTACTCAATTTTTAGTTAAAATACTCCCTCCATTGTTATTCTAAATTTTGAATTTCCAACCAATTTTTCTTTACAAAATTGGAATGGGAAGAAAGTTGTAGCCAATAAGAGATTTTAAAAAGCAAATAATTAAGTGGTTCATTAGAGATGTAGTCCAAACCTACATATTCAACTAAATATTGTAACAAAAAATGCAAAATGGTGTATTCTAGAAAAGCTCATTGTAATTTTAAAAAAGAATACGGAATATTCTTTGTTTTTATAACATGACATCCTCTAAAAAACGGAGAGTAGATACTGATACTAGCTTACACGAGCAGGGCAGTTTTCTATTTGGTAAGAATTTCAATACACTAGGAAATAAAAGTTAGGAGGTTACTTCATTAAATTAAACTTGCATATTCCTTCACTCCATAATACAGAACTTTCTGAGGACATCCTTCCTCTTGCGCTTTACATGAACTGTACCTTGTGGGTGAACCAACTGTTACAAAATCGGCCACTCATTATCTTGCCAAGTGCTGTCCAAATTAAGTGGCAACATATACAAAAATTGATGTCCCATCTAGATTCTGAAACTTGTTTGAACCTTGTCAAATAATGGATTCTCTACTAATTCTTTTGCAGAAGGCCGCTGAACTGGATCCGGATCTATCATTACCTGACCACATGTACCAAATCATCGTATTACATCAGGCCATTAAGTGCAAAGCTTGTCAATTGTCATCATTCTCAAACTAGAACAGTATACATAAATATATTACCATGTTAACCTAAATGTTGTTCCTTAGCAGAAGCAGTTTCATCTAACTACCAATACTTCAACTCTGTTTAAGCAGTTATACTAAACTTGCAACTTCAGTAATGAGACAAAGTTTGATAATTTAAGAAATAAGCTACCCTATTCTTTTATGCTATCACTATTAACTTCAAGGCAAGAGTTCTGTATATAGAATAGAAAAAGAAAGAAGACTTGATCACTACAATCTATTTTTTGCCTTTATCCCAAGTCCTTAGGTGTTGCATCCAGCTTCATGCAATGAACAATAAAGTTAAAAAGAGTTTTTTATCTGGTGTTAAACCCCATCTTGAAAATGTCAATATCACATTTTCATATATGTGAGCAAATAGAGAGATAATGACATATATGACTCGTACCTTTAACAAGTTCTGAAATTGCAATGAATGGCCAGGAAGAAGTGGCAATTTTCCCTCCCTGAGATTAAAAAATTGAGATCCTGATTGTGGCAGAGGCGACCCTCTAATAAGTTCATAAATAGAAGCTCCCAAAGAAAAGATGTCAACTTTGTCGAGATGATCGTAAATCTCATTTAAGATCTCTTGTGGCATATAACGTGCATCACCTTCTTCAATTGGTAAACTCTGATTAAGGAGAGTTGCACATCCAAAGTCGCCAAGCTTATGAACTCCATTTTTAACATAAATATTATCAGGTTTTACATCTAGGTGAGCAATTCCTCGTTCATGGATAAACTGCAAGGCCTTTGCACTCTGTAAGAAGTTCAATATCAAAAGCATAACACACAATAAAACAAGCAATAAATACAGCTAAAGATAATGAAATCCCTATAAAGCACTTGTTCAACATACCTTAAGCACACATATAACAGGAAAAGCTTCCCAGGAAAATATGCAGAACAAAACATAAGTCTCAGTTACAATTCTAACCTATGTTGCACAAAAAAAAAATGGTTTTGAATAGTTTTAACATTTCGGAAAAGTTTATGTTACCATAATCCTAGAAACTTGTGCTTTACATAGATCACATTTCTATGATTTAAGAAAATTGAAATCCCCATCTCTTAGAACAAAATGTGTTTCCGAAAGCAGATCAGTGCATTAACCATCAGTTCATCTTGGTCAATCACATTAAATCCTCAATTTTAATATGATTAACCATCAGTGCATTAACATTAAATCCTCAATTTTCTTCTCAACTTTTCAAAAACGTAATGTTTTTCATTTTATATGTAAAGAATTACAAATACATCTTTCATTTTCCATCTCCATGCAAAATAGCTTAGAATTCAATGTGAAAAAGGTTAACTGTTTTTAAATCATGCCTTCTTAAACATTCTGGAGATTCTATGAGAAGCAAATGAATTTATAAAACATTAAGACCATCACTCTTAACAAATTGCATTAGAATGTAATCCAACATAAGATCCTCTTACTGTCAATATATCATCATAGACAATGGCTTTTTGCTGATATAGGCATTCTGTATAATTATAATAAATTTCGCTTTATGAGAAGGACAGAGAAAAAAGTCAACCTGATGAAGTATTTCCAACACTTCCCCCTCAGTGAATGCTTTGGAAGATTTCTTGGTGGATAAGCTGCAATCACACAGCTCCATTTGAATGTAGAGTTGCTCACTCTCGAACCAAGAAGAGTAATATCCAACAATGTTCTCATGACAACCTGTAGAGATAAAAATGTTAAACTAATAAAATAGTGGCTTCAAGGTCAGGTGCGTGAAGCAGAATATGAAAAACTTAAACAAACCTAATGCTGCCAGAGCTTGAACCTCCATCAAAGCTTTCCTCCTGAAAAGCCAAAAAAAAAAAAAAAAAAAAAAAACAGGATTGTCTAAGTTAGTTGATGGAACAAACAAACATGGAGTATCCATATATAAGAGCATTGAGATGAAAAATACCTATCTGCATCTTGATGCAACTTCCTTGTGCTTTGCTTCACAGCATACAAACACCCATCAATTCTCTTCAAAACCTTGAACACACGGCTGAAATTTCCACTACCAATTTGCTAGAAAATACAGAAAAATGGACAATTTAAGCAACAAAACTTGTAACTTGAAGGGCTTGAGATATCTCGAGAGGTACCTGGATCTCCTGAAAATCTGTAAGATAGCGTGAAAGACCATCTCCACCAATATTTGCCGAGAAAAAACCTGTATATTGCAGCTATTGTTAATAATAATAATTCTCAAGAATCTTGAGAAGCACAGCAAATTTTTCATGCCTGAGAATAACAGAAGGAAAGGTGTTTTTGATTAATCTTGCAATCATATACTTGCTTGCACAACAATAACAGTAATGCACCTGCACATTTTGATCTTCGACTACAAAATGGATCTACATCCACTTCTGAAGCATCCATTAGATACGGATTTTTAATGCAAGGAGGGGGCATAACTCGACATCTTAAGGCAACAGCAGATTGTGATACATAATTTTGGCATTTCTGAGTTTCATTTACAGCTGTTTTCTCAATTTTCACTTCTACACTGGAAGTATCTTCTTCAATCTCCTCAGAATCTTTCTGGTGAAAAGAGCCAGGGTTGAGAGGATTGAAACTGCCTGCAGGCATTATGCACTTTCAAATAAAACAAACTGGAAATGCAATTTAGTACCTGATAAATTGCTGCTAGAACAGGGATAAATTTGATAGATCATAAACAGATCAAAATGAGGCATTTAAATTTTATAATTTGAAGTGTACTCAACCAATAAGGACTGAGATTGAAAACTAAGCTCATATCAGCAACTAATCTTACCCCGTCGAAGCTTTTTGGTTTTAACAGTGTTCATTTTTTCTGGTGAGTCAGGGCATAATATGTTTTCCTGCAAAAAAAAAAAAAAAAAAAAAAAAAAAAAAAAAGTCAAATGGAAGAAATTCATTTTTTGATACTTGGCATATATTAAACATTCTGCAGTATCCACTCATCCAATAAGCTTCACCTTGTTGCAATCGAGGCTGTTCAGTAAATTTTGATCCACAGGTGTTATGTAATCTGGAGTGCTACAACCACAATAACATAAGAAAGGATAATTAGATTGTAAATTCATATACAAGGGTATCAAACCTTCTATTTAATAACATTGCAGTGTAAAATAAGTCCATCCACAAGTACTAAATTTGGTATTTCCCTTGTTCCCCGTAAAAAGAAGCTAACTTTTAATTAACAGCTGATGCAAGACAATCATACATCTTTACTTAGACAATCGTTCCAACTCATCATAACTAGCAGGATAAAACACACTATTGTTTTCATTTGTTCTAATTAATTGGACGATTTGGATCAATGCATAATCTGGACTTAACAATTAATTTCTGGGTTTTGGTCCCTCAGAACTATCCGTTCCCTATGCACGCAAATAAAGTATGGTGAACACTGATAAGTTTCAATATCAAATATGCTAAATCTCCCTCTAGCTTGTATCTTTTGACTCAATTAGATCAGCTAATTCTAAACCATTTATTATGGAACAGCCATACGCCCATACCTACAATCAGAACTAGATAAAGGATAAAAAAAAAATTAGAGTTAAGTAATGACGAAATGAAGACAAGCTAACCAGAAAAAGTCCTGGCTGAGAATGAAATGCTTATCATCAAGATCAATGTCAGCAGCAACAGTAGGGTTTTCCGACAAGGAGTGGAACTGCTTATCAGTAGCTTCAGAGTCGAGAAGATTTTGGAAAAGAGAAGAGGGTTTGGGGATTGAAGTTGAGGAAGAAGATTGCTGGTACTTTAGAGGAATCACGGAGATTTGCCCTAGCTGAACTTGCAAGTGCCTTGCTAATGTGCCCTTCATTTTTTTAGTCTCGGTCCTCTTCCGATTGCTTCGATTTAGGGTTTTCCTCTTCATGAATCACTCCCCTCCACTGACTTTCTCTCTCTATTCCTGCAACTCTCCGTCTTCTCAGTACCCAAATGAAGTAATCGAAAGAGAGGTTTCTTTTCTCTATTTATTTAGCAATTCAAAATAAGGCGGGTCCGAAATCTTGTTGGGAAATAAGGACTAATGGTGCTGCCCCATTCAACATCATATCTTAACCGTTGAAAGGCTGACTTTAATAGTCATGAAGTAGATTTAGCTGATCGCCAAAAATAAAAGGTGTTAAGATGTTGCCTCAGTGAAGTGCGTAGTACCTAAGATTTCCTCTCCTGAAGTTGGGAGACAGAAAGGCGCGCTTTTTCATAGGGAAAATTACGCAGAAATTCATGTTTCGATAACTATTTACAATTATATCAAATTAGCATTATATTAAACTAGAAAAATTAGCATTTTTAATATATTTTAAGGATTATAATTTATAAATTAGAAGTCCAAAATATATTTCTTAGAGTCTATGATTTATGAATTGGAATCTAGAATTTTTAAATTATAATGTAAAATCATAATATATAAAAAATAATGACATATTAAGAATTAAGTTTGCTGATATAATTTAATTGTAATTTTGTATTTAATTATGATATTCATGTATTTGACGTTTTTCAAATAATTAGGCCGTTCTCAAAGTGGGATATGAGCCTCGGCCCAACAATAGACAACGGGAGGCAACAGGAGATACAAAAACATGGCGCCAAAGTGCGTGTATGGTAACACCCTCCTTTCTTCCAATTATTTCTAATTTTGTTTTTTTATTCTATTTTTTCTCCAACTCATTATCTTATTTTCTACCCTTAAAAAAAATGCTCCACTTTATTTCACCTACCACTTATATTAATATTATAACTGATAAAAAAACACACATTTTTTACTTTGAATTTATTTTTATATAAATAAAAAAATCAATCAAAACTTCATTAAAATATTCATTCTCTAAATTCAAAGAGTGAATAGTACATGTATATATTTGTCCAAATATATTCCCATATCTACATTTAAAGAAGGGAATATGGAAAGCATCACAAACAAGAAAATGAATTAAATAAATAAAAAATTATCCGAAATTTAGGATGCATGGGATAGTATCATAATGTAAAATGGTCATTTTGTCTCTAATATTTTTAATCAAGATTGATTTACTCCTATTTAAGAGAAAATTTGAACATGCTAATTTAGTCATTATTTCACTGTCACATCGATCTTCCAAACAAGTTTATCGATAAACCGAAACAATTTAGTTCATTTTGACATGTTAGTTACAACTGTGTTAATAATCTAGTAAATATTTTAAGCAGTTTTTATACTTAACTTATATGTAACAAACCTAGTTATTGGCATTTTGTTATATTATTTGTAATTACGTTGGTAACACAACAAATATTTTACAAATAATTAGTGCTTGGAAAGTTTGATGTAATACTTAAATAACAGATCGAATAACATTAAATTAACATGTTAAAATTTTTTGTTAGATAATGATAACATCACTTCCTTTGTTGATGATAATTTTGTCAGACGTCGTTGGGTTCGGTCGTGGCACCTCCGATGATAAAGTCAGTAATGGAATTTGAGAATAATAGATATTGAAAAGTATTCAAAAGGAGAGTGTTATTAACTTACCAGTAAAGATGTCCCGGCGGAGGTATATATACTATTGTTTGTAACTTGCTTGTCTTAATTAGGCTTAATTAAATCGTTTGTCATTCCTCACATTAAGTGTCATTACTTCCATTAAGTGTCATTACTCCTTCTTCTAGAAGGACCTCTGGATTTTGCATGACCGTTCAAGAGGTACATTGACGTGGCAATGTACCTCCGTTTTTCATTGTTGTCTGGCTAATCCCTTAGTTAGTCTTTCGTGTGGATCCCGATGGACATAAGTTTTAGCAACTCTCTTGATACAAGGTGTCCTAGACAGATTGTTATAAGACTAAGCATGTGAATTTTGTCTTGTGCATATTCACCTACTTTATTGTGGAGTCTTCAAGTTCTCATCTTCCTTTCTTTATGTGAATTTACCCGATGTTGACGATTGATGATATCATTTGTGAATTTGGATGTTATCAAGTAACGATAAAATTAATCTTGTTCGGAAATATTAAGGGTAACATTTTATCATTTCGTACTTTAACGGTACATTTTCACTTCCTCAAAAATGATAGGCCAAATTTAGACTCATATCTTTTTTACAATGAATACATGTTAATCTTCTACTAGGTGCTAGATTTTTTTTGTTATTATTAGGGGAATTTACGTGAAATATCTTTTTCTATAGTTACATTTCGGTGTGTAACTACCTTGTTTAGCGCATTGATAAGCCCAAAATATACCTAAAATAGCATGCATAATTATGTCAATTTCAAGTGAAAAATATGTTAATTATATTATTTTGGAAAGATTTTACGTTGATATTTGTTACTTGTGTGCAAGGTGTTAATTATTTGGAAAAATCCAAATAGGAGCTAAAATAGAGTAGAAATGAGTAAGAAATCAAGTTTTCAGTGAAAGACACGTACGAGAATCAAAAGTCGCACCATAGATTCAGCACACAAACAAAGGAAGTGAAGACAAAGTCTCTGTCGCGACCGAAATTATGAAAATCTCGATTGCGACACGCGTCCAGCAAAGCCAGCAATGCATGATTCCGTCCATTCCTTCCTCTTTCCCATGTCGCGACAGAGATTCCTGAAATCTCTACAAAAACAGCAAAGGAATTCAGCACATTTTACATGTTTTAAATCCCAAAGGACACATCCTTTCATCCGGATAAAGGCGGCCCTTCACCAACGAATACGTCCCTTTAACACACCTCTTGAACAATAATAGAAGAGAAATTTAGAATTCAATGTTGGTTATTCTAGTTCATAATTTTGTTAGAGACAATCTTGATATACAAGTTGTACAAATAGTTAGATATAAGATACAGATTTTATAGTTTACATTAGAGTTGTCTTCGAAGTCGAGTTCATACTCTTTAGTGACCGAATGGTGCTATTTCGAGGATTCAGCGAGAGGAACCAGTATTGGAGGTGACCCACGGTCTGACAAACCTACGAAGTTGAGTAAAGGATTGACAACCCGGAACTCAATGTAGTCAAAATGTCGTTCAAACTTCTTCTTCTCTGTTAACTTGTGACGTTTCAATTCAAAATAATAAATATCTTTTTAATACAATTCCATTTTCACTGTTGTTTTATTTAAAGCTAGATTTAACGATATTCTTTAAGTAAATCTAATTGGTGTTTTTATGTAAAAACATTTAGAAAGAAATTTGCTATTTTCCCATGCGAACTTTGTTGAACACTTAAGCAAATTTGGATTTTTATTTGGTCATTGCGGTAATTCGAATAATCGGGTTTAAATTCTGAATTTGATTAAGGTTTTCAGTCTTAGGCCGTAAGGTATAGATTGATTACAGTTCAATTCCTTTAAATTGAATTAACTGATAATTTGTTACATCTTTCTAAACAAATCAAAGTTATAAGTTGTGTTTTCACTTAGTGCAAATAAGCCTTGGAATTAACTTTAATCTAAATATAATTTCTATAAATTGTAATCTTAACTATAACCAAAATTTGAATCAGAATCCACTTTTTAAACCATTTAACGCCTTTTCTATTAACCTCGAGAAAACGAATTTAATCAGAATTATAAGGTTTTATTATCAAAACGTTTCCTGTGGGATCGATATCTTTTTATTACTACATGTGATAGCGTGCACTTGCGGAAATCGCGCAACAAGTTTTTGGCGCCGTTGCGGGGAACGCCAATTTGATTTTTTTAAAAATTATTTTTGTATTTTATTCCGAATCTTGGTTTATAGCTACTTATATTTATATTATATATTAAATTTACTTACAAATTTTATTTTTCAATTTTTTGAAGGTAGTTTCAGTTCGTGCGTGTAATTTATGTTCATGCGCAGTACTAGAAGTTCGGGCATTCAACCGGAATCACTTGATCCTGAAATTAAGAAGACACTAAAGAAAAATAAAAATAATAAAAAGAAAAAGAATAAAGAGAGGCAAACCCAAGAGCCACAAGTAGTAGAAATGGCTGGAGTACGCCCTAGACTTATGGATTACACTACACTAGGAGTTAACGGAGTTACCAATAGTGTAGTTAGACCCCAAATTAATGCACACCAATTTGAGATAAAACCAGCATTATTGAATATGCTACAAAACAGTGTTAGTTTCTATGGATTACCTAACGAAAATCCAAATGCCCATTTGACTAACTTTCTTGAGATTTGTGACACCTTTAAAATTACAGACATTTCTGTCGAAGCAGTCAAACTTCGCCTTTTTCCTTTTATATTGAAGGACAGGGCTAAGGTTTGGTTGAATTCTATGCCGACCGGAACAATCCAAACTTGGAACCAATTAGCCCAAGCATTTTTATCCAAATATTTTCCCCTAGCCAAAACAGCAAAAATCATTAAAAAGATTACATCATTTACACACAATGAAAATGAAATCTTGTATGAAGCATGGGAGCGCTTCAAAGAACTTCAACGTTTATGCCCACACCATCATTTATCCAATGAACTTTTAATGCAAACCTTTTACAATGGTATTAATCCTACCACAAGGGGTTCACTAGATGCTATGTCGGGAGGTTTATTTATGAAGAATACATCTGCTGAAGCAAAAGAACTTTTAAAGGAAATGGTTATAAACAGTAGCATGTGGCCCGCTGAGCGTGCACAGACACTGATTACTCCAAAACATCATCCTCAACTTCGTCATCTGTTAAACGTATAATTAATCTTGACCCTGTAGCGATGCTACAAGCACAATTTTCTACACTTTCGCATAAAATTGATAGGCTTATGACACCGTGTGATGTTAACGGAAACCCCATCCATGATGAATTTGATTGTAGTGGTGTGGATGAGGTTGAACAGGTGAATTTTGTCCAAGGACAGAATCGAATCAATAACCTGTATTCGAACACCTATAATCCCGGATGGAGAAATAATCCAAATCTTAATTGGAAAGAGAATAATAATACTAGTGCCAATCAAGATAGAACTAATAATTATCAAAATCAATCTAAAGATTCTATTGGCACACTTTCTTCCAAAATTGATAAATTTATTGATATTATTGATGGTAAGATGAACAATCATGATGAAAATTTTAAACATATTGAAAATAAGTTTGATCAATTGTTTAAAAATCACTCGTCTAGCATCCATAATTTGGAAGTACAAATTGGACAAATTGCCAAGTCAATTTCATCCCGCAAGGAGGGTAGCCTTCCTAGCCATACGGAAGAAAATCCTAAGGAGCAAGTTAAGGCTATAACTCTTTTTTTTTTATGAAAATGCTTATAATTTCATTAGATTAAAACATAATAAGTACAACAAAGAAACATAGTAAGGAATCAAACCTTACGAGATCTACAAAGAGCAAAATAGGCCATAAAGGCATAAAAAAACACAACCATAACAAAACATATATTTCTCGTAAATCGAAATCTGCAGAAAAGTAGATGCAATCCAATCTTCAGTATTTAAGCCATTTCGAATATTCGGATCTGAATCCTTTTTGTTGATGCAACCACGTAGATCTATTAATCCACGGACAAGATAAATCGTTTCCGTTCTTGCTAAATTCGAAAAAGGTATAAATGAAAGAATAATAGAAAGCAGATACAATTCAAACGGATGAAGAGATCCGATAAAATATATGGAAATCGATGACGGTTGTCGAATCCACCAAAAATAAAATATAACTTCACAACCCTTAGGCCTGCACAAAGGTAAGCAAAGGTCGTACCCAAAGGACTAATACTGATCGAATTTGTATATATATAACCAAGCAAATAAATAAAAAGTAAAAAGGGGGAATTGAAATAGTTGATTGCTAAATTAACAAAAGTAATAGAGTTGAGCTGAAATTGAATAAAATGATTAATTAGAATTTCAGCTAAGGGATTCTCAGGCTAGGAATTTAGTTAGTCTTGATCATTGACAAAAATGATATTTCTTCTAAATTGCATATCATACTAGTTTTGTATATCCTTCCTAAATAATGAATTAACCAAGTAAGACTGTAGTTAACTCCTAATTAATGAATAACCTTACCTCACCGGCTAAGATTCAATCCGTTAACAGCGTTAGGAATTAGAAGAACCTAATCTAAGCCAACTGATTCTCAGCGATATCGATTCAGAAACTTAATTGCTCATTCACTTGATGATATAAAGCCGAAACTTGATGTATTAATGTCACATGGAGAGTTCTCAATTATCAATATGATTATCCCCAAATACAATCTAGATTTCAACTTTATAGCGTCAATTGCTACTAATTCAGATTTAACTAAATAATGACTCGTTGATTATCTAGTTTAATCAGACAGTTATATGCCAGTTTAATCAAATGAACAATCGGCCTTATCATTCAAAAGCAAACTAACAATTGAGATAAAATCCCTAAACACAGTGAATAAACAAATGATATGAATAAGGAGAAAATACTAGAAGAGAAACGATCTCACAATACTTGAAGATTCTACCTTCGAATTATCCCTTAACCGAAATAAAGGGTTTAGCTATGAATAGCCGTAAAGAACAAAATAAGTGTTTGTAGTTTTTTCAGGATGAAGAACGATAGAAAATGTACGTCCAGTCTAATAAAAGAGAGAGAAAGAGAGATAATCTAATCTAAAACCTCATCTTTTTAAAATAAGATATATCCCTCTAAATTAGCTAACAAAAGAATCTCTTTTCCCATCACAAATCTTTTCTAATCTTCTCATATCCCTTATTTTCTGCCTTCTTCTTTGAGTAGGAAAGAGTCCTGATCAATCTAAACATCATCAGTTCGGAGGTCTTAGTCTTGGGCAAGACTAACTCTAGTTTGTTTCAGCTCCTTTGATTCAACTCATCTTGGGCAAGACTAACTCCAATTTCGTTTCAAGTCCAAAGTTTCTTCAAATTAAGTCCAATTCTGCTCCTTTTAATCATTTGAGTCATGTGGAGACAAATCATACCAAAACAAGCAATAATATCCGAAATAACACTAAATTAATTAAATAACCTATCACTAAAGTGGACATTTGAACGTTGAATTGGACACTTATCAAAACACCCCACACTTACCCAGTGCTTGTCCCTAAGCATATCAGATCATGTCAACAGCTCTTTACTCTTATGATTTCGTGTTTACCAACCTTTCCCGGTTCCCCCTCATAATGTAAAGCTTATCAGCCATCAACTCTTAAAGCCAAGACATTATTCATGTTTAAACATACAATGTAACCACTTGAAAAATCTCAGCAAACAAGCTTTTGACCATGTACATAAGGTATGAATTAAAATCAACAACACCCTCACGGAAATCACTCATTGCACTCAAGTGTTTAGGCTATAAATAATTTCAAGAAATCACTCAAGTCACAACCTAGAATGAAATTACCATAAGCTTGCCAATATATCAAATCTCCACCACTTAGTATGAATTCAAGACACTAAATCAAAGGGACTTAAAACAGGGTGTAGCGTAGGCTGGGGTTAAGATTTGGAAAGGAAATGAGGAAGAAAGGAAAATCGAGAGTAATAAAAATGTACATTTACTCTGGAAATGGCCAAAATGGAAATCAAGACACAATTATTTACAAACGACTCTCAATTCTTAAACTTCAGAATGAATGAATGTTTAAGACAAACTTAAACAACTATAGACATACTGAAATGAGTAAGTTAACGAAACATTTTTTTCTTTTTGCTTCTGTTTTTTTTTGTGCCTCTGATTTTTTCTTTTTCTCTTTTTTTTTTCTTTGAGGCTTTTTTTTCTTTTTTTTTCTAAAGATAATATTTCAAACTAGAATAAGAAAGCTACTACTTTCCAAGCTAATGTCCATTTAGACACCTTTTGAAGCACAACCACATATAAGCAAAAGGCTTGTGCTAAATCCTCATACTTTGATGAGCTTGTGGTTAATTCGAATATGGAGATTGCTTAAAACAACAGCTAAACACGTAAATAAGTGAGAGAATGTACAGACTCTGATGGCTAGAACATCCCTGGCCAAGGGATTTGAACAGGGGTATGTTAAGAATGGGGAAAGGTTCAAATGTGGCTAACTAAGGGCTGGTACTGTTATTTTTTTGTTAGTCCTGGACAAGACTAAGGGTGCAAAGTTTATTTTGAAATGGCTAACAGAAAAAAAAACCTAATGCCCTTATCATTTTTAATACTCGAATACATCAATGTGGTCTCGAAATGCATAACATGGAAAGTTCTAGAATTTCAAACTAGAATTGGACAACACTCAGAAAAATATAGAACAAAGTGTAATGTTTTTGTTCTTGCATTTAGGCTCAAAAACTTTCCAAAAATTGGGGTAAATTGGTGTTGTTTCATTCAAAACGTCTGTCATGTAATGGGAAATTAATCAAGTGGTTCATATGCATGCTCAAGACAATTGTGCAATCCTGACCTTTTGAAATCGACAACTTTACTCAAAACAAGACTAAAGGGTTTCAGTGCTAAGTTGGCAACCTAGTTTTAACCGAGTGCAAAACTGAGAGCTAGCATTGTTATTTCTAGGGACAAAACAAAGGGTGGACACCCCACACTATTGCAGACAAAAATATACAGAAATTCTAGAAAGAACAGGCATAAAATGAGGCAATGTATCAGTATATCTCTATGAAAGTTAGACAAAATCAAAACAAACAAACAAAATACACTTCTATATCAAAAACCCCTCCCCCACTTTCTCCTCGCACTGTCTCGGTGCGGAAATCACACAATTAGGGGCGAAAGGCAGCAAACAATAGGAAAAAAATAAATTGAGAAGAAAATCGTGCTTACTGCCCTTTTCAGAGGAGGGTACCTCGTGCCTCGTCCACTGCCTATAGGAGTTTGTTTCTGCTTCTGAGGGATCTCTGGTGGTCCTATTGGCGGTGGGGATGTTCGAATTTGAAAGAAATAAATGGAAGTGGAAAATTGAAATTGGTGAGAGGTGGTGATGTGATAAAAGGAAGGAAAAGAAAAGAAATTAAAAATTAAAAATTAAAGGAAGTGGAATGGCGGTGGTGAGGTCGAATTGTGAAGAAATAAAATGAAGTGGGAAATGGAAATACGGGGGACGGGTGATGTTGTGGTGAGTGGTGAAGAATCAAAGGGAAAGAAAGGAGAGTGATGGTGGGTGTTCAAATTTTGAAAGAAAATAAAAGAAAAAGATTTGGCGATGCTGGTGGTTTTTGGAGGAAAGGAAAAAGAGTAGGAAAAAAATAGAAAATTGAAGGGAGGAAGTGGAGTGGCGGTGGTGCTGAAGAAGCATAAGAAAAATAGGAATCAGAGAGGTGAGAGGCGGGTTTGAAATGGGAGAGGGATAGTGGAATTAGGGTAAAAATCTCATTTAACTAAAAATTGAAAAAAAATAAGGGAGTGCGGTAAATCAAAGCCTTTTCCTTCATTTTTCTTTTACAGCATTATGGGCATGTCTTAATTTACTGACTTTCTCTGTTTATTTCTTATTTTTTTCACTTCCTTGGGCCTTTATTCCTCCATTTTCTTCTTTCTTTCACATCTGTAAATCAAAAACCCAGAAATTGTAAGCCCTTTGAAGAAGATGATGGTAGTTAAGTTGGTTAGTTAAATAAAAACAAATCAAATGAAAATAAAATTATGAACATTGGTCTTGGGCAAGACCAAAACTGGGCTGCCTCCCATTACCGCCTCTAGTTAGCGTCTATGGCCAGACGTTATTAAGCTCTAAGGCTAGTCTCCTGGGTCACGATATTGCAATTCTTTGGGGACTCCAATTGGGATATTCTCATAAAACGGCTTAAGTCGGTGGCCGTTTACTTTTTGCACATTCACATTCTCCAAGCTCCGAGTTTCCACTACACCATCAATATTCATGTCACACTGCTTAATCGCCCAAAAGGCTCTGTGTTCTCGTTTTGGTGCCTGCAAAATGGAAGGTGAAACAAGTTGAGTGGTGTGTGAAATTGTTTTAACATTATAATTCTCCTGTTTCGATTTCAGAGTTGCCATCTCTTGCATAACTTCATGTACATCTTCTCTAAGCTCCACGCTTTTCTCCTTTATTTTGCTGTTCATATCGAAGCTTTCTTCTATCACTACCTGCAACTTGTCTTCCTTACATACTTCAAAAGCTTGTTGTGTTATTGGTTCGATAACATCTATGCCACAAACAGAATGCACTTCATTAGGAAATTTCATGGTATCATAAACATCAAATTGAACAATTTTACCATCAAACTCCATAGTCAGTGTTCCTTTGTGAACATCGATTTTTATCCGAGCTATTGTTAGGAATGGTCTACCTAACAGGATTTCTGACGAATCTGAAGGGTGATCTTCATCTTCCATATCGATAACATAGAAATCAGCTGGGAAAATTAAACCATTAACCTGAACTAGAACATCTTCCAACAGCCGTTCGGGGTAAATAATAGATCGATTATCAAGTTGAAGTACTACTCCTGTTTCCTCAAGAGGTCCAGCATTTAAAGGCAAATAAATAGACATAGCCATGATATTTATAGAAGCTCCTAAATCACACATTGCCTTCTTAATACTAGTGTTCCCAATTTGACAAGAAATAGCAAACATACCTTTATCCTTACACTTTTGGGGCATTTTCCCTTGGAGTACAGCAGACACATTCTCAACCATGACAATCTTTTCATACCCAATTTGTTTTATCTTGTTAGCACACAATTCTTTGAGAAATTTAGCATATCGAGGGATTTGTCTAATAACATCAAGCAATGGAATATTTACCTCAACCTTGCGGAACATCTCAAAGATGTCTTTCTCCTCCTTTTCTTTCGTTGACTTGGCTAAACGATCAGGGAAAGGTGGTCTAATTACCAAAGGTGTGTGTTGATTTGTGGCTTTTTCTCCAGATGACTTACCTACTGAATCTTCCTTTTCTTTTTCTATTACCTTCTCTCTACTCGTGGACTCTCCCGACACAGCTTGTTCAGATTCAGGAACAGATTTAGTCTTGGGAAAGACTAATTCTTTTTCGCTGCGAAGCGAGATTGCACTCACATTTTGCCTCGGATTCGTCTCAGTTTGTGAAGGTAACTTCCCCTGGGACTGTATTGCACTCAGAGTGGTTGCTATCTGACTCATTTGTTTTTCCAAGTTTTGGAAGTTTGCTTGAACATTGGCATTGACCTTGCCTTGTTCTTCCTGAAATTTTAGCAAGTTAGACACAACAGACTGATCAATAAAACTAGACGTCACACCTGAATTTAGATCCGTTTGAACGGGACTATATTGTTGAGGTCTTTGGTACTGTTGGGGAATATTCGGTTGAACCACATTACTTTGCGGCTTGTAGCTGAGGTACGGATGATCCCACAATCCAGGATTATATGTATTCGAGTATGGATCATACTTCCTTGGGGGATGTCCCTGATATCCGAGGATGGCATTGATCTGTTCCGGTGTACCTTCGTGCAATGTGGGACATTCATCTGTGGCATGTCCAATAACTGTGCAAATCCCACACGCCTTAGCTTGAACTGCTGTCCCTACAACCAAATTTTAAACAAGGGATGTCAGAGCATTAAGTTTTTCCTCAATAGACGAGGTGCTTACCTCATATGTTTTTCGTGGAGGCTCTTGTTGTTTCCCAAACTGTTGGGACGTGGCTGCCATACTCCTAATTAGCTCTTTAGCTGCAGCTGGTGTTTTGTCAATGAGGCTTCCCCCACTAGAAGCATCTACCATCCTCCTTTCCATGCTTAACATTCCTTCATAAAAATATTGAACAAGAGAATGTTCAGTTATCCCGTGTTGGGGGCAGCTCGCACATAGTCTTTTAAACCTTTCCCAATAATCATGAAGTGTTTCAACATCCTTCTGCTTGATGCTGCTGATCTCTCTACGGATCATCGCTGCACGTGAGGCTGGAAAATATTTCTCCAGGAATACTTGAGTCATGCCGACCCATGTTGTGATCGATCCGGAGGGTAGGTTGAGAAACCAGTCCTTAGCTACATCCTGCAAAGAAAAAGGAAAAGCTCTCAATTTCACTTGTTCCTCAGTAATTCCTTGTGGGCTCATACTTGAACAGATAGCATGAAACTCTTTTAGATGATTATGCGGGTTTTCACTTTCCATCCCATGGAATTTAGGCAAGTAATGAATCAGCCCCGACTTAAGCTCAAAGGCCGCATCCAAGTTTGGGTATGTGACGCACAAGGGTTGCTGATCAGCTTGAGGTGCATGAAGTTGCCTCAAAGTTCGTTCAGCCATTGTTTCTACTTCAGATGGTTCACTTTCATCGCTGGAAATTTCCTCTTCTTCACCAGAACTGGAAGTTTCAGCACCTTGAAGTTTCTGCAGTTTTGCTTCTTTTTGGAGTTTCCTTACTATTTTTCTATTTCTGAATTAAATAGAAGTTGCTCCGAAGTTTCAGACCTGGTTATAAATGGCTTTAAATCAAGTTAGATTAGTCCCCGGCAATGGCGTCAAAATTTGACGGTTGTCGAATCCACCAAAAATAAAATATAACTTCACAGCCCTTAGGCCTGCACACGGGTAAGCAAAGGTCGTACCCAAAGGACTAATACTGATCTA
This sequence comes from Euphorbia lathyris, assembly GCF_963576675.1. NCBI lineage: Eukaryota > Viridiplantae > Streptophyta > Magnoliopsida > Malpighiales > Euphorbiaceae > Euphorbia > Euphorbia lathyris. The sequence continues at coordinate 60,711,057 of NC_088911.1, forward strand.
ATTTGTATATATATATAACCAAGCAAATAAATAAAAAGTAAAGAGGGGGAATTGAAATAGTTGATTGCTAAATTAACAAAAGTAATAGAGTTGAGCTGAAATTGAATAAAATGATTAATTAGAATTTCAGCTAAGGGATTCTCAGGCTAGGAATTTAGTTAGTCTTGATCATTGACAGAAATGATATTTCTTCTAAATTGCATATCAGACTAGTTTGGTATATCCTTCCTAAATAATGAATTAACCAAGTAAGACTGTAGTTAACTCCTAATTAATGAATAACCTTACCTCAGCGGCTAAGATTCAATCCGTTAACAGCGTTAGGAATTAGAAGAACCTAATCTAAGCCAATCGATTCTCAGCGATATCGATTCAGAAACTTAATTGCTCATTCACTTGATGATATAAAGCCGAAACTAGATGTATTAATGTCACATGGAGAGTTCTCAGTTATCAATCTGATTATCCCCAAATACAATCTAGATTTCAACTTTATAGCGTCAATTGCTACTAATTCAGATTTAACTAAATAATGACTCGTTGATTATCTAGTTTAATTAGACAGCTATATGCCAGTTTAATCAAATGAACAATCGGCCTTATCATTCAAAAGCAAACTAACAATTGAGATAAAATCCCTAAACACAGTGAATAAACAAATGATATGAATAAGGAGAAAATACTAGAAGAGAAACGATCTCACAATACTTGAAGATTCCTGCCTTCGAATGATCCCTTAACCGAAGTAAAGGGTTTAGCTATGAATAGCCATAAAGAACAAAATAAGTGTTTGTAGTTTTTTCAGGATGAAGAATGATAGAAAATGTACGTCCAGTCTAATAAAAGAGAGAGAAAGAGAGATAATCTAATCTAAAACCTCATCTTTTTAAAATAAGGTATATCCCTCTAAATTAGCTAACAAAAGAATCTCTTTTCCCATCACAAATCTTTTCTAATCTTCTCATATCCCTTATTTTCTGCCTTCTTCTTTGAGTAGGAAAGAGTCCTGATCAATCTAAACATCATCAGTTTGGAGGTCTTAGTCTTGGGCAAGACTAACTCTAGTTCGTTTCAGCTCCTTTGATTCAACTCAGCTTGGGCAAGACTAACTCCAATTTCGTTTCAAGTCCAATTCTGCTCATTTTAATCATTTGAGTCATGTGGAGACAAATCATACCAAAACAAGCAATAATATCCGAAATAACACTAAATTAATTAAATAACCTAGCACTAAAGTGGACATTTGAACGTTGAATTGGACACTTATCAATCGACTAAAAAGAAAAAAGTAACGAAATAAAATACATAAAATCTAACCCGAAGTGGGGTAGGAAGAAGGAAGAAAAACTTCCATCTTCCTACTCAAAGTAGATCGTCAAAAGAAGAAAACTTTAAAAACTTCACAGATGATGAAATTTGGAGAGAAAATGAGAGAAGAAGAGTGGAAAGAACTGAAGAGAAAATATTATTTAGGTCCAAAAATGCCCGGAGGTGTTTCTAACATTTTGCAGGAAAAAGATTTGACGACAAAGTCCAAAGAAGTGAATGAAAATTCAAAGAGTTCACCCAAAGCAGCAAATGCAAGTGCATTTCAACCAAAACCTCCTTTTCCTCAAAAATTCCTAAACAAAGGCTATCATAAACAACTTTGAACATTTCTAGATAAACTTAAGAATTTGCATATTAACTTAACGTTTATAGATGCAATAACTCAAATTCCTAACTATGGTAAGTTTTTGAAAGATTTGATATCTAAGAAAATAAGTTGGGAAGGTATTCCATCTATAGCATTAACTGAAGATTGTAATTCAATTGTGTCGAGTCATTTGCCCACTAAGTTAAAAGACCCAAGATGTTTCACCATTCCTTGTAAATTATGAGACATTGAATTCCCAAGTTGTCTTTGTGACTTAGGTGCAAGCATTAACTTAGTGCCATTGTCAATATTTAAAAAGTTAGGTATAGAAGAAGATATTAAACGCACTAATATGGTTTTCAAATTAGCGGATCAAACCATTAAAAAGCCATATGGTATAATTGAAGATTTTTTTAGTAAAAGTCGATAAATTTATTTTTCCTATCGACTTTGTGATACTCGACTTTGCATATGATGTTAATTGTCCATTAATTTTTGGTAGACCGTTTATGAATACGGGACGTGCATTAGTTAATGTATCCGAAGGAAAAGTAATTTTGAGAATTGGTGAGGATGAAATTGAGTTTAATATGAATAGAGCTATGAAATATCCTATGGAAGAGTTTGTTTGTATGAAACTTGATTTGGTTGATGAATGTGTTAGTGACATAGTTAAGGAGGAAAATATTATAGAACCTATAATTGAAGAAGAAATGGAAGATAAGGCTCCAGAGCCTTTGATTCGTGATGATGGGCCAATACCACCCTCAGTTTTAAAACCACCTAAATTAGAGTTAAAAGAATTGCCCAGCCATTTGAGATACGCTTTTCTAGGTGAAGGCGATACTCTACATATTATTATCTCTTACAAATTAACTAATGAGCAAGAGACGAGTTTAAAAGAAATTGTTAGAAATAAGGTAGGAAGTATAGGTTGGCAAATTTCAGACCTTAAGGGAATTAATCCTAAAATTGTGATGCATAGGATACATTTAGAAGAAGGAAAACCTCCTAAAGCGGATAGGCAAAGACGCCTAAATCCGAACATGAAAGAAGTAGTAAAAAATGAGATTACAAAACTTTTGGATAACGGGATTATCTATCCAATTTCGGATAGTGAATGGGTTAGTCCGATCCGTTGTGTACCTAAGAAAGGAGGTATGGCTGTAGTTAGAAATGATGAAGGAGAGTTAATACCTACACGAACCACCACAGGTTGGAGGGTTTGTATAGATTATTGGAACCTAAATACGGCAACTAGGAAAGATCATTTTCCTATTCCTTTCATTGATCAAATGATCGAAAGGATAGCCAGACATGCATTTTATTTTTTCCTAGCTGGGTATTCCAGATTTTTCCAAATCTATATTTACCCGGATGATCAAGATAAAACCACCTTCATATGTCCCTATGGAACTTTTGCTTATAGAAGAATGTCCTTCGGTCTATGTAATGCACCTGTTACTTTTCAACGTTGTATGACTGCTATTTTTAACGATTTTATTGAAGATATCATGGAAGTATTCATGGATGACTTTTCTGTATACGGTGATTCTTTTGATGCATGTTTACAAAACTTAGATAAAATGTTGTCTAGATGTGAAGAGACCAACCTAGTACTTAATTGGGAAAAATGTCATTTCATGGTAGATGAAGGAATAGTTTTAGGACATAAAATTTCTGAAAAAGGATTTGAAGTGGATAGAGCAATGACTTCAGTGATTGAAAATTTACCCCCCACCAACCACGATTAAGGGAGTAAGGCCATTTTTAGGACATGCATGTTTTTATAAAAGGTTTATAAAGAATTTTTCTGTAATTGCCAAGCCACTTACTAATTTACTTATGAAAGATGCTCCTTTTGAATTTAACAAGGATTGTTTGCAAGCCTTAGAATCTCTTGTTGTTATGCCTTTTTTTGTTATATACCACTTCGCAGATTTCGCAATATGCGAAGTCTGCGAAGATAAAAATCTTAAAAACACGTCTTTTATCTTCGCAGGCTTTACATATTGCGAAATCTGCGAAGTCAGATAGGAGGGAGAAAGACGATATGCTTAAAAATTTCTAAGTGTTATATATATTAATGGTATTTTGGAAAAGTCATACAAAAAAAGTCTAGATATATACTAGGTTGAGTAAATGAGTTAAATATATAAATGAGTCTCCCATTTGACCCAATTTTATAATTTTTCCTTAAATTAATTCCCTAACATAAATAAATATCTAATTAGGATTAAAATTATTATGGGTAAATTCCAAAAAAAAAACCCATTTGGTTTGATGTTCTTCCAAAAAAACCTGTGTGGTTTGTTAATACAAAAAAAAGGACTGTGGTTTGCGCCGTTACCCGAAAAACGGAAAATGACTTAACACCGTTAAAGTGCTGACGTGGCACAGGGGTAAAACGGGAAAATCGATTTTTTTTTATATTTTTTTCCCTCTTCTCTCTCCTCCTTCTTCTTCTTCCTCCTCCTCCTCCTCCTCCTCCTTCTTCCTTCTTCTTCTTCTTCTCCTCCTCCTCCTCCTCCTCCTCCTCCTTCTTCTTCTTCTTCTTCTCTCCTCTTCCTTCTTCTTCTTTCTTCTCCCCTCCTCCATTCTTCTTCTTCTTCTTCTTCCTCCCTCTTCTTCTTCCTTCTTTTTTTTTCTTTTTTTTTTAAGTTTCGGAAATTTCCAGATTTCCGATGAAAATCTGAAAATTTCCAGATTACCATCGAAAATCTGGAAAATTCCCAGATTTCCGTCGAAATCTGGAAAATTTCCAGATTTCCGAGAAATCATAAAATATAGGCTCCTCCCTATTATTTCTTCCTGTATTTTTGTTCTTCATAAATATCCGACACAGAACCCATTTCTCCATCTGCTTCCGACAAATCTACACAACCAAACCAAACAAATGTCTTAGTCTTACTTTCATTAATTAGTAATTAAGAAAAGAGAACAAATGTGTCATTAAAATGAGATTAACATTGAACTTGCCTAAAAATCTGAGTTAGGAAAAGCAACAATTCTGTATTCATGCATAATCCAATTGCTTCTAGAGGAATGAGGATGTTTTCCTGTGTAGAAAACAAGTGTCTTTTTCATCCCAACTACTGTTGAACTTGCAATTTGTCTATCTATTCCAGTAGCTTTCCAATACCCAGAAGCTGTAGCTCTGTTAATCCGTTTCCCATTGGGGTACTTTGCTTCATTGCTGCTAAAAAAGTAGCTATCTTTCTCCATTGCGCCTGGTAAATCCCAGGGATCATAGTTGCAGAGATTGATTTCAGGGATAATTGAAGCAGACAATGGAAGAAGAAGGAGGAAGAAGAAAAAGGAAGAAGAAGGAGTGAAGAGATGAAGAAGAAGAAGAAGGAGAGAAGAAAAAAGAAGAAGTAGGAGGAAGAAGAAGGAGAGAAGAAAAAGGAAGAAGAAGGAGAGAAGAGATGAAGAAGAAGAAGGAAGAAGAAGGAGGAGAGAGAAGAGGGAAAAAAATAAAAAAATAAAAAAAAAATCGATTTTCCCGTTTTACCCCTGTGCCATGTCAGCACTTTAACGGTGTTAAGCCATTTTCTGTTTTTTGGGTAACGGCGCAAACCACAGTCCTTTTTTTGTATTAACAAACCACAAGGGTTTTTTTGGAAGAACATCAAACCACAGGGTTTTTTTTTAGAATTTACCCAATTATTATTTATTTATATTAGATATAAATAATAATAATAATAATAATAATAATAATTGTATTTATTTATTTAATTAGTAAACATATCCATAATAGGATTCTAATTAAGAGTTTTAATATAATGTGATTACGGTTAAAATTTGAGAAACTATAAATACCCCCCAGGGACATGAAATTCGGCTAACACAAACAATATGGAAGAAAATTCTTCCGACCTCCACTTGTCTAATTACCCTTTTGTTTACTCTCTCTTTGATCTCGTGTTGATTGCTTTAGAGGCAATCAATTTAGACTGTTATTCATTGGTTGATTACTAACTGTTTTTCTTTTCCATTGTTCCATTGTTCGTGAAAGATGGTTGAGAAATTCGTGGGCACTTCGTTTGCAGTGGTAGATATGTCTTCAGAAAAGGTACACTTATTTAATCCCTTTTAATATGAAATAACGATTAATGGAGCTTGAGAAAAGGGAAATAGATAAAAGTTTATATTTCCGCTGCACCTAGGCTTGTCTATTTTCCTTCAGGTTTTATGTCCTATATATATACAATTGTTTTAGGATATAAAATATTTGTAAATGAATTGTTCTTTTATCAATCATTCGTTTTATGAGAGATAATAAGTTTAACTATAAAAAAGCATTGATCTTTTCTCACAACTGAACAAGTTAGATAAAATAAAATCTCAAGTTTATATAGGATTAAGTGAGACTATACCTTATGATTCTAAACTAATAAGTTGATAAACTTAAATTACCCCAAGCCAAGTATTATGTTTAGGGATTAACATAATATTGTTGAGACTTGCATATGATAATGTCTTCTGTTGTGAACAGAAAGCTGATCTCACAAAGCTTTAGGTATTCAGATATCTAGGTAATTACATGGATCTGGTGAAGGAGTTCATTAGGATTGGGGACCGACTTGAGATAATAGGATGGATAGGTTTATCTAATGTCACATGTTTTGTCTCAAATTTATTAGTAGGTATAAGTAATTCTCAGACTCAAACAAACATTAATTATCGATTCTGGACTATGGAGTGTGATACTTTGACTCTGTTTCTAACACGATCCATACAAACAGGATGTTTGGGGTGTGTCCGGGAAGGCGTTGGGTACCACATAAAGTAATTACGGGATAGTTAATGTTAGATTGATCATAACTCCTGATAAATGAGAGATATATATATGGCCTCTTGTGGAGAAATAACTTGAAATCCTTGCAATATGATAGGGTTAAGGGTTGAAATAGAGATTTCACTTAACCTATCTATTCAGAGTTAGTTCTATATATACAAGTAAAACAAACGTCTCATTATAAGTAACTTTGACATATTCCATAGTTATAGATTCGTTTGAGGATATAACTGTTTAAGGATATATACTGGATCTAATATGAAAAGGTAAACGTCAGTATCAACTTGACTTCTTATCACTCTGGGAGAATGTTTACGGTTCTTCTTTTCATAGTCTGCACACTCATTCTGTTATACGTTTAGTTGAAATTAATTTATTGAAATTAATTCCAGTAAACGTATATGGCTAGTGGTGGTAAGAACCTAATGGGTCACACACATGAGTAAGATTGGAGGACGGAATGGTAATTTTAGAGTGACTAGTAGAGGGGGCCGAAATTTATATAGTAGGAATGGTTATTTGATTAATTGATTTATTGGATAATTGTAATTTGATTATAGTTAAAGATAAATTAATTATAGGATTATAATTCCATTAGGAAATATGAATTCTAATTTGATTAGAATTATGAATTATGTTTATATATATATATATATATATATGTGTGTGTGTGTGTGTGTGTGTGTGTGTGTGTGTGTGTGTGTGTGTGTAGGATATAATTAATGGGCTAATTAAAAATCTGACCCATTTTGAAAGTTCGTTTACATATTAAGCCTAGTTGTCCAACATCTTACAAATCTAGACACTTTCACTACACTTGGACATATTAAGCCTAGTTGTCCAACATCTTACAAATTATGCTCATTGTTCTCTGTTTCCACACAATTCTTCGCATATCTGAACGAATTTGAAGTATGGAATTGAGCTTTATAGGATTTTTTGAAGAGTTTCTTTCAACTTCTCAATTTGAGTTAACCTCAAGACTTTTCTCACATCTTCAACAGAAATTCCGAAATGATTAGGACGCAGTTCATTCTTAATCGAATTCTCTAAGGGATTCACATAGTGCAAGTGGATTCTATCTCCGGCAACGTTGATTATATTGAAAGTCTCTCTTAGTTTCTCTTCAATTGGTACGGAGAGAAACTTCGCCACTGTCGTGTTGTTGAGTTGTCGCATTATCGCATTCTTGAGTTGTCGCATTGTCGCGTTGCATATATAACGTGACATAATATATAAACTATTCTTTGTCGTGTTTTCATATAACGCGATAGATAATAGTTTATATAGTATGTCGCGTTATACATGCAACACGACAACGCGATAACTCGACAACGCGAATTATATATGTAGCATGATCAGAAGGCAGTAGAAAAGAATAAAAAGAAACGAGAAGAGAAGCGGCAACTTGAGATTGCTCCAGTATCTAATTAAGGAGCAATCGTGGATTAAAAGTATGTAGCACCTGTAGAGCAAAATGACCCTCATTCTCTAATGTCTTGACCTGAGTAATGATGTTATCATCAGCAAAAAGAATAGAAATGGGAACTCTTTTCCCCCATTTATCCCATAGAGCAGTCATTCCACACTTGAGAGCAATAATTCTAGTGCGCTTAGAATTATAGGTCATGACATCGGGCTTTGGTTAAATGACTCGAAGAGATTGATCATGGATCTGGGAGCCATCGATCAAAGATTCGGTGCTATGGTTTTAGTAGCGATTGAAAATAGCTGGTCGAAGCGAGATATGAGGCATTTCGATAAGACTGACATGACTCTGCTGAAACGAAATCTACAAACCCAAGAATGAAGAAATTTGAAACAGCAAAGAAGTTGAAGTTGCAGAGTTTAGGGTTTTAGCTCGGATGGAAAGGAAAGCAATATTTCATAAAGAATGAAGCAGATGAGGGCATTTTTGTCCAAGTGTAGTAAAAGTGTGTAGATTTGTAAGATGTTGGACAACTAGGCTTAATATGTAATGGGCTTTTAAAATGACCCAGATTTGTAATTAACCCTATAATTAATGACAATCTTCCTAATATTAATTAGTAAGTATAATGTGGTTATATCTCTGATTAAATTATTATCCTAACATAAATAAGTATTCTAATAGGATTAGAATTAAAATTATTAATTACATTTATATTATATATAGATAACATTAATAATTATCCTTATTTATTTAATTGGTAAACCTAATGAAATTAGGATTCTAATTAATTGTTTTAACCTAATCAAACTGGGGTTAGGAATCGAAACAATATAAATACCTCCCACCTTATTGAAGAATTCGGCCAACACAACTAAAAGAGAGAAAAATTCTTCCCGAACCCCACTCGAATAATTACCAATCTAGTACATTTGTATCTTTGATCATGTCACTATGTCATTTTCCCTTTCACAGGACACAAGATACATGACAGACATTTGTTTTCGTGTCGTCTGAATATTTTTCGTGATAATATTTTAACTGTATGTCATCTGAAGGAGAAATAAAAAATGCGCTCGATTCTCAGATGACATTACGATTACAGAATCCTGTCATCCAAAGAAAACGCGCGTTTTCGTTAAATTTGATGCGCTCAACAGATGACACCTCTAATAAATGAATGTCATTGTATGCCGAAAACAAAAAAAGCGGTAAATGAAATTTCACTTACGTGGCTGATGGGTTCATAATTGACCCTAATAACCATATTTTATTTCACTAAAAATTGGCTTATGGGTTGTTAATTGTTATTATTTTAGGACTAAAGAACCCTTATTGCAGATTTTTGTGAAGAAAGATAGAAACAGCTGTCAAACAGCCCGTTGCAGGAAAAAGAAAAGCAAAATCTATAGACCAAAGGGTAATAGCGTGTAAAGAGTAGGAAGACAGCCAAGCAAAGAGGTGGGACCAGTGGAGATCTAGCTTGCTGAAGAAGATTTGGGCCTTGAAGTGATCAAGTGGCCATAATCTGTCAGAACGGTCTGTTTTAGTATACTTTCTATTATATTTTATTTTTCTTCCCTCCTAATTAAATAGATTACTGTAAAATGAGAGAGGAACTTGGTTGGGGGGCTGAAACTTCATCTTCCACGAGAGTTCTCTTTAATTTGAGACCTAACTCCATTAATGGGGATTTATTGCAATTTCTGTGGTTGTTCACTCATCATTATGAGTGAGTAGTCAACTGAACGGGCTTGGCCAGCAAGGGCTGGTTATGTAAGTCTTCTATTTTCTTATTTATGAATGAATGATGCTATATGTTGTTGTGCTTGATGAAGCTTTCACTCTATTGCTAAATGCATGTATCTTAGTGTTAGATGAATGATAGGAAACTGCTTCCATCTTCACGGAACCTTTTATCAAGCGTCCAAACCCCGACACAGGAATGTTAGGGGATTGTATCAAGGGTTTTCTAAACAAAAATGTTGTTTCGCTCGTAATGCAAGAAGAACCAATATTAAGGGCCCATAAGGTTGTAGTACATCTTAGAATCTTAAGAACCTACGAAAGTTGACTTAAGTGAACTTTAAAACATAGACCTTGACTTCACTTTATGTCATTCATGAATAAATAGGATGTTTAGAGGCTGAAAGTAACCTGTTCCGCTATGGCCTAGCCTGTTCTATCCTTTTAACTATCTTCTATTTGTAAAATCTTTCGTAACTTTAGCACACTGTTGTTTTTAACCATCACACTCAACCAATCAATCCTACTAAGAAGATACCTTTATGCACACACTCTGTTCAGCAACGATTTTCTCATATCATTTTGATCTCAATCCCTGTGGATACGATACTTGACTTATTAATTTCTACGGTTGTTCACTCATCATTATGAGTGAGTAGTTAACTGAACGGGCTTGGCCAGCAAGGGCTGGTTATGTAAGTCTTCTATTTTCTTATTTATGAATGAATGATGCTATATGTTGTTGTGCTTGATGAAGCTTTCACTCTATTGCTAAATGCATGTATCTTAGTGTTAGATGAATGATAGGAAACTGCTTCCATCTTCACGGAACCTTTTATTAAGCGTCCAAACCCCGACACAGGAATGTTAGGGGATTGTATCAAGGGTTTTCTAAATAGAAATGCTGTTTCGCTCGTAATGCAAGAAAGAACCAACATTAAGGGCCCATAAGGTTGTAGTACATCTTAGAATCTTAAGAACACACGAAAGTTGACTTAAGTGAACTTTAAAACAGAGACCTTGACTTCACTTTATGTCATTCATGAATAAATAGGATGTTTAGAGGCTGAAAGTAACCTGTTCCGCTATGGCCTAGCCTGTTCTATCTTTTTATCAGTATCAAAACTCATTTTATTACACTGAATATCTTAATTAGTATTTCTGTTACCACATCACAATATTTCTCAACTAAAGAAAATCACACACCACAAACACCCTGTTCTGCAAGGTTTTTTCTAGTAAAATTTGGTCATCAATCCCTGTGGAGACGATACTCTACTTATCATTTTATTACTTGTATCTAGTGCACTTGCTAGAGTCTCATTTGAGGACAACAAGTTTTTGGCGCCCTTGCCGGGGATTGAAAGGAACAATTTATTTGAAAATTTCTGTGAAACAAGGTGTTTTTAATCTGTTTGTTTAATAGTACAACATTTCCTATCAATCTTGAGTTAGAAAGAACGTGTAGAAGGAACCAGGCAGCAGCTAGACGAGCAAGACAGAGAGAAAGAAGAATGGCTGGAAGAGTACCAGAACAACTTGTTCCAGAAGAAGAAGGTGAAAACAATAATCCACTAGTCATGAGAATCAGAGACTATTCAAGACCTACCACTGAAGGGCACTCATCATGTATTGTGCTGCCTAATGAGGGGAACAACCTGTTCGAAATCAAGCCATCCATAATACAAATGCTTCAAACTGTTATTCAGTTCGGTGGATACCACAATGAAGACCCTAATGCTCATATTCAGGATTTTGTTACAATGTGTAACATTTTCAAAACAAATAGGGGGGTCGCCGATGATGTTATAAGGTTAAAGTTGTTTCCTTTCTCTCTAAAGGATAAAGCAAGAGTTTGGTTGAAGAACCTTCAACCCGGATCAATAACTACTTGGCAAGAGATGGCTAGTGCGTTCTTGATGAAGTACTTCCCACCACGGCAAGCTATCAAGTTGAGAAACGAGGTTTCTCGTTTTATGCAAGAAGAAAATGAGTCGTTAGCCGAGGCTTGGGAACGTTACAAGGAGCTCTTGAGAAGGGTACCAAACCATGGCATTCCCATGTGGATGCAAGTTCAGAATTTCTATAATGGAGTCACCAATACCTATAAAATTCAAATTGAGTCCATTGTAAATGGTAGCCCTAAAGATCTTGAACCACAAGCTCTATATGATCTCTTTGAAAGGGTGGTCAATACAAGTTACAATTGGCACTCGGTGAGGAGTGATGGGAAGAAGATTTCAGATTCTGATGTTGTTTCAAAGCTGACAACTCAGGTGGAACAGCTTGTTAAGCAAATCAGCAAGATGAATGTGTCTTCCATTCATAGTGAACCTTCATTTTCTGATGAATGTGACTTTTGTGGTGGTCCACACCTCGATATCAATTGCCCAAGAGTTAAACCGAGCAAAGCCAACTAAGAACAATGTCATTATGTTGGGTACAATCAAAGAAATCCACCCAATCCGTACTCAAACACATATAATTCTGGTTTCATGAATCATCCCAACTTTGAGTGGACCCATCAGCAAAATCAGTAAGAACAACCTAGATACCAACAGCAACAAAAAGGTCAATACCAACAACAACCTCAGCAACAGTACAAACAGCCTGTTCAGGCTAAAGAAGAGGTTGATCCAGATTTGAAAACCATGGTGATACAGTTCATGAAGCAAACTCAGGCTTCCATCAAGAATCTGGAGACTCAAATGCATCAATTGGCATATTCATGCTCATCCAAAGGAAAGGGTGTCATTCCAAGCAATAGCGAGCCTAATCCTAAGGGAGATGTCATGGCTATCACGTTGAGGTCTGGTAAAGAAATCTCTGCCCCCATTAAAACTAAAAAAGTTGTTGATGTTGCAGGTACCTCAAAAGAAGCTGAAACTGTTAAGGAACAGAGTGTTCCAGAGGCCACCAGACATGTTGCTAAAAAACATGAGCCTATTCAAGTTCAGGAGGAACCTGGGGAGAAGTATATTCCACCTCCTCCCTATATACCACCTGTTCCTTATCCAGCAAGGCTTGTGAATCAAAAGTTGAAAGAGAAAAACTCCAAAATCCTTGATACATTGAGAAAGTTACACATCAATATTCCATTTGTGGAAGCTCTGGCTCAGATGCCAAAGTATGTCAAGTTCTTGAAGGATATTCTATCCAACAAGAAAAAGCTTGAGAACATCTCCATGATCCAACTGAATCGAGACTGTTCCTCAATACTGCAAAACAGGCAACAACTTCCTAAAAAGCTCAAGGATCCAGGGAGTTTCTCAATCCCTTGTTCCATTGGTAAATTGAATATTGAAAATGCATTGTGTGACCTTGGAGCTAGTATCAATCTCATGTCGTATTCTATTTATGCTAAGCTAGGCTTGGGAGAACCTCAACCTACTAGGATGTCGATTCAATTAGCAGATAGATCCGTATGTTATCCTAGGGGAATTGTGGAGGATGTGCTAGTTAAAATAGGGAAATTCATATTAACCGTAGACTTTATTATCATGGACATAGATGAGGATTTGCATGTGCCCATCATTTTAGTGAGATCATTTTTAGCTACGGGTAGGGCCTTGATAGATGTTGAAAAGGGACAATTGTTTTTAAGGATAAATGATGAAGAAATAATTTTTAGGATGAATGAGGCCATGAGGCGTGCTAACTCAAGTGATTATACATGCTATTTTTTGGATGCATGCCACACCTCGTCTGTTTTGCAGGACTATCACCAAGACACTTTGGAAACACTGCTGGGGGAAGAAGTGAATATCTGTGAAGGAACATGCTGTTCCCTAGAAACAGCAACAAAACCACCACTTCCACTAAACATAATTGGGCCCTCACACAAAGAACCACCTGATATACCCACCCACAAAAGGTGGCGTGATAAAAAGATTCAAGGTAAGGATTTCCATGAAGGGTAGAAAGTGCTCGTGTATAATTCCAGGTTGAGGCTGTTCCATGGAAAATTGAAGTGCAGATGGTCTGGACCTTACATTGTGAACAAGGTGTTCCTTCGTGGGGCTGTGGAAATTGTTAAACCAGGAAATGAATCTTTCAAAGTTAATGGCCAAAGATTGAAACCCTACCTTGCACATGAGGTCCCAGGAGTAATTGAGACCGTCCACTTCCAGGATCCACCATGACTCAAAGAGAACAGTGTGTTCGCTGCAAACACCAATTGCAGCAAACTAATTGGGCAACCCCCAATTTATCTATCCCTTAGTTAGATTTGTGTTAAATTCCTTTTTAATTTTGTTATTTTTATGCACTAACATTACTAATGTTGAATTTTGTGGTTCTTCCTAAATTTTGTTGGCAAAGGTTTTAAACTTTCATTTCCTAAAATTAGGTTGGAGTTTGAATTTTTACCAAATTAATTTGGGGGTGTTTGTTGTCTTCCTCTTTCGGTAACGAATCTAACCCTACTTCTAATTTCTTGTTTACTGCATCTTGTTGATAATCTGCAAATTTCCACTCTCACGACATTTAAGTTTAACATTGAGGACAATGTTACATTTTAATTTGGGGGTGGGGAAAAGAAAATGAATATCTTGATATATTTGTTGTGAGAACGTGTGAAAAGCCCTAAAATTTTGATGAAAACGGTGATTGAAAGGTGAAATTAGCTTATGAAAATTTGAGGAAACTCAAAATTAAACACTTGCTTGATATGGTTGTTAGTGTGTCATTCGAACCCCAAATATTGTGTCATTCCCTTTCGTTTTGATGTCGTGTAAATGTTAGTACATGTTCATAGTTTTTATTAATTCCTAGTACCTTGTGTTAAATGTCTAAAAATTCTGTGTGTTCTCTGTTTCTGAACAGCATGTTCTGTTTCTAGTTTTTGCTCTCTGTTTTCCCTTTCTTTCTGTATATAGCACCAGAATAATATATATATTAAAGAAAAAAAAGACTTTCAATTGCTAATCAATGATTGCATGCTTGCACCTCAAATTTAGTGTGTGGTGAACCCAGTGATTATTCAATTTTCAAAACATAGAAGTTCTGAAAATTTTTAGGTTTTAATTCAAAATTCAATTAGAGGACCTTAATCCCTAGTGCATGTAAAAGCCCTAAATTGTGAGAACTTGAGCCTACATTAGCATGTAAATGCATTGATTCTTTATAAGAGGGCTAGTACATATTGTCTTTAGGTAGGGTTTGCTTTGGTTGCCTAGTTAAAATGGTAAAAATTTTGGAAGAACATAGGATGAAAAAGGCATTTAGATCCCAAATTCACTCCACAAAAAGCTTACCCGTGCATTGCACTCACACTTTTAGGATAACCAACTTGTGCCTTAGCCTATTCTTTCTGAAACACAACTTAAAGGAACCAATTCCCTTCACTTTAATCCCAAAACGCCTTGAATTTGTCTCATGCCTCAGAACAAGCTGCTCTAGTTAAAGAAAAATACATTTTTGAGAAAATCTGAGTATATAAAGATAAAATTGTTGAAATGATGACATTTGAGGGATGATGATGGAGTGAGGACCACTTTTTGAATAAGGCTAAAATAAAAAAATATCCCAAATAGGAATTTTAGAAGATACCAAAAATATCTTTGAATAAAGTCTTTTCATTTTCAGGACACATGTTCATATCTTGAGCCTGAAGTGAAATGTTTGGATGGTTGTCTTTTGTGTGTTTGAAGAATAGTTTGGCCAATGTTGTGAAACAGGCTATGTAGAGTGATTAGGTTGAGGCAGAATTGCTCAGTGTTGAGAACTAAGTATAGTTGAATTGCATTGCATGTAGACAGAATTCTTACACTTAAATAGCCATTCACTTCCATACCTTAGCCTTAGCCTAACATTACAACCTATGTTTAAGACCTTTTGACTATGTTTGGATAATTTTTTATCCGTGGGTAGAGGGCCAATAAGCAAAATCATAGCCTATTGATGTGTGTACTGAGCTGAGGAGTGAAGTTCCATTCCCTTCTTTGTGGCAACAAAAGCCATTTGAGAGTGAGTGAAAATTCCTTCCTTAGTGAGGCACTTTGGGGCATACAGGTTGTTTGATTGAATTTTGAAGTTCAACCTTAAGCTTTGATGAATTTCTTGAATTGGAATGCATGTTTTAGATCTGGTCTAACCACATTTTTATCAAGCTCTTGTGTGCTAATCAAAGGTTGAGTTAGTTGAAAGATTGAATAAAGTTCTGCTATTGTTGTTTGTCTATTATCTCTTCTGTTCCAGTTCTTGTTCTTATGTTTTCTCCATTGCCTTGTTTCTATGACATTCCTTTTTGTTTTTATTTTCTTTGCTTTCCCCTTTTTGTTGTTCTTTTCTTTATTTTTATGTCGTGTTTGCTTGAGGACAAGCAAAAGTTCAATTTGGGGGTATTTGATGGGTTCATAATTGACCCTAATAACCATATTTTATTTCACTAAAAATGGGCTTATGGGCTGTTAATTGTTATTATTTTAGGACTAAAGAACCCTTATTGCAGATTTTTATGAAGAAAGATAGAAACAGTTGTCAAACAGCCCGTTGCAGGAAAAAGAAAAGCAAAATCTATAGACCAAAGGGTAATAGCGTGTAAAGAGTAGGAAGACAGCCAAGCAAAGAGGTGGGACCAGTGGAGATCTAGCTTGCTGAAGAAGATTTGGGCCTTGAAGTGATCAAGTGGCCATAATCTGTCAGAACGGTCTGTTTTAGTATACTTTCTATTATATTTTATTTTTCTTCCCTCCTAATTAAATAGATTACTGTAAAATGAGAGAGGAACTTGGTTGGGGGGCTGAAACTTCATCTTCCACGAGAGTTCTCTTTAATTTGAGACCTAACTCCATTAATGGGGATTTATTGCAATTTCTGTGGTTGTTCACTCATCATTATGAGTGAGTAGTCAACTGAACGGGCTTGGCCAGTAAGGGCTGGTTATGTAAGTCTTCTATTTTCTTATTTATGAATGAATGATGCTATATGTTGTTGTGCTTGATGAAGCTTTCACTCTATTGCTAAATGCATGTATCTTAGTGTTAGATGAATGATAGGAAACTGCTTCCATCTTCACGGAACCTTTTATCAAGCGTCCAAACCCCGACACATGAATGGTAGGGGATTGTATCAAGGGTTTTCTAAACAAAAATGTTGTTTCACTCGTAATGCAAGAAAGAACCAACATTAAGGGCCCATAAGGTTGTAGTACATCTTAGAATCTTAAGGACACACGAAAGTTGACTTAAGTGAAATTTAAAACAGAGACCTTGACTTCACTTTATGTCATTCATGAATAAATAGGATGTTTAGAGGCTGAAAGTAATCTGTTCCGCTATGGCCTAGCCTGTTCTATCTTTTTATCAGTATCAAAACTCATTTTATTACACTGAATATCTTAATTAGTATTTCTGTTACCACATCACAATATTTCTCAGCTAAAGAAAATCACACACCACAAACACCCTGTTCTGCAAGGTTTTTTCTAGTAAAATTTGGTCATCAATCCCTGTGGAGACGATACTCTACTTATCATTTTATTACTTGTATCTAGTGCACTTGCTAGAGTCTCATTTGAGGACAACAGTGGTCATACCAAAATTTAGGCGCTCTATTGTTTGACTGAAATTTCAGCTGATATATAAACCTTCTCTCTAATCCCAAACCCTAGTTTAGATTACACAAGAGTTTCATCCTTCTCTTCCCTCTCTATCTCCATGGCTGATTTGAACATGCAATCACTGGGTGAGCTCGAAACATGGTACTGGTAAGTCATATTTTCTTCGTTCCTAGATATATTAGAGTATCATTGTTTCTTACTCTATCTTTTCCTCATTCGATTTACTTTTGTGTATGTCGATTTCAGCAGCTGGAATAAGGATCTTGTGATTTTCAGACCTATCGTTGAAAGGTTTAGAACTCTCACTTAGCTACACTGATTTTATTGTATTTGGATTCACTGCTGAAAAGCTTGGGTCTTTATCTTTTTTAACCTAGGGCAATACAGTGCCTGATACAGTAGATGGTATAAACTCATCTGATTCCTTTTTATTTGAACACAATATTTGCAGGGATAGTAAGAATGCTTCAGTACATGGGAAGGCTGACTGAAGAGATTGTCAATCGGTTCATGCCTTTAGCATATGTGAAGATTTCTTTAACTTAATGAATATATATTAATGTTATGTTGGTTTGAACTGATTGGTCATGCCTTTAGAAGTGATTGAGTATGTTTGATGTACTGTTTATGAACCTATAACTCATTGATTTAGGAAACTAGCCTGATTTAGTATATATATTGTTATGTGGGTTTGAACTGAACGATTACATATATGTATGATGTTGTGGGTGATGATGAAATGATTGGTATGAACTGATTGGTTAAATATAACTATTTAGGAAGCTATGACTCATAGAGTTTATGTATGAATGATCATTAAGCATGTGGCTGATTAGGTATACTCTAAAGCTTTGAATGTTCATTATGATTGGCAATACTCTTACACCTATGAGTTATACTGCTAGAAGTGATTAAGTATGTGTATGTGTATGTGTATGTGTATGTGTATGTGTATGAAACATGTTTATGCTTGATGTTCTGTTGATGTTTATGTTTGATGTTCTGTATGAGTATGTGTACGATTGTTCATTTGGGCATGTAGCTTATTAATCATGCATCAAGTATTAGAGAAACATTGTAAAAGGGTCATTGAGCATGTATGAAGCATGTATTAAAGGGTAAATTTAGGCTAATTGCATGTACTGATATGGCTTGCAAATGATAAGATATATTTTGATTAGATAGAATATATATATATATATACATACGAACTAAATAACAAGCTCTACATAAAGGGTTATGTATGTGCATTGGCCATACTCTTACTATGTTCCTTTCCACTCGGTTTGATATCGTAACAACAACATTAAACAGGGTGATAGATTTATGATGCATTCAGCACAAACAGAGTCCCTTGTTTTGACAACATCATAAACCTCATTACCAAGTCCAGAGTACCACGAGTACAACCCAAGTGGAAGGAGCATTGTAAAAGGGCCAGTTTAGTCTACTTGCACATACATACGAACTGAATAGCAAAGCTCTATGTTATATTACAAAAGGGGGGATGAGTGTTGCCTTTCGGTTGTAACTGACAGTCCAAAGTTCCTTAGCTATTTTGACTAGTGAAAGGAAATTTGGAATTGGAATGAGAACCACATTTGGAGCTCACATTGCCTTTCGATTCTCCTTTCACTTAGCCAAGACAGCTTAGGAGATTTGAACACCCTCATATTCAGCACAAATAGGGTCCTTTGTGGTGACAACATCATAACCCTCATTACCAAGTTCAGAGTACAACGAGTACAACCCAAGTGGAAGGAGCATTATAAAAGGGCCAGTTTAGTCTACTTGTACAGACATACGAACTGAATTGCAAAGCTCTACGTTATATTGCAAAGGGGGGGGGGGGGGGGAATTAAGGTCCAAATCTCCTTAACTATTTTGAGTGGAGAAAGGAAATTTCGAATTGGAATGAGAACCACATTTGGAGCTCGCATTGCCTTTCGATTCTCCTTTCCCTCACTCAAGATAGTTTAGGAGATTTGGACACCCTCATATCCACTTTGCATACTCCTCAGTCCATATCCGGGCGAGCCCCTCATACTCTTCCCTATTGTTGCAGTATTGCTCAACAACTGCTTCTTGCCCAGGATATGGCTCCTCACTGTGGGGTTGTAGAAGTAGATCATATAGGTGCCACAGACACTACAAAATGCATAGAATAATTAGATCAAAAATATGATGTTGTATGTTTATCAAATGAAATAGATAAATGGTTGCATTATACCGTGGCAGTGGATAAGCGATGGTTATTAAGGATACAGGGAAGATGAATCAACCCTTGAGGAGCCACGTTAGGATGATATATCCTATTCTAGAAGCAAAACTGAGAATAAGCGGAGAGATTTATTAGTGTATGTTTCATGTAGGTGATTATATCTTACTGATCTGGGTTAATATTTACTCTTGCAGGACTGTTTGGGAAATCCGGAGGGTATCTGATTCTGATTTCAAATACACCCCTTTCATATGGGGTGTATTGGGGACCTTTCATTCTGATCGACCGTTTGAAGAAGTTGCCATTGAGAGGACCTGTACGTTATCATCCAAGAAGAATCATTAGAAATACATAGAAGAAACCAGGAAGAGTTACATAACAACTATGGATTGACATTACGTACCATCGATGGCCAGAAGCCACCCTGGGTTCTCCAAGTACAATTTCTCCAAGTCAGCAATTATCTTTTATGGAGTTTCAACAAGGGGATCCATTGTTACAGCGTAAGTTTTCTGGCTGTTGAAGGTATGGATTCTGAACGTTTATGATGCATATATTTATAGTGATATGATTGTGGTAAGTGAAAGGCCGTGGAAGGGGAAGGGTCTACGTAATTACTGAGTTTAGGGATGTGTGTAATATTAATGACCTGCTTGACTTTTGCAGATACCAAGACCTTTGGGATTATAGGCCTAATTATTACTCCAAGATATGGATTGACGTATGGAAGATTATTGGATCAATTTTTTTGTGTTTTAATTCAGAAATGTATTGGTTATTCAAGATATGGATTGACATTATAGGCACAAATGTAAACATATTATGAGTATTGGTCTCCAATAAAATTAAAACCATTGATATACAGAATTTCATCTTCATATTTTAGTATGTTTCAGTATTCAGGTATAAAAAATAGAAATTCAAACGAAGAAGAAGGCATAAAGTGACATTTTAATTTTTAAAAATGTCATCTAAACAGAAATAAAAAGACATTAAAATAAACGTATCTGTCATATGAAAAAAAATCCTTTGACATGATTGATTAAGACCTTTGCCATCTAAACAGGCTATAACGGCAGAAATTATTATACGAACTGTCATCTCAAATTAAATATGCCAATTTCCCACATGCTAACTGATAACATTGTGATATTATCCCAAAGATCAAAAGGGATATTCGCCTAGAACATCACGTGTTGGTCACCTGATACTGGAGTATCATGGCGTATTGAGTAAAGGGATCTGACAGGCGGATCACCAATACCTCACCACGAGAGATCCGTGGGCGAACCTATGAGGCGAATCGCCATAACCGCCCAATCCGCTATTAAAACAGCTGAGCCGATCTCTCAATAAAGACCATTAATAAGCAATCAATTTCCTAACGGACATGCTTAAAGGAAACTAGTAACCGCCATTAATGGAGCATTAATGGAGACTTTCTAGTTACTAAATGTTACAACTTCGTGACTATATATAGCTAGTAGCTCGAGCTACCAAGGTACACATTCACTTACCCTTTGTCAATTCAGTTTGCTCTATTGTTCTTCTATACTGACTTTGGCATCGGAGCTTCCCCCCATCGAACCCAACGACGCCCCCACAAAGACGGAATTCAGTCAGAAATTCTCCACTAGTCATCAATTGGTGCGGTGATCGTGGAATCCTTAATCAAATAAAGGGTTTTCATTCACATTAAAAAGATATGACGAATGGAGAACAGAACCCCTCCTCGGGGGTTGAAACACCATCGGTAACACCATCAAGTCAACCTGAAGCAAGCGTTAGTTGCGTTGATATGAGCACTCCTGCGACGCAGGATGGAAGGAGTATGTCGTCAGATACATTCATTGAAACATGTGCGGGATCCATAGGAAGAGCGTTTGGCCCTGAGATGGAAAGACGCCTAAGATCGTTCATGATAGTACCAAAGCTTCGGCGCACGAATCCTACGTCATCTCTATGGCAACAAGCCGCTATAGGATCAAACGCTCATGATTCTTCATTCTTCCAAATTCAACCCACGGATTCCATGGTGACTACTACCGTAGCAGGCAATAACCCGCCACTCAATTGACAATTATTTTCTGAGGGAGCAGGAGGAAGTCGTGGGAATAACCAAACTCCCCCTGGGGGATCCACAGGCCAAGGGATAAATCTGGGCGGATCAGGTAACCCAAGCCGCCCGCGGTTGAATCTCCCTGAAGGCGGATCGGAAGGTCGAAGGCACAAGAAGCAGAGAAAGGGGAAAAGCAGGCGGTCGAAATCCCCTTCGCCCCCGAGACAGAGATCTTCCCGTCGGGGTAAATCACCCCCATCTACTTGGCATAGACAAAGCAAGAGGCCAGTAGAGATGCCACGTTCGGATAGGCCACCGCCACCACCAAACCAAGGAGAGGATAGACACGTTCCTTCGGGAAACCACGGAGGGGATAACGGCCAAGCTCCTCCTGGAGGACAGAGTGGTGGAGGTGGGCATTCGCCATCAGATCCGTCGTCCGGGTCTAGCTCCTCATCTTCTCCAAGTAGATCTCCCCCTAGAAGACCGCCGAGGGCGGGTCCGGAGAATTTTGATGATCGTGTTAGAGCTGCGGTGCTTCGCATTAATGAAGAGAATGCCCGCCATAATCCATTCGCTAATCGTGATTCGCCCTTTACAGTATGGATCGAAGATGAAGAAACGGAGAGGCATTTTAAAATACCTAATATACCCGTTTACATGGGAGCTGACAACCCGGAGGCCCATGCAAGAAAGTACCGAATGTTGCTCAGCCTTAACCGTGCAAGTGAGGCGGTCTTATGCCGGATGTTTATCACCACTTTAGGAGGCCCCGCTTATGATTGGTTCCAATCTTTACCTCCTGGATCAATCGACAGCTGGGATCAATTGAGTAGAGAGTTTTGTGCTAAATTCGCCGGATGTATTCCTCCAGTGGTCAAGTCACGGAAGCTTTTTGAATTAAAGCAGAAGGCGAATGAACCCCTTCGAGAGTATGTAGACAATTTCAACAAATTGTGTATACGAATTGTCGATGTGGATGTTTCCATGGCAGCGGAGGCTCTAGCGAAAAACACCACGTGTAAAAGCTTGCAGGAAAATTTAATTCGAAAGAAGCCTAGAAGTATGGCGGAATTAATTGAAAGATGCAAGGACTTCATGGAGGTAGATGACATTCGCAGGGAGTCATTGTCTCCGCCCAAGAAGGATAGAGGTGAATCTCGCCATCGAGATAAGGAGAAAGACAAGCACCAGGACTCATCCTCTAGAGGTCGGCGAAGAGGCTCTAAGAACAAATCGGCATTTGTGTCGTCATTTACACGGCTCAATGCCTCTAAAAGCGAAGTGCTCATGTGGATTGAGAACAGTCAGCACAAGCGGAGCATTTCATACCCCGAACCAAAAGGGGGGAGTACACCAACACTGGGAAAAATCCTAAGAATTATTGCAAATACCACAGGAAGAATGGCCATGACACTGACGTATGCTGGGAATTAGCCAGAGAGATAGAAAGGCTTATCGAAAGAGGAAAGTTGGACCGGTTCGTCCAAAATGATGGCAAGAAGGGATATGGTGATAGATCCAGAGATGATCAGAAGAAGAAGGCAAAGGGGACCATCAATGTCATAGTAGCCGGACCTGGGTACCCAACCTGTGTTGAAAAAGGCAAAAACTGCTGCTTTGGACAGGGCATCACTTAATCGCCCTTTTGCGGATACCGGTCCGGAGATCTCTCCACATGCAGATGCTCTGGTCATTACTATGATGGTGGAAGGTTGGGAGATGAAAAAAGTGATGATTGATATTGGGAGTTCATGCAATGTCATCACAAGAGGAGCATTTGCCAAACTCATGGTCGACCCAATCCAAGTGGAAACCACCATAGTGGACATTCTGGGAGTAACAGGACACACCATCCAAACAAAGGGCAAGGTAACATTAGATTGTGAGTTAGCAGATGAAGATCAAATCTGGAAAGGCGATCTGGAATTCTCCATCCTGGATGGCCCGTTAGCTTTCAATATCATCCTTGGGCGACCCTTTATCTCCGAGGTAGTAGCTCTTATCTCCATATGCCACTTAACTCTTTACATCCCCACGGCCAAGGGAGGTGTAATGATCAGAGGAAACCAAAAAGTGGCTCAGGAGACGTATTCGGCATCGTTAATGATTCGCCCACAGTCTAAAGACGAGGACGAGGAAGAGCTTGTCACAATGGCCTTGGGTGAAACAGAGATGTACCTCATGGCGGATGAAAAGCAAGTGCGGATGGCTAAAGGGCTAAAGGGAGAAATCAAGGAAGCTATCACCAAGGTACTCCATGAGATTCTCCCCGGGATTAGTCCAGATGTGATCATTCACAAACTCAACATCGATAAAGACGCGGTACCGGTGGCCCAAAAACGAAGAAACCATGTCCGTGAGAGGCAGAACGTGATAGAAGAAGAGATCACCAAGCTCAAACGGGCGGATGCCATCGAATAGGTACTTTATACACAATGGCTGGCGAATGTGGTTCTAGTCAAGAAAGCGGGCGGATCATACCGCATGTGTATTGACTTCACAGATCTCAATAAAGCTTGTCCCAAAGACAACTACCCCCTGCCATGTATTGATATCCTAGTAGATGGAACCACGGGACACGCCATGTACTCCTTCACCGACGTGAAATCGAGTTATCACCAGATCCCAATGGAGCCTTCGGATAGGATCAAAACTTCGTTCGTGACTCACCAAGCCACCTATTTCTTCAAAGTCATGCCCTTTGGGCTTAAGAACACGGGGGAAACCTATCAGCGGATGATGAACAAAATATTCGCAGAAAGCAAAGGTGAAAACTTTTCTGTCTATGTGGACGATATGATCATCAAAAGTACCACTGTAGAGAAACATGCGGATGACATAAAGGAGGTACTGGGCGTACTCCGACATCACAACATTAAGTTGAACCCGGAGAAGTGTACCTTTGGGGCGACATATGGAAAGTTCTTGGGATTCATGATTAGCCAAAAGGGAGTGAGCCCAAACCCTAATAAAATCAAAGCAGTTTTGGAGATGAAAGCGCCACAGAATATTAGGGAAGTGCAACGTCTTAATGGGCGTATCGTAGCCTTGGGCAGGTTCATCTCATGTTCAGCCCAACGATGCCAACCCTTTTATGAAGTAATCAAGAAGCAAAAGGCATTTGAGTGGAGCGAGGACTGCGAGAAAGCTTTCCAAGGGATCAAACGGTTTCTCACGGAACCACCCCTTATGAGTCGTCCCTTGAAAGGTGAGAATCTCTACATGTATGTTTCAGTTACAGATAAGGCTGTTTGCACGGTCATGATAAGGGAAGAAGAGGGCCAGCAATATCCAATCTATTACGTGAGCAAAGTATTAAAAGATGCTGAAACCCGATATTCCAAACTGGATAAAATGGCACTGGCCGTCGTCACCACCTCCATACGCCTCAGGCCTTACTTTCAAGCACATACTGTCATAGTTCGTACAAGTATACCAATGAGGAAAGTGTTGCAAAAGCTAGAAACTTCAGGAAGGTTGATGGAATGGGCAATCCGCCTAGGCAAGTTCGATGTTCGTTATGAAAGCCGATCAGCCCTGAAAAGTCAAGTCTTGGCAGACTTTGTGAATGAATTCACCGAAGAAGGAGTGAATCTTCCCAAGGCTAAAGTTGAGGAATGGACAATGTACACCGATGGGGCTTCCTCAGCAGAAGGTGCAGGTATAGGCATCGTGATCAAAGGTCCCCAATATATAAAGCTACGGTACACAGCAAAGTTGGATTTCCTTGTAACCAACAATGCGGCGGAATATGAGGCCCTAATATTGGGGCTGCGCCTGCTAAAAGAAATCACTCCCGAGCGGATTGTGATCTATAGTGATTCCAAGTTAATGGTCAACCAGGTGATCAAAAATTACGAGGTAAAAGATGATGTTTTGGCCAAATACGTTGCTGAGGTTAAAAAATTGCTGGATCACCTTGAAGCCAAAGAAACTAAGTGGGAACTGATCCATGTACCTCGAGGATCAAACACAGAAGCGGATCACCTAGCTAAAATGGCTTCCAGCAAGGAGAACTGGGCGGATCCACAATGCCCATTCGAAGTCAAAGCAGCTCCCGCATTCGCCTTGGAGGAGGTATCCATACTCACGACAGTAGAAAGTGATTGGAGATCTACAATCCGCCAGTATTTGATAGATGGAGCTCTACCTATGGACAAGGAAGAAGCACGACGGATAGTCAGGAAGGCGGCCTATTTCTCCATGATAAATGGTTGCCTCTACAGAAAGTCTTTTAGCCACCCCTGGTTAAAATGCATTTTGCCGGAAGAGGGACAACAGGTCCTCAAGGAGCTGCACGAAGGAACATGTGGAGCCCATGAGGCATCCGTCTCCATCTTGAGGAAATCCAGGTTAGCGAGATTTTATTGGCCCACAGCGGAACTTGATGCATAAAAATTGGTGGAGTTTTGCCATAATTGTCAGATTCATGCAAATGAATCACACACCGCTAAACACCTTCAAAGGCCCATCATCGAAGGTCGACCCTTTGCGGCCTGGGGTATTGACATAGTAGGACCATTTCCTCCCACCAGAAGGCAAAGGAAGTATGTTGTAGTGGTTGTGGATCATTTCACCAAATGGGTAGAGGCTGAGGCTGTCTCCTCTATCAATGCTGAACGAATGGTGGAGTTCGTCAAAGATAACATCGTAGGAAGGTATGGGGTTCCGCATACAATTATCACTGACAATGGAACGCAATTCAACTGTGCAGAGTTCAAAACGTTCTGTGAGGAATTGGGCATTCTGAACAGATTCGCCTCAGTTTATTATCCTCAGTCGAACGGCATGACCGAAGTTACGAACCGGACGATTGTTAAAGGAATAAAGAAAAGATTGGAAGAGCATGACAAGAAATGGGCGGATCAGTTAACAAGCGTCCTATGGGCGTATCACACTACTCCTAGAACAGCCACGGGCGAGACGCCGTTCGCCCTTTTTCACGGTGTCGAAGCTGTAATTCCAGTCGAAATATAGGTCCCAAGTGACAGAGTTGCATTCTATTGCAAGGACGAAAACAGCCAAAAGTTGAAAGAAAGTCTTGATCAAGTGGAGGAAAGGTGAGAAAAGGCATACGTACGCATGGCGGCTTACAAGCAGCGAATCGCAGCTTATCATGACAAGAATGCTAAACTTGTAAACTTGAATGTGGGAGACCTCGTACTCCGTAAAGCAGACAAAATCCAATCCAAGAAAGGAAAAGGAAAGTTGGGGCTCAACTGGACAGGTCCATACAGAATAGTCGACAAGATTGGGTTCGCCACATTTAAGATTCAAGACATGGAGGGAAACACGCTGCCGCGTACATGGAATCTCCAAAATCTCCGCAAATATTTCGCCCGAAAATAGAATGTAAACAAGGTCTTGAGTACTCTTTTTCCTTTAGTAAGCTTTTTTCCCATGAGGTTTTTCTTATTAAAGGTTTTAATGAGGCTCACATATAAGACCCGCTTGCTGTAATAAAGCGTATCTCCAATCAATAAAAAGCAATTGTTCTATTGTCAATATTCTTTTTAAGTATTTTCTTGCAGCAATATAAATATTCCAATCTAAAAAAGAAGGGGGGCACCCAACGCTTCCCACAAACAAAAAGTACTGCTATCACATAGTTATTTTTTCTCCTCAAAGATAGGAGACCAATCTCATGGGCGAATCAATCCTTAATTGATCACTATTAGAGATAGAGTTAAAACATTTCTCGGACGCGAGATCTTTACACTCTCTTACATCCTTCCCAAAGAAGGGTTCACAAGTCCTAAGGGCGGATCGATTCACCTCAAAGATAGGTAGCAAGATGATCCCTAAGGCATCTTAACTTCCTCTAAAGGAATAAAACAGCTTCAAACCTTCACAAAGGTTCGCACAATGGAGTATGGCTGGCCACCTACTTCAAAACAAATCCTTAAAGCCTATAAATTTATTTATGCAAACGTAGAAGTAAAATAAATAGCAAGGATTAAACAACTGTACTTAAGTTTTACAAACAAAACTAAACATTGATAGGAGCAGCCTCCTTAACATCTTTCTCGCCTAATGCGCCCTCCTGAGGGGCTTCCTTCTCAACGGCTCTAGATACGCCCGACAAAGGGGCTTCCTTTTCCACAGAAGTAGTTCCCTCAAGAGGAAGCGTGCCATTAGTTATCAGCTCCTCACCCGCCTTTGGAGGTACTTCTTCAAGGTCCACCAGCTTGATGTTGACAGGAGGTTTTCTTTCTTCGGCGGATCCCTTCATCCATTTCCGAACGTGATCACGGATGTAATCCTTGACGTCCGGGATTTTGCGATATTTGTGAACAACATCCGGGTCAGGAACGGCGAACTCCGGATCTATAAAATCAATCTTGGGATACGCCAGTTGGACATACGCCATGATCCATTCACCGTAAAAGAAAGCTTGCTCCCTTGCCATGAATTCAGCGTCTGCTAAGGCATCCTCATGCTCTTTAGCATCTGCTTCGATCTTTTCCTTCAGCTTCTGGTTCTCAGCATCCTTGAGGGCAATGGCGGACGCGGCATTCGCGTTAGCATCAGCGACTTCTTTCTCCAACTTTTCTATAGTGGCCTTATCCGCCACACCTTGAAGAAGCTCAGCTTCCATGGCGCGCAAGCGAGTATACATCTATCAAGGCAAACAGCTCATTCAAACGAAAGAACAATAGCAAAACTCTCCCCAAAGGAGATCACTTATTCATCCAAACAATAACAAAAGGACAGAAGGAACTTACCGTTAGAAGCTCCGTCTTTCCCATTTGGACATAGGCTGATCCTGGGATCTGGTTTTGGTTCTTCTGCACCTCACCCAACTGACTAAGAGCTTCGTCCAGGTCATTGATGACAGACTCATTCTCCAAAAATCCCTTGATACCATGTTTGGCGGACCAGTAACCGCCCAGGTCAGGCTTCGCCATCTGCATAAAAATGAGAAGGTCAGAACTTAGATTCAAAATATGGCAAAAAGGGAAAAGGTAAAACAGCTTACTTGTTCCTTCTCCACTAAGGGCCTTGCAGATTTCATGGCATCCGCCATAAACTTTTGTCCGCCAGAAGCTGTAGGCTTCCTCTTCTTCAGAGGCGGATCGGCCATTATATCCGCAGGACGTTTCCCCGCACCCTTTTGGGGATCCGCAGCCTGCCCTTTCTTTCGAGCCTCCTCCTCCTTCATTTTCTTGCGCATCTCTACAAGAGCGTGATTGGCCTTAGATAAACCCCTGACAAAAAGAACAATAAAGTAATCAAGGTTTAAAGAAAAGAAAAAGGTTACCTTGATCAAACTGTGCAAACTTTGAGTAAATGAACTGGCCCCCTTCTCAGCGAATCAATGGAATGTCATTCATCATGAAGTCCAAAGCGTCAGCGTATGTCCAAGCATCCGCCCTGACACTCTTTATGAGATCCGCTACTACCTCATCACTATCTGTCAATATACACATGTCTCCCACCATATGCAGAGGTTTGGCATTCCAGTACGATGGAAAGCCTAGAGACTCGCCCTCTTGTATCTTTACATAGAAGAATTTTTCGTCCCAAAGATGGACGTTGGACATCTTGCCACTAAACGGCGAATATACTCCAAACTTTGCAAAAGTGAGGAAAGACTCAGACTTTCGCTTTGACGGTTTATGAACCGATCGAAAGACACGAGGGGTGCACACTACCCCTAAGTTTGAAGCTAGGTAACAATCTAAAGCTAGATCTAACCAGCCATTTGGATGTAATTGTCTGGCAGTGATGTCAAAGTAAGCAAGGATGTCCGCCATCATCTTTGGAAGAGGAAGTCGGAACCCTCTTTCTACATGGCTACTATATACAGACAGATATCCGCTTGGCGGATAGGCGGGTCGTTGATGGGCAGCCGCCAACTGGGTCTCATAGTTATTTATCCATGGAAAGCGACTCGCCAGATCCGCTAGATCCGTGGCGCTCATGCGGGATGGAGTAGACTCCGCACGAGGTGCTTTTTTCCTAGACGGGGCAGAGGAAGAAGCCACCATCCCGGAAAATCACCTAAAATCTATTGCCGGAGCAGTACCAGTAATGGGAACGGAAAGGTTTTGAATTCTACTTGAGCGAGTTCGACCACTATTTCGCACCGAGTTACGCAACTCAGCTAAATTAGAGCTAACTGTAGCCTCGGAGGAATAAGAATTCTCCGATGAAGAAGTAGTCCAGCTAACTACGATTTCAGAGGAAGAGGTCAAATTAAAAAGCTCGAAGGTCGATTCAGAGGATGAAGAAGAGCTCCTAAACATTCAGAAAAAATAGAATGAAAAAGATGAACTTACATGAAAGTAAAAGCTTCGAGAACTCTAAAACTCCGGGAAAAAATTCTGGGCAAAGAAAGCGTTAAGAAAAATGGAAGAGAAGAACAAATGAGGAAGAAAGAGAAAGAGAGGAAGGAAGAAGGCGCTTTCTCTTTTCTCGAGCGGCGCACCCACAACACGTGTCACCTATCGATTGGCATCGAACAGAGTGACCATTAATGCAGGTAATCATGACGGCGCGCGAAGAAGCTCAAAAGCCCTAAAGGACTTTAAAGGAACTTTAGGGGGGCTTCTGATAACATTGTGATATTATCCCAAGGATCAAAAGGGATATTCGCCTAGAACATCACGTGTTGGTCACCTGATACTGGAGTATCACGGCGTATTGAGTAAAGGGATCTGACAGGCGGATCACCAATACCTCACCACGAGAGATCCGTGGGCGAACCTATGAGGCGAATTGCCATAACCGCCCAATCCGCTATTGAAACAGCTGAGCTGATCTCTCAATAAAGACCATTAATAAGCAATCAATTTCCTAACGGACATGCTTAAAGGAAACCAGTAACCGCCATTAATGGAGCATTAATGGAGACTTTCTAGTTACTAAAGGTTACAACTTCGTGACTATATATAGCTAGTAGCTCGAGCTATCAAGGTACACATTCACTTACCCTTTGTCAATTCAGTTTGCTCTCTTGTTCTTCTATACTGACTTTGGCATCGGAGCTTCCCCCCGTCGAACCCAACGACGCCCCCACAGAGACGGAAGTCAGTCGGAAATTCTCCACTAGTCATCACTAACCTGTCGGTTTTAATTGTTAGAATGTCATGTGATGACATTAAAGGTGACGACAGTAATAAATAAGCTACATCGTAACAAGGTAAGATGACATTAAGCAAATAGGCTAATGTCATGTGTGATGACGAAACATGGCAGAACCCGACCGTCGTCTAAAGGTGGAATAGACGATAGCGAGCCCCGTGACAAATTTATATATCGCGGGACGATGGTTTTTAACCGTCGTCTGAAGAGGGTTTTGGCGTAGTGTGTGTTGATTCCATTAGAGGCAATCTATTTTGGTTGCTATTATTGGTTGGCGAAACGAGTTCCTTTTGGGTTGTTCTTGTTCGTGAAAGATGTCTAATTATCTACACGAGCTCTTCATTTGCAATGGTAAATAGTTCTTCAACCAATGTACATATGTTTAAACTCTTTTAATATGAAATAATGATTAACAGATCTTGGGAAAGGGAAATAGATAAACAAAATTATATTTTCGTTGCACCTACGTTTGTCTATTTTCCTTCAATTATTCCCTCCATCAATTTTCTCTCTTCAGTAATTAAGTTCTGAGAAATTAGTATATTTTTGGGACTTGCATCTGTCCCATGATAAAGAATGAAGTGTTTCAATTGAGTGAATGCCAAATGTTGATATGTGGTGTGGATGAGAATGCACAAACTTATCAATATTGTATGAGTAAGCAAAAACAAAACTTTATTGAAATAAAAAAAGGTTCATAATGCATTGCTTAAGAAAAGGAAAGATAGAAGAAACAAACCAAAAAAAACTCAGAATTGTAAGCCTTCATTCTCATGTTGCTTCAAGGAGCTTTAGGTGCCTGTACTTCATTAGTGTCCTCGATCTCGAGAACTTCTTCCTCGTCTCAGTTTGATTCATTCTCAATTTCCACTGTTATAGGCATTGCTAAAGGATTCACCTATAGGGAGAATTTGGACCACTTATCCTTCTTGTGTCAATAAGATCTTGAATCTCATGCTCCAACCTAATAGAATTATTTGTATCGTGACCATGTTGTTAGTGGAAATTGTAGTATCAATTACATTTAGCTCGAAACGAGAATAAGTCATCATTAGCTGGCAAGGGACATAGCAAATTATGAATTTGGAGACTCCTGAACACTTCAGACAAGGGTTGAGTAAAAGTGGAGAATTTCCTTTTCACTTTAACAAGCTGAGGGTGTGTGATAAGTCCTTAATTTACGTATTTATGCATGCATATTCAGGTTTATATTAATGCATTTAGCTTAGTTTAGGATAAGTTTTGGAAAGATTTCACTTGTTTGTTCATGATTTCTACAGAGATATGTTTGAAATACATAAAAGCTCAATATGAAGGAATATCAGCAAGGAACAGACCAAAGACGGAAGAAAATAGCCAAATTAGGGCAAAAACATCTGTCACGAACGTGACATCCCTGTCCCGTTTGACATGCCCGAAATCAGCCATTGACAGAAGATCATCTGTCGTGATCGTGACCTATGTCATGATCGTGACTGACGACTTACCAACTTTGCATGGCAAAGCAAAGTCACGAACATGACACCCCTGTCTCGTTCATGACCGATGTCTTCACTACAAAAAGGCATGATTCTTTAGTACAATTGCATCTCTTTCATCCTGAATCATCATTCTTCTTCACCACGAGCTATGACTCTCCATAACAACACTTGAAGAGTTATCATCTTGAAGAGACATGAACCTCATCCACTATAAGAAGGATACTCCTCTCTCCATTCAACACACAGAATAAGAGAAGAATAATATAGACTATAGTTACAGAAAGTATAATATACAAGACAAGAAGCAATAAATTCTTCAGTTTCTAAGCTTTTATTTCCAGCATTGAAGGAAGCAGGATCGAGAGATACACTTCCTCGAGATACAAGATACGAGATACAAAAGAAAAAGACGCCTAGAGGCTTGACAAACCTTACATAGACAGTAAAAGGATTCACAACCCCTATACTCCCATCTGTTATAGTCTTTATTCTCTATATTCTTTATTTTTGACAAATCATTAACTCTGTCAAACACTTGTTTATCAAAATCACAATTCAATCTAATGCAAATTATTATTTGTTCATCATCATATTCTATCACTGCTTTTATGAACATTCTAGGGAAATCCATTTAAGCAAAACATAGGAATATTTATCATTTTATGAAGTTAGAAGAGATTCAGTTCATAAAAGGATAATTGTATCACATAATCCACTTGCTTCATTTTTAATTTTAAATTCTAATTCACAATGATAGGTCGAGGAATTAGGGTTATCTACCTAAAAACATCCAAGTTATTTAATCCTGGATCGAGAGATTGGATTAAATACTCTTATCTAATACAACTGCAGTAAGTTTGGAAAGTGTTTTCAGGTTTAAACTTATAAAAATCTGTATGTATCCCGAGCTATGCACGGAATAGAAACTTAGGAAATATAATTTAAGTATTATTTTCACTCTTTTAAACAAAAGTATTTTCAAATCAAATTATTTATTCTCTATAACCAAGAGAAAACGAATTTATAAATTAAATCCGTTATAGTAGTTAATCAGCATTCTCAGTGGGAATGATATCTTATTATTACTACAAGCAGAATCGTGCACTTACGGATTTCTCCTAACAGTGTGACAAAGGGTGAACAACTCTGTTAAACTTACTACTCCAATTAGGTGGAACTTGTTGTTGTCGAGGAGTAGGTAGATCCTCATGGAGCCAGCGTTGGCAGCACAAGCTGTGGTTTGAACTAGAAAACATGCTTTATAATAGCTGATTTGGGAGTCTTAGTGATCAATGACTCATTCAGGACCTCTCGTATCAACTTCTTTAGATCAGTCTGGAATTCACTAAAAGCAAGAATGCTAAAGAGGACTTGTTTAATTTATTCTTGGAGGTTAAGATCTATAACCATCCGCTTGAAGCTTTGAACTTCCTTATTTAATTCATTAAATCGACTAGTTGCTTCATCGGTCATATCATTCTTATAAGCCTTTTGGATGTTAAGAGCATGATTTCATAAAAGAGACACTTCACTAAGGTCTTTTGCACTTCGGTCTCGAGATTATAGTCCAAAGCACTAGATTGGACCATGACTGTGATCTAAATAATGAAAAAGAAAAGATGCATGATTGAAACATTCTAGATGTGTGAAATTTGATGATTCAATGCATGTACAAGCTGAATACTGGAGCTATTTATTTGTGCAATCTACATATGGATGTATGATTTATGTATATGGTGTGTGATTTTTTTTTCTTTTACAATGTTTACAAAAAAGGTGCAATGGAAAATATAAGGATTAGTAAGAACAAAATAAGAAAATGTTAGTTCAAACACATATAGCATGTAATATAAAAGATAATCTTCCAACCTTATTCCTCCCATATGCATTTGGCTTAAGTCTCTTCCCTAGAATTTTAGTTATGGTTTGTGTTGCATCAACATGGGATGCATGAAACCCATCATTATGTCTGTCTCTCGAAAAGCTGATGTAAACATTTACTAATCCTTCATGACTTTGTTTAAACCATTAGGATATCCCTTGTAGGGGTTATGCTAAAAGGTAACGTTGTTGCTTAAAAGGCACCATTCTAGGCCTATTCCACACGCATTCACATATACTTTCAAAGTTTGAACTTCCTTCGAATGAATCTTAGGATTGGAACATAGGTGAGTCATTTTAAGCAAGTCGTATTCTTTGCAATATGTTATCCCATTCGACATCCGAGGAGGATTTTTGGATAGAGTTGGTATCTCTACCTTTTTTTCACTTTGTGAGATGGGATAAAGCTACAACAAAGAATACATCCGTTTCTCTTAAGATAGTCTATGTCAACCTATGATTTTCCCTTTTGTTTTGACTTAGGAGACAGAATACCATCATAAACAGAAATAAACCCTTTCTCCCTTGGCATGGACTATGCCACCTTAAAAATTATCAAATAAGGAAATTAGAGCATAGCACAGCTCATGTCTAAGGAAGAATAAAAATATGTTAAGTAGGAATAGGCCATATTTTCGCTCGTTTTCAAACACAAATTGACTAAAATGCATAAGTCACAATATAAGACCTGGAAAAATGTATTTGAAAATAGTTTACATTAGCCTTGATTTCATGTGTAATGTTGCTAAAATCGTTTATTTTAAATTTGAGAACGGTGAATCTACATCGTTCTGACATAAGTCAAATCATCTCATTTGAACCGTCAATCCCCATGATTATACAAAAGAGGTTAAAATCTATTTCAGGGTTTTAAAGATTTTTTTGGGTTGAATGTGAACCATGGCAAAGTCTGTCTATTCAACTTTTTACAAATTTAAAATCCACTATCTTATAGATTGATATATGAAACTTTGGGTTTGCTCCCTCAAACTATTGACACTTACACTATCTCGTTCTTACAATGCAATTTACACTATTTTAGTCACCTTGATTTAAGATTTTTAGATAAGACATGTACCAGACCTAGAAACATAATTTTGGCCTTACTTAGATGGGCTGTACATAAACTAGAACATCCTTCATTTGTCCTATAGAAAAGGTTAGATAATTTTTGGCAATGACACAAACCACAACAAGGAAGTAAAAAATTCATACATACATCACACCAAAAACTCTTAACAGGTCATGCATCCTAAGGATAATCACTAAGATGCTATGTGTGGGTTGCAATCGAAACATAGGGACCTTGCAAGAAACGTCAAACTACCCCTATTGAATGGAGTGAGATAGTTTGAAATTTCTTACAATGGGGAATTCACACTAAGCTCATTTTAACTGTCGAGTGGACTGTCAAAGTACTTAGTGAAAAGGCTGCATTTTATGCTCATGCTATGTATACAAAAAAGAATAAGTACAATTAGTTCAAGTAATATGTCCATAATGTAATAAGAATCAATTTCTCTGTCCCTATAAAGTCGCAACTGTAGGTTCTATGCCTTATTGACAAGCAACAAAGAGAACCATTGACAACAAGACTGTTTTGGGCTCGGGGTCCAATTGAGATCGCGATGCATTTTTGACAGGGTTGTCACCGAAGAATAAGAGTCACCACCCAGACAAAGTCTGAGAAATTTTGCCGAGATTCCTTACGGAAAGCCAATGGGTTTAGGAAATTTGGTACACTTTGGGGAAGGCTAATATCCTCTCAGGAGAAAATATTAGGCAACCCCAAAATGTCCGGTGAACCTGCTGACCTCCTACTTAACATTCTGAGTCTTGCTAGGCTAATCACACGATTCCTTTAGGTTTGAAATTCTTTTAAGAAAGCTTGTTTTGTTTGTGCGAAATAAATACTAGCACATATAATAAAATTCTCAATCAAATCAAATAATTGTACAAAATGAGTAAACATTAATAAATTAAATTACAGATACATCCAGACATCCTTGAGTCTTTAATCATATTTAATTATCATCATAAAATCTACAAAATTCGGGTTGGAAGCAAAGAAAATAATTCGATTAAGAAAATAGTAAGAAAAATATGAGTTTGAGTATGACATAGTTTTTTTTGTCACAGATTCGTGACAGAAAACTTAGGAGGAAATGTTTATGGTTTCCTATGGAATTCACTGACAGAATGACCCTTAGAAGCACCTTCATCTTATTTCCTTCAATTCTCATCCGTTTTCAACCCTGTTCGTCCCAAAACTCCACAAAACATTTTTTAGTAGCTTCTAAAAATCAAATAAGATATAGACTCGTGGAATGAATGATAAAAATAATTAAAATAGGATTAATTAGGTTAAAAGTGTTAATAGCATAAAATATGCTTATAGGGACTAAAGAGGTAAATTTCATCTATGGTGTACAACATTTACCTCATTTCACACTTTGGTGTACGGTCTTCATTTTGTCTCAGTAATATATATGACCTTATAGGTGACCTCCCAATATGGTATACAACAGGTAAAAATGACCGGTCAACGTGCCACATCGGTAGTTTGACCACTCAAAAAGTAAAAAATAGACCCACCACCTATATAATTACTAAAATACCCTAAATAATTACCCTATATTCATTTACCCATTTATTTACCATCTTATCTTACTTTTTTTTCCTTTTCTCCCATTCTCTCTCCTCTTCCCTTCTCTTTTCCACGATTTTGAGCCATCTCCCTTTTCTCTCTCTCCTTCCATTATCTTCATCCCATTCTCTCTCCTCTTCCCTTCTCTTCTTCACGATTTTTGAGCCATTTCCTCCTTTCTCTTCTTCCATTATCTTCTTCAATTCCTTTGACCGGTCATTTTACCTGCTGTACACCAAAGTGAGAGGTCATCTATAAATTCGTACATATT
Source organism: Euphorbia lathyris (assembly GCF_963576675.1). Lineage (NCBI taxonomy): Eukaryota > Viridiplantae > Streptophyta > Magnoliopsida > Malpighiales > Euphorbiaceae > Euphorbia > Euphorbia lathyris. The sequence goes on from NC_088911.1 coordinate 60,747,880, forward strand.
ACTGAGAGAAATTGAAGGTTGTACATCAAAATGTGAAATGAGGCAAAGGTTGTACACCATTGATGAAATTTACCCGGGACTAAAGTAAATAAAATAGAAAGCTTCAAACCGGGGACTAAAGTGAATAAATCATGAAATTCCTAAATCAAGGACTAATATGAATAAAACAGAAGATTCCTAAATCAAGACTAAAGTGATAAAAGAGAAAGTTTCAAACTAGAGACTAAAGTGAATAAAACAGAAAGTTTCAAATCAGGGACTAAAGTGAACAAATCAAAACGTTTTACTTATAATCGGAACTTGTAAAATGGAGGGGTTTAGGTCTACAGGGCCCCAAAGACTAGTCTGAAAACATCATTGCCATGGGGGTCTGAGATACTCGAGAATTATGGAAGAATTAAGCATATAATCCCGAAGCTAGCCAAATGGCTTCATCGAGCATGAATAGCTTCAATCCCCAGGCTAGCCAAAAGAATGCTTAAAGCATATATGTAGGATTTAATAATTAAAAGGATGAATATTTTATTTATCGTAAATTTGTTTTTTATGGATAAATATATCGATTGACAAATTTTAGACCGAAAATCAAATTAAACATTTTTCTTTTTCCCCTCTATAATATCACAGAATATTCTTGATCGCTTAATAAATGTTTTCATTATAGGATCCTGATGTCAATGTTTACAACACAACATCAGTTATAGCGACATCTTACCTCTCCCTCGTCGCTAACATACGAGCATGAATAGTCGAGTTAGATATGATAAAGACATGATGTGCAAAACAAAGAAATAAAAAATAAGAAATTCACCTCGAAGATCAGCATATTCAGTCATGCCTATAAAGCACCCCATCTGATCCCCTCATGACACATGACATGTCACTTCAGAGCATCTCAATAATACTCGCAAACTCCCTTTCGAGATCAAACTCAATAAGCAAAGCCATATCCCTTTGCTCAGCTGTAGTCAGCTCCCTCTCTTCTCTCCAACCATTACAATCTCGGAGATCCGGATTCCAATCCGCTTAGAATGGGAAACCATCAAAATTATGAGTGTCTACATCATCTTTATTAGGACAAACCAAAAACCACTTCATCTTGAAATCTTTAAAGCTATCATTCTTCTTATACAAGAAAGTGGTCAACCTGCTATTCATATCCTAAATAACCAGTTCATCTACGACCCTTAGTTTGGGCCTCCAGAAATGACAAAATATTTCAAAGCCCATACCATGAGGAATATTCGTAAAAACTAAAAGCTCCACCTAAGAATTAAGAGAAATTTGGGAAGGACAAAGTGAAAATTCTTGAAGAATGTCCACAACGCTGCTCATGAGAGAAAATCGCAACTCTAACTCAACATGTTGGGTATAAATACCCAAGTAATCATGACGATCGATGTTCACCCGATAAAAAAAGGAGTGGAGTCGCACATCATCTTCTATAAATTAGGATGATCATCAAAAAGTGACCGCAATCTTTTGAAAATCAAACTCAAAAGATTTCTCAGAGTTATGTTTCTTAGGAGCCATTACCATAAATTAACTAGAAAATAAAAGAAAGATCAAAACTACTTACACTTAAAAAGAACCAGAAAGAAGAATCACATGAAGTAACAATAAGGCAAAGCAGATGAACAAATAGTGAAATAAACTCACCTAATGCCTTCCTCCTTTTATACTGCACAGAAGTAAGTGAAATGACAAGCATCATCATTACTAATAAGTAATGATAAGAGAGCATTAACTTCTCCTGGAACGTGCCCTCAAAAAATGTGAAACAATGAAATGTGGTGAACATAGATGAACCACCGTTAACTTGAAAGACGTCCAAAACACAGAAAAACATGCTATAATAGTTATATTTATGAGCAAACCAAACAACGGGAAAATCAGTCGTCAAGAGCCCGTATAGCCTTCTTATTAGTCACCCATCTCTTGAAAAAGCCCAAAAATTATCAAAGATCAATTCCCCTCTTTCAACTTATCAAGAATCAACAAGTATAAAGCTTCCCGAAGCCGATGCTTTCTTATCCTAAAGAACGGTAAATTAGACCCAAAGAGAATATTTGATATCAGACGACTACAAACTCGCCATGTGTCATTTATGAAACCCGAACCATTACCCGAAAAAATAGAACACATGGCATCACTATAACAAAACTAGTCAATACGACTCCGTATTGGAGATGTTGGCTCGGGAAGTCTCAAAAGACCCAGTCAAGGATCAACCCATTACATCAATCACGCATGATCCCGTGGATCACGGGCCTAGTTGGCTTAAGGGATATCATCCGGACGCATGTTCACATATCAACAGATGACACGTAGCACATCTCACTCATAGACCATAACCGTGTTCTACAATTTGATCACATTATAAATAGATTAAGAACGACTCAAGATACGGTACTTCATTCATTCATTCATTAAGCTTACATCTTAACTTTGATTTACTGTTCTGTTCATCCTCAAGTCTTACCTCAAATTAACTTAGGTATCATATCGCAACGTCTGCCCACTCTTTGACCGTGTTTCTATCCAATTGTAGGTTTCTAAGTGAACTTTCGGGATTCAACCATATCAATTATGTTAATGAAATGCAAAGTTCAAGAGCCGTTATGTTAGTAAAGCGTAAAGTTTAAAGGTCATACTGTCAGATTTTGAAGTTCAGGGTCGTAATGAAAATAATGGAAAACTTGAGTGGTCATGGGTGTAATTTACCCAAAAATAAAACGTAATTAAAAGTGTTAGTATTTCTTTTTTGGTAAAAATTTAAAAAGTGTCATTGAAATTATGGTGATTCCCTAGCAGTAGCCAGCCGCACCAAGTAACAGGGATATAGATGCTCTTGGTTGTGAGCACGCAGATTCGGATTTCTAGGAGATTGGCTCGCACGTGCACGGTTGCAGAGATGCAAAATGTGGCGGCAAAATGCTTATCTGGTGAAACTCTCCTTCCTTAACCTAACGTCTCATTTTTCCGTTATTTGAGACAAAGGCGTGCTAATCCTTTTCCGGTTGCCGACTTGTTCTGCTTTTAGGGGAATTCCGATTCTGATCAGAGCATTTCTGGTAAGTTATAGCTATATTATTCGAATTTGTAATGTTATGATTAGTTAATTGGTTTTTAATTTGGGTATAATTTGGCAGATGAGGAGTTGAATGGCGATTTAGGAGACAAATTCATTTCTTTGAATTCCAATACAAGGAAAGAGGCTAGTCACTAGTGCTTGCCTTTGTGTTTTTCTATTTGAATTTGATTCGTCTTCAAATTTCTGATAGCAGCATTTTGCCATTTTCTATGAAATTATCTATATAAGTAAATTCGAAAATAACTTCATAAGTTCCGGTATACTTCTTCTTCTCCTTCTTATTTTTGTTTAATTTTTGTTAATTTTCTTTTTTTCATAGCAAGGCTTGCTACTTCAGCGGTTGGAGATACTTGGAGGTATCATTGTAACATGTTGAACATCTTTTTAATTCCTGTTTTTCTAATGTCCCGTTTTGTTGTGTAGAAGAATTTTAGGCACGGTCTGTCAAATTTTTCTTTTCTTTTATTTTCTTCCCTATCCTTTCATTTCGTTAATAATCTTCTTCTCTTTCAATGTGAATATGAAATCTACAGACTGTTTTTTGTTGATTAAATTCATACCTACATGAATTATGTGCCAACTGTTTTAGTACTTTGACTTCGTGTTTATTTCAATATCAGAATTAGTTCCAACAAATATCTTGTTTCTCAGGTACTACCAATGCAACATCATCGCATGAGGTATGTGCATTTACTGCTTAGATGTAGTAATCATTTTCGCGAATATTATTTATCAGTATGTTGTGATCAGAACGAATCAAGTTTCTTTGTCGAAGATGAGGTTGAGATTCCAGATTTCTGCAATGATGATGGCTTAATATTGTCTCAGAAAAAAAAATTTGCATTCCATGAAGATGAAGATGTAATCTCCGAGGAGGTATATCTTACCATTAAGCTAAAACATTTTATATTGACATTGATTTGGTCTGTAGATTTCTACCATTTTATCAAGGTTTTTCAGACATAAGGTTTTATACTGTTTGTTTGGACAGGATGACTATGCACTCTTAAACTATTCCATTACCTCAGGAGCAAGGATACTCAATAGAGATGGTAATCTAAACAGTTTTAGAAGTGAAAAGCAAGATGAGGCATGCACATGGTCCATGATAAATAAAGAAGCGGAGGCTTTAATCCATTTGAATGAAAATGCCTTGTCTAAGGAAAACAATTTTTGTAAAGGTAGGTCTGAGTTTATAACTCTCTTTGATGGATCAGTTTTGCATAATTTGTTTATATGCTTTTGTTACTTATTGCTGCCCGTGAGGTAAAAGATGTTTATATTTTGATCTAGATTGAGCTTTTTCTAATTCAAATAACATGTATGGTTTGGTTCTTTTTTGCTCTGAGTTGTGAGGCAAATTATGAATCTATGCAGATTTAGATTGGAAAGTAGAAGATAGAGAAAAATAATAGTTATTTCCACTTTTCTGCATATGCAAGCAAATTCAAAACTTGAGGCACTGTTAAACTTTGAATTGAATGTGATTTCTCTACTTGCAAATATGAACAACAATTGACAACATGCTAAAGAATGCCAAAAGTCATAAGAGCTAATTCAGTTTAAGTAGCATCTACATCCTTATGTTAGATGATTACAGACTGAGTTGTTTGTCTGCCTGCTATATTTTTCCATATGGGATAGAATTCAAATCTGTTGATCATTAATTGACTTGTTGAAGTAATATGTTCATTTTCTGACATGAATGAGCATTGTTTCTTTTGACTATTTTTGCAGGTGTCAGAGGCAAAGTCAAGCCAAAATTTTATATTCATCCAAATTCGCGCAAGGATAAATACTCTCTCCGTTTTATTGCTTCAGATGAAAATTTTGAATTATCTAAGGTTGATTATGTGCCTAAAGAACTGGAACGAACTGAGGATGGAAGTAAAAAAAGTGCAAATCCGGAGTTTTTTGAAGATCTTAATAGAGAAAATGAAAAAGAATTAAACCTTTTGCCAGCTAAAGAAGAAGCTTCCAGGACTGGTCTCATTAAACATCCAATGGCTGAGCTTTTGAATGGTCTTCAGGATAGGAATGTGCCATTGGGAGGAAATTCTAAAATGGTTTGCTTTGTTCAATTAGCTATTGTTTTTCCTAGGAGGTCTTCTATACCCAGTTTGATCTAGTATTTGTTGCAGTTTAGAAGAACGAAAGGAAAAAAGGCACAGTTTGTTCCAAACAAAAGTACATCACCAGGTGAAGATGTAATAGTTGACAATGAAGATCAACAACCTGAGCTGGTGTATACTAGATTATCAGGTTACAATGAGGTATTTGGCTACAGTTGATTCTAATTGTTATTCTTTTTTCTTCTTATATGATCTTTTTGTCATGTTTGTACTGCTCTGGTCATTTTGTGGAAACTTAAATATTGCATCACCACAGATGAAGAAGCAGACTATCGCAGATAGATTTCAGGATGCTTTTGCTGCTACCTCATTCAGCAACGATGGGGGCCTTGTTAGCGCTTCTAAACTTTCAGGGTACGTGATAAAGATAGATGCTTAGTGTTGTTGGGCTATTCTGTTAGCTGTGCAAGCTAAAACAAAATTTTCCAAGTGAAATACACATCTTTACTTCCCGATTATGCAGTATTGGATTGTTTGGAAAGTTGCAGCAGGTCATGCAGAGTGAAAAGGGAAGAGATGCTGACTTTCTGACAAAGAGACTGATGGGAGCTGGTTGTAATGGTAAAGCTTTTTGGCCATGTATTACTTACGCTCTTGTAGCATTTCATCAAACTGACTTGCATAGTCACCCAACAATATGAACATGCAAGGTAATTAGGCTTGTTGCATTTTGTTCTTCATTTTGCTTCTTACATTTGACACTTCTTTGGCACAGATGAACCACATTCTATTGTTGTAAAGATCCTTTCAAGATACTTGGAAGCAAAGCTGATAGTTTGTCAATGCTTTGTGGGCAAGCATACAGAGGTTGTCCACACAATCGAATCAAGTTCAACATTATAATTTATAATATTTTTGATATTCCCTGCTCATTCAGCCACTGTGCCCTATTTTTACTTCAGGTTTAGAAATTTATAAAACCGACTAAGAAGACAATTAATTGTTAAGTTACTATACTAATATTACTTCTCTATTGTGCTTTGAACGATGTAATTAAATCAGTTACATAGTAACTTCAGTCTTTAGTCAGTTACTTGAAAAGGTAGGTTTGTCATTGTCATGCTTAAGTAATTCTTTGTATTTGTATATGCCATTATAATAAGTGGATTTTGGAATTAGATTGCTGCATACTGACTTGCTACTGTAGTTTTCAATAATGCTCTTAGCTTTTTTGTACTTATATTGATGAATTTTACCCTTTATTTTCTGTTCCTTATTCTGGATGAACATTACTTAAACTTGCTTCTAGCTGTAGTTAAGTGGATGGTGTACTTGTGTTTTTGTTTCATCATTACTGAAAGGTCATGTATGCAGGGCTTCCAGCTTTTGGAGAGCTCCCAAATGTTGCTAGATAGAGGAAGGAGAAGAACAGTTATATTTAATACAAAAGTTTGCAGTGATGTTGACCTGGAAGTTGGGAACTTGATTTGTATTCACCCCCCATGGTATGTATGTATCCTCACAGATGTTATTACTTATCTAGAGCTTTGTTGCTTCAGAATAAATGTCTCTTGGAATTTAATTATATAAAATAATTGCTAATGTGAACCTTGCTGCTTTAAAAGAAACTTATTGCAAATCTAATTAGAAAATTATAACTTATTTGAGGTTTCTGCTTTATTTTCTTCTACATGGCAATATGTATAATGTATTCCATAAAGTTTTGCTGCACTTTTGCAGCATTATTACCAGTTACTATCAAGTAGTTGAACTTATTTCAGCATTATGCTGTTATAATAAAAATTCAACGAATGAAGCCTGATGGGTAAATTACAATCATAGTACCTGAACTTTATCCATTTTCATACTTTGGTACCTAGATTTCATTTTGTCACAACAAAATACCTGAACTTAAGATGACTGGACAATATAGTACCTATTGACCTGCTACAACCGGTTAACCATTAAAAATATGGATTTTACAACTATAATATCCGAACTTTAACTTCTTTCACACTTTGGTACCTAAACTTCATTTTTGTACAAAGGCATAGTTTGACAAGCTCTTTTACTCAAATGTGGGACCCACTTAAGTTGTAATTTACCCGAAGCCTGATGGTGAACTTCTGTGAACAGGAAGGAGGTTGAAATGATAGACAGACATGAGAGCATCATCTTGTCTACATATTTCTCCCAAGTTTTAATGTGATATACACCATGCGGGGTAGTACTTGAGGAGATCAATTTACTGCATTTAAGAGGTATGTATGGTTCAGTTTCATGCATATTCATGGACCCAAGTCTCTTTCATTTGCCGATGATAACAAGTCTCCTTTAATCCTTAATTTCTTTGTATAATAGACCAACGCCAAGTTGAAGCCTTTTAGCCTTATGGAACATAGGTTTTTATGGGCTCTCTGTTCAAGAATATTGTTTAAGAAGTAGTCCAACGCATGGTTGTTCAAGGTGCAAAGCGCGCACTAAGGTGTTAAGGAAAGGGTAAATAATTTATTAGTCCCTAGGTTTGTGCATATTACACTAGTTAATCCTTTTGTTTTTCGAAACACACTATAACATCCGTGAGTTTTGGCAAAACTAACTACTTAGTCCCTCCATCCATAACTTTTATAGAAAATGACAAATTTGCCCTTCTACCACTGATTAACTTTCTTATATGTTTAATTAAGTTTTATCTAATTTTATTTATTATATTAATTCAAGAATAAAAAGTAATATTAGTAATAAAATTATATTATAGTGTATTTTTAATTAAAAATACATAATCAATTTTATAATAATTTAGTATTATAATTTAAATATATTGTTTATATAATATATATTTTACGTGGTAATTGTTATACATCCATTATTGAGTTTCTAATTTATTAAATAATAATTGGTTAGATGAAATATAAGTTAAATAGTTATTAATGTTTTTTTAACCTAATGAGTAAAATTAAAATTATAAATTTTTTTTAATTAATTTTATTACACACTATTTTAATACGAAAATACTTTTTTATATAATTTATTTGATTGTCCGGTTCAAGATTTGTTAGACATCCTTTAGGAGGATTTTCTTGCAATTAATTTTTTTTACGTATACTGAGATTCGAACTCAAGATCTTTAGTTTAAGCGACTTGAGGTCTTTTACCAATCAACTCAATATTAATTGGTTTAGAAAAGAATAGTTAAATACTATATTGATTTTTTAATATATTGATTTATTGAATATTATGAAACACTAAACTAATTTATGGTAGATTGGTAAATTTATCATTTTATTTATAATTATTTATTAAACTAATTTTAATTATTGATATAAATAAATTTGATACAACTTAATTAAATATAGATGAAAGTTAATTAGTGATATAAGGGCAAACTTGTCATTTTTTATATAATTTATGAATGAAGGACTAAATAATTAGTTTTGTCAAAACTTAGGGATGTTATAGTGTGTTTTGAAAAATAGAGGGACTAACTAGTGTAATATGCACAAACTCAGGGACTAATAAATTATTTACCCAAAAAAATCTAAATTATCAATATTTGATACTAATATTACTAATACTCTATTACTAGTTAAAGCATAAGCATGATGAATAAAAAAACACACTTATAATCACATAAACAAGATAAAACCGCGTAAAAAATATAATATTAAGGCCTTGTTTGTTTGGGGGAAAATATTGTGCAGGAAAATAAAATATTTTTCTGTGTTTGGCAACAACACTGGAAAATATTTTCCGGTGTTTGTATACAATACTGGAAAATATTTTCCAACCACTAAATATAGATATTCTGTATTTTTTATTTTCAATTGTATATATAAAATACAAAAAAGAGATTCACACGTATTAAGCACAAATTAAGCACCAAAAACACATACAGTAAAACCTCTATATAGGAATACACTTGGGACCGAGCTATTTGTATAACAATTGAGAGGTTATTACTAAATAGAGTTTTGTATAATAAAATTTCTCAATACATAAAATTTAAATTTGCCCGATACTTGGTTAAGATTATCATAGGCATGCATGGTTTATATATAATGTACTACAGTAGACATTAATGAAACAAATTAAATATTTAGAATTTCAATTTAGAGTTTAGATTTTCAATATATAGATAATTGGAAGAGTTTTATGGAAAAAATGTAAACATCAATAACAATACTAAATATTTGTAATTTCAAGTTATAGTTTGTGTTTCCAACTTATAGATAATTTCAATAGTTTATATATATATATATATATATATATATATATATATATATATATATATATAAAATTATTACTATATAGAGGGATAGTTTCTAAAGGTGGGACTTGAAAAGTGTATAACAAATAACGTTTGGGAGGTTATTCCTATTTATAACTGACCCAAGCTGGGACCGAGTTTTTTTATAACAAAATAGAGGTTATTCCTATATAGAGTATTCCTATATAGAGGTTTTACTGTATAAACTGTAAGGTATCATTTGGTTTGCGGAATGGAAATAATTGCTATTCCAAAGGAATAGAATAGCAAAGAATGAAATAGAAATTCCTTAGGAATAACTATTCATATATTTGGTTAGTGAAATAAAATAGAATAGAATATATAATTTTTCATTCAAAAGATAATATTACCCTCATATCTATTACTATAAATTGTACGTTTTCTCGTGTTATTAATGTTATTGTGTTTTTTTGCATTTTTTCTTTATTTTTTTCGTGTTTTCATGTTTAGTTTTTCGCTTTTCCCCTTTTTTTTTTCGCATTTTGTTACGTTTTCGTGTTATTCACGTTTTTCGCATTTTTCACATTGACGTGTTTTTTACGTTCTTGTGTTTTTGTTTGCATTTTTCGTCTTTTCATGTTTATCCGTTTTTCACGTATTGTCACGTTTTTGTGTTTTAGCATTTTTCGTGTTTTCGTGTTTTTCATATTTTTTCACGTTTTTGTGTTTTTTGTATTTTTCACGTTTTTGTACATTTCGTGTTTTTTCACTTTTTCGCGTTGTTCATGTTTTGTGCCTTTTCAAGTGTTTGCATCTTCTTTTTTGCGTTTTTATATTTTTCGCGTTTGTTCACATTTTCATGTTTTTTGCGGTTTTTTTCCATATTCTCGTGCTTTGTAACGTTTTCACGTTATTCATGTTTTTTCGTGTTTCATGTTTTTCGTATTTTTAAATTTTTTAATGTTTTCCCCATTTTTCTCTAAACGCATATGTTTTGGGGAAAATGTTTTAACGTTTTCCCTATTTTTCTCTAAACGCATATGTTTTGAAAAGGGTAAAACATTTTCCTTTATTTTTTCATTCTTTTTCCATTACTTACCACTTATTTTCCTTTTGACTTATTTTTCTGCCCAAACAAATACCGGAAAATTGGAAAAACATTTTTCTGCAGAATATTTTCCCCTAAACAAACATGACCTAAATGTCAAAAACACCAATTTAAGTTCATAGAGACATATGCTTAAGTACCTAACTAATGCTAATAAACTAATAAGCATTTATTATCAATAAAAAAACAAAAAAAAAACTAATAATCATCATCAAAATCCTCCTCTTCATATTCATATTCTTGTTTTGTTTTACACTTTTACAGATTAGATCAAGGGTTAAAATTAAGTGATAAAGATTAAAGATGATCGTGATGATTTTAATCGTAAATCAACAAAGAGGTTTTTTCTCTAGTTAAAACTAAAAAAACGTTAATCCCAATATTAGGTATGAAAACCTTGTTCTTAGAGGAGTTTGATACTTTGATTAATAACAAGTTACCCATCCTTACAAACAATAGCGGAGCGTTTGGTATTCTATGAGGATAGAGATAGAGATAAAGGTTGGGATAAGGATAGGGATAGACATAGGGATAGAGATAAACGATTGTGATAAGGATAAAAATAAGATAGGAGGATTTATTATCCCATGTTTGATATGTAGGATAGAGATAAAGATAAAATGATTCATTTTACTATATTACTCATATCCAAATTTAAATAGAAAGTATATATTATTATAGTACCAACATGGACTGGAATTAATTAAATTTAATCTATCAACTTAATTTGAGAACTATTTGGAACACTGTATTAAATTTTCAAAATACAAAAAATAGACTAACTTAAATACTTGAAACACTGTATTAAATTTTCAAAACACAAAAAATAGAATAACTAATATATTTAAGAAGATAGATTAAAGTTAATTAATTTTATTTGACATTGATACTACAATAATATGTAGATAAACTTAGGTTTTTAAAAGTTCAAGATTAAAACTAACTTGAGAAATATTTAGAACACCCTACGAAATTTTCAAAACACAACAAATGGAATAAATAATAAAATTTGAGGAACAAATTAGACTTTTCCATCTAAAAAAGTTATCTCCATGTCTTATACCACCCCCTCTAGGTATAACTTTGGTGGGATAAGAGGCTTATCCCTCCATTGTCTCACTCTTATATCTCCCAAACAAACACGAGATAACTTATCTCGTTTTTTTTATCCCTATCCCACCTCCTATATCCCTCGTAACAAACACCACATGGGGGTTAAATACTTCTAAAGAAAAGACTAAAAACTTAAATGTCGTAACTAGAGTTACAAACATAGAAAGAAGTAATAGGAGTAAGTTGGGGTGAGATGATTAAATGTCATAATAACAAATAGGACTAAATGACAGAGATATTAGATAGGACGAGGTCAGCTGGTGTCAGACTTGTCTCCTTACACTTGGTAAGGAAGTAATCTCATTAGATACGCCGTAGGAAATATACACCCTAACAGGGAAGATACGTCGTAATTTCCGTAGTTGTCGTGGGAGCTTTGCCAAAGACTCAGTCGCCTTAGGGTCCATTAATTCGCCCTGTAGTTCCTCTCGCACTAGTAGCAATAGTTATCCTCCTTAATACCAACCATTAGCTTTAAGTCTTTAAACCAAATTCTCCTTCTTCAATTAGATTTTCTGAATTAAAATTTCTTGTTGCATTCTGTAGAAATTTCTAGATATTTGGAAACTTTCTAATTGAAGAAAAAAAAAAGTAGAAAGGAGAGGAGATACCGAGAAAAAAATATTTAAAAAATAAATTTTGAAAAGTAAAAAATGGTATTTTTTTAATAAAATCGCCCCCTTACCAAGTCAGCAAAACTGGCGACATTAGTAAAAAATCTTTTTATTTGCTAAGAGCAAACTACATGGATTTTTTTTTGGTAATGTAAGGAAACTAAACAACACAGAACGAACGAAAGCAAAACAAAAAACGAAACTAAAACCACACGGCCATACTAGGCGGCGATCAATCGGGGAAATGTTACTCTCAAATAATCTTCTCTCAGAAGCTGGCCGATATCCCTCGGAGCTTGGTGAATAATCTTGAGGCCAATGGGGTATTCAAAAGCCTTGTTCGCCATGAAGTCTGCACATCGGTTCCTCTCTCTATAGATGTGAGTGACTGAAAATTGCTCGAACCGTACCAACAACGCTTGGATGTTACGAATTAACACTCTAGCAGGATGGTGTGGGAGGTAATGGCTCTGGATCAACGAAACAATCTCAGCACAATCAGATTCCACTTCAAGTCGTTTCAGATTCGACCTCAAGGCTGCTTCCAACCCCGAAAAGATCCCCCAAAGCTCCGCCTCAAAGGAATTGCCTCTACCAATGTTATGCACGAAACCCAGAATCCAGTCCCATTCCTCATTGCGAATAACTTCCCCGGCTGCTATTCGGCTCGCATCCCTTTTGTGCGACCCATCGGAATTTAGCTTCCACATTCCTGCATGTGGCTTTACCCAACCAACCCGCTTCTCTATTTTCTCAGTTTGTCCCTGCATTTCGATGATGGATTTCCAACAGTTTTCATTTTCATGCAACCGTTGACGAATAACCTCGCCTTTCCTTTCCGAGAGCACAAAGTCTGGTTGGAATATCATTTTATTCCTCCATTCCCACACTTGAGCAGCCGTCCCAATGAACGTACACTGCCAGTCAGACATCCCAAAAGAGGCCACTGGTTTTCGCAGGCAATTCTGAAACCAACTATCTTGCCCTATATTAAAGAACTGGTCTCAATACCTCATTGGAATGTCCTCTCTCCAGACCTCCGAGCTCAACTAACAGTCTCTAAGGGCGTGAACTAGCGACTCCGGGTTGAGGTGACACCGGGCACAAGTTCCATCCTCCACCAAATGTCTCCTTCTTCTCTTTTCGTTAGTAAGGATCCGCCCATGCAAACATAACCAAGCGAAGGCTTTGTTCCGTTGGGGAATTTTTAAGCTCCACACCTTCTTGAAGTCTGGGTTAGCATCTCCATTTCTGTCTTGAGAGGAAATCCAATCATAGGCTGCCTTACAAGAGAAAACCCCATTAGACGCATTCCCCCTACAGGAATATCCCCAAACTCTGCATCTTTCTTAATCATAGTGCTATGCAGCCTCAACAACACACTCTTATCAAAGTAGCTTTGCAGAATACCCCACTTCCAACCATTATTCTCATCAATCATATCAACAACCTTCCAATTTGAGTCTGTTTCCTCCATCGGGCGAATAGCAACTTGCCGGAGATTACACCCTTCCAATCACTATCGTCCCAAAAAGAGACAAGCTTCCCATCCCTAATATTCCAAGAAAGCCCAGTATAGAACTCCTCAAACACATAATGAAGACTGCGCCAAAAATGAGATCTATTTCTAGCCAGCGTCGCTGCTCCCCCCAAAATTATATCCTTGCCATATTTGTTAGCTAACACTGAGGCCCACAATGCATTGGGCTCTTTCCAAAGTCTCTATAAGATTTTCATAAGAAGAACATGATTGGATTTCTCGGCCTTTCGGATACCAGCTCCTCCCTGTTGCTTGGGAGAACAAACTGTGTCCCAGGGCAGCAGATGTATTTGTTGTGCTTCCCCACACAAAGCCCCTGCTAAGCTTATCAATCTTCCTTAGGACTCCTCTAGGCAACATGTTAGTTTGCATCATATGATTCAGGGCAACCGAGGTGACGGACTGAACTAGCGTAATTCTCCCAGCAAGAGACAGAGAGTTGGCTTTCCAAGAGCTCAGTTTAGACTGTATGTGATTGACCGTCTCAGCAAATGTATTAACACAAACTTTGTCGTGGAGCAATGGGACACCCAAGTATTTACCTAAGCACTTGGTAAGCGGGATGCCACACGCGCTACTCAATGAACTAGCCAAACTGTCCGAAATATTTTTGGAGACGCACATCTTAGACTTCTGTAAATTAATCTTTTGCCCTGAGGCCTCACAGAACCTTTCCATAATTTCCATGAAGTTCTGTATTTGTTGGATATCAGCTTCAAGGAAAATGAAAATATCATCAGCAAAGAATAAATGGCTAATACCTGGGCCATTCTTTGTAAGATTTATTGGTTTAATCTCCTTCGTCGCGATTGCATCCTTCAACAGGTGATCCAGTCTAGCCATACATAGCACAAATAAGAAGGGAGAAATCGGGTCGCCTTGTCTGACTCCTCTCGAGGGCATAAACAGTTCCGAAAGCTCCCCATTTATCAAGACCTGCATGGAACTGGAGCAGATACAATTTTCAATGACTGTTCGCCAGCTAACAGGAACCCCAGCTCTAACAAGGGAATCAATAATAAAATTCCAATTCAGCTTATCATAGGCTTTTTCCATGTCAATTTTTTGCTCCAGAAAAAAACCCGCAAGTCCAGTCAATTTTGTTTAATTAGCCTAAATATTTATTCATACAACCAATATTGCATAAATTTTATATATTTTTGGCTTAGTATATCATTTGCCCTCTGAACTTGTTTAAAAAGCTTGATTAACCCTTGAACTTTCAAAGTGTCTTGATAGCCTCCTGAACTTGCATAAAATGTAATCAATTAATCACTCGGTTGCAAAAAAGTAAGTTAAATGCGGAAGATGTATTCCACGTGTCTTAGAATGTCATTACATAAGTCAAGAAAATAGTAGAAATGAAGTTATTATTTGCTCAACTATAAACCTTGTATTCTCTAATATTACAACCGCAATACCCTGATCTTGATGGTTTTACTTTTTTTTAAGACGCGTGCAATATATTTTTCGCATTTAACTTACTTTTTTGCAACTGAGCGATCAATTGATTACATTTTATGTAAGTTCAGGGAGCTATCAAAACACTTTGAAAGTTTAGGGGGTCGATCAAGCTTTTTGGACAAGTTCAGGGAACAAATGATGTATTAAGCCTATATTTTTTAAATTTGAAATTCTCCAAACTTATCAAAACACGCAAATTCCAACATAAATTTTTTCTTATTTCCCCGTTAATATGAAAAGCTCCTGAAGTTCATTTCACTAAACGAGATCGAGTACAACATGGAATATTGACTTAGGCTCTGTTCTTTATCGCTGAAAAAACTGAACTGAATTGAACTGAACTGAATACTGAATTGAACTGAACTGAATGCTACTGAACTTAACTGAATGCTACCGAACTTAACAATAATGATGATATTAGACTTTAAAATAATTTTAATGATAATATTGGACATTAATAAACTTATAATAATAATAATGGTTCTAATAAATTTAATAATATCAATAATAAATAAATATATTATTAAAGCTATAACTAAATTGAATATCAAATAAAAGCTCGGGTTGATAAAATCTTGGCTCAATAAAAGCCTATGAAATTAAATAAAAATGAGTCTAATTTAAATTAAAAATACAAATTACATACAAACACAAATTTACGTATAATTTAAAGCCTATGAAATTAAATACAAATTTTCATATGAATATAAACTCTTAACTTTTTATTCTAATTAAGGGTTAAAGTGCAAAAATAACGTTTTGGGTCAGGAGTAATTTTACCCCTAACGTCTAAAATTGTGCAATTTTATCCCTAACATTGATAAATTCGGTAAATTTTAGAAACAATTCATAATATGGATGCAATTCCTAATTTTTAAATATGGATGCATACTTTAGTTTTAATTTTTTATTAAACGATATATACTTTAATAAACTATCATTTCTTGACTTTTATCTAATTTATAGATAATGATAAAGTATAAATAATAATAATAATAAATAATGATAAATTATAGATAAATAATAATAATAATTATAATATAATAAATAATGATAAATTACTGAATGCTGAAACTGGATACTGAATGCTGAATTGAATTGAACTGAACTGATTGTTACTGAAATTAAGTGATAAAGAACATGGCCTTATTGATGGTATATATCTTGAATGTATTGCATTTGTCAAAAGCTTTCCACTTGTCTAAGAACTTAAGGGATTGTTTCAAACAAAGGCACAATAGTGCAAGAAAAATGTTGAACGAGCATTCAGGGTACTTCAAGCTCGTCTTGTGATAGTTCCTGGACCAATACGAAAATGACAAAAAAGTGAACTTTACAATATTTAAACTTGTGTAATATTACATCATGATTTTTGAAGATGAGCGATGCATACTCTAAAAACTTTCATGATAAAGATTTTTTTCCAAGAGTTATTGTAGACCTCCAACAAGCGCATGTCTCACAAGGGATGTGGCAATCTAAGATAGAAACATGCATCATCAACTCAAAGCGGATCTGATGGAGCACATCTGGATACGTTTCGGAGTCGTGGATTTTAATTGATCATCGTCAAATGTCATGTTATTTTTCGTATTATGTTATCTCTTTCTGTAATATGCATGTTTTTTTTATATATAATCTAAAAAAAAGAAATTTCAGTTCAAAGTATGTGAATTTTTTTTGAATAAAAGAATCAATATAATTACTGTGCCAAATCGGCCAAAAGAATATCGAAAAGAAAAGGAGGTGGACATGCCCACTCTCCACGAACAGACTCTGACACAA